>NC_044571.1:50051306-50651306 GCF_901933205.1 Camarhynchus parvulus | reverse complement strand
ACAAAGCAGTAGAAAGTCCCAGACAAAAGCAGTTTCATAATTTCATCTGCATGATAAATAAGTGCCTTTGAAGTAATGGTTTGGAGCTTCTCAGGTGATGTTGCCTGCATAACTGATGCAGAATAAGCACTCTGATTGCAGGATACTGGCCCCTCTCTTTCTTCTATGTGCGTGTGTGATAGGGAAACAGGGAAAAGTAGGAGGCACTTCACTCTGCAGTAGGATTGAGCTGTCAGTGCAAAGGTTTGGGACCAGTGGGGATGTAGAAGATATATAAGATGGATTAGAAAGAAATGTTTGAAAAGCTCAGCTTTGGTCAGTTTCTGTTCCAAATGAAGCTACTGCCAAGTGCTTTGATATGCTCGTTTTCTTTATCTTCTTGACAAACAAGTCAAATTAATACAAAATAATATAGATAGCAATTCACTCTCCCAACTCCAAGGTGTTTTTGTCAAACAACATCAAACATTAACCTCTTTATTTATATGAAGAACATTAACCTCTTTATTTATATGAAGCTTGCTTGTGTGGTGATGTCATGCCCACACAAGCTCCTAGGCAGGTGTGCATACCTGTGTAAAATTCTGATTTCACACAGAAGTCATCATGGCTTTGTGACTCCATATTTCCCCCGTTTCAACAAACACCTGTAAATTGTAGGCATGCTTAAAATACTGTGTTTCTAGTTCTAAAATGGATGAACATGAACATTTCAGGTGCCTGGGCCAGTTGCTGCTGTAACACAGCAAGTTTTGCGATGCCATGTTCCTCCTGCGTCAGTATAGACTACTGAAGACAGCAAGAACTTGCCATCTTAAAATATGGCTATTTAACCACCTGATTAAAGACATTTTATTCTGAAAATGGGTGCTTTGAACTTGGAGGTGCTTTCTCCTATTTATAGCTAGCCCCAGGCAGGATACCACAAGTTTTTATTGCTTGTGACATTTTAGGAAATACTATCCCTGTTGCGTTTGTAGCACACTGTGCCCCTTTCTTCACACATCAGAAGCACTTGAACAGATCTGCATGCTGCAAAGAATCCTTATAGAAATCTTCTTTGCTATTTCAGACCTCTTAAAAAAGCACTGTATAACTTGCCCATTTTTGAAAGGTGCAATTTAAGTTACAAACCAGTCTTGATTGTCACACGAGGCTGCTTTTTTTTCCCCCTACTCCCTCCCATGCTGTGGTGAGTGTAAAGGAGCAGGTTTTGGTCTCATGCAGGCTTTTTAACTCTGCATTCCTGTACCATAGGTCTCTCCAATTTGCATGTTTGAAAGTTTTGTATGTTTTAGTGAGGAATTAAATGCCATTTTCAAGAGCTGAAAAAACAAAGGGGCTGTTAGTTTGGGGCCTGATGCATAGAGCTGTGAATAATGAGGATATGTAATGGAAGAGCAGTGCCATTCAGTGCGGACTTATGTCAGTTTTCTGCTGAGGAGTGGCAGCTGACGGTTCCATTTCTGCCTGCTGTGTTCCAGGTGAGAAGCCCTACAAGTGCACGTGGGAGGGCTGCGACTGGAGGTTCGCGCGCTCCGACGAGCTGACGCGCCACTACAGGAAGCACACGGGGGCAAAGCCCTTCCAGTGCGCCGTCTGCAACCGCAGCTTCTCCCGCTCCGACCACCTGGCGCTCCACATGAAGAGGCATCAGAACTAGGAGCTGGACTGGTCGCGGAGGCTCTTCTGTATCTATGCAATTTCCTATTGACTCTCGACATACAACTGAAATTAGTTGAATTTTTGAGTGTATCCCCTTAAAAAGAGATCTCAAAAGGAACTGGAAATGTATATTTTGTATATTTATGCTGAAAAAGGGAAGACACTGTATCACAATTACCAGAGTGTTCAGTCGTTTGTTTGCTTTCATGATGTATATGGCTTTAGTCAGCAGGTTTCATCTCTTTACAAGTATTATATCTCAACACATTGCAGCTTTATACTTTTTTTTTTCCTCTTGCAGTGTTTTGACCAAAGCACTGTCATTATTGTGACAATGTTTAGTAAACAAATTAACGAGAGGATGCAGATGAATGCACACAGTGGAAAAGCCATGAACTGTAATCTGTCAGGTTTTTACTGGACATACTTAAGTACATGTGGGGTTTTTTTTAATGTTAAGCCGTTCTGTGGATGTAAAATACATAGGAAATTTCATAAACAGCCATAGAACAAAGCATTTTGTTCTGTGTGTTGCATGTTTGCTATGACAAAGATTTTGTAAATATGCAAATCAGCTTTTTAGGTTTAATACAAAAGTTTTCTAAGAAACATCTGAAAAAAACAGTTGTTTTACATTTGATAACTTGGCACATTTATAAAAAAAAGTTACTTAAATACCTCTCAAAATAGTACCAATTTAGTCAGATGTTTTGTACCTGTTAGCTCAATGGTGTGCACTGAATATTCAAAGCAGGAGTTTGTTTTCAAATTGCGTAAAAGGGCAAAACAAAGAGAATGAACTGTAAAGTTAATGTTGGAAGCTGAAATAGCGGGGATAGTTAAAATGAACACAGAATGTTAAACCTCTTACCATAAGCTAAACTTAGTATCACTTTAAAAAGAAGGATTTAGGATGCAGTTTTCATACATAGACATATTAAGCTGGTTCAGCACCAGTATGATCTAGTTTCATGTGGATATTGGATGTAATTTACTAGAAGGTAAAGGATACAGTAATTTTTTTTTAAATTACAGTGCAGTTTAGTTTATCCACTGCTCCGATTGACACACGCAGGGAAAAATTTACTGCTTACAGAAGTAGCTGAAACTCCACGGAAGTCAGTGAAATGGTGCCCTTTTATGCTAACAACGACTTTGATCCACCGTGCTCAGCCTTGAAATCATAAATGGAGGGCCAAAGATGAGGTTAGACCAAGTAGGATTTGGCCAGACAACAGGAGAAAACCAAACAAACCTAAGAAGTGTCTGAACTTCACAAGCCGTAATATTAAGCTGTCAACCAAAGGCTAATATAGACAATCAAAATACCAAAAAAAAAAGGGTCTTGCAGGAAAACCTAGCTTTGTTAAAGCTGTTGTTTGTCTTTATTTATTTGTGGTATATGATAGACTCTTCTTTTTTTAAGACAATTTTATGTACACTTGATAAATTATAGTTTTGTTTGTTATAGTTAGAAATGTTGCTCTCAATGTAAATAGTTGACAAACGATGTAAATAATTTTGTAAGGCTTCAAATGTTTATACGTGGAAACACATGCAGAAATTGGTTGCTGTTTTGCTTCTTTTGCCTCCCCCCTACCTTATTTTTGTATTGTGGTATTTCCTATGCAAATGATGGAGCAAACAGCTGTATAGTTGTAGAATGTTTTGAGAGAGAATGAAATCGTTTATATATAAAGACTTTTTTTTTTTGCAAAATAAAACAAAGTGCCTAATGTGTGTGTGCGTGCATGTGCTTTCTCTAGCTCCTGACAATGAAAGTTCTGTCTTTTGCAGTAGAAGCTGGAAATCATGACAGTATTAAGCAAAGAATGTCTATTCTACATAGGGACTGCCTCTTTGGAAAGTACCTGGCACTTCTGCACCCTGCCCTGATGAAAATGATACATGTGCAGGGATAAGGGTTGGTGCTTTTCTGCTATCTGAGCTTAAAAGGAAGTGACTGGTTGCCTGAAAACGGTTGTAGTTGTCCATCCACAGTAGTGTGATTGGAAATGAAAAGTACCTGTTGGGTGTATAGAAGTATACAAATTCCTTTGCACTTTCAAAATGGTTAAAACCTGTTCACACTCATCGACAGTGTTGCCCAAAAGAAATTTCTCTCCAAAAGGTCCTTTCATGCCCTAGAAAGGCAGGAAGGTCCCACAGCAGCAGTATGCAATATCTGCTCTATGCCTGCCATATCAGTGTCTTCTTTTCAGTGTTTCTCCCTTGGAAGTGGAAGTACAGTTCACATGAAAAATTCAAGTGGCTGTGTATGTTCATCTTTGGGGGTACATCTCTCTTCTTTCCTCCAAGCTTCAAGAGAAAAGACATGCTGGGGTTTTTAAAAGAAATTTATCTTAAAACCAATGAAAGAGTCAGTTTAAATATAGCTTGCTAGCAAATATTAATATTCAAACCAATAATTTATTCAAAATACCATTCTTACCTTGTAGGCTCTGATTCCTAAATTCTTTCTTGAAAATCTATGTTCTTTCCTTACAATCAAACTTTGATTTTTCTTCAGTTGATTTTTCTCTCTTAATTATTGTCTCTCACATGTCATCTAATCCCTCCTTTTACAAAATAGCTAGGATTGCATTAACCAAGTTAGTGAAGACCCAGTTAACTGCTAAGAAATTCTCCCTGCATCTCACCTAACTGCACAGCTACAAAAGTAAGCAGAACAATGTTTTAGAGCATAGGGAGAGAGAGCTCCCAGAAGCATTGCTGTGCCATTACCCTTTCCTGGTCCAGCCATTAGAAAAATACCCAAGGTTCTTTGAGGCATTTCTGCTTGGAGAAGAAGCTGGAAATGAGTTGGGCAATTGTCCACGTCACTGGGAAAGAGCTTCTAGAGCTTTTTTGCTGAGTACCAGCAGCGATGAGGGCATTGGGATTGGCAAACTCCTCTGTTTGGCTCAGCCCCTGGTCTCAGCTGGACTGCTGGTGGGTTTGGTAGCCCCTGTCTCCTCTTTGCTGAGTTTTGTCTCAAGTCAGTGGATGAAGGTAGCGCTCACTGCTCTGTTTCCCAAGCCTTTTCACAATGAAAGCCCGCTGATTGCATGGTTTCAGCCTCCAACGTTGCCTCATACTTCTTTTAGATGTTTCTATTGCTCAGCTACCTGGTTGCATAAACCAGCCTAATGGCTTCATATTAATCTTGAATGAAAGGCCATAATTAGGCCTGTCTACTTCAGCAGCATTTAACCTAATGCAAACAGAGAGAGAGAGAACAGACCCATGCATGAGAATGTTACAAAACCTAAAGTAGAGGGGCTTTCTTTTCTGGCAAGCACTACAGCTGCAGAGCCCAGTATTAATACAGGAGTTCAACAGCTTTCTGGTCTGAAAATCTGCAAGGAAAAGCACTGTTACCATAGCCCCTGCTCGGTTCCTTTGCAACAGTTGGCACAGAGTCCCCCAAGGTACCGAGGCCACCCTCAAGTTCAACTCTCCAATTACCCTTCAGAACCCAAATTATCATTCCAAGCGAAGAGAGAAAATCCAGTGGGCCTACTGGTTTTTCTGGTGGCCACATGAACAACTTGTCCTCCACTTGACTGGGTGCTGAGTCCCTTCTCATGGTTTTCAATGTGACTTGACAGCCTGATCATCCACAGAAGTGCCTCTGCCCACTCAGGAACCTTGTTACCTTCATCACCCAGGATCCTTGCTCAGATCCTTGGTTTAATCCGGTGGGTAATGAGGCTCTGTCACGCTCTGCAGCTACCATAGCGGTGTTGCTATTGACCTTCATGAAGAGTCCAGCTCAACAACTTACTATTAGCCAAAAGAATGTGGTTGATTACTCATGTACTGAATAATGTATCCTGGCACTTTGAGTGTGTTAGGACAGAGGGAATTTATTGGCCACTCTAAGTGGCAGAAGCAGCCCAATGGATATGCTTTTAATAAAGCGACTGGGATACTTTGCTTGTGTTTACTTATTCCTCTTCTCCTGCACTGCTAGCCATAAGGTTGTTGTTGTCATCTACAATGTATCCAACACCCTCACCAATGGGGCTTGTTTGGGATTTGGGATTTGAGCAGACTCGGGCCACTGGAGAACCCATGGAGACCAGGCAGAGCCCAGTCTGCCTACAACAAAGGCCAGTACGTGGCAAATGGAGAGCACCTTTGTTCACCAGATTCCTTTGATATTGTTATTGTCCTTGCTAAAAGTAGTTGCTGCTTATATATAAGTATGTATATAAATATATATTGGGGTGTGTTTGTGTGCATGTACATTTGCACATTCAGTTCAGTTCTGAATCCTGGCAAATACTTGCTTTTGGTGACCTGTCACAGCAGCAAGCTCCACAGGTTAGCTGAGGAGAAAATGGGTCCTCCATGTCTAGTCCAAATATCCAAGCAGCTGGGGAAATTTAAAACTCTGTGTTCCCTGTTATGTGTACTGTATTGAGAAAGAAATGTAATTATGAATTTCTGTTTCCAAGGAGTAGGTAATTTCTTTATTTTGGAGTCTCCTAAATGGAAGGGGGGGGGGGGGGAAGGGAGGGAGATATGGGGAGAGGGAAGGGTGGTTATATTACAGAGACAAAGTGAATTCACACTGAAAAAGAAAGTAACTTCAGCTGGGCAGGTTAGAAATGTGAGTTATTTCTGCAGGAGGACCTGTTCAGGTGGCAGTAGACAGCATCCTGAAATGAGGTCTCAAGGATAGCTTGTTAAAGCAGGCTTCCTTTCTCTACTTTTCCTTCTCAGTCTCTGCCCTGTTCTGTTGCCCATCAGTCTTGGGCTTAATTCGTATTTGCAATTGCTCCTATAGCTCCAGCTCCTGTTGCTGTTCCTTCCCACCCAAGTGGGCAGCTGTGGTGACAGGCTTGGGCCGTGCTGCCCCAGCCCTGCTCTGCCTGCCTGTGGCCCAGTGCTGCACTGGTGCTTGCTGGGGCACCCTTCTCACCTGCCTCAGGTTTGAATTCGTGGCATAAACAACAACAATGTGCCTTGTTTGTGTTCTGCCAGTCTCCCTGTGCTGTATAACAGAGGCAAACTTTCTCCTGTATGTGCAGTGCTTGTGCCACTGCACAGGACTTTTATACTTAGTGGGATCTTTATCCCACACAGGGCTCAGGAACCTGATTAGAGCCTTCTCCTTCCCATGGGATCAAGCAAAGATATGTGGTGCCAAAGGAGATTCTCTGCTTCTGAGGCAGCACCTTAGAAAGGCTTCATGGAGTCATGGGATATGCAACCTTTGTTTTTGTACTGACCTCTCCATTTTCCCATTTCACTCTTTTTTACTGTAGCAGAGTCATTCAACGTCTTTGGATACAGGAAGATTTTGAAAAATGTGGTTTGTCTCTTTCTCAAGAAACAGGGAGTCACACTGGCTGATTTGCCATCTCCTCTGCCTGGGAAATCAAAGTCTCAAGTCTCTTCAAAATAATATCCCCAAAGGCCATTTCTCTTCCCAGCCTCAGTTGTTGTTTCTGTTTGTACTTGTTTTGTTTAGCTGGCTATTGTTATTGTGGTTTGTCATTATTTCCAACCCATTGGGGTGGATCACTAGACCAAAAAAAGGACATAGACCCCTCAGAGGGACCAGAGTCCCAGTCTCCCAGGTCAGTGCCCATGCTGAGAGAATGTAAACTCATAATTCTCTTTTTTCAGTCCCATGAATCCTTCTGGCTGCTTGAGGAGGGTGAATGCAACTGCAGTGAGCTCTCACTGTGCCCCTGAATGGTCCAGGCCCTGCTGGATGTCCTGGGAAGTTATGGACATGTGCTTTTGGCTTTCTCAGGGCCAGGAGGAGCCAGTACTGCATCTCCAGCCACTGGAGCACTATCCTGCTTCATAGGTTACTCCATCAGAGAAGGCAACCATCACCAGATTCCTTCAAACCAGTGGCTTAGCAAATAAAAACAGCAGCAGCTTGTAAGAAACTTCATGCTGTGGACATGTAGAAAGTGAGCCAGAAGTGTGCCTTTGACATTAAGATCCCAAGAGGATTTTGGCAGGGAAGCACCTTGCTGAAAGGTGCTGTGGAACCTGAATGGGGATGAACATTTAGTCCTTAACAGCATGAAGCCTGAGTTTCTGCTACAAATCTACAAAAGCACAGCTCTAGGACCCCATAAGGAATTTTAAACTCATAAATTTATCAGTATTTAAGCTGTAGGGTCAAACATTAGCAGTATGAACATTTTCTGGATTGTATGGTTACATTACACCCCACCATAGGTGCTAAATCCCTTTTAGGTGGATCAGATGTTTTGCTTCTGTGAGAAGAAATGTGCAGCTTCAGTAACTCACATGACTGGAGCAGGCTTGAGAAATCTGTTTCTGCAGGCTGCATTGGCACCAGAGACGGCTCTGAGGTCTGGGTCTGTGGGAGCAGCCCTCTTCCTTGGTGGTGTTGGTGCAGAGCTGGCACCACTGCCACCACCTTGTAGGTGACTCTGGGCACCTTGTACACTTTGGGCTCAACTGGGTAACCACCATCACTTATTGAAATAATATGCTGAAATAGGTTCAATTTGAAAAATCAGCTGTATTTAAGTATTACAGAAAAGAAGACCTAAAGTCTTAGTGTAGTGCTCTTAGGGAATTTTCACAACAAATTTCTGGATGCCAGTCTTTTAATCTGCAGTGTCTCCTGGGCCTGGATCCAGATTTGATCCTTTAAAAGATATTTATCTTCCAATTTCATTTGAATGCAGTGAGATTTCTGCTGTGGAAGATGGCAAGAATTCTTGCCCGATCAACACCATTTCCTCTGCTGCCCATTATCAGTCAGTAAGAGCCTTACATGGTCCAAACCTTTGCCCTCAGCCCATCTGTGATGAATCCCTGAATGAACACTCAAATTCATAAAGTGTAGGTATGAAAAAGCAATAGAAACATGTTCAGATACACTTGAAGTTGAAATTGGTTTGGCTTGTTTTTTTGTTCTCTGTGTTCTCACGTAAGTAATGAAGTAACAGTAGTTTTCTTATACAAATATTTATATGCTATTACTAAATTTACCTGTGGTTTCCCCTCCACCCCAAAAAATTAATAAATCGCTGTTTTCCTAATACTGTGTTTGGTTTTTCTCCTGTGCTGTTATCAGGCCAGAACTAAGAGTCATTCCTCTTTTGAAGAAGCTTAGACAAGTGGGTAAGCCAGGCTCAATGTCCCTGGGGGAAAACTTACTTCATTTCTGAAACATTAACAACAGCAATCAAATGAAATGTGAGTATTTTCAGAGTACATTCTGTGCCTTAGGACATTTAAGCTAATTTCTTGAATAAAGGAACTTTTCAGTAACCTTAAAGAAGCATGCCCTGAAAAGACAGTTCTGAATACCAGCTCTTTCTGACATGTACCATCTGCAGACAAATTAGTCTCAGGGAACCCACATATTCCTGTTTTATCATCTTCAGGAGATTATTTTGTGTATTTATGTTGTGCAGCTTGCGTATAGTGGCTGGTAGATGATCCTTCATTTGCTTGTGTCTGGGATTGCTGTTTTGTGATGGTCCCTTAGAGACAACTTCTGCTTTTTCTTCTGCCTGTTGCTCCCTTTGTCCCCAAAGTGGGAACAGGGTTTTAGCTGGGGTCTGGTGACTCAAAAGAAGATTATCACCTGATCCTTTTTCAACTTGATTCCAAGCAAGTATTCTTCCCATGCAAGTACCGCCAGCCACTGCTGCCATAAGGTATGTGGGTTGGTGCACCTTACCATGCCTGGAGAAACATCTGGGACTGCCACATTTGCAGATAAAACCAAATTACTTTGAACTGTATGCTATTTGCACAACTGTGGCTGGGGATGGTTTGGCCCGTGCCTGACAGACACCTGATTTGAATTGTTTTCCAGCACTCCATGTAAGTGCAGAAAGTTTCTATCTGCTCCATCTCAGACTTCTAATCCTTAATGCCAGTGGAGAATTGGCAAAATGAACAGATATTTTTGGGGTTTATTTTCCTTGAGTGTCTCATCCTTGTATTTAAGCCTGAACATCTGAAAAAAACCACACTTAACAATTAATGGAAACAAATCAGCCAAGGCAATGCATACAATCCATCTACAAGCTAATGTGTATGTTTATGCCGGCAAGATGGGTAAGCAGCTTTCTCCTTGCAACAGCACAGTTGTACAAGCCTTGTTTGAGCAACCAGAGCTGTGTCTGTACTCGTAAATCAAACATGGCTGGGACCGTTCCCTGATGCTGAAGCCAGGGAAGATGGAAGCAGTGCATCCACATTCCCGACCTCCTCTCTCCTCCTTGCTCTGCACACAAGCTGCCTGTTGAGAGTGGCCCCAGCCCATGCCAGCTGTTGGCCTGCGCTTGGGAATTGTTTGGGAAAGTTGGCCCTGGCTCTGCAGTGCCAGGCACTGCACTAACAATTAAGCAGCACAGACACTTGCCTTCCAGCGCCTGGAAATGCTCCCCAGAGCTGCTTCATTTACCACGATGGGCATTAGCTTTGGATTCAAGCTTTGGCAGATTCAGCTTGGCTTCCCCCGACTTTAAAAGGAGGGAAGCAAACAAACAAAACCCCATGGCATTCAGGGGAGCAGTTCTGCTGCATGTGGTCCTTCTTAGAGCCTGAGAAATATGCAAATACACAGGCTCTATTGATTTGCTTCAAATCACTCTGCATTGACAATAGAATGAAGACAAAAAGCAGAAATTACCCAGAAAATTGCCTCAATAAAATGAAAAGGGGGGAAAGCAGTTTATTATTTTATTTTATTTTATTTTATTTTATTTTATTTTATTTTATTTTATTTTATTTTATTTTATTTTATTTTATGTTAGTTTGGTTTGGTTTGGTGGATGACAGAGCTTGAGCAAGAAGTCTAGTTGCGGGGTTCAATGGAGAGGCTCTGCAGAGCACTATTTAGAAAAAAGGGGAGGAAATATTCAGAAACATTCCCTTAAAAAAGGGAGACAGAGACAGAGAGGAGAGAAAAGAAGAGGTCTAATCCCTTTGAAGCTTGCAGTTTTATGAGAGCTATGTCCTTGGGAACTGTGCACCAAAGATGACTAGAGCCGCTTCAGGCTTTGCAAAATTACTACAAACATAAGGTAAGTGGCTTTATCATAAAATTGGAGTGGCCATTAAAACTTCAAAGGAGAGGTATGACCTGAATTTTACCTGTCACAGTCTGGAGTATTTATTAGAGGAAGATTTGATTCCTTTCTTTACTTAACAACCTGATACTCACGTGAGGTCATGAGCCAGATTATAGTTTTCATTGGTGGGATGACAGATTAGATGTTAATATTTTATTGCTCCTGACCTTGGGAATCCATGAACTGTTGGACAGGTGAGAGGTGAAGAAAACTCAACCTGGCTCTTTTAGGAATGAGAGCATATTTCTAATACCTGAGTGTGGTTGTAGTAGTAGCTATCTATTGACTAGCTCCCAACCTGCCTGGCTTTGACAGGACACGTACATTGGAGGATGTTAGGGATTGTAGTGCTTGCTTTAGGAGTCTTGCCAAGCAGTGACACTGCCCCTTTACTGAAAAAACTTGAAGTTAGAATACCTCAAAGGAGGGGCAGATTCAGCAGTCAAAATGGTAGTGAAAGACACTGTGATAAAGCCACCCTTGTCCAGGAACACCCATGTGTTTTTCAAACCTTGGTCCTTCCTCCTAAATCTGCTGCTGTCTGGCTTTACTTGAGCCAGAGCATTTCAACATCTTGTCATCTCAGAAGCACAGGTGACTCCTTCCTTTCATTCTTGGTGGCGCTGCCAAGTTGGTCACCTCTTCTACTGCTTTGGTTCTTTCTCTTTTTCAACCTTCTCTTTTCATACTTTGAAACTCTTCCCCTAGAGACAGGTATGCCTGGGGCTTCCCACCTTCCCTTCCAGTATTTTCTGTAATTCTTCTGTTCACCCCCAATAGGTGCTTTTAATGTCCCTTTTAAATGAGCAGTTGCCACACAGACCTTTGGCATCCCAGTCTGCTTGCATTGCACCCTAGCACGCACTTGTGGGAATGTTCTTGCCTGCAGCTGTGCTTGTAAATGATCAGAATAGTTTTACTAATATTTGCATTAGACTGAGATGTCTATTGTTTTAAGAGAACACAGTAACAGCGTTTTAACAGTACACACGTGGGATCTTCTGTAAAACTGTTAATCTGTACATTTCAAAGTTAGTGAAGTAACTTCTGCAATGTCCTGTCTGAGGAAATAGAAGCATTATGAGCTACCTTGGCTGAGGCCAGTTGAGAGCAGAACCTGTGGGTGTGCATTCTGAAACAAATACTGGCCCTTGTAACTATTTGCAAAGAGTTTCCTAGATACTGATTTTAAATTGAGATTCCAGTGGTCTCTAGGTGCCTAATCCTGGACAACTGTAAAGATGGAAAGCTTGATAATACTAATACTAAAGGTATCTCTATGATCAGCCTAAGAACTGTGGTCCTTTTGCTTACTAGGAGTAATGATGGTGGTAGCCAGCTTTTGCATCAAAGGCTTATTACAGGATTACTTTTCCAAAGACTGAGAGGTCCACAAGATATTTTACATTATCCTCCTGTTAAGGTGCCACTAGCATGGCATCTCTGGTAGCCTAGTCATGGCAGACAAGGAAGGGTAAGGAAGTCCTTGAAAAGGAAGGCTGGATTTGTGTCAATTTCTAAGCCAGGGATTGCTATGGTACGTAGAAGTAAAGTAGACATATTCAACCTAGAAGTTATTATTTTAAATGCAAAATTGTCTACAGACAGCCCTATGACAGGACTGGCTCAGACTTCTTCCAACAACATGATTAAACTTGCAGATAAGGTTGCAATCTTTGAAATAAAAGAAAAACAAACTACAACAACAAAGGAAAATGACAACAAAACAAACCCAACCCAATCCAAAAGAAAAATCAGCAATCTGGAGATGAAAGCCTGTTTCCCTAGCTGAAGACTAGACTGTGTCCAAGCCATCCACTATTCAGCACTGAAGTGACTGAGAATTGCACCTCTCCTGAGTCTTCAATCTGTCTCAAGATGCCTTTATCCAATCTCGTCACCTCCTCCTTAGTGACCCAAAAACCATCACCTCATCTCCCTTGCTCTGAATCATCCTCTTTCCCTCATCTTCCCTTGTTATCTCCCAGTCCTAGCACCAGGTTATCCCAACCATTCATGGCCTATCTTTTCTTCCTTCCTTTCTCCTCCCCGTTGGAGCTGTGGTCAGTCTGGCTGGTGGCATGGCTGGATGTCCACCCCAGCTGAAGTTATCTCACCATGTTGCTACCAGGAAGATCATTCCTCTTCCAAGATTGCAAGAGAGTGACTTATCTTATTCCTCACCACAGCAGGCTCATTGCATTCCCCCTGCTTTCTCCTGCCACACCAGTACCCCAATCCCCTCACATAAGGAAAACCTGGGATTAAATTGTTCCACCAGAGCTATAAGCCACAGAAAAACTGGCCTAACTGGTTGGAGACCAGCCAAATAGCAATACAGTGGATCATATGTCATGGATACTTATAGAAATGAAATGTCACAGCACTCACATAGGGAAGGAAGACTTGGTCCCAGGCCATGAGGTGTAAAAAAGCTTTGCTGGAATTTTTGCCAGTTGAAACTGATCATAAACTACTTATTGCCATTGCTAAAAGAGGCCTGGCAAACATCTTGCTGGGAAACAATTTTTTTTTTCAGTTACAAATATGAGTTGCAAACTGAATGCAATTCTGAGCAAGATTTGTGAATTAAATAGACTCTTTTGAGCACCTTAGAAAAAATGCCACAGAATTATGTCCAGAGGTGAGTTATTTATGTTGGAGTTTTATTAAAAAGCCTGTCTGAGACAAAATACGCAGTGTGGCTGTCATCTATAAGGATGTAATCCCCAAAAAAGGAGATGAAACTTTCAGCATGTTTCTGGGAAGGTCTAGTTCCAGTTTCTATCAGTCCTAAAAGAAGCTCTTAAGACTAGTAGGATTTTCTTTTGAGTGGTCAGGAGAAAGAGCCTCAAAGTGTTATAATAAGGATGAGTGTTTTAAAGAATAATGTGAGTAGCACAAAAGCAATTTAAGCAAGATGCCAGAGACTGGCTATAGGCAAACAGAGAAATCTGTAAAGGCTTGACCTGTGTTTTTGATAGGTGACAAAGAATTCAGTATTTCAGGCTAGGGCTAGAAATAGGCTAGGCTTCTAGACCCAAATAATCATAATGGATGCAAATGCATGCACTTATTTAGCAAAAAAGTTCTATTTGCAAGTGCCACAATCAGACAGAGCATGTCAAGTATCTTTTTGCTGGACAGGGTGCATCATAGTCCGACTGTGTGTCACAAGTCAGGCAAGAGCTAAGTAACAGGACAAAATGGGCAGTGGATAGTGTCTGAAGTAGGCACCAGTTGCATCCAGCCTCTCTCCTGGTCTCTGATTCCCTGCAGAGCTGGTACCAGTCCACTGTGAGGACTTGCTACAAGCCAGCCTGGTCACACTACTGTAGCCTCTTGGCTTTGTCAGGCCAAGTCCACTTGGCTTTTTCGTGCCACTGCACCATGTCCACTCCATTCCTGTGCTTCCCCAGCCCTGCTTCCCATTCCCAAGGTTTTGTCTGAAGAGTCCTCCAGTTCCAACACTCCATCTTGTCTTCTCGTATCCTGACCAGTCTTTCCTCATGCCCAAAATGCTCATTTCCATTAGTAAACCATGGTCACATAGTTGTTGTCTTCCTTTCTCAAGCTTCTTATCTGGACTTGCTGTCCATGTTTACACCATTGGACCCAAGAGTGCTTCCCAATTCCCATGTCTGGATGTGTGGTTAGCCATGCCTCAGCTCTGTGTTGAGATGGAAACCTGGACATGTGTGCTGGATGGGAGCTGCAGCGTGTCTCAACAGGCCGAGCCATTCGGATGACCAGGAAACGAGGGCCCCAAGACATGCTGCAGAGCAAGTAAGTACAGATGCACCCACTGTTTCTCAGCTATCTGGCTCTTCAGTCCCAGGTCTCAGTCCAATTTTCCATACTCAGTCATCACTCCCATCTCCACACCCAGCCAGCATAGGTTTCTGTTCCCAGCTTTGGGACAAACTCTCAAAACTTATCCTCCCAGCAGATCCAACTCTGATCCCCTGCTCTGACTTTGATGTCTCACCCTTCGAACCACATCTCTGCTTCCTCCTCCTGCTGCCTTGTTTCTTGCTCTTGGTTCTTGAACACGATCCCTTCCCACTCCCAACCACTGCCAACAGCCACTAAGCCATGAGGAAAAGGCTGCTTTGCTTCAGCCCATCTGCTTGGTGGGGGCACTCAGGACATGGTTCCACAGGGGTCAATGCTTCCCCCTCTGGCCTGTAAAGGATCCTGTAGTCATTAAAGGTTTGATGCCAAGTGCCTTGGACATGGTGTTGACCATAGTGTGAGCAAAGACCTTGGTTCTTCATGCACAGTGAGACCAGAGTCCTGCATGGGAGATTTAGAGAGATACCTGCCCAGACTTGCACGCCCTGCCTGGGACCATGTTTGTACAGTGAGGTCACATGTAGGAACTTGTGAGAAATGTAGAGTTCAGTGATGCTGAAGTAATTTAGCGTGAGCTGGTTAAAACACCTGTTCAGATGAATGCTGAGCAGGTGCAGACCTCAAATTTTAAAATTTTTCGACTTCCTGAGTTTGTGTAGATTTTGATAGGGGCGGGAAAAGGCACAGAACTAGGTCTGCCATTATTGTTGGACTTCTGAGATCTGACCAGAAAACATGGGAACCCAGAGCTGTTTAACAGAAAATCCCAAGAATTGCTTTGCAGGCCACAATGCCAAAAATTATTTCATAAATAGCATGGAAATAAAAGGAAAACCCTGCAGGAGATAGACAGACCCCTGTAAAATTTTGGGCTCTATTGGTATGATTTAACAGATTACATGCAATCTTACCCCAGCTGGGAAGTGCCTACCTTTGTACTCTAAAGGGCTCTAGATGGGTGGGAGAAGAGGACAGGAGGCAAAGAACAGGGTGTGTGAAGTCCAGAGATCCCAAAAGGGCAGTGCTCTGTGGGACTTGTACTGTCCTGCACTCCAGCTGGAGGCCAGATCATAAAATCATTGAATGGTTGGAGTTGGAAAGGGTATGAAAAGTCATCTAGTTCCAACCACCCCCCCTGCCATGGGCAAGGGCACCTTCCTCAAGAGCAGGGTGCTCAGGGCACCTTCCAGCCTGGCCTTGAACACTTCCAGGGATGGAGCATTAGTAAGGTCGCTGGAGTCTCAACATTTAACCCTGCTTGCTTGGGCAGCCTTGGGCTGTGATGTCTCACACTGAGCTCTTCTGGGGCACTGCTGGGGCTGCCCAAGCAGCCAGAAACCTGTGTGCATCCCTGTTTTACCCCTTTCTGGAATCATTACATACACCCACACCTAGGAGCTCAGAGGGCCTCCTCACATCCATCCACGCCTCTCAGGGACCTGCCAAATGGCTGATGTCTCCTGAGGGTCAGCTGCTCATTCCCTTGGTGCAGTGTTATTGTTCCCAGTTCAGTGTTTTCCTTTCCCCCAGCCCACCTCTTCACTAGGTCCTTCATTCAGTCTTCTTACACTTCATATCCTCTTGATGGTTCCTCACCTCTTTTGAGGCGTGCATGGGGGTTGAAGGAGGGATTGAAGTCTCCCAGCTGACTGACACAAAACACCATGAAACAGCCCAGGTCACATACCACATCCAAGTCAGCCTAACCCTAACAATCCTTCATACTCTAGCTAGTACAGCCAAGAAGAGCTGTGACTTTCAGGCAGACCTGTCATACCAAACTCAAGCAATTTGCAGCCTCTTTGTTCCACAGCTGTGTCAGGTTCTAGTCTGACTTGAATGGGAGAGGTATTCTAAAAACTGCTTTTGTTTATTTATTTTCAAATGTGCATACCACAAAAATTAGATTAGGGTTTGGATTTTGTCACAGCTGTCTCCTGCAAGACTGATTCTGTTTGTAGCAAGTATTTTCTGGAGGGTTTCTTCTATTAATTATATGCTGCCACCCACTTATTTCCTTAAGGCAGATTTTGCATCTGTGATTTCTCTATGAAGTTTCCTTTCTTTAAGGTAGCACATCTCTAAGGTGGGCAGACCGATAGTGTAGAAAAAGCTTTTCGAATCCAGGGTCAAATATGTTTCTTCTGTTACAACAAGGGATAAAAAGTGCAGAGACTGTGTGACAGACAGCTTTAATTTACCCTGTGCTAATGCTGTAAGCAATTGCAAACTAGGGACACAGTGGAGAATCCAGCATTGCCTTGATCTTGCAGTCCCACATATGCTTGGCATCTGTAAACAAGGAGAAGCATAAGATAAACACAAAACAGTAAGGAGATTATAATTTGGAAATTTGTTAACATAATTTGGGTTTTCTTTACAGTTAAATGGCAGAGTGTCATCTTGCAGTGTATGGAGACCCAGCCATTTGGGCTGGAAACTCAGAGATTGAAGCTGACTACCAAAATAGCTGCATTGCATAAACCTCACAGCCACACACAGAGACATCTCTAATATCACTGTAAGTATGGTGCAGCATCTCTGTCATGATGTAGTGAATGGTGCCTGACACACAGAAGAACTTCCAGCATGCTGTTACTTTATGTCTCCATAGGAAAATCTAGGAAACCTGGAAACTATGGTTCTGTGATAACTGGAGGTGGTCATAGCCTCTGATGAGTTTGTCACTGTTCTTTTATGACAGATTTGCTGATACAGGAAATTTTGAGGCATCCATTTCTCTCTCCTGCTTGGCAGCCCTTGCTTGCCATAGCTCTGTGTTTTATTCCTGTTTGTCTTTCTGTCCCTGGGTTAGGGAATATTTATTTATTCAGTTCAACATGGGGCCATTTCTGAGGGAAGGATCAGAGAGCCCATCTGCATACCATGGGTATCCCTGGCTGATGGCAGGGATGCCAGGGAGAAGGTGTAAGAGCTGTATCCTCCCTCCTCTTCCTTTGTCTCCCAAAGGGATGGAAGCAGCCTCTTTGATCTTGAGCAAGGGCTTTAAATGTGAGGTGCTGGGTATAGAAGGATTTGCTACTGTGTCCTTTCTCAGCAAGTCAGGCTTGGTGGTCATGGTCTTACCTTCTCTGTGTGCCCAGAGCACTGCAGGTAGACCATGGATGCAGTGTGTGTACATCCTGCAAGGGCTTTACGGCCAAGCTGCTTCACACAGTCCTGCCGGAGGCCATCGCCACCTGAGGCGCAAACACATTACTTACAGGTTCTGTCTCTTGAGCATCTCATACCTTCAAAACCACCTGAAAACCATCTTTTCCTTCTCCCTTTCAGGCCCTCTGAGTGTAAACTGGAGTGGAAGCTCAGCCCTTTCACTCTTTGTAGGATGTTGATAGAAAAAGCAGAAAAATTTTAGCTTTCAGATTGGTATTTTCACTTTAGTTCTCTGTCCCTGCTCTCATCTGCCCTTTAGTTCTGATGAAGGTTTGTTTGGAGTAGTTGTGGTTTAATACTGGAGAAGGAAATAGTCTGCATCGGCAAACCTTGCAGCAGAAAGTCTCCTGCAACTTGGTTGTGACTTTATTTGCAAATACCGCTCAAGGAGTAGAAACTGAGTAGTGCACAGTTTGACAAATGCGTTTACCCACCCCCCCTTTGAGACAGCTGATTTGGAATTTTCCAGAACCCTTTTCCAAAACCATGAGTTTATGAGCTCAGTTCTTTTTTATTTTCTGGGTAAGTTGTACTTCTTCCCATATACTGCCTTCACAAATCATACCAGACCACACTGCCCATCACCTGGAGTAATAAGGGCTGGAGAATAACATTGTTAACATTTCTAAGGTACTCAAAGCATGTGAGTTTTCTTCAGACTATTGATACAGAGACCTCATGATGCTGGTAAAACCGCAGGAAGCTATACCTCCAACACCTGCCTTTCCTTTATTTTTTTTAAGGTCCTTAGGTTGCACAGCTAGCCTTCGCTGATAGAAACCCTCTTCTCAGTAGCACAAACAAAGCTACAAATCCCCAAATCCCCACATGAGAATTTGAACCTGACATTTAGACACTTAAAAATATTCACCCATTTAGAGTAATTTCAAGTTTTCTGATAGATGAAAGTAAGAATATACTTTAGTATAACTCACAGTTCTCCTCTTTCTAAGTCTACATAGGGACCCTGATGCAAGTTATCAATGAACAAGATTTTTAGCTCTCCTAAGCACACTAACATGACAACTGCATTTGCTAAGAAAGCCCAAATGCTCTTTAAATAAAACTGAAAGGAAGCTGTGGCACCCCTGCTTAACAATAGCAAACAGAAAACAGTGAGAGAGCACTTGATGTTGAAAATCTAATTTTCGTCACCATGTATTTATCAGAGCTTAGTTCCCATTCTTGGCTGATAAGGAATAACTAATCATGATTTAAGCATTTCTTCAAACCTAGCAACCTGTTGAACAGCTTCTTAATGTGCCTATCAATCATTTGGAGATAAGGATAGTTTGCACTCATAATAGCTAGTTGTAAAAATAAACAGAAGTTACTATAACTAGTTCAATCAACAATGGGATCTTTGAGGTCAGAGTGGAAATAATCAAACAGTAAGTATGAATAGGCTGTAATTTTTCTGATTAACAAATGTTTTGCTTGTCATGTGATCTTGAGAGCTGCTCTTAGCTCTTTAGAGGACTAAAATACATTTCAGAATGTATATATTTACATTAGGGGGTTAAACAAATGTATGCACATACCAGTTGTTTTCTAAAGCTATTTGTTCATGTGAAGTTTTTTTTTTCTTTTTAATTTTAAAAAGTATCTTTGTCCTAAAGTTAAATTCTCAACTGGCCACTGTACAAAGCATCTTGGATAAAAAACGGAAACCTAGTAGCACACAGAAAGTACCGTGGAATGCAAACTATAAATTACTGACATACAAAATAAACATATTACTCACATCTCTCCAACACAGCTGAAAATATAGCAGCCAACAGGAACATATTACATCTCTGTACCAGTTGCTGATCAAAATAACAGTGTCCATATATAGCTACTAGTTGTGTGAAAGGAGTCAAAGAGCTGTGACTGTATCTGTATGCACATCCAAATCAATGCCATTCACAACCTGGAGACTGACGGGACATTGATCGTAGTTATATGAATCCAAAATAGATGTTCTGACCACCTTCTGGAGGCACCTATCTTTGTCAAGATTATTCAAAGATCACAAGCCCCTCACTTTATTTTAAATTGCACCTGTGGTGCATACCTAAAATGTAAATGTAGAAGATGTGGATATAGCTTTCTTCTGTCCTCACGTTGCCTGTACAAAAATACAAT
This sequence comes from Camarhynchus parvulus, assembly GCF_901933205.1. Lineage (NCBI taxonomy): Eukaryota > Metazoa > Chordata > Aves > Passeriformes > Thraupidae > Camarhynchus > Camarhynchus parvulus. The sequence goes on along the minus strand of NC_044571.1, from coordinate 50,631,390 downwards.
CTTCCTCTCTACCCTGGGGTAATCACTGCAGTGAGTTCAGACAAAGTAGATAACTCTGCAGCTCACAGACTGTACTGGTATGTGCAGACAAGGTGGAAATGTGTCCTCTGAAAAGATACAAATCACTCAGAGTGATCACTCAGAATCACTCAGACAGGAAGAGACCTCGGGAGGCCTCTCATCCTACCTCCTGCCCAAGGCAGCATATGACAAAAACTCAAACCAAGTTGTTAGGACTTTAATCTGGTTATGTCTTGAAAACGTCGAAGGAGCTGTTATCTTCATAGTGATTTTTTTTTATTTATAGCCACTCTGAACCTCCCCCCTTTGCAATTTGAGGTCACTACCTCTTGTTTTCCTGCCACGTTGCACTGTGAAGGACCTGGCTCCATCTCCTTGCTGGCCTCCCTGTGGGTTCTGGGGGCTGCTGTTGGGTGCCTGAGCAGCTGCCTCTTCTCCAGGCTGAACAGCCCCCCCTCCCTCACCCTCTCCTCACCATACTCCAAGTGGAATTAAATTACTGATGAAAGTACCTGTGTTGTCAAGAAACCACAGCATATCTGCTCAATCAGTGTGATACTTCTAACCTTATTCATTCAATCATGAAAGGACTGGCAGACAGCACACTCTCTGGGATTTTACACATTAAATTCATGTCAGCCTTTTCTAGAACACAAAGTTTGGCCTTATTTTGAAAGGCAATGAGCACTCAAAACTTCTGTATGTCTAACACCTCCCAGCAGCCAGCTCTCTGTTAAATACAGCAAGGGTGTTGGCAATTTGGTTATTTTGGTATTCAAAAGGAAAAACCAGTCAGGAGGGAAGAAACTACAAAGGAGCATTCTAAAGGAAAATTTGTTTAAAGACCACGGAAAGGATGAGATTCACTGATGTCTAGGAGGAAGAAGCTTCAAATACCATGGAGTTATTCTGAAAAAAACACCTTTCTGGAACACCTGATGGTGTGGAACTCAATTTAGCATATGAAATCTGAATCGGTTTTGTTTGAGGAAAAAAGATGTTCTAAATGAGATGCTGTGACTGCTTATCCTTCAGCTACTTTGATCTCTTTTGAGTCATCTCTTTTAATTTGAACACAACATAAGAATACAGCAATAGCAGCCTCTTCAGGACTTGATTAAAGAAAACAGACTATAACAAAGGGATGAGCAAATCTCCAGCATTGCACAGAGTTTAGCTGGGATGTGTCTTTTCAAAGAAAGACCCAGTGTTTATTTAGGGGTCTCGGGTGGAGAATTCTTTTGACCCCTTTGTAGATTGTTCCACTGGTGTGTCTATTCTCTGAATACTGGCGTTAGTGCAAATGTGTTCCTTCAAAGGGTCCAAACCAGATATTTAGATGAATTTTTGAAGTTGTTGTGGGAGTCTGTGGATGTGTGTTTGATTTAAGCCCAAGTCTATCACTGTACACTTTGGGTTTATTTCATAAACTTAATTAGACCTATAAGTAAATTGAGTGGGAAATAATAAATAATCTACTGAGGACATCTATATATATGAGTCATTGGCTTTAAATAATGACACCTTTGGAAACTATGCAGAGAAAATTTATGTAAGTCACTCAGGTCCCCAGTAACAGAGTTCTAAAAAATGTCTTCCCACAAGTAAATGGCCTAATTAGAATTATCCTGCGTTATTCTGACTTGATAAAAATTAATTTTTATTTGTTTCTGAGACTGCATAAAGGGCTTATTTGTGGTGCCAGCAATGGCTGCAGAGCAACAATTCTTATTTTAGTGTAACAGACAAGCATCTGTGATGTTTGCAGTAGTATCAATTGCAAGTTTAAAAGTTTAAAGCTTTCTCATAAATCCTGGCCATAAGGAAATGGATTAAAGAAATAAAATATAGAACTTGTTGAACTTGTATCTATTTTAAACTGTAAGGCTTATACCCAAGAAAGCCTTTTGTTTTAAAGCAGCCATTTCAACATCAGCTAGAAAAGATTGGGTTACTTAAAGGGCCACTGACAACTCTGTTGAAACAAACCCTTGTAACTTACAAGATCCTTCGGTGCCTGCACGGTGCGCTGGGTTCCTGCTGCTTTTGTTCATTCCTCGCTCTCTCATCCCATTGCCTTCACAAGCCAAAGAAGACATGGAATAAGAAGGAGGGAGAAATCCCCTTCTTATCATTTCCACCATGGGGAGTGAGTTCCCCTCCAGAGAGCAGAGTGTGGCTGCCTGGGGAGCGGTGCTGGGCTGCTGGGGAGGCACATGGCTGGGGCATGGAGACCTTCTGCACCACTGGTTGAAAACACGGGGGGACAATTTAAGAAATCAAACTACAGTTAAACTAATTTTAAAAATTATTTTGAAGGTGAAAAAGTGGGTAGTTTTGAAGACATATTCTGAGCAAAGACCACAAAACTGAGACAGTATCAGTTAATGAAGGAGATTATGCAGTCTGGCTGGTTATTTCCCCCTTCAAACATCTCCTCCAGCTGAGAGAGCGCCTCACTGTTATAGGCTGTGTCAATGGAACCTGGGGGCTCAAGTCAGGTGTGTGAGTTTAGGTGTTTGATCAGCATTTCATGTGTGGTGACGTTAGATCTCTTGGGACAGACAGGGCTGGCTGCTGGGACAGGGGTAGGGCAGGCGTTTTGGAGGTCATGTGGGATATTCTGGAAGTATCTTGTGTGGAGTGCAAAGACCAGAATCCAGACAACTGAGCTGAGGCCTACAGGACAGTCTGAAGGGGTGGGATTCAGCTCCACGTTGTAGACACCAAAGCTTAGGTCTCATTGCAGGCACAATATGGGAACCAAGTGCCTGAGAAACCAGCAGGGTCAGTGGAGTTTTAGCCAACACAGTAAAGTGGGGTCCAGAGCTTTGTGGTAGGTCTTCCAACATGACAGATAGGTCATTCTTGCTTTGAGCTGAATAGCTTTTTAAACCCCAGCCAACAGACTGTACATTCCAGTTTTTATAGATGAATGGTTATACAGTCTTGAATGAAGTACCTGGGATGACACTGAATATAAGGAAAAAAAATGTAAAAAGCCAAGACTTATCTACAATTATCTGTGCAGGGAACTGAGCAAATCTGAGGCAATGTCTGTTTTTTAATGAGCTGAAACTAAACTATTAATTTCATGTTTTTGTGAAATGTAGATGCCACCTGAAGAAAGTATCTCCTTTTTTTCTTTTTAACTAAAATCTAGTTGGTCACATTAAGGACCCATTCAGCATGCAAGTCCTGCAAAGCAGCTGGAAGTCCCATCCCCTTGTTTTCCTCCACAGGACTCACCATGGTGTGAATCCAGCTCAAGTTCTGGACAGTAGCACTGACTTATTGGGCAGGGATAGAAATGTCCAAGTCCTGGTCTTCTGTTTCCCTGCTGGTGCCCAAGATCTCTGTGGAACAGAAAGACACATCTTTTTGCTGGTCCCTTTCATTATATAAAAGGAAATAGTTGGGTTTGCCAGATGATGGATTGGTCTGACAGTTGAAATAAAATGGAAAAACAAGAAGCCTTTCACTTCTGTCTTCAGAATCTTAGGCCTTCTTGATACTTTTTCCTTTGTTGAAAGTCAGTCTTCCTATGCAGGAGGCAATGCAGCTAGTATAATTTTTATTTTGGTAAAAAATAAATTTAAACAAAATTTATCTTTATCCTTGGAAAAGAAAGAAAAAAGGGAAGCTTTCAAACCATATTATTACTTAATTAATAAACAATGATTTGCAGGGTGCAGCTATCCAGGGCATGTGGAAAGCCAAGTTTTTCTTTTATTTCAAATACCAGAAAACTGATGTCTATTTTTTTACATCTCTGTGCTTGATGAAGATGTGCCTGAACCATTTTCAGAAATGAGCACAAGAAATGCAAGAAATGCAATACTTTGACCAATTTCATATTTTAGTTTCACTTTAAGGACTAGGAGTTTATAGTCTTATATAGCATTGTGTTACTGTGGTGACAGGCTCCTTAAAATATTTATAAAATAGGAAACTGATTGTCCAATTACAATAAGGAGATGACAGTTTGTCTTTTACAAACCATGAAACACACACTAACATTTTCCTACTATCTTATTACTTTTTCTAGGTTTGTGGTTGCACACAGAGGTAGAAAAAGGGCTTGTGCTGTTATGTAGATACTAAACAAATTCAATGTAAAAAAGATTATATGTAAAATTTTATATGTAGATTTGACAGGAATAACAGCATATTCTAGAAAAACGCAGGCACTCTGTGTTGTCAGAAGAGAGTACTAATAATTTTATCCTACATGAAGAATACGGGAGATGCTCAAGGAGTACCCAGGGGTTTCCTGACTTTTTAAAGAAGTGCTGACATTCTCTGCTTTAAGAATAAAGTCTGCATGCGTGTATACCTGCAAAGACACTAAATTCTCTCAATAACACAAATGTTTCCACACATTCTGGTTATATTGGTCCCAAGGAACGGAAATACCCCCACATCTGCATGAGCTGCAGAAGATCTTGTTTAGGCAGCTGATTGCTCAGGAGGCTGTGGCATATCCACAACTGGGGCCAGCTACTCCTCTGCTCTAGGAGACTGATCAGAGTATGGGTGACACATCAGCAGTAGCATCTAATGACAGATTGGCTTTTCTGGAGTAATGGCTAAGGACAGGTTATGGCTGCTATTCTCAATTTTTTCTGTTGCTTGGTTGTCTGTAGCTGCAGGTTCTCTATTAATGAACACTGTGTTTTGATAAAATGTCTCAGCAGAAGTCAATGACTTGGGATCTGCATATGAATCCACACATCTTTCTTTTGATAAGATCAATTTTGGAAACAATTTGCTCTCAGGCTTTAACTGCAGATGTACCAAAAATCTTACAGCAGCCCACACAGTTCAGTGAAAAGAACTGCATTATAACCAACCTAACTGTTATCCTGGTTTCCCCTAGTCTTGTTTAGATAAAGAGAGATGTGAAAAATGTGCAAAATGTATGAAACAAGACCAGACGTTAGAGTCAAAAATCTGCCTTTATGCTAAACCTCCCCACTTCTAAATTTAAATTAATATTTCCAAAATACATTTCTGAATATATTTCTTATTTAAAGCAAAGAAAAATCCCCTGTATGGATAGGCTTCAAAACTCCCTAATTATTCCTGAGTCTTGTTATAGTCTGTCAGATAATTGTTTGATCTTCTACTCTTTTAAGTCAACGTCAAAACTCTTACTGAGTTTAATGGGTTTAGAACTCAGACTGAAGTAGGGAATTTTAAAAATACAGACTCTTGGCACCAGGCACCATAACATTTTTGAAGGTGTATAATGTTAAAAAGGTTTTTTAGCGAGCAGCAAAATGATTTCTTTGAAGTTTTACAGCCTATTGGGCATCTGAAAGTGCAACAAGCACACAGGATGTTTGCCCATTGAGGACTCTTGGAAAGTTTTAAATTATGAAAATTCCAAGTGCTGTAAATGATGGTTGAAACCCTTGTTTGCTTTAATGGTTCTAAACATTCAGATTTTTCACAAAAAACTAGTGCACAGTTCCCTCCTGAGTACAGAGCTGCATCTGTGTTATGGTGACAGCTCCATTCTTTATCCCCTCTCTGAGTTCAGACTTCAGTTCTTTGTTGTTTTGAGAAGTTATTTTTCTGAGTGCAACTGGCTGAGAGGATTTTGAAACATAACTTTCAGCCAAAGTAGTCAAGAACTGCCTTTGCATTGGTAACTTGCCATAGCAATGAATGATTTTTTCCTTACCAGACACAAAATCAAGTGTACAGACAGAACCTGCAAGGGGCCTTGTGTCCTTGCAGTTTTCCCCTTGGTAGCCCATGACAGCCTGCAAAAGGAGGTGCTCGTTGTACTCCGTGGGTCTGTTTACTTTAGCTGCTGGCAGTGTGGGTGCAGGGTACCTGCAAAAGGGGGAAAGCATGTCTTCCCTATGTCCTGCAGCAGGATTATTCCAGCAGCCTCCAGACAGTCTGCAGGGGCTGTGCAGAAGGATACTTTGCATTGCATTGCCTACTGGGTACAGATGCTCGTAGAACCAAGGTGGTTCACATCAAATCAAACACTGCTCCTCCTTTTTCTTGCACCTCACCAGGTGGCAATATGAATGCCCACAATGTGGTAACTCACTTGAGAAATACAGCATGTGGCTGGTCTACCTGTCTGCCAGTATTTAATTTATATCTTTAACTCTGTGGGGCAAAGATCTTATCTCCCTCTGTGGAGAAAATACCGTGGGGTTCTCAGTTGAGCAACTTCAGTTCTCATTGAGTTATCTCACAAATTACACATTTTACTGGACTGAGAGGTTGATGCTTGCCATGAGGAGATCCCAAGTCAAAAACATGGGCCGATCCAGCACCATATTCACCAAAACACCAAAGTATAAATAATGCATAAAGTGGATTAAAGAATCGTGTAGTGTATCTGAATTTATTCCTGGACTAGAGTGTTAGGTGCTATTACAATCAGGCTACTGTAGTGGCTTGTATGTTAACTGAAACACTGTGCAAATTATTAAAGAAATTTTAAATTGCAATGAGCAAATTAGACTTGCTTAGTTGCCAGGAAAACAGTTTTAATGGAAGGTGTGTCCTTAGAAAAAGGAATCTGACCTGGAATCCTTGGAAGTGAAATGGCATCTCATCAAACTGCAAGCAGGAATGAGGCCCATGGTCAAGGCTTGATGGTGAGATTGCACTGGCTGTGCTGGCAATTGTGTCTAGGAATCTAAGCTTTGTACTTCTGAAATCACTAAGACAACTGGTGTTAGTTTTCAGTTTGTTTAGATGGGGTTTTCTTCCTGAAAAAAAAAAAAAGGCGGCAATTAAAATCACTTTGCTAAAATTTTGTATGCCAAACTTCAACCTGGGACTGATTTGCCTGGTCAGAGGGGAGCCACGGTATGTGCCCCCAGATAATGGAAATATCAAACTGCATGACAGACCCTTCCATGGGGGGGGGAAGAGAGATGCACTGTAAGGGCACAATTGCCACAGCTGCTGCAGATTTGGAGGGTGTGCATTGTTTGGGATAGGAGAACAGCTAGAATGTCTACGTGGCACAAAGCACTGCTCTGCAAAGCTGTCTCTAAATGAGTCGGAAATAGTCTATCTTCGTGCAGCTTTCTCCTCAGGCTAGTGAACTCTGCCTCTTGGCAGGGCTGGTTAGCCCATATGAAGTGCTATGCTAATACACCTAAATTGTGTTCGTTACCCACATTACAAGATTTCAGGTCAGGTTGGCTATCTCTGCATTCAACTGCAGCTTGGCAGTGCCAAACACATTAAAATCCCTGCAAATGTGAGTCTCTGAGCTTGGCTCTGCCCATCCTCCTCAGAGCAAGTTCTTAATGCAGGCAGTGGGAACTTAGCCCAAGGAGCCCATGACTGGGCCTTTAAACATTCAAGACCAACATTTTGAATAATTGACTCTCTAGTTTGCCTCAGGATATTATGATACTTTTCAAAGGCTGGTTCCAATATAGCAATAAGCCACAACAACGTGTGTGTTAGTATGAAATCGGTGCATGCCTCCAGTGCATTGGCATGGAGCCCTTACCACCCAAGAAGTATTCCCGAAGTGATCCAAAGCCTACTGAAATCTGTGGAAAACTTTCTATTGACTTCAGTTAACTTAGATTTCCATTGACTTCAGTGGACTTTGGAGAAGTCCCAGAGATTCTCCTGCCTCATATGATGACTGTTTACATGAAATAATCATTAGCTAAGATATACAAACTACTCTTGGAACAAGGACCAGCTCTTCTCCTTTGTGACAGATGCAGAGTTAAATCCTTTCTTGCTTTCTCTCTGGGTCTCAGTGTTTGTTTTTGCTGCAGTCTGGCAACTTCAACATGGTGGTGGCTGGAGCACTCCCTGGGGACTTGGAAAATGAACCTCTCCAGATGGGAAACTACCATAGGCTCCATATCTACCATGCTCTTCAGAAATGCCCTAACTGCTAAATTGTTGTGTACAAAGCAATTGTTGTCAGCTCTTCCATTGTCTAGGTTTTACAAAATGAGACACTCTTTTCTCTATCTAGGTCTTTCAAGTTAGTGCCTTTGGCAGTCACATCTGGGTACATACTTTTGCTTATCCTTCTGTTGAAGACAAATACAGATGGAAACCTCCAAATAAAAGCTCCTAGACTGAGGGTTATCAGGAGGACTTATTCAGGTATTACTCTGGCACCAGCAATTTTTTTATTGTGGGATGGGATCTTCTTGATGAGTAAACTTTGATAATTGGTTCTGCAAACGTTGTAGAGGTGATGATAAGATCTGAGGTTCTAGAAATGTGCTATGCTCTTTGGTGATCCTACAAGAAGAGTGGTATTTCCACAGCCAGATTAGTTAAAATATCCCAGAAGTGAAGGAATTTAAATGCTCACAATTCTTTAATCAGTATCCTCATGGAATAATTAATTAGTACATTTATTTCTGAGGTAAAGATGAGCGATTTTTTCCAAACCATTTCATCTACAGGCATATTGATTAATGTATCAATGGAAAGGCAATAATCTAATAAAGCATTTAGGTAATGCGTTGTTAACAACAAATGTGCTGTTAATAATAGTTAATGTATACTGTTTAGTTAAATGTACACTCATTAATCAAAGCAGAGCAAGCTCCAACAGTGCTAAGTATTGCTCTATCAGAGTATTGTCAGCTTGGACAGTGCTGTTAATTATAGGCCAGATGTTGATAATCTTGCTCTGCTCAAGGAGTTGCTTGTCCCATCAGTAGCCTCAGGGGAAATTTCTACATTCACTCTGAGATGCTCCCTGAGGCTGCTCCCAAGACCACATGCACTGAGTCTTACTCTCCACCAGTAAATTAAATGGTGCCAGGGCACTGGAACTTAAGTCATCAGAGCAGTTGCTGACATGATTTTGGCCTGGGCCACCAAGAACTTCCCGAAACAATTCCCTGGCATGACTGGGGACTCAGCAGAGGCCAGAGACTGTTCCCTGGTGGTCACATGAGTCTGGCCACCCTGGTTTGGGAAGTAAGAGAATTTAATACTCATGACATGGTACACTGTGAGTTGGCCAATTTTGATGCTGGAGAGTGGTCCCATGCAAGTGTCATTCATTACTGTAAGTGCAGCTGGGCTGCACAAAGAGCAAAATCTGCAAGCACAGTCCCAGCTGTGGCTGAAATCAATCTTTGCAGAGTCCCAGAGACTCATGCTCAGTTCACAATCCTGTGGTGCACCCCTCAGGCCCCCATCCCAAAGATAGCTCTGCCAGGCACACCAGTACAAACAGGAACATGGGGCATCAAGGGCAACCCTCTTCTCCAGACACATGGGCATCCCTGTGGGTTCTAGTAGGTGCTTCTGGGGTGCTACAGCTGCTGCTACTTGCATGCAAACACTTTTCTTTTTTGTTTGTTGCAAACCATGGATTACAGAGGTTCAGGTACTTGAAACAACACCCACAGAGGCCCTTCAAAAAAGGACACAGGTGCATCTGTGGCACCCTCTTGTAGTTTACATGGATATTGACTGCTAGTCCAGTCTGGTGTGTTCAGTGTGCTCACTCATCCATGAAAAGTCAGTTGTGACCATAGCGTTCTGCAAAACTGAGCCTGAGGTAACCAAACCAAATATTGTCTCTTACTTCAAGCAGTATATACATATATACAGAGATATTGCTGACTTGTAGCAATTGTTGATAGAGCAAGTTCTGATGCTTCAGTTAAATTGCGCTGAGTCATTAATCAGTGGCCCTACTTTATTGTTTTTGACATCACTTTCTACAGGCTGAAGAAGTTTACCTTTATAAGAAGCAGAAAGTTGACACATATAGTAGATAATTCTGTTATTCCTGTTTAGAAATGATTAATGCTAAACTTTTGAACAGGTCTGCCTTGAAAAGGAAATGTCACCTGTTCAAATGCAGCTTTGTATGTTCTCCTGAGGTAATGTATTCAGTGCTTATCAACATGCTGATCTGATGCTAGTTTCAGGGAGTAAATGTGAGTTTCAGCAAGTGAAGCCTGATCCTGCAGGTGCATGTTTAGGCAAAACTACCATTAGTTTTAATGAGAGTTTGTCTTATTCAAAAGTGCCTGATGAAGCCAGCAAATGGGTAATGAAATATGTGAGCACAAGGGTGGGTTTTTGTTGCTGAAAATACATTGATGTGCCTTTGAGACTTCCATTCTAAAGTGATTGGAGTTTGCTTGAATTTTTCGTGCAAAGCTAGTCATTGGAACATTTTTATGTTTTATTAAATTCTCATTTTATTTCACTCCCTTCCGGATGCTTAATAAAGAGTTTCCAGCTGTTTGTAGTTCCACTTGGTAGATAAAGTAGACCCTTATTTTGCAAAGCACTTGGGAACATTTATAACTTAAAGTGTGTGAATGGCACACACCTCCAAAGGCAATTAACTATCAGTGGGCTTGAAAATAGTGACTAAAAATATAGATACAGGGCAATGGGGTTTTTAAGGGTGCTTAAACATGTTCATCACTTGCTCTGTAATGATTTCTTTAGTACTCCATGAAGTGATTAGAGAATAACAATTGCAGAACCTACTTGTACAGTAATGTATTTCAACAAATTGCAGGTTCTGTATTATGGAGAATTAGGAAAAACAGGTTAAATTTAACAGGAATGCAAGAAATAAAGAAAATCGTTGCAATACATGAATGTAATTTCCTCTCTGGAGGTATATTAACCATCTACAGGTTTATTACCATGACACCTCTCAGATGTACTAGGCTCCCACTCTTTCTGGTACTAAGCAAACTAAGGACTCTTATGATCTATCATATTGTTTCAAGAACTCCAACTGTTTCTTCTCTTCATGATTTGCCTGTGAGCTGTTCACGTTTTCCATGAATTTGTCCATTGTTTGGATTTGTATGAAATTTATTTTCTGGGAAAAGTCTATTAATTAACTAACCAAGGAACCAAAGACTGGGGCCAAAGGGACAGATTTTCAAGTACTCACTAGGGAGAGTTCTGTTTATACATATTTCATGGGAGGGGTAATAATTTCAAAAATAATTGTGGTGGTTTGGAATTTGTAAATGCTTTGGGTGGATATTGTTACATACTAAGTTTTTGAAGTAACTAACATTCAAAAGACATTCTTAGTCGTTTAACTATTCAGTATTTGAGCTTCTCCTTAGAAAGTAGTTTGACAAATACCAACACCATGGAAACTGTAATATTTATGTACTGATCGAATACAAAGAGAACATTTCCCCAACCACTTATCTTTGTACAGGGTAGACAGTTCCTCATTCCAGAACTGTCCCTCTGTCTGTCTATCTATCCATATGTATCCATTCATGTATCTATCTATTCATGTTAAACCTGCCATATCCAATTCTTAATGCATATTATGAGAATTGTCTCAAATAAAATTTTTGTTGTACTCATTCTGTCATTGATCTGTTTGTATATCAATATCATTGATAGTCCATTTGATCCTTCAGGTTTGTGACAGTTGAAACTGCAATTCAGTATGTCTCCTTTTCTCTGCTGTAAAGCTGCCTGCAGACCTTACAGGGCCAGAGGGTGAAAGAGCCACTGGAGTTTAGTACCTCCCATGTCACTGTGCTGAGAAAATTCAGCAGGAAATTGAAGGCTTGTGGGAGAATTTTTTTTCTGGTCACTTTCTTCCTTGTCATGTGCCCTACTACACCACTGGAGAAAGATGCAGCTCTTCTCAGCGGCCAGAAGAATGCACTCCACCTGTTTTTTGTATCATCCTTGTCCCTCCTGTGATACAACAGCACCATTGCCACTGTTGGAGACTTTCCACTGCTCTCCTGCAAAAGCCCTCAGGACCCCCAGGGTATGCAAGTAGCAGTCTGATTCACCTCCTGTCCCCATGTAACGCTGAGTGGAGCTGCATACCCTGTCTGAAGAGTAGAAATCATTATGTAATCACAAATCACTAACTGGTCATGCACCATACACAAATATCAGTTATTATCCAACTTAAATTATTTATCAAGTTAAAATGTACTGCCTTTCACTGCACACAGAAATAAAAGAGTATTTTGAAAGAATCCCCAAAAAAATCCTTTTAAAGCATGAATTGCCAAGCCCTGAAATGTCATTCTTGACACTGATTAAAGTAAAAACTACAAAATAGTGGCTGTTTGACGACAACCTCTATAACAATGTCCGAGGTTTTTGTTTCCTCCTTGTTCTGTGTACCAATATGGATCTAGTGTAAACAGAAACATGAGCTTTCATTATCTTGTATTCAAGCTACTGCAGTAAAAACTGCTAATGGAAGAGGAGGAAAGAAGAGAGAAAAGATCAAATGCCCTAACAGATATTTACACAACATAAGAGTTTTGTGGCCATGAGATACTATTCTGAGGTTACATAGAGGGAGTGAAGAAAGAAACTGTACTTTCAGAAAACTTTGTGACAAGAATAGGTGGGAAAATAATTATGTTGCATGACTAACCTTTTCTTTGTACAGACACATTATAGGGCAGATGCCAAAGCAAACAGTTTCTAAGTGAAGCTTGATTTTTACTCATTTGCTGTCTGATCAGAAGTATTTATAAATGCCTGTAGTATGAGTATGTTTAGTGTACTTTTTTTAACATGCAAAATTTTTTAAATCACTGATAGAAAAGTTCAGGCATTTATTTAAAAAACTGTTTTACTTTAGAATTTTGTTTAGAATAGGGATAACTTCATGTTTCAGCATGAAAATATTACAGTAATTTGCCCTTTTCCTTCTTGGAGTAGATAACTAACCTACTAAAGGGTGAGTGAACAGTGGATAAATATTTAGTGGGAATGTTCTGACACTGTATTTCATGATATTGTGAGCAAAGCAAGGCAAAACAGCCTAGAGGAAATAACCGGGCAGAAGGACAGCCTGAAACACCTTTCTTAAAGAGTAAGCATTCACTGCAAAATTGTGAAGTTCTTGGAGTAGGGTCCTTGCAGACTTTCATCTCCATCCCAGCCTTAATGTGGTTTTTCATGAAGGGTCAAGACAGCAGGCTGGAGTGTACACACACACACACACACACACACACACACACACAGAGAGAGTTAATTTGCAGATGGCACAGGATGATATTCCAAGCACTTTGGAGATTTTCACAGAGCAAGAGGGCAAAGTGGAGGAATGGCCTGAAATTCACAAAGAAAAACAAAGCAGGGGGAAATGCAGAGAATTGCAGCTTAGAAGGAAAAGTCAAGCACACAAGTGAAATAAAAATAATGATAGTTACAGCAGCACAACAGGAAAGGATTACTCTGAAACACACGCCAAGTCAGCAATCTGAGGATGTTGTGAACAAGAAAAACTCATCATGATGTGATCAAGAACATCATCTGTAAGAAACAGGAACCGACAGCTTAGCTCTGTTTGGCATTGACGAAACCTCAGCTGGAAGACTCTGCCTGCTTTTGGGTGCTGCACTTGAGCAAGGATATGGGCAAAGTCCAAGAGGGGGTAACAAGCAGAGGAAGAGGTTTAGAAAACAGGACACAAAAGTAGAGCCATAGAAAGAGAATTACTTGGTCTAAAAGGACTGAAGAGGGGATACAAAAGTCTGCTACAGTAAGGAGATTACCACAAAAAGATAGATTCACTTGAGGGAATTGAAAATCTCCTTTTTTGGATGCACTAGAAAAATGTCTGTAGGGGTGATTTGGGAACACAGCAACCTCTTAAGTTCATTTCCAGCCTTATTCCTTTGACTCATTGACCCACCACATAAAACTGTTTCTGAAATCAAACATCTATTTTAAAACTGATTATTAGGAGACTTCTTGGTTTAGTATATTTTTACCATGACACCCTACTACTTTTTGTGTGCAAAAAGAAAATCTTGTAATTCTGATGTCAGTGTTCTCCTATTACTTGATGATTTTCATGTATATTCATGAACATTCAAATTGAAGCTCTAATTTTCTAAATTGGAATTATGTTTCAAAGGGTTTTGCTGTAGTGTTGTGGAAATTTGTTAGATGGCAAATACTCCTTTAATCTGTTTCTTCCCAAATAGTTAATCCCAAAGGGTAAAATTTTAATCTCTCCCTCAGAACAATTGTAACATTTGTATTTAATGTACATACTGGCATTTAGTTGCAAAATACATGTTTCCACTTGGTTTTTATTTGTCTAGATTCTTGTTTCCAAGCCCTATCTCAGTATTTTTCACTGGCACTTGGGATGTGCATTTGCATCACTTTGCATTGTTTTTTGTTTCAGAACACTTGTCCTTTAGAAATATACCTACCAACAAGTAGTGACTTCTGGATGTTGCCCTCAGTATATTCAACGAGAAAAGTTTGTGAGAAGAATTGCCTTTTTTTCCTCTTGGTAAAATTTTGTTACCGTGAATGTCTTGAATTGATTGAGAAGAAAATGTGCGGCACAGATTTAGAGTTGAATTTAGCGTTCTGCTTAAAAGAAAGCCAAAATGCTTCATTTATTTTTGCATCAGAGAAAATAGAGAGGCAGTTTTCCTTTAGAAGAAAAGTTGTGAATGTGACAGCAATTTTAAAAATATTTTGTCTTAAATCCACATTTCTTTCAACGAAAGTACTTGTGTCCTGTCAATAGCATTCATCATGAGATCCATTTGTTAGCAGCGACGCACATAAACCAATGGCTGACAGAGCACAAGGTTGTGCTCACTGTAACAATAAAGGAGGCTGTGCTATTTGGAGAGTGAGATGACAGACCATTGGCTTTTAGGCACCTTAAGAATTAGACATTGCTGCAGCCGATGAAAGGAATGCATCATCTGTCACAGATTCATGGACAGCACAGATTCTGTAGTCACAGGATGGGATTTTTTTTCAACCTAGGATTTACTTGGGGTTTTAGCGCATTCTTTGTGGGCTGCACATTAATGCACACAGATGCCTTCTCCTAGGATAACTACAATACAATTAGTGTTCACCTTCTGTGCAGTAGTGAGATGTCTGTGCCCTCCTTCCTCCCACAGGGGTGGCTGCAGGTTGTCTGGAACAGAGCTCCAGCCCCAGCCCAGCCCATAGGCCATGGATGCCTGGCCTAACTGAAAAGGAAAATGTTTTCCTGTGGGGATGTGGCAGTGGAGAGAGTGTTGCAGCCCTGGGGCACGAGCAAGGCAGGTGGCTGGCAGGAAAGCAGTCAGGTCTCTGAGGCACGAAGTCACTGAAGGCCCCCCACAGCTGTCCCAGCCACTGATGGATTCTCTGCTGCCTCATGCCATTAGCAGGCCCCCATAGGATGCCCAGCAAGACCACCAGGTATTCCATGGAAATTTCCTCCCCAGCACCCCAAAGCTGACTCTTTCTTGGCCAGAGTTCACGGACAGTGCCACACAGCTGCAGGGATCTCAGGAGACCTGCTCGCAGTTCCAGCCTGTTCACCTGGGCAGGTGTGTGTACACCAAGGGTGCACCTTCTGTGGTTATTTTCCCTTTGAGGCAAGGCTGAGGGAGTTGAAATTATTTGCCTGGTATATATTTCTTTGTGGTAATGGGCAAACACCTTTTTCTTGCTTTTGGCTTCCCTTGATTGAACCTGCAAAGCTAAACATCTTTGCTATGTATTTACCCAGCCTGTAGGGCACCATATTCTAGTGTCATTCTTCAAGTTTCCTTGAAGCCAATGAAGCAGGACTGGCTTTTGAAGTGCAGAGGCTGGGATACAACCCAAATTTACACTGTGTTGTGCCATAACCATCTAGGTTATGTCAAAGGATGCATCAGGACCAACATAGACATTAACTCACTTCTCTCAATTCTAAAATCACCAAGATTTTTTTTTTTATTTTATTTTTATTGCATGGATTTTTATCCAGTTGTTAATCCCAAATTTTAGCAACATATTTCTGTTAATGATTTGAAGTCGAGCCTTGCCATGCCATGGAGTTGAGTAAAGCAAAAAAATTATTCTTACTTGATCATTTCTGCTTGAAAATTCAGCAGAGATTCTCCACTACTTTCAAATCAGACTAATAGTTTCCTGAAACAAGGCAGAAGACTGTGATCAGATCTGAACAAAATACAGAGATATGTAAATCTGTGCTTGCAGCTGTCTACACAGCTTCAAGCACAGAGTATAGAAATGTACTCTAGTATAGGACATAGAAATTCTTTACTATAAGGATGGTGAAGCACTGGAACAGGTTGCACAGAGAGGTTGTGGATGCCCATTCCTGGAGGTGGGCAAGTCCAGGCTGGAGGGTTGAAACTAGGTGATCTTTAAGATCCCTTCCAACACAAACCACACTAAAATCCTTCTGGAATACCACACTGGTGTGAAAGTGGTCCACTTCCAGGCCTACGGCCAGTATAGACAGGCCTCCTACTGGAGTGTCCCTACTTTTGAAAACCTGTGTCGGGATCTCTAGCTGGTCAGAGTGACCCCGAGAAAAGTTCGAAAGTCTCTTTTCCCAGCCCGGCGCTTGAAGAAGGAGTCAGGGCTCTTCATTTCTCGGTCTCAAGGTTGTTTATTTTATCTTATCTATAAAAAATTTTCTCCTGCCCTGCCGAGGTCAGCTCAGCAAGACAGTTCCAGGCACTCTCCGCCCGCTCCCAAGGCTGCGTCGTCTTTTATACTACAAATCACGTATATCAGATTTACTTTTACTTTCCAATACCTATCACCCATGTTAGACAGTGCACCTATATTCTAAACTAATCCCCAAGTGCCAACATCACAGCAGAAGATGGAGAACAAGAAGAAGAAGGAGAAAGGCTGGACACACCCAGTTCCCTCCATCTTGCCTCCTGAACCCCCATACCAAAAAACCCAAAATCTTCTTTTCCAGCCCGTGATAATTTCACTATTATTCTACCTAAACTGTTGTGGCTTGCTGATCTTCATATAAGGGTTGGTAATTTGCTCCATGGGTCATAATCAAAACCACAGGTGTCTTGGGCTCTGTGACAGGGTCTCTGAGACCCCTAGCAGGGGTCCTGGTGTCCTGGACAGCCAGAGGTGTGTCCTGGGTCCTGACAACCTGGAAATCCCATATGTAGCGACAGCACTGTCCCAGAAGGAATGCAGAACACAGACCAAGCCCTGGTTGTCCAGGTAACTCCAGTGTTGAATTGTGTTGAGGAAAGAGACATGTTGAGAAAAAGATCAGCTCTGAAAAAAGGAGAATGAGCTTAACATGAGGAATGCGAGGGTTAAGCAAAATATTAAAACAAGGACCAAAAATTCTCACATATCAAGAATCAAGCATAAACAATTTCTAGGACAATGCACTGAGAAAACACGAACAGTCAGACATCCTGCATAATTGAGAGGCGAGCATACCTTCTTGCTCCTTGGCTGATGTATGTAACATATTCTTCCCACTATTGCAACAACTTGCTTTGCCTCATTTGTGTACTTCATCCTCCTTTTCCTGATCCTTTTGGCAGAGCCATGTTTTCCATGCTTACCCTGTCTCATGGACACAGCATCATGATTATTTCTGTGGCACCAATTGCTTCAGCTGCTACAGCCTCTACATTGCTGGAGTCCTTCCTCTGTCATTTTCTGGAGAAGTGTTTTAATTATTGTCATCAAGAAGATAGTCAGATGAACTCTTGAAACTGGTGGTCTTTGAACTGTGACACTTCATGTCTCTGAGATAGTACTGGAAGGTGAAGGTAAATTCAGGAAAGAGAATTTGTCTCTTACTTCCTAATTTGTATGCCAGCTTCATTACCTTGTTTATCATAACACTTTTAGTATACAACAAAGAATCATGATGGTGAGTTTGAGGCTATTCTCTGTACTCCACTGGTGTTTCACTGAGGGCTGGTTAGACACATGGTGCTGATTCCTCTTTGCTGTTAACTGCTAAACTGTAGCAAGTCTCTGGTAAAGAAAAGCATAAATATCTTCCAATAATGGTGTTTGCCACTGGAATTTGGAAGGGGAATGAGTTCAGTTCATGCCAGCTTTCCCCCAGACAGGTAATTGGGTATGTTCACCCTGGATGGACAGCTGGTTTCAACTTCATTTCCAGAATCAATGTGCTGTGAAGTAGATCCACATTATAGCTCTACTATAGTGAATTGCACCACATTATGACTTCACTATAATGAACTGAACCAAGTCAAGCCCTGGTTGCTGCTTTATTTGGGAGGGCCTCTGTGGTAGTCACTATGGATGCTAGTAGTATAGTTAATTCCTCCTGAGAAATGATTTTTGGTCCAATGTACTTGCTGTCCATGTGCCGCAGTCCAAACTTCCACAAGGGGCTTCAATGGTTGAGTAATTCAATGTTTCCAGAAAAATGAAAAGGAAACACAAACTGCCTGTTTGACTGTAGTTAAGACATCATCCCTTTAGTAAAGGACATTTTGATTATGAAGCAGTGATCCCATTTATAAATGTTATTACACTACAGACAATGAAGTCTAATTCTTATGAATAATTTCATGTACCTACACAGTTCTGGTTGCTGTTATCTGTTAAAGCACTTTCTGTTGTTGCCAGAGATGCTTTGTTTTAGATCCTCTTGCAAGACCTCCTCTACCCTAGACTTCCCTTCTTTCTCTTTTTCCTTTTCTTTGTTCTTTTAAACATCTCTCACATTTGGAACCTGCTCCTTTTCTTGTACCCTGTCTATTGTGGAAGAGAGTGTCTCTCTAACAGCTCTATGGCTGGATGTTAGACTGGGGATGGCTGCCTCTGTCTCCTGATCATTACTTGCCTGGGTATGACACATGTACAAAAACACCTCTCCAAGAGGATGTGTTGATTGCCTTATTTGAGAAACCCATGCGCTACTTATGAAAAGATAAGTAACAGTAAAAAAAGATGCCATCTTTTGCCACCTTGTCCATCCACATCTAAGCCTTAGCCTTTGTGTGCTTTCCACATAAGTTTTTTTCCACAAGCCTTAGTCTTGTTGCCCTTCTACTAGGAGACACAGATACCCAGAAACTGCTGCTTGTTTCCAACCCTTTCTACTTCAGGCTCCCTTTTAACAAGTTTTAAGTTTCTTTGATCGTGATCTTGGAAACATCCATCTGCAATCTATCTGGAGCCAAATGATAGACATTTCACTGTTGAAAGTCCCTGTTCTGAAAGATTCCTAGGTATTGTCTCTGAAAAAGTATTGATCTTTGTCATGATTCTATTTAATATTTGTTTTTCTTAACAGTTTTCTTTAATTCTGTACAATTGAAGAAAAATATTCAAACAGATAAAATGAAGTACCAACGATAGTCATGAAAATGATAGAGATATCTCATTCTTTACAACAATCAAATGAATATGAAGTGTTTCACACACTGTAACCTTGCAAGCTGGATATTACACAAGTAAAAATAAATGCACACACCCATAAAACTAGTAAAACTGGCTGTTGCAGCTACACATAGTTCCTTGTGTTCATTAAAATTCTATCTTTATTGAGTTTATCTAGATTGGCAGGCAGATCAAAGTGAAAATGTAATAAATAAAAGAATATACATAATGGAATCCATGGAAAGAAGCTATTCAGAAGATAATTCCAGTAGGTGAATCGCAATGAAGTTTTAAAAACAACAGTGCAGAAGCATTTGAAACACAACACGTCATACAGTGTTGAAGGGCCGGATCCCGAGGCCATTACTCACATGCGTAGACACACTGACTTCAAAAGAATTACTCACTATGAGTTAAGATAGTTGGAATACGACAAAACAACAGAGCACTGGCTCCTCTGGCACAGCTGTGTAGCTGAACAACATCTCTGTGTAAGCATGATCCTGCCAGCGATACCCAGCTCAGTCCACAATGGCAGCTCCAAACCCCCTCTGGAATGTGGTAAGCACCTGCGTAAGCCAGAGGATCCTTGACCAAATGGAAAGTGGGAACACAAATACTCACAAGAATGAAATTACTAAGTTTTCCTACAGTTGTGCTCACCTGTGCTGCTTATGAAATAAATTTTCTTACTTCCCTAGCTCTGACTGGCCTTGCACAGCCCATACATGGAAAAGTGAGCTGGATCAGTCTTGTCTCATCCATTATGAAGCAAATAGTTGTACTTTACTGAACTGGGCCCCAGATTTCCAAAGCTGAATTTTCATAGCTGTTTAAACGTATGAAGAAAGAGCAGTTTGACTTTTAGATGGCAAGGATGGATTTTTAGGGCAAGCAAGAAAGAACAAAAATTTTTTTACACTTTAAACTGCTAACTTGAGTATTTTGAGACAGTCATAGGACATGAACACAATCTTATTGTGCTGAAATTTTTATTGGCACAATTACACAAGTGAGATAAAGGAGGATTTGGAAGGTTAGTCACAAAAGGTGAACAAGACAGAAACTAGATGACAGATTGTAGACAACAGAAACTAGAAGACAAAGTCTGCATATTGTGGGCTATTGCACAGAGTTCAATCCACAGTATGAGAGAATATGTAAAAGAAACCAGACAAAAGGGGAGCCTAAGAGGAAGCTTTCTTTAATAAATACGGAAATCTAAGTGGCAGCAATGGCTGCCATTCACATCCCCTGTTTCAGCATCTAGAAGCAACAAAAAGACCTGGGTATGGCAGATTTTGCTTTTCTGGAATGTAAAATTGAGAGAAATTTCTCCTGCTTTGGTCTTTCATCCCTTTTATGTTTAAGCATTCTTATTATGTACGTAGTATAACCAAGAATTAGCCAGGCTGTCGTGCCATAAGGATGAGTTTCAACAGAGAAAAACATTGTCTGTGGTTACAGACTGGCTCTCTGGGAAAAAAAACAAAACAAAAACTGGTTGTGGCAGTACGTACTGGAACTTCTAAAAGCAAAGCATGAGGCTAAGTTTACCTGTCTGCCTACCACTGCCTAGAGTGTTTTCCCAGGTCTCAGCTAGTTTATAACACATGGTTACCTGCAGTCATGTGAAAGTGTTTTCAACCAGCCTGCTGTCTTATTGGCAGCCACTGTTATTTAACGTAAAAAAACATTGCATGTTATTTTGAAGTAGTAGGAGGCAGCGTCCCCTTCCTCAAAACATTAATAGATCTTTTGAGCCAAATCCATCCTACCTCTTTGACCCAATTTTATGTTTATGTGACTTAATCTATCCCAGCAATATTACATCCATGTGTCATTTTGGAATAAAACACTGTAGTGAATCAGCACCCTTTGCTCCTTTCCACATTTTTCCACTGCCACCATGAGGGATTCAAGGAAATTTTCCACATCTGGGACCTTTCTGAGTAAGGAGTAGAAGATATTGGCATCCACAAAATCCTCATACACATCTCAAGAGATTATGATGTCTACAATACTGAAAAAAAATGCCACCCAGGTTATTTCAGTACTTTTTTTTTTCTTTTTCTTGTTTATATTTTGTGAACAAAACTAAAGCAGACTCAATGAGATGAGTGGAGCCTTCTCTTTAGAGGAAAGAGTGTACTCAGCTAATTGAAACTGCTAACTAACTGACACGGAAGTTAGCTGCATTTTGTGGGCTTCAGGCCATCCTCAGCACAATCAGTCCTCTTCAAGCTGAAACTTGCTGTGTTTAGGCAGGTTGGGATTTCTGAACAGGTTGTTCAGCCCTATTTTCTATGCTCGGTTGCCCAAGGATTTGTTTTCTTCCAAGAGCAACAACAAAGTATTTAGCTTACAAAAGTTTTGAAAGAGTCTATAATTTTGAGAGAATTTTCTAGCCTTAAAATATGCAATTCTGCTAGGAAAGACATCAGCTTTTCAAGATGGAATGGCTCAGCAAATTACAAAGGCTGAAGGGCTGATACCTCTGGCTTTTCTACTAATATTGTGACCTTTCAAGTATGCTGTGACATAACAACAGTTTCTCAGGGTCTAGAGATCTAAGTGAGGACATTTCAGGACTCTGAGGAAATATTCATCAAAGTGTTAACATGATTTTATTGGATCATATTAATTAATAAGGTGCTTAGAATCTAGAAAGAGCATGACTGTCAATTCAAGACTTAGTAAGACAATATCTTTTAATGTAGTATTTATATTTGTGTGGTATTTGATGGTGTGGGGCTTTGCTACAAAAGTGTAACAAAATGCTTTGTCAGCATATCATATGCAAGTAAACATATATGTGAAAGAAAAAAAAGAAAAAGAAAAAGAAAAAGAAAAAGAAAAAGAAAAAGAAAAGAAAAAAAAAGAAAAAGAAAAAGAAAAGAAAAGAAAAGAAAAGAAAAGAAAAGAAAAGAAAAGAAAAGAAAAGAAAAGAAAAGAAAAGAAAAGAAAAGAAAAGAAAAGAAAAGAAAAGAAAAGAAAAGAAAAGAAAAGAAAAGAAAAGAAAAGAAAAGAAAAGAAAAGAAAGACCCATGCCCTACAGAGGATGTAAACTAAAGGGTCTGCCAGCATCTCTTCTGAAGCAGTGAGTAATAGTCTGAGTTGCTTCCCATGAAGGGAAAAAACCCAAACCAAGCATAAATTCATGTAAGTGACCTAAAAATGAAACAAGGAGTCCAGCTCAATTGTCAACATGAATCAACATGATACAGATCTTGCAAGGTTTTCTACTGCTGTCTGTCCTGTCCATGCTAGAGATTGATCTTAGTGTAACACATTGAGCTGCACACTTAAACAGCGCTGTATGAATAAAATATACATATCCAAGTTACTCAACTTAGTAGTTATCTTTCCTGGTGGAGCCAGCCTTGCACTTGTAGAGTCCTACAAATTTCTATGCTGCCTTCACAAGCTTTGTACTACTGCAGTAGTTCAAAGAAGAAGAAATAAAATACCTAGAGTTTTTAAACAGGGGTTTCAAAACCTGCCAGTAGCCAGTGTTTCTATTGGTAGCAATAGACTTAGATTTTCAGACCTCCACAAGTCTGTGGTACTCTGCATACAGCAAACATGCTATCTATTGGATACATCCTGCCAGTTGTAATGTGTTTTTCTAGCTTCAAATTCCAAATAAGCAAAATAATCTGGAGGTGTTAAACACCACATGGAGTGCCCGGAAAGAGACAGTCCTCACTGTAAAATGTTTGTGAGGCTGCAAATAAAGGAGAAAGAAAGTACCGTTATTCCTCTTTTATAAGTACAGGCATCAAGAGATGAAAAGATCTGCCTCTGTTATTCATGGAAAGATTATCATTGACTTCAGTGGGTGTAGTATCAGCCCTATAGCGGTATGAAACTTGGCTCCTAATTACACCAGGCCCACGTAGACTTAGTTTCAGCCACAGTTCATTTTATCGCCAGGTTGTTAACCGGTGAACCAAAAGTATTTCAACTGCTGACAGAGTCTGACTTGTGGTTCTGGGCTCCCAGGATGCCTGACTAAGAGAAACCCATGTCCAGTCACGTTTCGTTTGTGCTCCAAGTGTTTGGCTTCCATCAATGGCTTGGGATGGCCTGTTCTCTGCAGATTAAGAGGAAATAATATATGACGCACAGGCTTGTCTCCTTCACTTCAAAGTGTGAGCAACAATGACTCACCCACCTCCACAGACATCTTTAAACCCTGTGCTGAGTTTCCTATTTTTCTTCTTGTGTCATAGATAGCATTGCTGTCTTTTGTTTTCTCCAGCCTACCTTCACCAGCTTTGCAGAATTTTGAATGCAATCTGGCAATGAGGTTGAGCTTTTTTTCTCCTTTTTTGCAGTTCTTTTGGGTTCCCATATTCTTTCATAGTTTACTTAACCAAACAGCATGTGTTTGAGTTTCTCAGTATACTCCAAGTGTTACCAAATAAGAATAATCTGCATAATATCTACGTGAAAAGGAGGCTTGTTATTCACACTTTGTTATCATCCTGTCCCACAGACAGCTGCTGTCACTGTTTGCCCTTTTCAGTGGCAGTGGGCTAAATTCATCCTAGTCACAGACGGGGGTAGGTGGCTGAGGTGCAGTCACCATCCCTTTGGAATATGACATGCTGGATTGAGTTATTCTTTCACAGAGCAGGGAAGCTTATTGAACAGAAAAGGTTAGTTAAACTAACTGCAGGCCAAACTGGGGCGGGAAAAATGTCCATAACTTATTCAAAATATACTTCATTAAGAAAACCATGAAAAAAACTCAATAATTACCTTATTATAAAAGTTTTGCCAGATATAACGCCACGGCCTCACCAGGAAGGATTTATCTGCTCTTGTGCTTGCAGTCTGATGCCAGAATTCAATGAACCTGGGCCATCCATGGTTGTGTAGGCAGTCAATCCTGTAGGCTAGTATTCCACCACCAGCACCGCTGCTTCTCCTACACCAGTGTTTTTGAATTAAAGTAACAGTGGCACTTCTTCCCTGTGTTGAATCTAGTGCTGCTGATATGCAATAGGCATGGTCTAAGCATGCCCAGAAATGGAGGATCACTGGTAGCCTTAGACAGCGAAATACCTTCTCTCTAAATCCCAAATGCACTCCAGGAAATGGCAGGGTATGTATTTAGTTCAGCAAGATGCCAGCGGTGTCATTTTAAGGATGAAAGTAAATTTTATAATGGAAGTTTTGAATACCTTAGTGGGGCAAACGTTATGGGGAAAATCACTTTTCTCTTTCTTTGATGAAATTCTCCTTGTTTGCACCATAACTGCTTAGTTGTTTTATTTGAATCTTGCTGAAGGCACCTGCCTGTCTGAGCTTCAGCTCTTCTGGGTGTCCAGAGCACAGCTTTGGCACATGCCCAGAACAGTTTAAGCAGCTTGATAGATATCTCCCACCTATGAATCAAGGCATTCCTCTGCTGAAGTCTCCTGGGGAGCTCAAACCTGCAGACATTCTCAAAAAAACACCCAACACACACCCAGAAAGCTCCTTGGAAAATGATTTGTGGGTGATTTTTAGAACAGACAGTGGAGGAGGATCTGCCACCCACCTTTCATACAAAATTCTTTGGTTAAGTCATTTGCTTAGGAAGTTAGGCTCAGATTCAACACTTTGGTCTGTCTGAAGGGGTTGAAACCAAAGTTTTTCCAAGGAAAATGTCCTCTTCTCAGGGACTGCATTGTTTCATTCACAGCCTACTTTTTCTCTTCAATTTATATTAATGTATAGCAAAAAAACCTCAAAAGTCAATAGACAGGTACCTCCACAGAGGTACCTCATTCTGCAGACTGCACAAAGCAGTTTTGGGCAGAAACCCGATTATACACTTTATGGTCAACATCCTTTCAATTCAACTCAGACAAGTAGGACATTTGATACTTGAAAGACCAAAGGAAATTAAATTCTAGTCTCCCATTTTATCCTCCATTACTTTACTTCTACTAAATAGACTAAATAAACTAAATAGACAGAAACAT
Source organism: Camarhynchus parvulus (assembly GCF_901933205.1). Classification (NCBI taxonomy): domain Eukaryota; kingdom Metazoa; phylum Chordata; class Aves; order Passeriformes; family Thraupidae; genus Camarhynchus; species Camarhynchus parvulus. The sequence goes on along the minus strand of NC_044571.1, from coordinate 50,606,254 downwards.
TTCCACCACCAGCCCATTTTAGAACGGGGGAGGGTTAGGAGAAGTCCAGACATAAGCAACATTTAGAAGAGACAAGTGTAAGATCCGGAATTTTACCAGGGGAGGAAATTTTCCCTCAGGAAAAAGACACATCAGATTAACTGGGAGTTGGTGGAGTCCTCTGAGGAAATACAACTACGTACATGCGAAAGGTCTGGAGGAAGAGATTCTGAGATCAAAGTGAGTGAAACTAAGGGAATGGGGGCAGCCTCTCATCTTTCCCACCTTCCTGCTTCTACCTCCAGGGTCCTCAAAATTCTTGCATGGAAGCAGTGATGCAACAACCTCTTTCTCCATCCTGCATCAATCTTTGATTTTGAAATGACAGATATGTTTGATATGATAACCTTTAATGCCTCTGGGTGATTTACTCTAGAAAAACTACAGCAGCTGTGGGTTCTCCATCCCTGGAGGACTCCAACACTCTCTCAGTTGGAGAAGGCCCAGCTGAAATACTTCCATATTTGCAATAGTTCCATTTTGAGCTGGGAGTTGCTGTAGATGACCTCCAGAGCTCTTTTCCTTACAGGTTTTCCCACGGCCCATGGTTCTAAGAATCTAGAAAACTTTTAGGCACAGAGGCTTCCTTATCTTTGACACCTTACATTATATCCTTGTTCCATTGCCCTTAATTTTTGCTCAAGATGACAGACATGTGTATCTGCAATATCTCAATGTTGGTGTGCTAATAGGCTTGCAATACTATATTCTGAGTTCTCATTTCTGTAACAAAAAACAACTTAATTCAGAGGAAATAAAGAAGACCACCTGAGGGATTTTTGTGCCTCTTGCTAGATTCATCTCGCAGTTCATGTGTCTTTCTAATCTCCCCATTTTGGCCCTCAAAATCACAACTTCTGCTTGACCTGTCTGTGGACCAAAGAGCAAGTTGACTTCAATCTTTTCAGATTCTCTCAAAGCCTATTTCTGAAGTCACAAATAGTTTGCTGAGGAATGAAAGCACACCTTTTCCTCCATGAATTGGTAATACAGCTCTTTTGTGCGGCTCATAGCTAAAGCTGATGGGAGGATTTGAAGCAAATGCACTTTGCTTTCTAATGATGGAGAAGTTTTTGTGGAATCAGAAAGATTTTACTTATTTTTCCTACCAAAGAAAACCCCTCCCCAGAATAAATTACGAAGTAGGAATTTCATTGATTTGTTTTGGAAAGCAGGAGGTGTGAGGCAGTCCCTGAACGTGAGCTTGGCTCCACCGCTGAGGTACCAGAGTTACATCCCAGCCATCCTGACTCTCTCCACACTTATGGAGCCACCAAGTCTCCCTGCCACCCTGAGAAAGTGCCCATCATCCTCCTGCGACATTAGAGGGAGTCTGAGATGACTAAGCCCTTAATTTACGTGCCTTACACGGGTGATTAACGTTAGGTAGGATGAATTGTGACTGCAGTGTATCATTGAAACATCTTACCTTATTTTCCAGATCAAAGTATCTCGTGTTTTTGTTCTGATGAAACAGTTTGGTACTTAACAAGAGGACCATGTAAACATTCAACACACAAATTAGAGAAGCCAGCTGTTTACTGTATCTTTCCATTATCCTGCAATTCTGGTTCAAATAATATGTTATGGCATGTGGTTTATTATGGACTTCCACAGTGATGCCATAAAGATAAACAAATATCTCTAACTGTTACTAACAATGAGAAATTTTGGGTTGAAATGCAAATTCCCCTCCAAGTCAACTTTTAAAAAAAATTGAATACTTTTTACTCTGTGGCAGTTTTTTTAATATTTGGTTCAGTTGTGACTCAGCACCGAAACAAAATCTGAAATTATATTTAACATGAACCATGTTGCTAACTTTAACCAGCTTTTCTGTTACAGCAACAAGAGGGCATTGGGGTACTAGTTCTCATCTTAAAGACTGAGTGAACAGCTGGAAAGCAATAAAAAATTCCAGTGATCTTTGTTGGTAGTGGGTCAGTGGGGTAGTGCATTACCACTAACTCCTTGATACTACTCAAATAATTTGGCTTTAAGATGCAAAAATAAGCTAAGTGTTTAAGGATATGATGAATACTTTTCAAAAAAGTTCAAGGTCCACAAAATCTAAATGGATATTAAGTATAGCTCCTTACCAAAGTGTTTTCTAACAATAGTAAGAAAGTAACCAGAGACTTATTCAACCTTAAAAAATAATCAACTAATCAAAAAAACCCCAAACAAACAAAAAACCAAAAAACCCCAGCAAAAATAAAAACAAAAAACCTCCTCAGATTTCTTTGAATAGAATGTGAGCTGAAGAACACGCACACACAAAATCCGTTTGCGATACTGTTTGACTATGCACTGTGTAACTAAAAATGTTAGAGCATCTACCATTAATCTAAACAGAAGCATGCTGTGACTTGATTGACCTATGCATCATTGCATGCCAATCTATTTGAGTTGTTTCACAGTTTGGAAACACTCTCACATAATCCTACATATATGCTCACTGCACTTGTTTTTCGAATTAATTCACCGTTCTTTTGAATAGTACACATGATCTTCAAGGTTCAGCTAGGAAAATAATTTATAAACTGTGATAGTAAAAAAAGCAGCTCTGATGGTTCTTGGTGGTGGCATGGGGCTTGTACTGATTTCACTGAATTTCTTTTAAAGTCCACTTTATCTGCCTAGCAAGAAATTTCTTATGTGATGGTAGGAAGAGATGTCATGGTGCTATTACAGATAACAGAGTCAGCAGTGGACTGTGGTCAGGACTATGTAATCAAGGTGGTTTGTAAGTTGAGACATGTTCCAGCCGGATGCAGAGGAGGTGGCTTGGCATTTGCCAGGAATATCCATCCTGCAACTGTCAAATCCACAAACACAATCCATCATGCAGAATAATGGTTTCCTCCTTCCTGTCCACTCCATGGTCTAAGTGTTCTTATTCATCTTGAACGCAACCAGTCTTTCACATATGCTTTATTTTATTGCACACAATCAGAGGCACACTATGCTATCCTTAGAAAGTAAATATTTATTAATCTTCATTAGCAGAAATGCTCTCTGTATCGGTATATGATACTTAAAAGTAACCATCTGTTTTACATGTTATGGTATGACAACAGATGACAATGGTTGATTTTTCAACAATAGTCACCAATAGGGTGAATAAGTACGAGGTGATGAGATCATCCTTACTCCTACTCACTTCTCTGTGGTAGGCAAGGCCTGAAAAATCAGGAAAAAAGTAGAATTCCATTTCAGGATTTCTCAGTAAGTGTTCAAGGTATTCCTGAGAAAGACTGCAGCCCTAATGAATAGTAACTTTCATTTGTAACTTACATCAGAAAAATTTCACCTGCTGTCTAAAGGTGTTTTAAATACTATATGTTCTCAGTAAAAAATATATTAATATAATCTATTTTTTGGCATTTTTTTAAATTTCTAGTAACAATATGTAGCATTTAGTACAGCCTTTCAGGAACTACCTTAAAAAGAAATCCTGGGTATACCAGAGATTCCTAGCCAAATGAGAGCTTAGAAAGATGAATGTATTTATCAGCAATCTCCAAGGAGTTAATTTTATGTTGAGTTAGAATGCAATGACAAAGTAAATTTGTGATTTTTTTTTTCTGCTTTTTAGTGTTAAGCAGCTGGTTTTTTTCTTATTTTTATGATTTTGGGTTTGAAAGCAGGATTTCTCCAAGATGTTTGCAAATTGAAGTCTGAAGGAGAATTAGGAAACAAACGTGTTTACTGAGTAAGATTAAGCCAGTGCATGAGCAGGGGAACAGGAAGGATCATAAACCAGAGAGACCAGTTCAAACGAATTTCCACAGAACTCCTCCCTTCAGTTACATTACTGTAAGTTACAAATATTACATCATCAGAACAAATGATTATTTGCTAATCCATGATTCAGAAGGACAACCATTGTTAAACAGCAGCCTTTGGAAACTGCTTAAACTTCATCCTCCCTTTATCACCACCGCACGTAAAACAAAGACGCTGTGAATGAAACGTGTTGGGAACACAGTGACTTGTGAAATCGGTAAAGCGCATACGCACTCCTTGATGCAGAGAAATGGCAAAAGGTGGCAGGCACTCAATGTGGCAAGAGAAGCCATTTGTACAGTCATACGAGTGCTGACAACTCATTTTCTGGAGATTGGGCTGAACTGTGCCTGAAGACTGTTGCTTACAATAACTTCTTTGATGTAAATCTCTAATTTGGGTAATGGACTTGGGCAACCACAAATGTATCTTGCAAAGTACACTGATATCCACATCTGCTCAGACCTCTAATTTTTTTCTATCCCAATGAATACTCCTGTCAAAGGACAGAAATCTCTCTGGAGATTAATGAATACATACAATGAACCACAAGCAGAACATACTACCAAAATCAGAATATAGGAGAAGGAGATGCTTAAGGACAACCCTCTATTAGTGTTTTCATTTAGGCTGGGAGTGCTGCTTTGAGGGGAATCTCCTGACCGCCCCTAGCTAGTGTAGAATCATAGAATCACAGACTGGTTTGGGTTGGAAGGGACTTTTGAAACTCATCTAGTCCAAACCCCTGCAGCAAGCAGGGACATTGTCAACTAGATCAGGTTGCTCAAGACTCATCCAACGTGGCCTTGATTTTTTCCAGGGTTGGAGTGTCCACCACCCCTCTGGGCAACTTGTTCCACTATTTCACCCCTCTTCTCATAAAACATTTCTTCCTTGTATCTGCCCTTTTAGTTTAAAACTACTATCCCTTGTCTTATCACAAAAGGCTTTGTTTTCTCATAATCCCCCTTTAAGCAGTGAAAGATCACAATAAGGTTTCCACGGAGCCTTCTCTTCTCCAGACTGGACGATCCCAATCCTCTTAGCTTTTCTTCACAGGAGAGGTGCTCCACACCTCCGATCATTTTTATGGCACTCTGGATCTATTCCAACAGAGTCCATGCTCTTCCCATACAGAGGACCCCAGTGCTGGATGCAGCACTCCAGGTGGAGTCTCAACAGGACAAAGTGAAGGGGCAGAATCACCTCCCTCGACCTGCTGGTCAATGAAGCTTTGGTTTGCATCATGGAGCCTCTTAAAACATGGAAGCTAGATTCCTTTTGGATGACACTAACTAAGTAATGTGCTCCAAAAAAATACCTAACACTCTTCCATTGCTAATGGAAATTCAGTCAACAAAACCAACCTAGAACTAGTCTGATGTCAAAGCTCAGAAATGTGTGCAGAGTACCCAGCCTTCCTCTTCCTACTAGTCTGGATATGCTAGGGCAGCTGGAGGCCTAGGTGGCTCAGGTTTTGAGACACTCGCTGCAGAGCTCTGAGGCAAGTCAATAAATGATCCAGAACACCTCACTGCAATTTGCAGGTATTCCATTTGTCTGCAATATGAGTGCCATTTAAAATTTTGTCCACTGTCATGGATCCTTTATTCTCAAAGTCTTGAGAGCCTTTAGGAATGACCATTTTTTTTTGGTCACTTCTGAGTATTCTCCTGTGTGCTGTTGAATGTAACTAGGCTACAGATGGAGCTGACTGTGGTCTGAAAACGTGTGTTTCTCTTTAGAGGAAGTTCTTGTGGATAGTTGAGTATTGGTCAATTTCCTTGGGGCAGAGTTCACACTCTGTGTGCAGATGATCCTCTTGACTTTGTTGGCTTTTTATTATGCCAGATAGCAATTGATTACATTGACGTAGTCATGGATTACATTGATGTAAATGGCTGCATTAAAGATATAAATTACTTTCACTTTCTGTCTACAAGTAATAGGGAATTTTTCACTCTATGTGTTAGAATTTTAGGTATAATTGCAAAGGAAAAAGCACCTCATGAGAAGGATGTCTGAATTCAGAAAAGTTCCAAATTAGACAAGATAGGTCAGAGAAATCTTCACAAGCCTCTAAACAGATGAGTGTCTGTTTTCCTCAGGTCTGAGTGTGCAGGATTCAGCTCAGCCTAATTTATGGTGTCTGCAGTGTAGATATCTGCACCTCAATTAGGTGTTAAGGTCCTATTAAAATTAATGGAGAGTTTGAAGGTTGCCTAAGCACAGCCTTCTAGTGTCATTTGAGATCCCATCAAGAATAAAAGATATCTGCCTAAAGCCTAAAGATAACACCCGAGACCTAGTGGTGACCCATGCTCTTTTGGAGCAGCCTAAGGGTGACAACACATAGCATCTAACACTTCAATAAGACTTCTGTGTCTAGGAAACTGCCTTGGATATGAGTTTTCCCTTAACTCTGAAGAGAACTTGTTCAAGCCCAGATACAGGCACCTGTGATACATAGCTTAAATTCAGGCAAGATAAATTCTTCTCAGGATTTCATAATGAATGCAATGGAAGTGGTAAAGAAGTGCTGGGAGTGGGAGGAATAGCCCTGTTCACAGGGAAGAAAAGGCAGAGGTAGGTTGTGGTGCTATTAATGAACACAAGTGGCATATTTATGTGTGCTGGATATAGAACTGTGCAAATAATGGATTTTTGGGTTTGGTGGTTGGAATGAAAGTTATACAGTAAATTTCTTTTAGTTAACCTGAAATAGAATTTTTTTGCCTCTGTGTGTGTGTTTTTAACTCATATAAGAAACGTGTCTCATCTGCTTTGTTAATGACAAGGAACTAAGCTTCTATGTAGCTGCAGCACTGGGTTAGGCATGGTAGCCTGTGGCAGTGGATTAGAAAGGATGCTAGGTAGGAACTACTGGCTCATGAACTGAAAATTGCCACCCAGAGATATGACAGGAAAGAATAAATAATCTTTTCTCGCAGCATGACTGGAAAGCTTATCTGCCATATTACGTATTTTATGGGTTCTACTCTGCAAATGTTGCTTTGGATTGCATTCACTGGAAGTGCCACAATACTTATTCACCTACATAAGTGAGCAAAAGTGACTCATCACGCAAAAAGATTGTGAAACCAGGCAGTATATCTTATGTATTATCCTATGTTTTCACCCATCTTTAAAATAATCATGCAAAACCCAGCATTTGGGGGATATATAAGCCAGATTCTTGTGCTCTGACATCAGATTTAGACCTGAAACTTTTTCTGGTTTAATTATATTGTTAAACTGGTAAAATATGTCAGTTTAAATGATGCTATTACAGTTTTGGAATTACTGAAACTGCTGCAGGTTATGTTCACTCAGAATCTAAAATAAATTATAATGGCATTAAAACTTACATCCCAACATGACTGTGTTTGCAAGACAGCATATACCTGTGCTTGTAAAGCTGCTAGATTTTACCTACTCAAATGGGAATTCTCAGGTGAATAAAATGAACAGACTTTGAGTCCTGATCAACAAAAAACAAACTATATTTTTAAAAAAGTAAAAATACCTCTGATATTAAGTTGATATCCATGAGCAGTTTAACACTACATATATTTAGGAATATATGAGTTGAATTTTTCAAAGAAGATACATGTTGATACTTCAGATTATCACATGGAAAGTTGTGCAGTTGGCAGCAAAACTTGCTTTTCCTTAAAAAAAAGGAGTTATATTAATATTTACTTGATTGCCTGATAAAAGTAATACTACAGAAGAATATTGCAAAACCTTGGAGGCTTGGCATGCTTTTCTATGTGGGTGGAAAAATGTTGTGCTAAAGCCAAGCTGGAATGAATCATGAAACTGTAGCATAAAAAACATACTAGATCTATTTTTTTTTTTAAAGAAAAAAAAAAAAGATGACAGCTAGAATAATAAAACTGTGGGCCTTACAAGTATATGCAACCTAAACATGTTGCTGAAGTAATATTGGAGAGTATGTTATGCAGGACAGACTTTGATTGTAAGGAGAGCAGTAGGGTTTTGGCCTTCATTCACAACTTTGAGATCTGAACTGAGAAGTCCCATCATCCAAGACATTCTCTATGGAAACTCAAGAGGCACAGGATATCCTACAAGTTCCAATATTAAGGGGCATATAGTGGGATATAACTTCATTTATTTCAGTATCTTGTATATTAATGATAAATGCCAAAATAATTCTCCACAGGTTAGTGCAGCAGACGATGGCAGGCCGGCAGGTTTCTTTAGCCTTTATGCCTCTGGTGTCTCAACACTTACAGGACAACTTCAGGGAAAGACACGTAAAATTTGATTGCTATGCTGACACCCCATCTGTCTTCCTATCAAGCTAATGCCATAATTACCAGGTTGAAATAAAGACATGTGTAATGCCAGGTAAAAATAAGAGTGTGCTAATCCCATGCGTGAGCATCACCGCATGTGTATGAAATGGTGCTGGCTGAAGGGCAGGGACCCTGCCCTGACCTGGAGGCCAAGTGACACTGGCTGCCTTGCATCAGTCCTCTCCACACATGATTCATCCCAGAGAGTGCACGGAGGGACAATCTTTGGGACAAGGCCAAGAAGTGAGCTAAGACTCAAGCAGTGTGACCATCAAGAGTCTGGTGAAAAAGATCTCCAGCAGATTGCCTTTATAAATGTGCCCACTGTGGTTTATCATAGGGAAACAGTCATTGCAGGTAATCCTATTCTAGATATTAAAACTATGTAAATGTATCATGTGCACATGCTCCATTGACTGTTGTAGTCCTGTGCTTCTCCTCATATAACAATAATTTAAGCATGTTCACCAATTGACAAACATGAAACTATGCTTGAAGCATTTATATAAAAAAATGTTATGGTATTTTTTGAATTAAAGCCAAAGCTCTTCTTTGGATGGATCAGCTAAAGAAATAAGGAAGCAGAAATACCAGATGCATGGAGAATAATCTTCATGGGACATCCAATTTTGACGTCTTTTAAAAAAATGAGGTGAAGTACTATTGAAACTTCAAGAAATTTGCATTTAACTTTTCACGAAGAAAAGAGTAGTTTGGAACAACAAACAAAAAAGTATACTCCTTTTTGAAAGGATCAAAACATCATGAAGAGTAGACAAATCAACACCCAAGTGGGAGTATGCTCAGAAGCACACGTGAATGGGAGGAGTGGGAGAGTGGGATGTGCTCTTCCTTGTGAATGCTGCTTGCAGCTACGTCTCCCTACCTCATGCATACGTGTGAGTAAAATCCCAGGGCTCTTATCACTCACCCCATCTGGATTTGAGGCCACTCCCCAGGCAGGCAAATTTGTCAGGAGCTTTGGCTGGGCATTATGATCTGCATTTGGCCTCCAGGTCTTCACTTGAGGAAGCTTGCTCCAAGGTCCAAAATCTGCCACTCTTGCTGTCATCAAACAGTCCCTTATTTCCCAATCCATTCACTTTCTCCAGGTCTCAATTTGGCCCTCAATTAGCAACACAGATAAGGTATAATTTACCTCATCATTTAAGGTATTATTGAGATTTTTATTAACATCAGGGAAATTAATTCTGCATGACATCTCTATGCTACCACTAACAAATAATTGTGTAGGGGCAGAGGACACTGAAGAAGAAACCCTTGAACTTCATCCTTGTCTCCATAAGCAAAATACAACATGCCCTGCTCTGATGCTTTTTTGCCTACGCCTCCACATAAATATTTTAACTTATTTTACTATTGGTTGTTATTATTGGTTGTACAATTCCATACACATAAACTCACTTCAAAACACATGGCTGGTGGTGTTCACTACAAATGAAAGTTTTAAGCTTTGCAGAGCTTATATACATATTCAATATAATATATATATTGCATATGTTCAAGATAATATATATATAATATATAGACCCTTTTCTCTCTATTGTTTTTGCTTCACATAAGGCCAGGAAAAATGTGTTTCCTCTCAACAGTTTTTACAACAAAATGAAACACATTTCAAATATATATATTCAAATAATGTTAAAAAGCAAATGTATAAGAACCAAGAGCTAGAGAAAATAATTAATCACGGTATTTCTGCAAAACAATATTTTTTGTCAGCTGCATTCAGCCAATACAAGAGAGAAAACTGAAGACAAGAAAGTGTATGAATAGGTAGAGCCTATTGTCTGTAGTTAACCAAACAGTAAATATAAATGTACCCCCAATATAGTACTATAATCAACTGCTTCTTTCATAACTCACTGTGAGAAACACTTCTTCCACAGAAGTAATGTCTCCACACTCCCTCAGGAAATTCCCACAGGACTTTCTGATCATTTTAATTCTCCATGTTAGAGATTTCATACTGTATTTTTTTCAAAACTTTGATTTTCTCTTCCATGTTTGTAGCACATTTGTCAGTAAATAATGTTTTACATTTTCATTACAAAGGAATCCTTCCCAAATAGCTCTCACAATTTCTCAGAGCCTAGTATTTCCTATACCACTGAAAGACAGAATGTGAAGTTTATCTTTTCGTATCTCTTCCACAGCCCAGCAAGCAGATGAATAGTGAGCGAAAAGTTTGTGTTTGCCTGTGTCTGAATGAGCCCCACACTACCACAGAATCCCAGAGTGACTAGGTTGGAACACACCTTCAAGATCATCAAGTACAACCCATGCCTTAACACCTCAATTAAACCATGGCACCAAGTGCCACATCCAGTCTTTTTTTAAACATATCCAGGGATGGTGACTCCACCACCTCCCTGGGCAGACCAGTCCAGTACTTTATCACTCTTTCTGTAAAAAGAAAACTTGCCATTGATTATTTTAATAGAAAGAGCATAGAGCTAAAACCCAGAGCTCTGCTCAGAAGTGTCTTGTTTATGCCTCTGCCCTTTGAAGACTTTTTCCTTTCCTAAGGTGATAGCATAATTCTTTCATTTAGCAGTGGGCTCCTTGGTAGGAAACTTGATGGAGAAGAACAGAAACAACAACCAGAAGCTCCAGCTGGTAGAAACACAGCTGTAGAAACAACCAGAATGGGGACATCAGGGAGCAACTCTATGGGAAGAGCTTTGTGGTAGCATACACACACTCCTGACATGATAGTGGCCCAGGAATAGGTAGTGACAAGGCAAATTCATCTCCAAAGCTGTGACCAAGTGACAGAATGAGACAGCTGCCAAAAAGTCACTGAATCCCAATTAAAAGTATTCAACAGTTTCCAGTTCTGTAGGTCATCGAGGGAAATGTAGGGTGCAAAAAGAGCACAGAGAAGATGTAACACAGTGAACCTTCTTAATAATTTGTTTATGTGGTAATATAATTATGATATAAACTTCCTTCCACATCCACCTTTGTCAGAGGTTTCAGGGGAATAAGAGCATAAGAAATACAAGGCCAAATATGACAAATATCCCCACAGCTCTGTCTTTGATACCACTCAGGAACAGTAGCTTAGAATGCATTTCTATAAGGGAGTAGGGTACCTATTTTTAAAATAATTTTCTGGACCTTCATGATCAAAAGAGTTTGGAGTTGTATCCAAGTCATTGCACTGTACATTGTACATGTACAGTGACTGTACATAACAGTTACTGATAAAATCTTTTGCCATGTTTGACTGATTTCCACTTTGAACCCATTCATACTTTTGTCCCTTTGCATTATATACAGGGATTATGTAGTCATTGTATGAAAAAATTCTGTGACTCCTCTACTAGTCCCTTCGTTAAACAATCTCCATTTTATTAATTTTGTGGGAATTGTCCTTCTCTACAGTTATGGAGATCTGTATAAATTCTGTTCTTCACTAACTGTTTTTTAAAGGGAAGAATCCTTTGTTCTGTAGTTGCAGTAAGGGGTAAGGAACACAAAGAAGAATATATAATAAATACAGATGTAGGAACTGGAAGTATGATGAATGCTCCAAGTGTTGTGCACATTGCTACTATTAGTCATTCATTAAAATTAAAACCAGCCAACTCTTAAGTCCCAAACAGATAAATTTTATGCCTTGGTCCTATTTTTTCAGAGGAGAACCAGATTCAGAGAGGATTCTACAAAGTTTCTTGTGGTCTTGTCCACCTAAACCTGAATACTGGACCTTAATCCAAAGTAAGGACTTCAGTTTCTTGTACAGTCAGACACCTATGGAGTCAGTGGCTGTGGAGCAGAATTTCAAAGGGACATCCAGCTTAGGTTAGGTTAGTCATGTCTCCATACTTTTTTAACGTTTAAGGTATTGTTTGTCATATTAGTGGCTGCTGCATGTGCAATTATTAGTGCCTAACTTCTGCACACATCATGTAAGACACGTTGAAATGTATAATGTCCACTCCAAGAACCAGAAACAATGAATTATTTAGATCACTTAAATATCAAGTATTTTTCATTTTGTTTCCATGTAATTTTATTTCCAAGAAAGCATTAGTACTCTAGTATGAAGCATGTGCCAATAGATCCATCAGGACTCAATCCATTGTAAAGCTAAATTTGCTTATTTAACTGTATTTCCAATCATGGCAAGATATTTCTTCACCAATGACAGAACTACATTATATACTTTCTTAAAAAAAAGTAAACATTAAAATATATTGCCTTACAAACATGATAGCAGTCTTAGTATTAATGGGGAAGATCTCCACTGATTTATTTGTTCTAACAGTGGTGGGTCTGTCCCCAAAAAGAGGGAGCTTGGCCCCCATTGTCACTATTGGCCTTTGAAACTACATCTGCACTGTGGCTGTCCTTATACCTCACTGACACAAGAGATGGAGTAGGAGAAAATTTCCCTAGAGTCTTGCCTGTGACTCTGTGCTTGCCAGGTAAAATCCCTTGGCAGCATCCTCCACTCTAGAGCAGGAATTTTTTTTTCTTCCAGTAAATACTTAGTTATGTGTTTCTTTAGCTAGAGATGGTGCGTAGCATTCTGTTAATCACTTCAAGAGCAGCAAAAGCAGTTTTTGTAATGTTAGATCAGGGAAATGTTTTTTCCAGTATTGATGACTGTTCTATAACTGAACTATTTCATTTCTAGAACTACCTCTTTCACCTTTACTTTTGCTAAAACAATGGTCCACAGAAGCTCTTTCTGGCCTTCAGAAGAGGCATATTCCAGAAGGATGTTGTTTCCCATTCCTTCCCCCAAAGATCACAGGAAGCTGAAGACTATTGCTGCAAACATTTCCTTTCAGTTTAGGAGTGCTGAAATCCTTGTTCCACTCGAAAGTTTGTTAGAGACCCAGCCCTTTTTAGGAGTCCTGATGTGAGATTTGGCTCAGACAAGGCTCCTCTGTGCCTTCTACTAAGAAGGTTTCAGGGCACCAGAAAAGCAGCCAAGTCCTCCTTCACACAATGTCCTGACTGTGGTTGGAAAAAACATTTTTCCTCAAGGTATTGAAAGGGTGGATTGCATTCCTTGGCCTCTGGAAGGGAAAGGCTTCATGTAATTCTCAAAAAGTAGCTCATGGCTCACATTTGGAAGAACAGCTGTAGGCAAAAATAGTGGCAGCAGCAGTAGCAGCTTTTCCCTGGAACAGGTTTTTTGGTAGAGGACCATTGATAACACATCACTTTGGACAACTAACAGAAGAGTTTGACCTTGGGTGGACTTTCACACTTGTATCCCCTGCTGTGCTGGGTCATAAAGCTGCCCTGGCAGAGCCAAACTTGCCTCTTCTATCGCCTGCAGCCTCTGAGATGCAACTAAAATAATAAACCTTTTCTAAGTGCTGAAAGAAGCACCTCATTCATCCTGCTGAATTCTTCTGGATTGAACAAACTTATTCTCTGAGATGATATTCACCTCAGGGGGTAGTTCATTGATATCAATATGGACAAATCCCCAACAAATTTGTTTCCTTCTGTCCTCCTTGGCTCTCCAAAAATATGCCCCAATCTTCCCCTAGTGAATATGTGTCACCTTGCAAGGCACATTACATGTACCCTCAGAAAGGACTGTTCCACCGGCTGTAGGGCAATCTTCCTATCAGACACATTGATCTTTAAAAATGCACACAAAATGATCAGTATGTGCATTGGTTTTGGCTGGGACACAATTGTCTTCAAAACAGGTAGTAGGGGCCACACTGAAAACTAGAGTTATGTGCTGTAAACAGTGTTGATAACACAGGGGTATTTTAGTTACTGCTGAGCAGTGCTTACACAGCCAAAGTCTTTTCTGTTCCTTATCCCACCCCAGCAGAGAGGAGGCTGGGGCTGCACAAGAAGCTGGGAGAGGACACAGCTGGGACAGTTGACCCTAAGTGACTAATGTGATAACCCACACAATATGGCATCATTCTCAGCATGTATAGCTGGGGGAAGAAGAAAGAAGGGGAGGATATTCCAAGCGATGTCATTTGTCATCCCAAGTCACCATTAGGCATGATGGAGCTCTGCTTTCCTTGAGATGGCTGAATACCTGCCTGCCCCTGGGAAGAGGTGAACTAATTCCTTGGTTAGACTTGTTTTCATGTGTGGCTTTTCCTTTACCTACTGAACTGTTTTTATCTCAACCCACAAGTTTTATCACTTTTACTCTTTCAATACTTTCCTTCATCCCAGTGGGGAAAAGTGAGTGAGCAACTGTGTGGGGCTGAGTTGACACCTGGAGGTTAAATCATGACATTATGCCTTAGAGCTTCAAGGGATCTGTGGTGTTCCCACTTCATGCAAAAGTGATCCAAGCCAACATGGCCATAAGTCACCCTGCAGTACTTGGACTGGTGGGCCACTGATCTTTCTTTTGAGAGAATGGCTTTGGCAGATGTGTTCCATGAACCCCTAATTCATCCTTTTGTTAGCCTCAAAAGTAGTAAATTCCCAAACCCCCCATTTTGACAAGACAAGTAGCAAATATCTCAGGACTCCTTTCTTCAGACAGAGATACTAAGAAATTCCTAGAGACAACACAGAGAGAACCACGTCTCACATAGCCTTGGATATTTTCCCATACTACAGATTGTTCATTGGTTAGCAAAGGAAGCTGGTGAGAAATGTGTATTGGATGCTGACAAATGTAATAATAACCTCTAAACCAGATACTGTTAAGAAACCATTATGAAACTCTTGAGTTTTTATCTTTTCCTTTGTCCATGAAACAAGGAAATGCTGGCATGGTTACACATGGTAACACTAATTCCATAAAGACAGAGTCATGTTTATGTCTCATGTTAGAGCTTCTACATACCATGGTCTCATCCTTACCTTTGTACCAGATTACTTATTTGATTATTCTTTTTCAAAACCTGACTCTAACATAGTGAAGCCAGATTGTATATTCTGGATATACACAGAGGTGTTTTTAAAATCAGGATAGACCAAAGTTTTCAGATACCCCAATGTTGTTTGCCAGTTTCACAGATAGGACAGAAAGTCAGACAATTAGCCAGAGGCTATTTTAAGTGGGTGTCTAATTGCATTAAGTTTGTTGTGAGCTAACCAGATTAGATCTACCAATTCAGGCTAAAGATCATGCCACCACCAGAGTACTGGCAGCCTTTGTGGTTTCCCTGAGAAGTGTGTCTATCTCTGAAATCTGGAGAAGATTGGGGATCAGGCCATAGATTTACACATCATTTTCCTTCGGTCAAAAAATTAAAATCTGAAGTTTGTGTTCACTGAGCTGTCCCATAGCCATTATTTAAGGTAGTCTCCAGTAGCCTCACCTCCTACACATCAGGTCATTGCTTGTGAGTCATGGCAGCAGAAAGCATAAGGATGTCAAGGAAGGATGTCAGCTATGGAAATTTCCATTACTAGGGTTTCCCTTTGGCATAATAGAATGTTTGCAGTAACCATGAGGATTCTCTGAGATGTTGCCCAACCAGCTCTCCCTACTGCTGGGGAGTTTTATAGTGCCTGAATTCTGTAGCAGCATAAGAAAATTCAGTCTTGGTGAAATAAGTGGGGGAGCTTTAGTGTGCAGGTACAGGCTTGGTGTATGAGCTGGGCAAGCACAGATGTGAGAAATTCAGGCATGCCAAGAGAGAAGTGCAGATGGACAATGCATTTGAAAGAGCCATTGCTGGTACAGGGTAAGTAATGAGTCCTACTTGCCAAAGGGAAATCCTACTCACTGCAATTTTCCATAGTCTTCATAATTTCATGACTTGGTGAGAGCTGTGCCAGCTGCTCTAAGGAATAATAATTGCATGGTGAACCCTTGATTTTATTATCTGTTGTTTGCCATAGGAATTTGAAACCTAGGTGTTGACAATGACATACAATAAAATCAACTGACTTGACCAGTCTGGTCTCACTTGTAAGCCTGCTGAAAGGAACATGAAGTTTAAATTATGCAATCAGCATCAGGAAATCAAATGGTAAAGTGAAAACTGTCCCCTTTTTTCTTTCCCAGACTAAGATGAAAATTAGTTGCTAACCCTACTGACAGCAAATAATGGTTTCTACATTTTTCTTAGATGTTGTGTTGTTATTGGACATATTTTCATGCACTGGATGAGGTAATGCTTAATGTTGCTTAATAAATAAGCCTGAGGCATGTTCATAGTTGGCATAGTGGATAATATTTTTAGTGGAAGAGGGTGGTAGTGTGCTGATGATGTACCTGATAAGATAAAGAGCGAAAAAGTACATTTTTCTGCATGTTTAAACTTTTTAAATTAGAAAATGTGATCAACTCAGCGTGATGATTCACTTGGAAAACAACACTGTGAAACCAGGGCTAATTTATAAATTGACTTGGCTTTTCTGCTGCCACTCCCATAAAATACAGGTAAATAGAATGTGCATTACGTCTTCTGAGACAAACTATTCTTCCTCTTTCTATTCTGCCAGTGTGAAATTTCATATGTGGATCTTCAGCCACGCCACTGCTAGTCTTAAGGGAAAGCAGGAGTAGATGGGAAACTCTTCAGGAAATGAATTGTGCAGAAGGAAGTGATGCTGTTTAATCATTGGATTGTACTTCTGAGTCAGAATCAGACTGGTGCTTGGCAAGCTCATCATGGTGCATTTGCTGTTGAGTTGCCACATTTTGGGTGAATAGCCCATGTCCTAGTGGTTTCCCTGAACTCCCAGTCTGAGGAGTACATTTAGCCTTTCCTCCTTAAAATTCTCCTGCTGTTTGAAATGAACATTGTCAACATCTCCTCAATTCCTCTCCTCTTTTATCATGTCATGCCATTCCGTGCCTAGCACTAATTGCCCTCTTTCTCACTATTCTTACATGACATCTATGATTCAGAGACTTCTGGAGTCAATCAAAAGCCTGTAATGACCTCACAGCAGCTTGTGGCATGGGTCTGAAAAATTTTGCCAAATGACAAAAGAAAACACTTTAGTTCTCAGATTCCTTCTTCACCCTACAGTGCCATCTTTGAGACAAAGACCAGCAGCAAGTACCTTAAAATAACACTTTAACTCCAAAATCATGCTACCTAGGCAAAAGGCTGCCCCTGATGCTCCATGGCCCTGCTGACAAAGGTTTGTGTTCAGACACTGATTAGCTTCTCTCAGCATCTCTCACTGTGACACACTTTCCAAAGCCAGTGAGATTCTCTCATTTATTTATATCTCCCTATGTGTTTATATGCTTGACAGTTACTGTAGTAAGTGTATGAACTTCATTACCATTCCACTCATAAAGGCACATTTTATGGCAACACAGACAATATTACTTCTCAGTTTCAGCATCAGTCATAAAATTGTTACCTCTCCTTTTCTTGACAATTTCTTACTGCATCAAAATGAAGTTCAACATTGTTGCTTGGACTTCTGGGTCACACAGATTACATTGACTTTTCCATTCTTGCCAGTTATTGTTAGTAAGCTTAACAAAACACGTAACCTTCAAACAAACAATTGCGCGCCACCTGTTTCAGAAAGGTTATGGCTGGACAAAATTCTGTTTGCATTTTGATAGCAGAGGTGACTTACTGTCCTTTCCTGGATACTTGGTGTTCAGACAAGTTGTTCAAGTTATTTTATATGTATTGTATACACACTATGTATTTATATAAACATGATTTCCTTCAATCTATCACATAGTTCCTCATGGTGAGTATAAAGAAAACCTGTTCTCCCAGCTCTGCAGATGGCAGAGAGAGGCATAACAGAGGTTAGAGCAATATCAATATTGCCATCATATTTAAACAGTTTGAGCCACGCAGATGGTAAGCCTAGACTGGGCCTTTTAGTTCTTTTAAACCACAGTCAATATGGGTTTTATCACTAAAGAGAAACAATGAAAGGTCTTTCTTTAACCCCAGTGCAACCATCATTCTGGGGGGGAGATAGCAGTGTCATTTACTGTACAAAACTCTGCTATCTCAGAAGTTTGCATATTGTTTGCATCATGAGCAAACTCTCTGTGGATCTGCAGCTAAAATGTTTTACTCTGTCACTTTGAGCCAACAATCACACGAAGGTAATTCCTTACAGAAATTGACTCAGAATTTTATCACCGTACAAAGGATTCAGTTGCCCAAACATAGCTGCCTTATGCTACCTGAGGCAGACAGATATGTAATGCATCCAAGGATATCCAAGCACCTGCGTGGCACCAGCAGATACCCCTGCAGTAGCCTGCTGATCAGGCAGGATAGCATACTGTGTTCAAATGGTGCTAAATGGCAATGTTTAGGCAGCTAACGTGAGTCCCAGGGATGGGATTCCCCTCACAGGCTCAGATCGCTGAAGGCAGGTGTCTTCTCACAGGTATTTACGTGGAAGCCTGGTGGTTAAGCCAAGGCAGCTCAGTCTGGCTGCTCACAGGTGGGGCATCACGTGCAGACATCTTGAACATCCCAGGGCATCTGGTATGGTCAGAGGCCTAGTGACTCTGCCTGTGTCCAGGTAGGTGAGACAGGACCGTACTCTGCACCTGAGGGCTTATGTCAATATGCGGCTCACAAGCACCTCAAAGGTCTTCCATCCACAAAACAAAGTAATTGCATCCATAATTTCCCTAAGGGAGCATTCCTTGGCCCATGTTATCCTCTAAACCGTGTCCATGCTCCTTCTGACAGGTGACCAGCCTGCACCAAAACCAACCTAGGGTGTGTCTTAAAGCAGAGAACAATAAGGATGCTCACAGGACATCAATGGAGCCTGTACCTGAACTGCTTTTGAACCTCCAGAAGACAAGAACATTGCTTCAAGTAAATCTGGTTTTTTTCCTATCTATCCAAAAAAGTATAAAATTTACTTATACTTTAAAACCTGACGATATTAATGTCTAATGCATTTAATTCTTACTTTTGGCATTTTTTCAGTTCAAAAGCTTTAAGAAAGATCATCACTGTGGAAATTTTGCTATATTAATATACCTATGATTATTTCTGTAGCAACACAAGACACAACAGAACACAACATAGTCCTTAATGATAGTATTTTCTAAATCTTATTTTTAAAATAACACAATTTATGTTTCGAGCCCTCAAATCATTATGTGTTTACATATTTATTTCTTTCTAAAAATTTTTTTTATATTATTCAAGAATCTATTCTAGTTACTTTTAAAGTGTATCTCTAAAGCTCAATGGCTGCATTTGTGAGATGCAGTTCCCAGTAAATGCCATGTCTTTAAATCCTGTGAACATGTACTCTTCCGACCTAATAGCTACCCCAGTGAACTAGCAGTCAGAATAGGAACAGGCACCCATACTTATTCAGTTTACCCCTAAACAGATATTAGCATATGTGCAAAGTGGCTTTGCATTATTATAATCATAGATATTTCCCAGTTCTAAAGTGACCTTGGAGAGGATGAGGGACTCTTTGTATAATACTCCATTACATCATGTAGCTAGACTTTTAGTATCAGTCATGAATTAAAATTTGGAGTAACTTGGGCATTTTATCATCCTAAAATAGTGCAACTAAGCAGAAATTGAGGTCAGTATTCTCTTAAATTAAAGAATATTTGTTCGCCTCTGTTCTGAAATGGCTATTTGTTGCTATATCTCAAGATTTTATTATGAACCCTTGTGATAATCAGTATCTTTCTTCAAATTTCTGGTTCTTGAAGTATTGTACTTACAAAGCAGTCTCAGCTTTTGTTTCAAATAAAGTAAGATTGCAGAAATGCTTGAAGATGTGAACACTATGTAACTCAAATGTGGATGATCTAGGTAAAAGGGAATTTTCACCACCATTAAAATATGTCATTCAATGTTTCAACAGCCTTGTGTAGTTCTGACACAGAGAGAGAAAGGAAGAATTTATTTCACTGTAAGATTTTGACAATATAATAGCTTGATGGAGGTATTTGCATTAAAAAGTTACTGAAATCCTAATTTCAGGCAGACAATTAGTAATAACTGACATATACAATGATTTATTGCCAGCCAGGGACATACTTTATTAACAGATGTAACTGACAGTAGCTGCAAGAAGTTATGCATGAAATCCCAATTTAATTCCAAAAGTTACATTTGCTAACATGGAGGTGGGATATTACTTGCTCCTCTAAGAAAAGGCCAAGGTACAAGAGACAGTCCTGTTTACATCTCCTTCGTAATTATGTGGTTAGCTGACATGCTCATCACACTGGCGCGCCAAAATGGTGGCTGCACAATGAGATGCTCCAGCAAAATCATACATTTTCTATAACTGCGAATGCATGAATCTCAGTTCAAAGAGCTTTCCCCCATTATTTTCAAAAAGCAAGCCCAGATAGTTCTGCTCGAGGCAGGAGATGTGCTGCTGGGCACAGTAAAATCGTGTATTGTTTTCCCCATGCAACTGACTCACGAGCCAAGGCACCGAAGGGCACATTTCTGAAGCCTCTGAGGGCTCCCAGTCATGCTGGCAGCAGACTGGCCTTCCTGAGGGAGGTGTCTAGTCTGTATCTCCAACCAGTCTCACCCACAGTGTTTGTCTGCCTCTCACAGACTCCTTTGTGTTGGCATCCACCCCCTACCCGGCTATGCCAGAAGAGTGAATAAACACTGGGATACCCTGGCACTTGGAAGCATTCTCATAATGATGAAAAACGAGGCTTCCACACACTGTGTGACTCAAGTTCTCTCTCCAAAGATGAACTAGCTGAAGTCTTCACCCTGGCCAGATGATGCCCAACCCCACATGAGGGAAATGGGGGTTGAGGGCGAAGGCAGCCTGCTCTCCTTTGCCTCTCGGCACAGCCTGGAATAGAGGCGGCTCGCTGCCAGCACAGTTATCCCATTTGCCTACAGCTGGGAACAAGCAAACACAGTATTTTGGAGCAAGCCAAGATGCCCTACTCCCTGCACAGAGAAAATCAGGCAACAGGCCCTTTTGGAGGCCAAGAGGCACAGCATCATCTCTCACCTGCTCCCCTGAGCTGGTTTTTCCCCAACCTTTTGCCAAAATGCCTGAATGATACAATCTCTACCTGAAAGAGTGGCAAAACTGTTGGAATGTTTAGTTGAGGGTCTTGATTTGCAAGGGATTGGATATCAAAAATGAGAGTCTTTTGTTAAAAGCAATTACATGGATTAATTATCCCAAAGAAAAATATTTTCTCTCTTTCCATGGAGTTGTGGAGGAGAAAACATTATTAACTTGTATGTTTTATTTACTAAAATTAGATGAGATCAAGACACATGTGATTTTGTATGTAATGTTGTTTACCAGTTGGGAAACAATGTTCTACTTCACCTGCACTTACCTTTGAAGCTGAGCTACATTACTCTAGACAGGTAGGAGTAGAAACAGAGAAGGGTATCTGATGTGGTAGCCTGGAAATGTGGTGTCAGGTGCTTGGCTCCTAAATATTTAGGTGCACCATTTCACCCATAGTTTACATGGTCACACTAATTTTTTACTCCAGCCTTGTAATGGCTGTTTAGTTTTGAAAGTGTAATCATGACTGACATTAAATAAACTCAGTTATCATTAAGATAACATGTCTTAGAGAGCATCTTAAGGTAAAAATATTTTAAATGTGTACAATAAAACAACGGCCAAAGATCATGATAATAAAAAGAAATTAATTTTGTGGTTCTGGTGATTAATTATGTTAACTCAGCTCTGGAAGTTTATGGCATTCCTGAATCTTAAAGAGTGAATTACAGCTTTCTCTTGTACAAAGAAAGATGGTGCAAATCATATAAGTGAGAAGTTTTTGTACTCTTGTATTCCAAGTACAATTTCAGGAACTCAAGCAATACTTTGTAACTGGGCTTCACACATTTCAGAGAAATTAGTTTGCATAACACAAAAGAATGAAACTGAGTTCCCAGGCAGCAATATCATTATATAGTTCATAGTACACATGAAGTGTGTGGCTTCAGATTCCTCATGCCACAATTTCAGTCAGTTCATATGCACTTTGTTCATCTCTATATTATCTGGAACTCTTTTTAGAAAGGAGAAAATCTACCTTCTCTGCAAATGTTGTCATTCCATGTGATTTTCAATGGTGGAATCTGGCAGTATTAAAAGTGTGATAGAAAAATACATAGAAACACTACTCCCTCTCTGACTTCCTCTGGGTAAGGAGTGAGTAGGAAAGAAAATGAGACAGAGCCTGTAACCACAGAGCATTGGGTGCATTGGGTGCAGGGTCACAGCAAGGTTCATCATCATCATGATCATGGACATGATCATCATCATCCACAATAAAGGTAGTGAAGAGATGCATGTTTTGGTCTTGTGGGTCATCCCACCACCAAGCAGCTCTGTGGCATGTGCCTGGGGCTGCTCCATGCAGGGAGCCCGTGGCAAACCACAGCTGAGCCCTTGGAGCAGCCCTTGGCTGCTGCCTGTAGCATGATGGCCTACACGTACCACATTGTTTAGAAAGGGCAGAGTTAATGAATGTTTAGGTTGCCTGACCAAATACATTTGCCACACTCTAAACCTGGTGGATATCACTGCCCCCACCACTCCATGAGTGGAAGAGCAGCCTGTGCCCAACTGCAGGTGCCTACAAGGAGACCAACATGTTAGTGCCATTCAGGCTCAGGTACTGAGCTGCTCTGCTTCTCCATGCACATTTCCTGGTGGCCTCATGATATGTGACTCAGAGCTGCTGACTTTAGGTGTCTACTATTTGCTTGTCTAAAGGTAATCTACTTGTTTCGTGCTTTAGTGGAGAGAAACAGGCATGTTCAGCTGGTGATTCAAATGTCTATTCTAGATTCCTGTCCCACACTGGGGTGATTTGCCTGTCTCCTGCCTTCACTGAAGACAGTGCCTGATCAGCTAACTTCTGAACTTCTAGAGGTACAATATTATATGAGATTAATCCATGCCTATGTCCTTACTTGTGAGCTATTTGATTACAGATCACAAAGTGGAACAAGTGTTACCAGAAGAAATAAAACCAGGTACACACTAAAATGGCTTTTCTGTTGAGTTTTGTTGTCACACATATACCCTATTGCACACATATACCCTGTTTGCTAGCAGGGTATATGTGTGCAATATACCCTGCTAGCAAAAAAGGAAAAGAAGGTTTTTATGTGCACCTGTGCATATGTTCATGTACACGGAAAAATTAAGGTGTGTTGTGAAACTGCCTGTTTTAGCTGAATAAATGTGAAAAAAATCTGGGCACACAAAAACTTTTAGTTTTTTGTACGTATATATATATATACACACATACATAATATATATATTATTATGTATAATATACATAATAACATCTAAAGTCCAAGTACAAACTTTGTGTTCTTTAATGACATGCCATAAAATTACATGCAGTCCCTTCAAAATCTCCCTGTTTTGAAAAAAAACAATTGAGTAGATGTACTTACATATACTCTGGTATATGTACTAGTAGCTCTGAGTCAAGTTTAGTTTGGCATATTAGCTCCCTGACATAGCAGAGATAAACAGGGAGATGTACACCTGTGTGTGGTTGTGGCTGATTGTCCACACACCTACGTGCAATGCTAGCACTGGTATGTCAAACCTGTAGGGCTTGCTCCACACTTCATTAGGATGCTTTGCAACTGGAAAACAGCCTTGAAAATTTCACTTGGCCTAAGATGGTGAAAGGCACTGTAAGGAGCTCTAAACCCCTTTCTGTTCACTTTGCTGATGGTGTTTACAAGAGGGCAGGAGATGTGGCATGGCTGCTCCATTACACTGCCAAAGAACATGCCCACATCCCCAGAGAGATGTGAGCTTAAAACCAGCCCAGCTGCCCAGCAGTGCAACCATCCCATCCCAGGACTGGCACAGTGACAATGTCACTTCAAACAAACTAAGCACAGCTGGGGATAGGCCTCATCAATGAGAAGCAAGAGGAAAAGAGAAGTAGAGTGTGCTAGCCATAAAATAATTTATTTGGAATATGTGCCTAAATTTTGTAGATTTAAAACATTCCTTGCTATAATGTTTATTTTATGCAGACACTCACTGTGTTGTGACCAATGAGCTGATGTCAAGAACAAGAAATCAATGAGTTACAGAGATCTGTGTTTTAATAAAACAAATATTATCTCCACTGTAATCACTTAACTTCTTTTCATGTAATAATGTAGGTAATTCTTCATGTGCAAGTCATAAATATTACTAATTTGAAAAGTAAATTAGCTCTTTTCCCAGTTGTAGCTCTTGCATTCTATTTAATTTACTACTAAAAATACATCTCAGGGCCAAACGCTGCCCTTACCTGTATTTGTCTCTGGAGTCAAGGGAAACTATGTCTGTAGGTCTGAAAGAGTGGAATGTTGGGTTTTTTCTTCTACCCTGCCCATGTAAATCCCACCTATGGACCTTATCGAAAATTTTCTGAAATCAAAGGAAGTTTGTAATGACTTAAATGGATTTTGAAGTAGAATTAAATTATTATGAAATGGTTTTAATTAGAAAAAAAAAGAAGGTAGTTCTTCAAAGCCAAAACTTTTCATTTTCCTAAGTAATAGCTATTTTTGATATATTCAGAGTCTTGAAAATAATTTGGATTTAACTGTAAAAAAAAAGAGCTGTTTTTCCTCGTCTCTTCATTTGTTATTTAGAAATATTGACTGTAATAACAATTATGTGGTTCACATAGGATTTTAAAGCAAATATTTCCTTATTATCAAACTGAAAATATCAAAGTATCTGAGCTCTGTGTTCTTTTGTTTTCTTTCAAAAATACAATGAAATTTGAGATCTTTCTTCTCATCCCTAGTGAGATTTTTTTTGTAAGTATGAAGAAAATTTCAATGGACAAAGTTTATGAAGGACTCCCCTTTGGCCCAGGTCTTTAGGAGCAGAATAACAGGTAAGTTCATGTTTCATGATAATGTCAGCAGTGATTTCCTTTATTCTGAGTTAGGCACACTAAAATGAGACAGAGCTTGTTGAGATTAAAAAAAGAAATTTGGGGGAAAAAATGAAACCAACCTATTTGTCTCTTCCCAGCCCTGCAAGCCACCCCCGACAGCATATTTGCTGTCACCAGAGGAGAGAAGCGCTGATAACTTGAATCTGTCAGCTCTTGCCTTCCAGGTTGCTAATGAGTCTCAACATTCAGCTGCTAAGTGAAATTGTGATGGACAGACCTTCCAGTCTTCTCATTGCATTACAGAATAAAAGAGGTCTCCCTGTTGTGACTAAACATTGGCTGAAATGCCCCAGCAGAATAACTGGTAAAGTGATTACTGAGAAATGTTCTGCTCTTGTAGAATTCCTAGTCTTTATGGAAATGCATTAATAAACAGATTTAGGGTATATCTCATTAAACTGAAATGAGGTACTGTCTTGAGTGATAGAAGTTCAATCAAAAACTACTAAAGGAATGAAAACTATTAACTGTTCCAAACTGCAGAAATATTTTTTTGCCAACAAGCCTGAATTTGGATGAAGATTGTGGTCAACTATGACATTAGGAAACAACAAAAAAAAACCAAGCAAAAATAAAATAAAAAGAGAAAAGGAGAAACAAAGTCCTGTGGAATTGAAAAGGAATGGCAATAATCAAAAATAACTTCCATGTTGGTTTGACTCCTAGTGTGACAGTGTTCACAGGGGCTTTCAGGTGAGGGAAGAGACGAGAATGTTGACTCTATGTTCAGAAGGCTTGATTTATTATTTTATGATATATATTACATTAAAACTATACTAAAAAGAATAGAAGGAAAAGTTTCATCTCAGAAGGCTAGCTAAGCTAAGAATAGAATGGAATGAATAATAAAGGTTTGTGTCTCGGACAGAGAGTCCAAGCTAACTGGGCTGTGATTGGCCATTAATTAGAAACATCCAAGATGGGCCGATCACAGATGCACCTGTTGCATTCCACAGCAGCAGATAACCATTGTTTCCATTTTGTTCCTGAAGCCTCTCAGCTTCTCAGGAAGAAAAATCCTAAGAAGGGATTTTTAATGAAAAGATGTCTGCGACACCTAGAACCAAACCTTTGAGTTAGGAATGATCATATACACTGATAGGCATTGACTGTATTGTGGATGGGCATAGAGATAGGCATTTGTGTTGTGTGCTGAGCTGAATTTTAAATTCAAACTCTGTAGAATATTAAATGTTCAGATACATGATCAACTTATTGTTCACCGAGTGGACCTCACTGCCTCTCTTCACATAACCTCTTGAGTCATTGCAATTAGAGTAATTTGCAGTCTGGTCTGCAAAGAAGAGGAGATGAAGCTGAGTTACATTATTTGGCAGTTCTCTAACCTATCCCAGTGTGCAATTACTTGCTGCACAATACAACCATACAAAGATTTGGATTTGGTATAATATTCAATTTGTATGCCCACTGAAAATCAATTCCAGTGTTATGGAGACAGCACAATTACCTGTAGGACATGAGATCAGCCACATAGCTCCTTGTTTGTTACAACAACATGGAGGAGTTATTTTGCCAACACTTTTACAATGTGGGCTAATTTCATGCAACTGCACTTGATATCATGTCCAGAAATAGGCATTTGACATTTTCCAGAGAATTTTCAAAATCTATTGTTTAACAGATATCTACATGGTATAACGAAAGAAGTGTTAGTTTTTGTTTTTGCAGAAATCAGCTTACAAGCTTTAAAATCAGGCTTGCAAACTTCTCCCTGTGTGATAAAAACCCTGAGAAATCCAGGGGAATTCAGAACTACTGTCTTTTAAAAAGACATCTCTGTTATATTCAGCAAGTTTTTTGAATCTAGTCCCCTATTTTAGAATGTAAAAATGCAAAGAGAAGTGCTTTAACCTTTTGACCAGACGTAATGTTGACTCTGGAGAAACCAAGTAGGAAATTTTGAAATGAGGAAAATGATGCCTGATATTTTCTCAACTAGGACAACGAGGCTGTAAAATTATGTAGGTGCCGACTCCAATCTTTGCATTAGCTCAGCATAATAGAGTTGGTGCAGTTCTTGAGACTCACAACATTTGAAAGCAGTGCATGAAATTTATATATTGAAAAAATTGCCTTCATAGTTCCATTCAAATCCATTTCTCCACATGCATAAATGATAGACTAAATAGCATTGTCCATTGCAAAAACTCACTTTGGCTCAGATGAAGAATGAGATTGAAGCCATATTTTGAATCTAGGTTTGGAGTCCTATACTGCACATCACTGTGGGTTTAGGTGAAGTATTTTCAAGGTGGTAGGTAGAAAAAGCAGATGCTTTCTGTCTAAGGTATATACTCTTATTTGTCAAACCTGCATCAACCATGTTTGATATCTCTCTGGCTACATTTACACTATCAAACAACTTAGGTCACCAGTTCATTCCTGGGCCTCTGTTCCCTCACAATACATTTGCATAAATTTTCAATTGCTGCTAAACTATTATTCTAAGAGATCTCAAATTGTATTATAATATTGACTACAGACGGGTAGGTGGATAGACATAAAATGCTATCTGTATTTAAAAGCTGTGGCAGTACCATGAGATGCTCTATGCTACATCAGATCACAAGTGTCAAGCTTTCTCTGAAAGAGGC
Source organism: Camarhynchus parvulus (assembly GCF_901933205.1). Taxonomy (NCBI): domain Eukaryota; kingdom Metazoa; phylum Chordata; class Aves; order Passeriformes; family Thraupidae; genus Camarhynchus; species Camarhynchus parvulus. The sequence continues at coordinate 50,578,622 of NC_044571.1, read as the reverse complement.
TTCACCTGAGCAGGGCAGATGCAATCATTCTGCATCACTCGGCTGAGGATCCTGCTGTCAGCCTCTGTGTCAGTATCACACAATGCATGCTTTGCAGAAAGAGCTCATCTGGCCCTGTTTTGACAGGAGAGTGAGAGTGAGGTGATATCACAGAGATTAATGGCTTCTTCACTTAGATCCTAAATTTAAAAAAATGTCACATCTTTTTATTCTGGGAAGCGTGAAAAATTAAAACAGGAAGACCATGCTTATTTATCTCTATTTTTCTTCCCATCAGAAATAGCAACTCCCATGTCCCCTGCAATATTTTCCTTAGCATGGCTAGTGAAAGCACAGCTGGAGATACCAGTGAGGAATGTACATCTTGCAGTCCATTAATTAATTAGAGCCATAGCAATGACTGACAGTGTTTCAAGTTTTTCAGAGTAAAACTATTTCACTAAAAGTTCCACAATCCTAGATAAAGTGAAAGGCCTGATATTTGATAAAAACATAGAAGTTAACAACTTCCAAGTTCAAGTAAGAGAAGATACAAATTTGAGAACATTATGTACTAAGAGTGAAAAACGCAGATGAAAACTATGCCCAGAGATATTGTTATGCTTACTGATTTAGGAATAATTTCCTACGTGAGTAAAGGTTGCATTTTGATAGCTTGTCCAGAATACACACTGGGCAATGCCATGTCTCTCTGGATTGAATAATTTCACTCTGAAATCAATACCTTCAGAAGCCATGAGTCAATCTGCCTTCCCAGCACAGTTGTCCTTTTATTTTTCCCTTTTATTCCTTTTTCTCCTTTTTTTTTCTGTTTTGTTTTGTTTTGATAATGCTTCCCTATCCATAAAGTGCTATGTCAGTGCTGAATATCTAACTTTTATGGGAGTAAGATATTTATTAGGTAGTTAAACTAGGTGAGCAAGGTACAGGACTGTAAGAGAAGTGTAAACAAGAACTTTGAAAAAGACTGTTTCCAGTGGGCTGTATTTAATTCAGAATTCTAATTTGAAACTGAAACAGTAATTATTGCTCATCTGGATACTGAAGAAAGGTTGATCTTGACTGACACATTCATCAGTGTCAAGGTGGATTTGACCAAAGAGAGACATTTTTGAGTTAGAGGATTCCACCTGAGCTAAGGACAGAGTTACTGGTAGAGGTTGAAATTTTATTAGGTCAATTGTTATAACTTGGAAAGGAAAACAAGGCTTCAAACCTACAAGTCCTTTTCCAAATCAGAAGACTGAAAAGCCCAGAAGTTTTTGCTACTTTTACCAACATTAATGGTTGTTCAAATAGAAGATTTTACCTCTACCTACAAACTCTGCTTCACCTTTGCCCTTTAGGCAATGAAGGTAACAGCAATATCCAAGCCAGTCACCACTTTGTGGTGACAAACAGGAACAGTGGTGACAAGCAGGAACTTACTTCATATTCCTTCTTCTGTATCTACAGAAGTATGAAATTAACCTTTTACTTATATTGCCTTATGTTTCTTATCTTTATTAAGAGACGACAATGATTGACTTAAACAGAAATGTCACAAGTTCACTCATATCAATCCTATCTGATGCCTCTACATTGCAATGTATTTCTAAGCTATCTCAAATGCCAGACATTTGTAACTAAGGTAAAATGGAATTCAGTGGAAATTAAATTATCCTATGAAATTAGCTTTTTGATAGCTGGCATTAAAAATATGAACTTGCTAATCAGAATAGCCTGATGGAAATAATCACTTAATGTGCTAAAGAACGCTGTGGAAATAACTGACTAGTGTGATGTACTTTGTGACTGTTGGAACAAGGAAGATCTAAAATAAAATAATTATAAAAATGGCTTTTTAATTAATTGCCAGCTGTATTGAATTTTGTGAGTTTCTAAGAAAGTAAGTCATCTTCTCTTGGAAAAGACTTCCTCTTCTTCATCACTTATCACAAGTGAAGGAAAATTCTGAGTTCAAAGGGCTTTTAGTTTACTGAGAGTTCATAAAAAACAATTTTAGTTCTTGTTTGTTCGTAGATATACTACTTTTAAATTATTCTATATTATTAATAATACTTTTTTTTTACGTACCAATTGGTAGTTGAGTGCTCTGTGAAAAAATGCACACATTATTTCAGTGCCAGTCCAAGAGCTGAGAAGTCAAGATTACTCTTTCAGCAGGCTTCCTTGGGCACACAGTTTAAGCCTGTTTTTCAAAGGTATTTAGGCATTGCTCCAGTCAGTGTTGCAATGATTCTGTAATCTATCAAAGCTGTTACATGAACTAATAGCTCTAAGTTAAGTCAACACAGCTTAAGCATAAAATAAGATGAAGTTTTTCACAAGGCTAATTAACCCTTGTTCGACTATACACACGACAAGTTCTCCAGACCCCCATGTATAAAGCAAGGTGGGAAATTTTTCCAAAGGATATCTCCACTTTAGTAATGTTATATAAAACTGTCACTGTCCTTTGGGGCCTATGAATTTAAGAGGGTCGCACTATCGGCCATGGTCTCTTTCAGCTTCAAAATCTACCTTATCTTAATTTCTCTTTCTCGTGACTGTTATTACCTACCTGCTTCTGCAAGGCACTATATGGTCCTCTATTTACGTCTGGCAACTTTTGAGGTCTTATTCCTCATTAAAAACCCCTGAAACAGAGAGGCATTGCACCCTATGAGATATTTTCAGGATTTACTCAGATTCAGCATCACGGTGTTCCCCTGACCAGTGGCATGTCAAAGCTCCAAAATGAGGCAGCAGCAGGGCCCCTTGGCCAAATTAACAGGTTTAATGAGATGCAGAGCTTTCTCACAAAGCATCCCCCAAATATGGCACATACCTAGCTTGTGGGAGAGTGAAGTTGATATCTCTTCCCTGCTGGAAGAGAACTGAAGCCTCCAGTCATTCCTGAGGCACGATCTTGGAGACTGGGAGAGGAGCTGGGAGCTACCCACCACAAGGCCTAAGCAATCCTTGTTTGCTACTGCAAGGAACTTAAATTTTAAAATCAGCTGCTTCAACAATACTTCATAATGAGCTCTGGCTTTTTAATTAGTGACCTAATGGAAGTCTGTGATAGGCAGATGGATATTACTGCTTGATAGAGCAGCCCCAAAGGCCGTGCAGCAAAGACTGAGCAGTGCTATGAGATTGTGGGCATGACTTTCATCTGATTTCACAAGGCATATTTTCTAAATCACAGATCCCTGTTATGTGTGTCCTCACCAGGTTTACAACATCCACTTCAGTTAGGGCAGCAGAACTAGATACATGAAACATGACTTTTCAATGTCACAAACACCAATAACACCACCGGCCAACTCTAGCTTAAATAAAAAATCTACTTCTGTAAGTGAAAATGTCTCAGTTTGCTTTTGCAACAACATGCATTGGGAATCATGCTCAGGTGGTTCTGGACATTGACCTCTGAATTCATTTTAGTGTCACTTCCAAATAGAAGTCATCTGGAAAACGCGACTAACCTGTTTTTTTTTAATCTTTCCTAAGGCTGTATGACAATTAGTGTTGCTAGATCAAATCTAGCCCTCTGTTGTACTTGATCTTAGGGTAAGGGGTGTATTTTAATTTCATCGTGCTTTTGGTTATTTAATGACTATACATTTAATACAAGGATCAGAGTGCAGCTTTGTTTTCATTTGCCTACATCTGCCCACCTTCTTCTTCTCTATCATGTTACCAGCATTCAAGGAGACACCTGGGAGCTGATGTACAGCTATTGCTTGTAAGTCACATTCCTACTGCAAGGTAATAAACTTGTGTATGTATAAATATTAGTATACCCTTCACACAATTTGTTTTGTTCTTCTGAGTATATTGTTGATAAAATCCCAAGGGAAAAAAAAATGTTACTGAAGATGCAGTTTCAGGACACAGTAGCTATGGGGCAATACCACAGCTAAAATGCTTGTCTCTTCTGCTTCCTGCCCTCCTGCCCAGCTCTCATCCCAGAGCAGAGGCTGTACCATTTGTGCTGACTGACTGATCCCAGAGCTACAGCGTGCACCGAGCTTCTGAAATGGTCTGGGCCAAAGAAAAGCTCTGATTAAATGGGGTTCAAAGCCTCACCTGTCAAACAGTTGTGCTGATAAAGTGCAGAGCACCTGGCACCACTGCACTGGGAAGAAAAAGAAGGACATGGAGGAAGAGGAGGAGAAGAAAGAGAGGAAGAGCAGGAAGAGGAGGAGCAGGAGCAGGAGCAGGAGCTGGAGCAGGAAGAAGAATTAATAGCTGGAGCTGGGTGGGATGGGAATTTCCAAAACTAGCCCTGCCACTGAGTGTGTCTGCTGACAGACCACAGCCAGAGCCTGAAGGATGAAAGCACCTTGAAAAACAGTAGGACAATAAGTTTGTAATCCTTTTTCTGAAATATTGGTTATTCTTCTGTCCTCATTTTTAGGAGAAGTAATGAATGCTCGAACACCTTTCAGGGGTTTTGCATGTGAAATATCTTCCCTGGTTCAGTTTGTGGGAATGACTCACATCTTTGAGCTCTTCCTCCATGCTCTTTGCCCTTTTTATACGCAGACATGACTTCTCCAGTAGAGATTTGAGGATCAATGTGCATGCTGGCATCTGGGAACAAGACAGATAGCTTTTTTCTCCCAGCTTCCTGTTTAATTTCATAAGGTGATAGTTCCAGTTAGTCTCAAAGGCATAATATCCAGTATTTTCTGCATAGTGAAAGAAGTTGTCTTTTTTTCTGGAATACAATAGTGATCAAAAAACACTTTAGTTAAGAAAAATGTGACTTCTCTGTTCTTAAGAATTAGGGGTGGCATTTTTGATTGGTACTGAACATGACAATATAAGCAAATAATACCAGAATTCTTAGCTCACAAAATATTTCTTTTTTGTTTTTAAGCTGGTAAACTGGTATTCCATTTTAAAGTAGCTTTTCACATAACTGAGCTGTCATCACTTGCAGACAAAGACTGAAGGTACAGATCAAGTTTGAACATGTGGCTTTATACAAGGTCTCACAGAGATCCCGATGGTGTGAAATACTCCTGAAACGTTGTTTTGACTTTCACTCAATACTGAAGTCTATTTAGTCATGTCAGGGATTTTGCCAGTGGTCTGAGATGTATTATCAATCCTTTAGACTCTACTCTCATACACAGGCAGAAACTATGCAGGTGCACAAGACTACACAGACTTGGCCTTCACATATGCCTTTAACAGTTTTCATCTTATCTCAGTGATAAGGAATTTCCATGATAAAATGATTGGGTAGAGGCAATTTGACCAGATATTAGGCAATTGCTGTAGATACACTAATCTTTATTAGTTCATTGTGGGGTGACTAAGATTTTGAAAGAGATCTTGGTGACATAAAAATGAAGCAGCAAATAATTCAATTTAAAAAAATATGGAAGACATAAATTTTTGTGTGTGTGAAAGCATGAGAGAGCTAAGGAAGTATTTTCATTATATTTGTTATTCAACAAGGACTTACATCTGTTTCTAGTTTGCACTGTTTATTGACACATCTGGCTATTTGGCCTTAGGAACTACAAGTTGCTGTTGTGGCATTATTCTCTGAATCAACTTTGTAGACCACCCGGAAAATAATATAGCAAGTGCTGTGAGAAGGTTGTGTTATTTGTAATAAGATTACCTTTTGGCGCCTAGATGTATTGTACAAATGGGATTCTGTCATCTTCTGTTTTATAAATTACAGTTCTGCATTTTTTACACCTGTGGGGAAAATAAGTCTCTAGCCAAAGGGCTTACTAGTTGACAGGAATAAATCAGGATGACCTGATAGAGTTTCAAGTAGAGGCCAGATACAGTAGTAACTACCTGCCTTATATGGAAAAATACCTTTGTTTCAGTAGAAACAAAATAGAGCTAAAGTCACACAACTGAGAAAGATGTTTCTTTAACCTGTGGTGAGATGTATTTTTTTCTGATTAATATCCCACTGTTGGAAGGGAACACTGTCCAAGTCCTTGACCCTTCAAACATCTTTGTTTCTGTAACAAATAGTTAAATTTTCTCCATCAGCAGTTTGAGAGTAGCAATCCAGTCCAAGAGTATGAAAGACATATTCTGCGAAGTATATGGTGAAGACTTTGAAAAGCCAAAGGATAAGAACACAGGACAGAAGGGACCACCTAGATTATCAAGACCCATCATTTTCAATTGCATGCAAAAGATAGGATAGTCCTGAGGATTCACAAAACATCTACTCCAAACACCCCCTCAAACCACAGGCCAAAAACCAGTTCCAATACTCTGTCACGGATTTAAAATATAATAGTAAAAGACTAACAGCCACAGCTTCCATGTGCCACAGGAAGGAACATGATGAAACACTTATTTGTTTTATTACAAATACTTTTAGACTCCAGTAATTTGTTGTTTTTTAAAGAATAGTCTAGATAATCTATATGGCCATGTGAAGCTGCAATACAGCTTCACTTGCTGCATTGAATTACATGTGGAATTAATTTGACCTTCTGCATAAAACTAACACAAGCCTTGAAGATGCATAGAATAAAGATATATAAGAAATAATTTGCTGGTTTTTGATGAATTGCAGGAGGTTTTATGTGTTTTCTCTGAGAACGTTTAGACAGCCTCAACAGCTATTTCCATTCCTTCAGATTAAGGCTGCAGTTTTTAATGTGCATTATTAGATTTTTAATTCCTTTAATAGCTAAAGAATAAAAAGTACAGAGGGCAAGACAGCAAAATTACTGGGAGGCAAGAGCAGAGGATAAATCCTGTATTCTTTGCCGAATACTATACTCTGCTATTCCCTTTAGGCTTGCTCTTTGTCCTCTTTGACATTGTGTCCCTGTGAGTGGTCTGATTTCTCTTGTTTTCTCCTCAGGATAAGAATCTGAGGGCAGTCTTTGTGGTAGGGAATTGTCACATCCTGCCAGGCACGCTGCCATACAGATCATCAACCTTGCCCTGGCTTCTGTGCACCTTCATGGCAATGATGATGATGATGATGATGATGATGATGATGATGATGATGATGATGATGATGATGATGATATCTCGTTTTAGCTGCCTGGCCACCCTAAGTGTCTACAGTTGGATAGAGCATACCCAGTTAGGAAGTGTCTGCGCTAGTGCACAGTTTTCCACCACTCAAACGAATGCCAGAACAACTGAGGCAAAACAAATATGTAAAAATAGAAACTGCCTCTGGGTGATTTTGTTTTTCATGCGCATTTAGTGGACTTAGGACTTCTGCAAGACCTTTGAAAAGTGATTTAGAGCTAGTTTGATAATGCCTGTTTTGAACTTTATCTTTGCAGTGCATGCCCAAAGCATGCAAAGTTTATGCCCAGTGCTCATGGAGTTATGTCAAAACACCTAAATCAGGTGTTTAGGAAGCCTAATCAGACAAGTAAGAAAGTTAGGCGTCTTGAGAGGATAATTCAGTTTCCACATGCTGGGCAATAACTAGCCCAGATTTCTGAGGCCTCACAGTTAGTGTTCTCTGCAGGGAGCAGGGAGACGCCTGGTTCCACTCCCAGATATGTTTATGCAGTTTGCATGCAGGAGATTTAGAAAAAAGTAGAGACTGGGATCAAGACCTGAACCAGGTCTCCCTTCCTCCCAGCTGAGCGACCTACCCAAGAGGTTCCCGGATTATTTGTTGTTCTCCTCCCTGCAGTAAGGGAATGATCTGTCTTAAATCTGAATCTTGCTTAAATAAACAAAGCCTTAACAGGAAGAAAGTAGAGTGAGTAGCTGCTCTAAAGCATGGAGTTTAGGACGCAGCTCAAGCTAAAAAGGCTCAGGCATCTAAACTTCCTGCATCCTTCGTGGGTGTTTAAACCATAAAACTGATATGCAGAGGGCAGGCTGTATTTAGAAAAGCAAGCTCTGCTTTTGTGAGTGCCTAATCTCAAAGGGGATGCAAGAGCCTGAAACCTATGTAACTTGCAGTGCCTCTCCCCAAATCCTGGGTTACCTGCCTAAGTTCTGGAGAAGGGACAGGTCAATACTGTCTTCGGCTGGCTGGATCCTGACCATTTTCTTGTCAGAAGGAGGGCTCATTCATGCAGTACAAGCATCTCCTTTTATTTACTGAGTGCATTAATCAATTCAGAAGTCAAGCAGACATCTCCAAATCCCTCGGGAATGGTTCCCTGCAAAATCAAGAGTGTGTTTCACCTCCTGTGAGGCTCAGAGTTATCATTCAGGAGGACTCAAACTGTTGAGTTACTAACATGCTTCAAGTTGTAGATAGGATTTTCAGGTAATATGCAAATACATTCTTGAAATTTGGACCTGGTCTGTCAAGCTACTCTGCTGCTTTAGAACATTTTTTCTTTAGGCACAATCCCTTAAAGATTCAAATGTGCCTTATTGTGAAGTAAGAGGAGATTGAGTTACTTTTGGGGACTATTTTGATGTCACTCTTCTGGATGCTGCCAAATATGTGCTCTCTTTTATTCTGTGGCTAGCAAAGCTAAAGATAACACCTAAGAAGTTAACATTTTCAGTCAGATGGCAAAGGTTTGAAGTTGTTTTAACATATATGAGGACACAGATATCCTACTGGGATTGTATGCCAAAATTGCTTTAGTCAGGATACAATAAACAGTTGGGAAAAAAGTGCTGTAAAAACCTTCAAACAGAAATTCTTACTTTACACAGTTCTTGGAAATAGGATCCATCTCTTTTCCTCTGAATTCAGCTCCTGAAGCACTCTGTTAACCATCTGGTATCATCCAGGAAAGGAAAAATGTAAATTACATCTGTCCTTTGCATGGTATGGGGGACGGGGAACAGGGCAGCGACAGCTTTTTTCATATCCAAAAACTAAGAGACTCATTTCAACTTTGGTGAAAGCTTTGTGCCTCTCAAACTGTTACTTGCATACACAGAGCAAAAATTCTCTACAAATTATTCTTACATGCAGTTAATTTCCATGTAATCTGCTGGTTTGCATGCACGCAAAAAAGCTCGCAGACTTTCTTGCTTAAGAAGACCATCCCAGATCAAACTATTTGAGATGTGAGGTCATTCATTTGTGTTCATGCAACTTCTAATGCTCATGATTCAGTGTACAATTTTCTACTGCATCTTGGGGGGTCTAGAGTCTTCCATGCCAGCATTAGTCCCAGATGCAAACGTACAAAAAATTAATGGTGTAAGGATAGTTCATTGACAATGAATAGGTGCACTGTGTATGGAGAATGGGTGAGATTTATATTATAATCAACTGTAGAGAATTCAGTATGTGATGGGACCCCAGGGTTTTGTTCAGTAAAAAGGAAATCCAATAATGCATTTCCTTTTATTCAGCGTGTATTCTGAGTTTTTTCCCCTTCGTTTTGCCTATGATCTGCCTTTCTGAAGGCTGAATACCACATCACTTCTGTTTTAATTTCACATTAGTTTTGCCTGGAACTTCTATGCCTTATTGCCAACATTTGGTTTACCCGAGAAAGAAATTGTTTCATGGCATCACAGGAATGGGTCTCTATGAGGATCTCCATTGAAGTCACAATGTTTTTTAATAGGAGGGCTCTGCTCCAACCTCCTACCCCTCCCACACAGATGTTGTGCTCCAAAGGACAAAGGATCCGTCAGGGACCTCCCTGAATCTACCCAAATAAGTGGTCTGTAGTGATAGCATTCAACTAGGGAGCAAGAAGAAGAGTGGAAGTCTACTAGGACTGTTGGTAGATGGGAAAGTAAGTGAGCAAGGAAGCAATGCTTCTGAAGTGCTGCTGGGGTCACTGGAGTGGTGGTAATTTCCACCTACCTCAGCAGTGCTGGCTGAGCAAAAAGAGTTTAAAGGGATCACAGGGGGAGACACATATGAGGAACATACCTCATGAAAGGGGGTGGAATGAGTGGGAAGATACAGCATGTGCTGTAGGGGTGGATTGTAGGAAATCTGTGCTTTCATAGTCACTTGTGACTATGCACTGAGGGTGGGATTCATTTCACAAAAAGTCAATGTTTTTATCCTAGCTGCTCATGCCTCTCACAGGCAGGGGAGAGAGGTGAGTGTTTTTTAAAACATTAGTTTGTTGGTTTGCTGCTTTATTGGACAAGAAAGAGGAGTTAGTTTTCCACATAATGCAAAACTTTTGTCCAATCCTAAAGAAAGGATTTATTACTATTTTGGCAGGGAGCTGTGCTGGAAACTCTCCCGCTTCAGTTCCCTGGACAATGTCCTCCCCTGAAATATGGTTTGACTGTTCGGAACAGTGAACTGCAAATTTGCACACAGTGATATTGACATCTGGCTTTAGCATATGGGATACAGATAGTCCTTGATTGCTGAACAGCTGTGATGCTTTGAAAAGAAACAATTGCATTTGAAGAATATGGGATAGAGAGTAGGCCTTGTACTATCCCACACATCTTGCTGACATTTCTTTTTCTAAATTACCAGTCTGTTTATTAAATTTCCACAGTATAAAACCATCAGAATTTAGAAGAGTTTGAAGTAGATCATAATATTGTCAGATATGCCAGCAAACAATCCACTGACAACACGTGTTAGGAATCAGTCCATTACAATTAGTCAAGAACAATGCCAGAAGATGATGGGACTGAGTAAGAACAAACAAATAAGCACAAAGGAAGGAACAAGGCAAGTACTGAAGGTTCAGAAAATGTTCCCATCAGTTTTGTATATAAAAACCTCTTTGGTGAAGAGTTTTTGCAGCAATCTCAGCAATGTCAGCAACTGTATATAGTGAGCTCATTTACAAAGTAAAAAAGAGTTCTGCAATCAGCTGAATATCAGTTGTCAGCTCGTCCGGAAATGGTCCTCCAAAGCAAAGGAAAATGCACTTACACAGGGAAGGGAAGCAAATCTTTGCAACCCAAATTTATCTGAAGAAAACCAAAAATCTTGGTGTATCTTGTTCCAAATTATGTTGTATATAAAATGCAAAGTGAAGTTGGTTGCCCAAATTTGCTTTATTTTGCAGCCCACTAGTTTATATCCCACTGTGATTTGGTGATTACAGGACTGCATATACCATTAATACCCATTTCATATACTTTTCATCTAATGAAAATTCTTGTAACCAGGCTACCTGTAGACACTTTCCTATCAGTCCTATACTTTATGCCATAATTTCTGGATGCTAGGATTTAAGGGTGATAAATGTCATTATGATGTCAAGTCTGCCCAATGTCTGACAGTTTCATGAGTAAATTTTGTATCAAAGTCATAATGATGCAAAATTGTGTGTCTGTGTGAAAGATAGTGCATCTTTAAAAATAGGTGTTTAGCACAGATTTAAAGACTTCAGGACCTGAAATGATCCTGCCTAACTGAGGTGCCTATAGCAGTCACTTCAGCCTTTCTTAGTATTGAGTGAAATGAGAATAGGAAGTGTTGTGGCAAGTCAAACTGAATCTAACTTTTAAAGGTGCCTCTTGCATGTTCAGAAAGCTGTAAAATATCAGTTATGTGCCTGAAACGGGAAAAATCTGGGACTATGTGGGCCAAGGTTATTTGTAGACAAAGTTCTAGCAAAAAGGAAAATAAAGTGGAATGTTTTGGAATAATGCATTGGCTATAAGAAAGAGCCTCCTGGCAACACAACTCTGTGAGAATAACTGCAACTGGGCTACAATACAGGAAAGTGAGAAATGGTGGGACAGAGGAATAATAGAGATTTTTTTTCCACGGGAAAATAAATGGATGCTATTTATTCAATTCAGAGTATTGTGAACGAGAGCATATTTGTACTGTTCTAGCAGGTCAGTTCATGATCAAAGCCCTTAATGCAACAGATCTCTTCACAAAATTTATTTGTACTAAAAAAACTAGTGTGACAAAGAACTATGATACCAAGCAGCCAAATAAACCAAAGATGTATTTTCAAAGTCCTTTAGATATATTTTCAAAGTCTTTTATCTTCTTACATTTTCACTCCCCAGCAGATAACCATTTTCTCATACCTCTGCCAAGTTCATGCAAGTCATATTCTTTCATTTCATCTTTATTTGTTATTAGATTTTCCTAAAATTTGCCTTTTGTTTTCAGTCTTTTTAGAAGCTCCTTATTGTACACTTTAAATACATGGGGCACATCCTTTCCAAGTCTTTCCCTGCTCCAGGCAAAAGAGTAGCAAGTTTGCAGCAAAGGTGATAAATGTGTCTTTCATATCATCTTCTGGGGAGAAACGAGATCAGTAGCTCAACCTCCACATCCACAGGTAAGTCCTTGATTGATTTGGCACTTGGTCTCTCAGCAATGCCAGTCCTTTTCATTGCAGAATCTTGGTATATGTAATTTTAAAATCTGCCATGCATTCTTACAAATTCAGTACTGCATTACGGTACAGTAAACAGCTGTGATCCAAAATGCATTACCAGTTTTTTTACAGATTGCAAATTCAGGAGGATACAAGAAGAAGCAAGAAAAAAACAAAAACCCCACAACAAAAGCGAACAAAAAAGGAGACACAGCATCCTACAGGCCAGACTACACTTTTTAGAGCATTGGCATTCTTTTTACTCAAAATCTGAACACTTCCCCACCAGTCTGCATGGCTGTGTTGCTCTGTTTTTTGTTTTGACACTTGGCTAGCCCATTTTAAGATACTTTGAGAATGTACCATGATCTCTGATTTTGCTGAAACGTCGCAGAGTGTACAAAGGCCAAAGCAAGAGATGGCCTGTGAGGAGCTCCATGTTTAGCTACTTCACTTAGCACACATACCCTGTTCTCTTTTCCCCACCTCATGTTAGTGATCAAGTCTCCGATGAATTAAGCAATTCCTAAATCACAAGAATTAACACTGAAAGAACTATGTGCAAATGAATATTAGTAAGTAATAATAAATATTCCTACAAATAGTTACTAGGGTTGACTTGAAAAGCTTTTTAAAGCCCAAATCCCAACAGGACATGAAGTTTTTTTAAGTTCAAGCCAAAGCAGGAATCTCAGTAGGGCTGTCCTGTGTTTAATCCTGCAAACATAGTCAGAGTGCAGCAAAATGTATAGTCAGCCAATGCTTCTCTCCTTCACACGAATAATGGGGCTGTTCTGAGAGTGAGTGTGAAAGAGGCTCTCTCCTGACAGAGCAGAGGCTGCATTCAGGCATCCACATACCTATTCTGCTGCATTCCTTGGTTTCAGGTCCCCTTGCCATAACTATTTAATTTGCTATAAAAGTATTCTGAAGTGAGGATTTGTACCTGAATGTCCCATTCCTTAGACAAATTGTCTCACCAGTTACTTGGAAAAACATTTTCTCTTTTGGTCTTAAGCAGACAGTGAGTGACTTCAAATTACAATAATTTCCAGAATCTCACTCTCTTTTGATTGATGGGCTAATTACATGAAATTTATTCTGTATTAAGGAATTGCAGAGTAGAAACTGCAATTTCTCAGGAATACATACTTCTCTTCATTTCCTCAGTGTGACTTTCTTTGGACCTTCTGGGGCACTTCAAGCTGTGTGAAGGCAAATTCAGTAATCTCTTTGGTAGAGATAGACATTAACAAGGGGTCACATGTATTCATGTCCAAATCTTTCTGATTTTAAAGGATAACAGTCACTTACTGCTTCACTTTGGATTTTTGAAAAATCCTAATCCTATTTAGGAGTATGCAATATTTTAGAGGAGATTTAATGAAGACTTTGAGGATAAATGATCATGGCATTGTCTGTTTTGCAAGCTCAAAGTAGAAGTTATTAAAAGTAGGAATTTTATTTAGGGAATGCGTGGCATATATTTTTAAGTGATAAGCCCATAGGATGTTAAATATGTCCTCCTGGAAATTTAAAAAATGTAAACTATCATTACTCTGTTCTGTTCTGCAGTTGCAAGTGCTGGTGCCAGAATTATTTTATGCCTATGGTAACAAAATCTCTCTCCCTTTGCCCTTAGCCAGCCTTCCCAAGCCAGAAATTGCAACTGATTTTAGGAAGAGGCATTTTACACTTGATGCATATAGACTCGTGCATACACACACAGAAATCCGTACACAACGTGGTGGTTGTTACCTCAGTTGGTTTGGTCTTCAAAGTCCTCCACTGAGGGAATGGACAAGAATGTCCTCCATGAAAAGAGAACTTTTTAAAATACTGAGGGAGCACATTTGCTTTACAAATTGAGGAAGATCTGAATTTTTCCCCTTCACAGTGAGTTATTCCTTTTTTACATAGTTCTTCTGCTTGCATTCTGTATGGCGAAATGTCATTGTCATCAACACAAGCACCATATCCTCATACGGTAATGGTAAAAGAATACTGACAAATGAATGTTTCTCATATGTAGGTTTTATTACTATTTTTTAAATGGGGAAAATTTCAAAACTTCATTTTAATACCCACTGCAGTCAATGGGAAGACAGTTGTTGACTCCCATAGGCTTCAGATCAAGACACAGTTTTGGGAAATGGGTATACCCATTACGACAAAATTGTTTTTTGGACCCGGCACTTTTAAACCCTCTTGTCTTTGTTCTGTGAGCCACATAGTTTGTGATCAATAAAAAGATGTTTTGCTGTCATATGTGCTGTAACTGAACCAACAACTTAAGTTGCATTGTAACCAAATCACAACCTTTGGACAAATTAGAAGGAAAATGTATTTGCCTTATTGATTTTTAGTCTCTTCTATGCTGATTGATCATTTATTTTAAATACAATGACTGAAACTCGGATATGCAAATGAGAAGTTCTTTAGTCTCACTAAATGTCATATCCAACAAAATAATCTTCTGTAACTTCACATAAGAAGTGATTTAATTTATACCTTTTCCATCACTGTTTGCAAATACTTTAAAATAGGAGTAGTAAGAAACTAGTTTAATATTTTTGCTGAGGAATCAGATCGGGTCATGCTCTGATTTTTTTACTATTTTCTGACAAAAATAGCCTGTATTGTAGCAGCCAGAAGTCTGAAGCAGACTATGGGAAAAGGTGTTATAGGTATGTTAGACTTCTTGGAAAAGAGTTTCTTGTTCTGGTAACGGTGCGGTCTAAATTAGGATAGTTCCATTGACAACATCTTTGTACTCTTTATTCTCTACAAAATTGTTCTCTAATTTTATTGAGATTAAATATATGGTGTTGCTTCTGCTGTCTGATTAACTACAACATTTTTGAAGAGAAGAGAAATCAAAGAGATTTCAAATTAGCTGTGAAAATGCTCGCCCTGCAATTATTTAACAAATATTTGAACAAACTTTTATAAGGAATTTGAAGGAAATTATATTATGTGTTTCTTTAGGTATTGTCATCAATCCAAAAAAATAATCTTAGGAAAATCTGTAGAGTAATATATATTGTTCTTTAACAACAGACAGAGACAGAGCTTATCTCCATGATGAGAACTGCTGTGCAAGAAAGGGAATTTTACAGAATCACAGAATATGCTGGTTCGGAAGGGACCTATCCCAGGAATCACATCATGTGCTGAGAACGTTGTCCAAATGCTTCTTGAGCTTTTGTCAGGCTTAGTGCTGTGACCACTTCCTCAGGGAGCCTCTTGCAGTGTCCAAACATCCTCTGGGTGAAGGGGCTTTTTCCAAATATCCAATCTATACTTTCTCTGATTATTTTAGCTCAGGAGCAGTCCAGTTGCAGAACTGGCTGGCACTCAGCTTGCCCTTGGTTTTGACAGAGAATCTCAGCAGAGCCCTGAGATGTTTTGTGTGTCCACGTAAGCATACACACACATGTACCACATGTGGGAAATTGTCTGAAAAGGACTGCTGGTGAAGCATGAATTGGACAGTAATAGATTGCTGCTCTCAGAAAACCCTTTTACAGGTAGCACTTTTGCAATCCCTACAAGTAATGTGTCATTATTATTTGATAGCACTTTATGGGCATTGAGCAGATGTGTTTGCCCGTAAAACCTAGTATAAAACATTATAATAATGATAGAAATTAAAAAAACAAAAGTCATCCTACGTTTTGTTCTTATCTCCAAACCCAATATTAAGAGATCACATAAATAGCTTATTTAGAGAGAAGTTAGACTCAAATGGCAAGTTGCATGAAAGGACTCAGAAATGGTATTTGAACCCATAATTTGAACCCATAACTATCCATCCTTCTGTATGGTAAATAAGTCATTGACAAGAAAAACTTTAAAGGAAAAATAAAAGGCATAGGCTCCTTCCCAGTCCACTCTTATTCTCAGGTGCTCTTTACTCTGAGTGATTTTGTACTGTGCTTCTATCAGGCTTACTACTATCTAGCAACTATTTGCTCAAATGCATGATACTTGAAAAGCACTGGCACATATTAATTTCTTTATATGTATACATGTCAAAAGTGGTGTATTTTTAGAACTAAACAATGGCAAGCTTATCAGATGCTTTTACATACTGAAATAAAGCATTATTCTCATCTTCCCAAGATACTGCTTTATGAAAATGCTCTTTACTATTCTGCAGTCTTTTTTTATTATCTCAGACAAAGGTTTGTATGTTGTCTCTGCTTCAAGAAATTATATATATACATATATATCATAATGCAAGCAACAAGATGACCACAACTACTTATTAATTATCAAGGCACTGAACTTTAATTTTCTATTAAAAAAATATCTGAAAGGAAAATTAAGTTTGAATCAATAAACTGGCATTGTAGGTTAGGAAGGAAAAGCAGAAAGATATATAAGATATGGAAAATAGGAAATAAATTGCACAAGTGCTTTTGTGGCCATTTTAAAGAGTAAAATATATGCATCTTGAGACTCAAATGAAAATTGGCAGGCATAGTTTTTGTTTAGATCGGAACTTTCTACAGTCTAACAGTCTCACCTGTCTTGCATGTGCAATATTTGAGACTTCTTGGCTTATATAATAAAATTACAGAAGTTCTTATGGAGTAAAAGGGATTCTAATCCATTCTAATTTTCATATTATAATGCTACAGTTATTACTTGTTGAATGAACATATTTACTTTCATCTTATTATACAGAGAACTTTTCAAACTATGCAAGCAGTTCAGCCCTCTCTGGTTAGTGACTCATGTATGAACTTACCCTCTTTCTCTTCAGAATTGTTCGTTCTGTAAATGATAGAAAAACAAAGGGAGTGGTGGAAAACTTTTAATTTCAGGCTACATGTTGTTCATGAACTGTTTGTTTAACTCTATTTGTATTGGTTGGGCTGATATCTGTGTCACATGATAATTTTTTCCTTCATGATCGGAAGCTAAAAATGAATCACAAAACAATCACTAGTGAGTAACAGCAATTACTCTCATTTTTATTATCTAGTCACAGCAGCAGTTGGGAAACTTTTTAGTCCCAAACACTTTCAGAGTAGCCTGGCAATTGTCAGCATTCTCAGACTAGAGAATGTGATTGAGAATGAACTGCACTGTCCGTGTCCATTCACACACACATTTGCTGATACAAAGATCCATTCACCACAGAATTATTTTTCACAGTTTTCCTGTCTCACCTGTTTTCACCACCAGTAACTCATAGGTGCAATTTGGTGACGTTCTCATATACAGCAAAATTACGTAAGTTATAGGTCCAAGTCCTGTTTGCACAAGCAAATCCTGCAAAAGAGAATTTACATCAGTGACAATGCAAAATCTATTGTCCCTCGGCTTTTGCAAGTGGAAACCCCCTGGGTAGCTGGTCCTGAATGATTTTCTTTTAATTATCTCCTATTTATCCTTTCTACCTACAGTCACACAGTGACTATTGTGTGTCTCCGGTAAACATCCCAGCAGAAGCTCATAATGAGAACATAAAGATGCCCTGTGTTGAGAAATAGATTGTAACCTGGGTGAATGAGTGCCCCAGCTTTTCCGCCACTATGAATCCTTTAGGATGGTTGTTTAAAAGCTGATTTCAAGCCATGTATGCTGCATTTTTTTAATATATATTTGTGGCTCTGCCCTCACAAATCTATGATTCATGACAGGAATGCAGCTTGGATCTCTTGCAATGTAAGCAGCTGCAGATACTTCAAATACTTGGGTACATGTGATCCAGCAGCTTGCTATAAATTTGCCCCTAAAAATAAAGTAACAAGTGATTGAACAGCGATAGGAATTAAACGCGGCAGTGAGTGAATGGAATGCGTAAGTCCTTACCTCAGAAACTTTTATTAAGGCAATTGCTATAATTAAAATCAAAATGAAAAAAGAAACACTCTAGAACACTATCTTTGAACAAACTTGCCCAAGATTCCTTTAAAGGTTTCTTTTTTTAAATATTATTGGACAGTGAAATAATGTATTTGTTGGTATGCCATGTCATTGAGCATGATATTTATATTGTTACATCATCTGAGCGTCAACTGCATTTACACTTTCCATGAGTTACTGGACTAATTTCCCCTAACTTTTGATCATGTGAACAAAATAGGCAAGTAACAGCCCTGAGCTTTTGATACCAAAAGGATATTTTGCTGTAGGATTTATCTGGAAGCTGACTGAAAGATTTCAACGTAAACAGAAGAATCCCCACTGGCAACAATCAGCTTTGATTCTGTCTCTGATAACTGAAAGTCACAGTTTATGTGACATCTTATATTTCTCATTCATTTGCCCTCATTTTAAGACTGACACTGTGTTCAGTACTGCACATAGGATAAAACAGCATGTCAGCATTTCTCTGAGCTGGTGCTTCCATGTCATCCCTGTTTTCATACAGTTTTAATATAGAACCTTGGAGAATATGGAAAATTTTAGAAGACAGATTTCATGGTCAGATCATATAATGAGATTCCAGTAGGAAGTCTCAGAGTAGCTAACTAGGGACTTCGTTGAGAATTTCAACCTAGAGGCAGAAGAGCAAATGGTAATTTAATTTAGGTACACTGCAAACCTCACTTCTAGAAGAACTAGGTTTTTTGTTTCTGAGACCCAGATCTGTATATCTGTAAATCCGTAGATCTGTACAGCCTCCTGCACACAAGCTTCCTCTTCTGCAGGCCTTTTTTTCTGCCATACTCAGTTTCCTTTCTTGCCTATGCACAACAAGAGCAAAGGTGCAAAACTTTATTTTAAAGGGGCTATAATAGACATAGATTATTCAAGTACTTCTGTGCCTCCCTGTAGTGTAGGGTGGCTGAAGACTAACTCCTATCTTTCTTTGTCTAGAGGCTGGGCACTGGCTCTGAACTCATCTCCCAGGCTTCCTCTTCATCAAGAGAAAGAAGAAGGCATCTCCAAAACAGAGAAATGTGTTGGGGATTGAATCAGGGAGGCATGCCAATGGAAAAGTTGACTGAATGTTAAAAAACATTGCTATTTCCTGAAGTTTCTGTTGAGTTAATTGTAACCCAGCCCCTGCACTGACAAAACTAATAGTGAAATTGATCTGTTTAAAAACACATCTGCCTGGATACAGCATTTCTGTTACTTTCTCTGACACTCTGCTCTTATCTCAGTAAAATGTATGTATTGCAGTACAGTGGCAGTATTGCAGTCTTGTTCAAATAAATGTAATACCATTTCTCTCTGAAGCACCCTGTCTGCGTGTATCCCTCAAATGTACTTTGTGTCTCCCTCTTTAAATGTGATAGGACGGGAGAAAAAAACAGTGTTTATTTTGCTCTTGAATGCTGCACAAGCTGTTTAATATGTTTCTTATGAATTACCATTAAGAAAGGATTCCACTTCCATTTAAAAGAAAGCTTATGAGGATATAGGTAAGTGTGAGTGTGGTCTTTTCAGAAGAATGTTTGATTGAAGACCTGTTTTTGGACATGAGGTAAGGAAAAAGATCACTTAACCTCACTTGAATAAGTGGAGATTAAAGGTTAAAAGCTTTAAAGCTTTAAAATGCATTAGCAACAGAACAGTAAATACAATCCATGGAGACATGGAGGAATTAGCAAAACAAATGTTAAACTAAGAAATGCACTCTAAGATTCACTGGAATCTCCACAAAAAGTCTGAATGCAGAGCACATTTAAATGCTTCACTGGTTGTTTTAAAATTGTCTTTGTATTCCTTATATTGGCTCTAATGGACATAATACTAAGCCTTGCCATGAATTATGCAAGCAACTTTTATGTAGATGTTTCCATGTTTTAGCCTGTCTGAGTTTTGTAGTTTTAAAGGGCAAATTTTACCATATACCTTCATTTAATCTATTGCTAATTTGCTTGGCATTTATTGCTGATGTATCAGTAATGTAGTCGCAATTCTGTTCAAAAAATTCCTGTAAGGTATTAAGGAAAACAAAGTTACTGTCATCAGTGATGTAGCCTTATTGTATTGTAGACACAATATAATTTTTATAAGTACAGCATCTGCTTCATGACAGCATTTGACTTAGATATCTATATTTTAACTTGTATCATGACTACCTCAACAAATGCTTTGTTTCTCCGCTTATTAATTATTACAGCTCAGCAAGTCCCCCAAAGCTCAGAACACTCTGAAAGCAGTTCCTCCACAAAACAAAGGGGTGGTCCCAGGCAGGGCATTCTGCAACAGGCTAATTGTAAAATAGGGAAGCTGTGTATCAACAGAGCATGTATCTATGTGAAAAGGTAGAATAAAAAGCAAAATTGTAATTTTTTAACTACTTCCACTACTGAAATAGTGATTATTTATATATATATATATATAAATAATGGATATAATAGTGAATATTATATAAAATCTGAGGTTCTACCAGGGTGCTCAAACTGCCATCATCACAAGAGAAGGCAGTCAGAATCAACGCCTCTGCCTGATCTTTTGCACCCGGGACAAAATATTATTGATGGTGGAAATCTTGTGTTTGTATATGCAACAGATTGGAGACTGCACCTGCAGGAGTCAGTGTCTACTTCAACCGAGTGATGACATGGTGCACAGGGGAGACTACAGAGCAGAAAACAATCAAAGATTTAAAACCAGATTATATTCAATAATCTGCAAGTGTAATTATAATATATGACATTTAAAAGAATGGGAAATTTGAAATGTGTGGTAGTTTTTTGCTTGCACAAGCCACACCTTTCTAAAATTTAACTTCTTAAATCTTCCAGTTAATACATAACAAATTGCTCTCATTGCAGAATGCTCAGATATAAGAGCTTCTCAAGAGTGTCTGAACTTATTTTGAACTTTTATTTTCATTTAAACTCTCCATTAAGGAATTTGGGAGGGTGAGCAGGGTAGAAAGGCATTTGTTTAGATTCTGCTTTTAATAAAGTTTTAACACTTTGATATCAGTCTCTGATTAGATGCAGTAGGCCGCATTCCAAAGTGAAGACAGGCTATTCGCTCCCTCCTCCTCCCAGCACATATCTTAGTTCTGTCTTTTAAGCAGAGCCTCTGATTCAGCCTAATTATTGTCATTAGCAGCAGTTTTCTGCAGAGCAGCATTCCTTGCTGTGGCCTCTCCTTTTCAACTCAATAAAGGATTATCCTAAAACCCAGTCTCTATTAATCCTATTTCCAGTTACATTGTGAGGGGGAGGGTACCAGATTCCCTGTGCCCATTCTGTGTTTGAAGCTTGGCCCCAAATAATGGATTTTCCTGGTGTTTATCACACTACTCTGTAAAATGCCTAAGGATGGGATTCATCTGCAGTGTAGATGCCTGCATCTAAGCAAGTCCTGGTTCCTTTTATAGTCAATAGATATCAATAGACACTCTGAGTGTGTGATTCATCCCATCTCAAGATAGACGTCTAATTTAGGTCAGGTGACTCACTCCCTGGAAGTACTTATTGACTATAAAGGGAATCTGAATGACTAACTCAAAGACTTTTAAAGTGAGATGAGGTGAAACTCACCCTACATGTTTCACATCCTCAATACCCTTCTCCACGGACAGTTTCTCTCACTGTATTTAACCCAGATGCTTCACAGAGCTTGCTGCCATTTTGCAGCTCTCCTGTGAAACACGGCCACCAGCTTTCATTTCAGTTCTTCCCACCTGGGAATACAGTCTTCAAGCCCTGCCAGTCTTCTTTTCCGTGGATACTTAATGACTCCACTGTTCCTCCTTTCTTGCCTATTATCACCAAGGACTTCAGCCGTGGTATCAAATACTGTTTCATCTTTTCATGCTTGCTTCCTGAGGCAAGTTCTTTTTCTTAGCTCACCTTCAATTCAAAGAAAGAAAACCTGGGTTTTTTGCTTAATATTAGGAAATGGTATGGAATTTTTAATTTCCACAGTATTAAATCATAATTAACAAGAAATGATTGATTTGTTTGTTTTACATTAAGGATTTTCATCGGCCATTTTAATGGTTACAGCATGTGGCTTTCTTGCTATGTTAATTTAGTTTTACCTTCCTCTCTGACTGCACTTACTCAACAGGGAAATCCCAGTGGAACTTGTATTTGTAGTTTCAAAAATAAATAATAAGTTTGAATTTTGGCCAATGTCTTCCTCCTTTAGTAAGTGAGAGTCTCTATCTCTCATGGTCACATAAATTAGAGTCCTGATCAATGATGACAAGCATTCTGCTAGCTCGACAAACATTAATCTGGTTAACTCCCCTTCTTCCCACTCCTTCCTGACACAGAGTTAAAGAAGGCCTCTGGAGAAGGTTTGAGATGTGAAGTTTGATTTTATTGTAACTATAATGTGGCAAGGAGGCTTTAAGCACCTTCAGAAGTTTTTGAAAATTCCAAGCAGAAAACAAACAAGCTGCACAAAGCATAAAAGGCTGGAGGCTTTACTGGCTTTCTTTTACAATAAACAATTAAAATAATTATTTTTATTGTTTATGAGATCTTGAAAAAAATTTTCCAGATGTTCACACAAACATTTAAATCTGAAGTCTGAGATTCTCAATTTTTTTTTTGTATAACTTTTTTTCTGTAGAAAACAGACTTGAACAATAAAATGAATTGCCACATTTAGGATTAGAATCTTATGGGGGTTTTTTTGTATTTGGTATGTAGTTCTTTCATATAGTTCTCTACATCCTATTCAGGATGCATTCCTCATACTTAATAAAATTATGCACAGCCTGTGGATAGCTTCTCGTAATTTAGGAGGCAGAGAGAACATCTGGAGGTGAAGTCTATCAGGCATGAGTGTTTGTGATTGCTTCACTCCCTTTAAGGGTTCCACAAACTCCTTATCAGAGGCTCCATACACTATTGTCTTTATTACCAATTTAAATCACAGTGATGCTGGTGCTGAATAAAATTTGAAGCCCAAGGAAGTATATTCTTCAGTCTATCCCATTTGTCACATATTTCTTTTTAACCTGGATTTATAAATACCTTTCCCTCAAGGGGAAGAGGTTTTAATTTATTTCTTTTTTTAAGTGAGGAGTGTTTTGAAGATTCCATATATAGTTGACTTCAGGAATGAAAGTCTGTTGTTTTGATCCAGAAAGAGTTTATATAAGGGATAAGAAACAGAAAATATTCTTGAAAAAACAACCCCCTCCTCTTAAGTTGTATATTTTGGAGCATAAGGAAACATAATCAGGATCTTCTGTTTTGATTAGCAAAAAAAAAAAAAAAAAAAAAAAAAAAAGAAAAAAGAAAAAAAGGCAAGACAAAGTTCATGGTATTTGTCTAATTTTCATAGCTCATTACAAACGTTATGCAAAACTGTGAGCTGCCAACAGCAAGTACTGTTTCTGCCCAGAAAATGTAAAAGGTCTATATTTTAAAAGAGTAAGATACAAGGTCTTCTGTAGTATAAATTTCAAAGTTATTTACATTTGACTGGGGCCATGAGTTTAAAAAAAAAAAAAAAACAACAAAAAACTAGAAAAACAGCCCAAGTCTATCCAAACTCAATACCTACAGCTTTCCATTATTCCATTCTGAAATATCAGCTTATTTAATTATATTTCCTCTGTCTCCTTTTCCTGTTCTATAAAAACCAGAGAAATTACTGTAACATTGATCCTAATGTGTTGAACATCCTATGTAGTCTGTGAAGAAATTGTTGCAAGCATGGCCTTATTTATTGGACCATCCTGGGACACTTACCTGCTTGTACCTGCAGAACACTGTTGATGAAGCACCTAATTTTCAGCCACTGAACAAGCTCTTTACCATCTAAGTCCTGAGAATATCAAACCAGTAGTCATATAGTTCATAACAAAATCACACTTTTATCCTCCAGCGGAGGTGTTGTAGAGCAGTTTTACTGGAATTTGTGCAGGACCTATAACAATCCTAATCCTATAAAAAATAATAATTAAACCACCAGCAGAAGCACTATCACCAGTTGCTGCTATGTTTCAAGAGAAAGGGTAATCCATGTGTTTGAATACTGAAATTACCACCTCAAAAGCCCACACTCAGCATCTTCACATTTATAGGTGTGCCGAAACTTCACAGATCCCTTTGGTCAGCACCTTCAAAGTTCTGTTTACTGCAGAGTTCTATGGCTATGTGCACGCATGGAAAACACCTCAGCCTTCGTGAAGCAGAGCAGCTTGCTGCTTGTTGTTCCTTCTTTTTGCCCAGGCCACAGCCAAACCTCAGTCAATACACATCCTCAGCTGTGTTGGGTGGCATCACATCCCCCTGTGGGTGCTAAATGGGCTGCTGCTTTCTTCTCAATCCCTAAATGAGAAGACAGAGATTTTACTCTCCTTATTCATAGTTCCTCACCTCTTTATTTTTAGAAACACATAGTTTATGGAATGCAGCCTTACTCACATGCAGATCAGCGTACACAAGCTCTGTGTACTTATTTTAAGAACAAAGTGTAAAAACAGCCCCATTGAATATGACTGCACATCCTTATAGTGCATTATCCTGTCATAGACAGTGTCCAATAAAAAATATTCTGGAAGAAAACTGCAAAGAACAGGGCAACCATTCATGGTGACAGACAGGAGAAAGGTCTTTTGCATACTGCTGGAAAGTACTAGGGGTTTTTATTTGATAACTACAGGCATTGTGAAATTCATTGGGGAAGAGGGTAACAAAAAATAAACAGATCAGAAAGCAAAAATAAAAAGTACTTTATTAATTTTAAGTAGTGCACTTGGGAAAGACTACAGAGCAAAAGCAAGTGTGCATGATGGCTGTGGTGAGGCTCAGTCCCGTTCTGAAGATGCTTTCCCTCTCTGGAGCCATTCTTCAGTGAGCATGCAGTGTTCTACACCTGTGTGATGCTCAAGATCTTCTCTGCAAGGGCAGACTATGTGCAGGGTACAGTTCAAGGTTTTTTGGTTTTTTTATCTTTGGACTTATAAGCTACATCACTTCAGTATGTCTTCATGTATATGTATCCTCTTTAAGTACAAAGATCAATCACTGCTGAAGCCAATGCATATCCTAGGCCTGAAATGATAAAAACTGAAGATTTTCCAGTTGATCAAAACAGTTTGAGTGCTCGGAGCGCACGATTTTTCTCAGGGTTTCTTTGATTAGCCTTTGTTTTATTTATTATTTCAATAATTTATTAATACATGCATTGCTCCTGTCCCATGGAAAAGAAAATCCAATTAAAGTGGCAACCTGCAGCTATGCATGTCACAATTGTACATGCTTCCAAGACAAAAATCTAAACTGCTTTAGTGTACAACTGATTAATGGCAAGCAAGTACTACTTTGTTTAGGAGAAGCTATTTTGATGTGATTGGAAATTTCTTAGCTAGACAAAGAAACCAGCTTTTGTATTTCTTACAGCATTTGCTTTTCATGGATTCCTTCCCAGTAGCATGGGTTTAGATTTATGGGATACTTAATATCTTTGCTTTACATTCCAGAAACAGAAAGCTGATATAAAACAGAGATTAGGATGATTAAGATATCAAAACCAATTCTTTTTACTTTTTTTTTTTTTGCATAAACAACAACAGTCAAGAATTTAGTACAAATTTCAGTTGATTGCAGCAGATTTTTACAGTATTTATTTTTAATTGCTTTGAACACCAGAGATTTATAAGTGATTTCTCCATCGGGTCAGGGACTCTTCCAATGTAGTACAGTAAATTTTTATTTAGTAAGCTAACCTTCACTAGCATTATTTATTATCACAGTTCCTTTGACTCAGGATAATTTTAAGATGCAGTTGAGCATAGCTGAAACAGCAGAGCACTTCAGCCAAAAAAAGTGCATTACCAAGTCACTGGTGTGTGATGGAAAGCTTAGCTGAGTGTGTCTGCAGCACACAACCTACTCCACAGTGCAGATGCTTGCCTTGCCCAGGTTTTAAGCAATGCAGCCACACTGACATCCTTCTGCTGCTCTCTGGAGCTCAGGGCAAGCATGGGGTATGGCTTTGCTGGCTTGTGTCATGAAGACAGGCCCCAGAGGCAAAGGGATTAGCAAACTGCATCTGTGCGTAAGAGTGTGAGAAATACCACAGAGGCAGAGGAGATACAGAAAAACCAGAAAAGCTGCCAGAAGCAGCACTGGGAAATAGCTGGCAAAAGAGGCACAGGATATGGTGCAGACCTGCTGCCCTTATCTGAATCCTCCTGAAACAGCAGCTTCAGCATTTGCCACAAAGAGGAGTGAAATAGGAATGTGTAAAAAAGTGGTTGTGTCCATCACTAATTCCTCATGAAGTGCAAAGAAAATGGCAAAATTTCTACAACTGTTTCATTGGTGGAGTCAGCATTTTATAGTGGAATTGCAAGGATGACACAAAGAGAAATTGGTCTCTTAGTTCAGCTTAAGCTGCTCCTGCTAGTTGTATTTTTGAGAATTTTATCAAAGAAAATGTCGCAAATTATTTCCTACTTAACTACTGACATTACTTAAAACTTTTAGCTAACCATCACAATGGAGTTATCCCTTTCAGTTATTCCTTCTGACACCTGTTTTAGAGGGTATTAATGCAATGGAGAATGGTAGAATAAAACATGCATGCCAAGCAGATTAGATCAGTGCTCAGCTCCGTGCACTGCACTGTGGTTGTTCTGGTAATTAATCTAACTGTAAAGCAAGTTCTCGTGCCTGTGTTCCTCCTTCAGGCCTGTGTGCAGTCTGTAATGCCAGTTTGGTCTCTGGACAGTGGTCTGGTCATGTTACAGGTAAGTCTTAGTGAATTGGATAAGCTTCACCTGGAAGCCTGTCTAAGTATCAAGTGTAGCTCAGTTTGGGTTTGCTGGAGTTACAAGGGGTGCCAGAACCTCTTCAGTCTTCCATAATGACACATTGAATTCCTCTCCTTAGGTGTGATGGAGTGATCAGAGAGACCAAATGATCTCCCAGCGCCTTGTCTACCTGTGCAAAGTTCAGCTCTCTCTGTGGCACACTCACCTCTGCGTAACGTGCTCCTGGTCAGCATCCACCGGCAGTTCAAAGGGTGCAGGGCCAAACCGACACTCTGCTTATGGGGGCTAAAAACCACTGCTTATTACTGGATGTTTCTCCTCCACATGAGCTGTTATACTCTCCAAAAGACCAGTGTGTTCCAGGAAATGCTTTTGGAAAGAAATCTAATAGTGTCTATGACTAAAAGGCACCATAAAACCAACTGCTAGATCTGTTAAAAAGGGTAGTCTGATCCTTTTCTTTGGAAAGCCAGTCTTTGTCATTAGAAACAGAAGCAAAGAGGGATTCAAATGCAGTGATATTATGGGAAATCCAAATCTTTCTCCCTTATTATTGAATTAGGTCATACCCTTTGTTTCCTTCCCTCCAGACTTGCTGATTTGGTGTAAGGAAACTACATTCTTGTCTGCAGCCTCCCGGCCGTGGTCTGTTCATTCCTTCCACTGGCCTTGCAGTGAGAAATTTGCCTCTTCTCCCATGGGAGTCAGGTGGTGTTTGTCTCACTGACCATTAATCACCTAAAAATTAAAGACCAGATCTAAATAATTTATCTTGGCTCTCTGCAGTCAATGGAAAGAATTAGATGCCTACAAAGGGCAGCTCATCTACCTATCTTAGACAATTATAGTGGAATAAGATGAATTGCTACTTCCCATTGACTTCCCCAGAGAGAATCAAGGTGACAAGTTTAGATAAGACAATTCATTTTTAGATGGCAAAAATAAGGAGAGGAATCTCACCCCACCAGAGTCATGGCCTCCAGCAACCATATATTTTTCTAAAAAAATGCACTTTCTGTTGTCAGTGATATTATTTGTTTCTTTTCCTGGTGTAAGTCAGATGAAGTCAGAGTCACTGATATCCCAGCCAAGCTATGCAGGATGAACATACTGTAGGCTTTCATGGCTGGCCAGAACATGTTCCTCATATAATATGTTTTTTGATTATGACTTTTCTGTAGTGTTCTATGTATCAGTGTAGCAATTTCCAAATATATGCTTTGAAAATCTAGTTTGATTATTTTTGTTGCTGTTCAGTTTTTGTCTCACAGATCTGATATAGCACAAAAGTGCATGTGCAAGCATACATTAATAAAAATGTCTATATAAAACCAATAAAAGACATGTGCCTTCTGCAAATGCTTTGCTGTGTTTGCAGTAGAAGTGGCTGCTGCCCCATTTCACGCAAGCAGTAATATGAGCTGAAACTACAAAAGTTAATGATTGTTTCTTTGCCACCAAAAAAAAAAAAAGAGTCAGTTAGCAAAAGCGGATTTTCTTCTAAATGACTTTATTAATAGTAACCTGCACACTTTTTGAGTGGGGGTTTTGGTGGAATAATGATTGAGAGTGGAATAGAAAAGATACTGGTAGATCAGGAATGTTTTGCTTTAGAATGTTTAGAAATAAAGCCAGAAAGAGTAAAAGCTATTCCATGCAAAATGCTGGTTCAGTTTTCTGATGTTAAAATTGCCAGCAATTCCCCATTTCAAGATCTGTAATGTCAAAAGGACAGAGCTTCCTAGAAGTGAATGTCTAACAGCACAGATAATATGTGTTGCTTTGCTCTTTTTGATGCTTGCCAGATTTTCAACAATATTTGAAAGGCCAAGTAGGATTTTTAGATTAGCAGGGCCAAGATAAGGTTTGTAAATTCCATCATTTTCTTGATTTTTTTTTTTTTTAACCACTGGCTAAGTTGACTTGAGGGTATTTTTCTTGCATGAGGTTTTTGTAGTGGCAACCACATAGGACTGGGATTTGAGAAGCTTTCAGGAACATAACAGCAAAAGATAAATTGAAGAGAAATCCCCGCTCCCATTTCCCTGGGCAGCATATGATTCTTAAATGACTACTGCTTTCTAAACAGGATTATACTTAATTGCAATTAATCAGTTTCCATCACCTTTGTGTCAGAATTCTGTCAAGTCTGCAAAAGTTTATTTTGTGAATACGTATTCATGGCCATTTCATGTGTTCATTATTGATTGAGGGGCCATTAAGAGCCAATCTTTACATATTTTGATGCAGTAATGGTTTGTGATGTAATTCTATACTCAGGAATTTTTACATGATGGCAGGTGTTGTCTAGGAACTCCTCATAATATGTATTTTTCTGATATATTTTGAAAGCTCATGTCCATGCACATTGCACAAGTTACACTTCTGGTGAAGGAAGACAAAAAAAAGCAGACACATTTTCCATACGAGGCTGGAGATCAGTAACTCATCTTGGAATATTCTAGAGATGAATTGAAATTCCTCTACTTTAAAATATATATAACAACATCCCATTCCAGTTACATACTACACACAAAATAGATTGGGTTTCTTCTCTTTCAGCTGCGGAGTTTTGTACAGCGCAGCATAGCAGCAATCTACACATTTGTAATAAACAGAATTTAATCTACACGCTATAGGAATTCTGGGAGAGATCCTATATTTAGTCTGTACTCCACTTTCCATTACAAAAGATTATTGTGACCTTTTTATGAGAAGCTATAATGCCTCCTTTGTATATAGTAGACTTTGACTTTTGGCAAGGGAAACAAATGCCTTTTCTAGAGAATTGGCTGGCTTTTATGCTACTAACATTTCCCACTTTCCTCCTGACTGAGCTCCTCAGGAATATGTTGGCTACACAGCAAGGCAGCAACAAGCTACACAGCCCCATCTAAAGCTGGGCTGGTGCCACCAGTGATGCAGCAGCAGTCTGGGCTGCAGCAGGAAAGCCTGAGAGCTGCTGCTGGGAGGAGACCCAGGCTGCAGCCCCACTCCTTACCCAACATGTGCTCAGCCTCTGACCAGCAATGCCACGTGGGCAGCTCTGGAGCAGAAAAAGAGATGTGGCTAACAGTGCAGATTATTAATTTTTCACAATTTTTTAAACTGATTTAGAACATTTTGTGATGCTGGACAGCATGGATTGAAACTTTACCCAATAAAAATTTGGGAGTCGGGTCCTCAGCTTTGTAAAACCACAGCCACTCATATGAAGCCAAAAATTACCTAAATTATTTAAGGATATTCAGCCAGATTTTGACACGTGACCAAGCAAATCACTAACTCTGAAAAGAGTATTATTTAAGACTACTGACATAGTTATCTGCAGATAGTTCACTGGAACATAATGAAGCAATAAAGCTAAATGATTGTGTGCTTTGTAGTTACATATCTGAGTCCTCTGTGAGTAGCATTTATGATACAATGCATTCAGACACAGCTTCCCGACCCACGATCTCACTAGGAGATTTGGGAGTCTGCATTGGTGGATCCGCACAACAGCCTTGGGAGAGAGGCCAGTTTTGTTATCCTAAAATTACAGGAGAGGAAAGAGAAGAACCAACAGTTCAAGTGACTTGTGCATGGTCCAAGCCAGGAACAGGAGCCAGGAAGCAAATGTACTTTGATTTAGGGTGGGTGTGCCTCCAAGTGATTACAATTCATGTTGCTCCTGCCTACGCCTGGGGTGCTTGGCTCCATGTTTTCTGATCCCGACTGGGGCTAAACCGCAAGACCATTCTTCGACATCTGAATGATAAAGAACAACAAGAGGAAAGACTGGTGGTTAGGGTGCTAGCCAAAGCCTTTGCAAGACCTGGGCCTGACAACATTCTTCCATGCAGTTCCTGGCAGAAGTCCTCAAGACCTCGATGATCTTAGAGGTCTTTTCCAACCTTAACGATTCTCTGTAGGTGCCTCAGCTGGGATTTATGGCAAGCATGCACTGGGTCCCAGGTGCCCGCCTGGGCAGTACTCAGAAAATCCTGCTGCAGCAGCCTCCTGGGCGAGCGTTTAGTTTTCAGTCAGTCCCAGAGTTACTCGAGAGAAGGGGTCTGTTTGCCCCCTGACTTCTGGGCTCCTCTGCCCCCGCGGGTGCTGTGGTTCCTGTGTCACTCGTGTCTGCCGGTGCATGGAATATATGTTCAGTATGGGCACTATGCAATTCCAGGCGAGGCATGGTTTGAATGTCAGATGGCAAGTTGCTCGAGTGCAGAGATATACGGGGAGGCAAAAGGGAGGAGACATTCCATTTGCTTATTATTTTCTTGGTTGCTGAAGCAAGTGCTATTTGCTAATTAATAGCACAGTTCTGTGCCATATTTCACAACTTCCCTGTATTTATTTTCATGATGACTTCCTTGAATCACATCCTAGGCTTCAGTACATATTAACTTCCTAGTGTGCTTCTTTCCTGTGTTCACCCTCAGTAAAGCAGATGACTGGGGAAAAACTCCACAAAACAACCCATTAAAATTACTGTTAATTCCATATGGAATAGATTAGGGTCTTAACTCAATTATAGTGAAGTTTCAAGTATAGGCATGATGGAAAAGCTAACAAGAAGTTAGGAGACTCATTCTGATGAGATTTGATACCCATCTGAATGGCAGCTTGGCTTTCAACCACAGTTTGGTTTTGGAATCCATTGAAGTTTTGTAAATTTCAGTAAGACTGTGTCTGAGTCTTCACATTTGGCCCACCCTGAGCAGTGACACAATTGTATGCTTCAGGGCACATTTCAATTCAAAATAGAATGGAGCATTTGTGACATACAAAGAGAAAATGATAGTATCAAAGGGTACTGAAATTTGTCTATTGTCTTTACAGTTACATAAATTTGGAGAAAAAAATGTTCACATATATAAATGCTAAGAAATGGATTATCATGTAGGAAGGAGCCACTGTGAAAATGTAGGTTATGCTATTTGTAGCACCTTGACTTTCTCCAGTGCAAAGAAGAATTACTGATTTACTTTCCCCTGCAAGAAATAAAATAATATTGCTTCTGCTTTGATTTGAAGTTTTGCATGTTTGAAAATTTGGTGTGAATTTTTATGCTTCATAATCACATCTGAACATACTAAAATTTCTGTGGCATAAAAATTACTTCCATCACTGGAGGTGTTTGAGGCCAAGTTGGATGGGGCCCAGAGCAACCTGCTCTAGCAGGGGGCATGCCTTGCCCATGGTGGGCAAGGTTGCAGCTCCATTATTTTAAAACTCCCATCCAACCCAAAGCACTCTATGATTCTGTGATTCTATGATATACTGAGAGATGTTTCTTTGTCTGTATCACACAGAAATAGTAAAGCTCCTCTTGCTGTGTGTGAGATGAAACGACTGATGCAGTCCATCTAGGTAATGCATAATGTGTGTCTGGAATACACACCCTTATGGCAGCTGACTGCAGTTGCTGTGCCAGATTTAAGGATATATGTAAGACATAAACACACCAGAACAGAGTTCTTTCAAAATAGGTACTGAAGTCAGGGAAGTAGTTTCTGAATGTACTTTGCTGCGGGATGAATATAAATAGAGAGTGCTCAAAACATCCATGCAATGAAATTCTTTGGAAAGGATGAACTGCATATATAAGGTTCTATAAGACACTGAAATATGCCTATTTCAGCATCCATGTATATTTGCAATACATAACAAGTGCCAGGACTTTTTTATTTTAAGACTTGAAAACATTTTATATAACGTGTTTACATTGTCATTCCAGCAAAGCAATCATCAGAAAAGAACATCATGAGCTTTATACATAAATCATGTTTCAAATGTACTTATTTGATAAACCACACAAGTTTGACAGAGCTGCAATTGTTTGCACTTTCCTCCTGAACCAATGAGTGAGTATTTTGCTATCCCTCTTTTTATCCCTTTGTGCTAATTATTACATAGTGCTGCATTACTGAAGGGAAAGACTTGCTGATACCGAAACCTTTACAGAGGAAGTGTAGTGCTAGGGAAAAGCATTTCTTAAGGGAACCTCCAGCTTTTCTCAGAATGTGTGCTTAAAGGTGCATATCCTTTGTGGATACTGCTAGCAGTGATCCCAGCATTTCCCTTGCATGCCAGATCATGACTAAAGAACTACATTTTACTTCCATGTCTGATCGAAGCCATGTATGCCACTTAGGCCAGCTGTTGCAAGAGAACAATTAAGATGGCCTGTGGCAATTTGCATTTCTTTCTGGATGACTTTCATGCAACCCAAAGAGCATCAATACCACAAATTAATTCCATATATGCTAAGAGAATTCTTGAAAATTCAGGGGAAAATTTCTGTAGACTCTGACACTGAGGTGTTCTTAGATGCCAAAAGATCAGTTCACAGGAGTGAGGGGAAGATTAAACTGTCCTATTCCTGTAATAGCTAGATTTCAGCTGTCAAAAAACAAGGTCCACATGTGTCAACCTTCTCTATAATGTTCTGTGAATATTTAAGTGGGAATAAAAACCGATTAAAATTAAATCACACCTTGCATATGGAAAAGTCTGAAAAAAATATGTTCCAGAGTCCTCTAAATGTTATCTTGATTGAGAGTGTTATTTATAGCCTGATAATGAGGTAGACAGAAAGGAAGAAAAACCTAAAATGAAAATCAGCTATAATAGCTCATTGAACTCCTAATGCCTTCTGCTTGTCCCGTGGCTGGGGAATCTTCCTTCCAAAAGCTGCTGCATCAGGCTCTACACATGTCCAGCTATTTTTAGGCTTGCAACAGGCTGTTTACAGGGGATTTGAAGTCTGGCAATCCAGATACTCTAGACACAGTTGGAATGCTCGCGCCTCTCCACAGGTTACACTTGGAATTAAAAACTGCGATGTGGCTCTGTCATTCAAACCTTATAGTGTCTGGCATTGGGTATCAAAAAAATCGTGATGAAATAGAGCACTGTGGTTTTAATTTAAACTACTTACTGCCAAAAATATTCACGGACAACTTGTTGGCCAGTGGGCAAGGAAAAAGTTTTTGGTGAGCTGCCATTTAAAGACTATGAATTTGGTTCAGTCAGGAATCATGGGGGGTTTTTTTGTTGGGTTTTTTTTTTCTTGTTAGTTTTGTTTTGGTTAGTTTTTTTTTCTTTTTAATTTGATGGCATATCTTCCTTTTAAAATAGTATTACAGACATTCATATTCAGTATTTACCAGGCACTTCTTGAAAATTGGTATTCCATCCCTCCTCAAGCATGGATTTCAGCAAATTTCTCGTTCTCCATTACATGTAATATTATACCCATCCACATGACCAGTGTATATGAACTGACAAGATCAGCATAACAAGACATTTTAAGTTCTCAGATACTCTTCACTATTATATCTCTACAAGCTTTTCAAATGAAACATCTCCGCTATTTTGACCTAACTTTAAAAATTAATTATAAATTATTTGTAACATTTAATTTATACAACTTCAAATTGTTCAAAGCATCTTATCACTGGGTTTTCTTTTTTTTTAAATAACACACATTGTATGATTATATGATTTGTTGTAAATTTTTACAAGTCATCAAAATAAATTACTTTTTGACCTTTTATACTTTTCAGCATTTTCATATTTTGGGAGTGGAATTTTTAGGGCACCCTTTCAGTTCCAATTTGAATTTACTTGTGTCATGTAGCCCACATATGCCTTTAGCATTTGTAGGTGCAATTTGCTTCAGTAGTCAGAGGAGTAAAGACTACATTTCAGTGAAAGAATTTGGTGTTCATTGTCCCTGTTGGGTTTTCACCCAGAAACAAGAAGCAGATGTGATGTTATTATTACCTGTCAAATACTCTACCTTGAATTCCGTCATCACTGTTTGATATAAATTGTAAGTTGGAAACAAATGGAAAGTTAATGTTGATTTTAGAGAGACCTGAGAAACTTGTTTGTGTGCTTGGTTCCAAAATGCTGAAATTTGAAGCCTGAAACCTTAAAGAGAGGTCAATGGGAATTTAGCATCTGAATGTCTTTGAGGATCTGGGATTTGGTGCTGTAAAAGGGAAGCTTTTTATTCCAAAGGTAGGCCTGAGGCCACTGTACTGATTTACAGATAGCCCTTAACAGCTCTGATCTCAAAGCCAATTATGCCCTTCGAATGCCAGAATACAGCTTTAGGGTCCAAGAGCACTTAGCACTGTTGGTATTTTTACTTGGTTTCTAAAACACCACCTCTGTCAGAGGCAGGGGTAGGACAGGAGCACATGTACTTTGCTTTGTTTTCCCTCCAACTTGAACTCTGTGTTGTGAAACACAATCAGTCTGGTCATGGTCTACACAGCTGAGCTTTCCTTAGAGGCAGGAACATTCCTCTGAAGGCAACAAGCATGTAAGATGATGTAAGGGGGTTTCTGACCCCCGTGGGTAATACTGGCAGACAAAATGAGGCCTGAGAAGTGCATTCACCTTTTCTAACTTTCCAGAAAGCCAAGAGGAAAAGTCTAGTGGAACAAAGTCCGTAGTTGAAGGACACAAATAGTTTTAACGTGCAAGCACTTGTACAATATTGCTATCTCTTAGATACTCTTCTGCTGAGTATGAAGGACATCTCTGTCTACAGTGAGTAAGAACAAATAACACCTTCTGGTAAGTGAACTGCTCCATCCTCACCACGCATCTCTGACAGGGAGATTGCTGCCTTGTGTAGCCTCATGCAAGAGCTTCAGCTTCTGCAACTGTCCCTCTGTCATCCTCAGTTGTGCCTCCTTCCCCAGGTACTGCTAGCACATAGCTCATGCATGAGCTAACTACCCAAGTACTTTGTCAGCTTTTTGATCAGCCTTTGCACCTTGCCCAAAGTTCTCTGTTGTCACAGCTACATTTCTAGCTTTGCCTGAACTAATGAGCAGCTCTGGTATGTTTACCTGAGCTTTATCCCCTGAGACTTATCCTCTGTGTGTCCCTTCCTTGCTTTATTAATTCCCTTTTTAATGCACAGGGTCCCTGGCAGGCAGGCAGATCAGATAGGTGCACACAGATGAGTTCCCTGTCCTCAACAGCATTCTCTGCTCCCAGATGCTGGGATTATGGCTGCTGTAGGCACTTGCTCTGGAAATTCACTCTGAAAAATCACTCTGAAAAGTCCAAACTGTTTTCTGGTTCATGCCTTCAAAGGTGGACATCAGGCTGAGGAGGACAGTCTCGACGATCTGCCTTGTAGATAAAGCAAAGCAGAAGCCTGGCTTTAAGTGCCCTGAACCTGTTCAGGAGGGGTGGTGAACCTCATTAGACTAAAATCAGCCTATCTCTGCACAGCCTTTATATCCTTGTGCAGCAGTCCCATCACTAGGTGCTGTGTAGTCTTCACAGCTTTACCTGAAAAATCCCTGTTTCTCTTGACAGTCTTATATGTGCTGAGAAGGAGCAATCACAGCTTTGACATGAAAGCAAATTCTTATCAATTAATCTTTTAAACAATTTCAGATGAGAGAAGGTACTGTCTCACCATGACAGACAGGGGCTGTAGGATCTTACATGCCTACAGACTAGTGAGGGTAGGGATGCTTGAAATACCTGTGAGATTCCACACACACTACTGGAAGTGCCAGCGCAGGCTCCACAACACCTGTTTCAAATAGTTCTGGGGAAAGGGTCTAGACTATTCCCATCAGAGAGAAATGAGTTAAATTGTTTCCAACAGAGAGAGAGGCTAAAGCTGTCATACGTATACCTGTAGCTGCCTTCATGCTGGCTGCCACATTTTCGTGTGACCAAATACCCAGAGAAGAAAGGAGGAGGAGGAGATCCCAAGGAGGAAAGAAGGGACTGAGGCAGTATTGGTGATGCCTTTCTTCCAGGCACAGTTAAGCCACAGTTATCCAACTGCTACAGGTACACCCTCAAAAATACTCGTGGATCACCAAGAAACTTGCTGGCTGTGATTCCTGCCTGTAGGCATGGAGTTGGAAATGCCAGGCTGCATAAAAAGGCAGTGATACCTTGCTCATGGGAGAGAGCAGCAAAAGCGACCAAGATTTTGTGTGAATCTACTGGAAGGGTCTGCAATATCCTCCTGGGGAATTAACAGCACATGAGATCCATGGCATTTTTGCTGCCTGATTTCTGTGCTCCCTATTCTGCATCGCACTGGAGTGAATGAATCCAACAGCGATACCATAAATGTGTTCATTGTAATGGGGTGCAAGTATCCCCTAATGATCCTTGAAAGTGCAGTCCAGTTCACCATAACAGGAAAGTAATAACCTTTATCCGCCAGATATCCAGCCAAACTTGTTTCATCTCCATGATATGCCGAGAGCTTGTTGTTTTCTGGGAGTATTGTTTCTTCTGGGAGCATTGTTCCAGCTGTCTTTTCTCAGCAGCAGCAGCACAGAGCAGGGGGAAGAGGTGATTCTCAAAGTAAACACATGTCAAGCCTTTCAGGAGTTTATAGATTAGAAAGAATACTGAAACAAGGAAGTTGTGATTACAGGTCTACATGGAGGAAATGCTACAATTAATAATGAGTCTGCTCCACCTTCAAAAAAATCAATAGGCTTGGCTCTGAGAGGTCATAGGAGCAAGTTATTTCTAGTCCTGTGAAGCCTCAGCACAAGGAATGTGCTGTTGCCTCTGTGACACCTTGAGGACACAGGGCAATGGTGATTCTCATAATTGTAGGAGAAGAGCAGTGTGGAATATGGTGGGTGAGATAGCTGCAAAGGGTAAAGAACTTCTGCAGCTCTCTAGAAAGTTGCCACCTTCTTGAATTCATCTGGAGGAGTGAAGAATGGTCAGATGTAGAATTCAGGTCTTATGTTAACTCAGAACATGATGTCACCTAGAACTGAATGCAGTTATGCTACCTTTGTTTCTTGTAGAATTCAGACCAGTGACAGGTAATATACTCCTGGGTGACATCAAGTCATTTTCCCTCTGACAAATGTCGTGCTGAAGTTGCTGACAAGTCACTTTCCCAGAATCCCAGAAGTTCTTCAGGGTAAGAGGTTCCTTTTTCTGCCTGAAAAACTCAGGCTCACCAACATGTGCTCCTAGTGTGCTGATAAGCACTGCCCAGGCCCCACTAAAATAGACACTTCTTGTCTTTCTGAGTTATTATAATTCTATAGAGAGAAAGTTGGTCTGTTTTTAATGAGTACTATTAATATCTCCTTCTGTGAGAATAAGTCATCTAATACCCTGAAGCCAGAGGCAGTTAGGTTCTTGCTTGAGAGACCATATCATCCTATTATCATTTTCATCTGGCAAGCAAATGCAAAGAGCAAGAATGAAAACAGTGGATTAATTACACATTTTCAGTGTGATTCCTAATCTCATTAAAACTTTCTCAGACGGGACTGAATTGTATGGCAACATCGGTTATTCCTTTCACATTAATGGAGGTCAGACTCTCGAATCCCAACATCTCTGGAAGAAAGCACTGCCTGGCTCAGGCTGCCTGGACTTCTTTGCTCAGGACACTGCAAGAGACAGATATGCCCATCCTGCTGTGTCCAGGAATCTGCTCTGTACGTGTGAGGTTCCATCTCCCTCCTGGTCTGGATTTGAGTTTTCCGTGTGCCTGACTGTGAATGATAGTGACCCCCTGTATTCATCCCATGGTTTTTGCATTTTGTGTGCTAAGTCTTGTAAAATGACTGTTTGGGAAAAGTGTTTAAAATGATGGGCAGGAGTTTGGTGTACTTAAGGAAGTTCCATTAGGGGTCAGGCAACTTGTGCTCTGGCAGTTATAAGTTTTGAAAGGAAAAGTAAAATCTGCATGCTTTCATGTAGCTTATGGTTTCATTTCCTTGATTTGGATATGTTGCATATGCAGCAGGCCTGTGAGCTTCACAAGCAAGATTTCTGTTTAAATTATAACAACTTTATTATTTCCTGGATAGTAACATTAAATTCTTAAAATGTCAGCTGGATGCCAAACACTTAAAATTCAAGATGTAGTGCATTTAAGAAAGACTCTTATCTTGTGTTACAGAAATTGTGCTTTTTCTTTAAGGCAAACAGTTATCCCTGAAGTCATTTACAAGTAGATTTTTTCAGTTGCCTTAATCAAGCTTTTTAATATACATGCAAATTGAAGCTGCAAAATGTTTGGATACACAAAAGCAAGGAATAAGTGCACATACTGTCTTTATTTCTAGATACTGTATAAGCACACAGTGAATATTTTTACAAATATCAACAAAAATATGTTGAAAAACATGCTTAAAGGCAAGCTTTGTAAGTTGAATTAGAACTTAAAAACCTCATTCAAAGACAAGGTAAAAATGAAGACTAAAACCACCAAAGAACAGGGCACTGAACAATGGGATTAAGCATTTACAAAAAAAAAGGACATTCTGTAATTTCTTGTTTTGAATCTTTTTGTGGGTGGAATCCTGGCTCAGCTGCAGTCAATGGGAGTTTTGGCATTGACTTCAATAGGCCTGAGTTTCACCCTGTGTTTTTAGGATAATTCTTCAAGGGATTTATAAGACATAATTTTAAATCATAACAGAAAACACCCACTAAGGAAGCTACTAAATATTTTTTTGGGAAGAAAAATAGTTTTAAGATGGGAGCAATTTGAAATACTTTTCCAGCTAATTTTCATTTGCTCTTCTTGTTTAATGCAAGCTTGAGTTTTATACAACAATGGCAAAAGTCATGTGACTGTGTATGCATGAGGATTTTGCTCTTATGAGACTTTTAGAAAAGTTGCAGCAGCCAAATTTTTTAGTTTTATATTTGCTGAACTTTAATGAACTTGATGCCCTTACCTATTAGATAAGAACCACATCTCATCACTAGTCAGCCAGATAATTAATGGTTGCAACCGCTGTAATAAAAACTGATATTAATCCAACCTGCCATGGTCTGTTTATTATTGTGAAGTAGCTCGTGTATGACAAGCTGACAGCAAAATGTGGCAGGAACAGAAAAGGTATTCATGCGGATGGTGTGTGCTGGTGAGTGACACTCTGCGTTGGTTAGCACATCTGACACAAAGCAGGTCGCTGCCGTGTGTTTTCAAACGCCCGCTTAAAGTTCTATGGCAGACAAATAGGAGCCTTTATGTCGACTTCCGTGTGCTTTGAAGTCACTGATGAGCATGTTTTTGAATAACACAGAGCGTGAAATCTCAGCTGAAGCACTAAATGCATTAGCATTAGGGTGACTATTTGCCGTTCTTCCTCTTGCCCTCTACTTCCTATTTCTGTGGTTTTCTGATGCTGTACTTTGAGGGTGATTACAGCATAAGATCTTTGAGACAAGGAGACTGCCTCTTTACGTATACACATAACATAAGTGTGTCTGTGTACCTGTTTCTTTATGTGATATCTCATTTGTTCTGAGTCCTTTGCACACTCCTGAATTTCTCAAAGCCCAGATACATAGTCCCAGTGACAGTTCCTCATTTATAAAAATACAGTTTTTTAATTGATCAGCACTTGTATTTTGTTTTAATGCCAGTTACTTTAAAACATGAATCCTTTGTGCTAGCTAAGATCAAGATAATTTTCAAGGAAGTGTTTGCTTAAGGGCCATGGAATTGTACCAGGAGATTAATGCAGTGAAGAGTTCTGATCATCCTCTTCAACTGTTCAGTAATACCATTCTTCTGCAGCTCTTACCAGAGGGGTTTGTTCATTGAGGTCAACATTTTCAGCCTAAGAATTAAATTTAGATTCTTCAGTCTATATTTATGTGTCTAAATATAAATGGTTTCATTTTCAAAGGTGCAGATTACTCCTGACTGGTGCTGACAGCATCTATTCCCATCTTCCCTGCTAGAATTATTAGCAGGCACCTTCGTGCCCTGCTGTGCCAAGCAGGGATTCCTGACATGCAAACACATGTAAATATCATGAGTGCCATCTGACAAATGTAAAAGGACTGGGATGAGGAAAGTTGTATGGACCCATTGCAGGGGGAATGAGTAAGTAAGCACAAAGGCTGGGAAGATCAGAGCAGAGACTGATTGCTAGATTTTTTTATAGCAATGAAGAGCTGGTTAGACAACAAGTAAAAATGAGTCACTTGATCCAAACTAAATCTTGAATAATGGAGTATGCAGTCACCAAAGCACCTTTTCAAGGAAATGTGTGTCCATGTCAGAGGAGAGCTGCAAAAGGCAGTAGTTTTGCTGACTTCAGCCGAGGAGAAACCTTAACAGTGAAGAACAAAGCTGATTGTGCACATTGAGTTTTACTGATGCATTTGCATATGGACAGGTATAAAACACCTGACCTAACTGGAACTGCTGATCCTTTCCTTGTGTGGTCTGAATTGGTGAGAACCAAAAATCATCAGACAAAGTGTGCAAAAACACAAGCAAATGCAACTCAAACCCCTTCTGAATTAAGTGCTATCTTTTAAAAGAAGAAACAGCACTTATGCCGCTTGTCTTGAGACAGCTAAACTATGTATGTTCTTATATCTAATTCCCAGCACAGTCCAGTTGCTTGTCATGTACACAGTAACTGACAATAAACAATTGAAATGAAATATTGGTTTGTCATTATTAAATTTGGTCTCCAAAGAAAGTTGGACAGTTCAGGTAAAAACACTTTTAGCTCCAAACTCTTGTACATACTTGTTATGGTTCAGGTTCACAGGTACCTTTGTTACCAGGCATCTTTGTACCACGATAAGTCTCCTCTTTCCTGCCACCACTCCCCAGTTTAAGTTGCTTTGTAAAGGTAGATTATGATAGTCTTTGCCCCCCTAATTCTCTATTATTAAAAAAACAGTGCACGTTCATACTTCAGATGAGAAGTTGTTACCTGAAAAATGCTAGAGGTCTTGTAGTCTTTGAGGGTATTTGGAACAAACCATTACTGTTTGCAGACTAATTGTTTGGTGAGAATAAGGCAAGCTACTTTAATGACAGCTTGTGAAATAACAATCTATGATATAGTACTTGGATGTAGCAACGACTGTGTTTCAAGCCAAGTAAAGAAACTGTCAGTATCTTGTGCGTGAGAAGCTTGTAGATACCCCGAGGTGACTTCATATAATTCTAAACCAGCAGGTAGCTTCTTGCATAGCTAATCATGGCATCAGCGCCTGGAGCAAGTGGAGGTGGTTGACAATGTACTTTAGTTTTAGATGAATTCAGCTCCTTTTGAATATCATTTTAATTCCCTGCTCCAGTTTCTAAAGTAGGCATTTACATGCTTTGTTTTTACAAAATACAGGAGGTAACCTTGGGGAGGAGAAAGCATAACTTGCATTAAAAAACAAACAAATAAACCAAAACTCACTCAAAAAAGCCCCCCAAAACCCAACCCTGATTTTGATAACTCTTGTTTTTGCCTTGTAGGTTTGGGAAAATAGCAAAAAAAAAAACCTATTCTTTTTCTCTCTTTGTGAAATATCCTGGAAATATTTCTGAAAAAGCTCCATGTAAGTCAGCTTGAGCATATAGGTTATTCATAAACTACTAAAACTCTACATACCTCAAACTCTGCTAGATACTATGCTGTTTGCTTAATTGTGTGGTACATTAATGTCTCCTACCTCCTAGAATTACTGCCATTTTTATAAAACAAGAGGAATACAAGTGGTTTCAAGATGACTGTCCTGATAAAACTATCCTTTACAACAGATGGTCAGTCCTTAAAACAGCCTGTAAGAAATGTCAGATGCAGAGAGCTCTTTAATGGGATTAAAGATGGGTAAGGACTTAAATGGGTAAGCACTTAAATACTTACCTTTGAAAAATCCATTCATTCATACCTTTTAACCCCTTTGCAATCAAGCTCTTGAGACTTTTTTTTCTCAGCCATACTCTTGTTATGCCAAATAACCGTGCATTAACACTGTTTTGACACTTCATAACAAAAATCAAGAGAAAACAATGGCTTGTTTTCATCTCCGTGAGAAATATTTCAAAACGTATCAAACTGGAAGTTTGATTTAGTGAATGCTGGAAAAAAGCTTGACTCTTTATTCTCCCTCTTCTGTTTTCTGCAGTATACCTAGTCTGAGCCACAGTCTAAACTCTGGAATGGTATGCATGTAGCCCAACTCGTGTACTCGTGTAAAAGCAGGCAGCTTGCTAAAATCTTGGGTTTCAGCACCGGAGCTGACATTGCTGGGCAAGTTAAATTCCTTGGTTTGTACCCTGTTGCTTCACACCATTGGCAATGAGAATAACAG
Source organism: Camarhynchus parvulus (assembly GCF_901933205.1). Classification (NCBI taxonomy): domain Eukaryota; kingdom Metazoa; phylum Chordata; class Aves; order Passeriformes; family Thraupidae; genus Camarhynchus; species Camarhynchus parvulus. The sequence continues at coordinate 50,535,632 of NC_044571.1, read as the reverse complement.
TTATAAGAAGGACCATCTTATAAACGTGTTTAAGCCACATGAAAGTCAGACTCAAAAATCAGGTCGTGTGGACAAATAATTCACTGAGAGCCTTTCCTCACTGCACAGATGTCCCGAGCTCCCCACTATGCTCACAGAGATTTTCCAGAGCTCTACCTTCTCTCTTTTCTTTTTTACTATCTCTAGCTTTACATCTCCTGAGAGCTATTTTAGCATTTTTCTTCTCATCTGCCCACTGGGAGCAGAGTGGACAATGCAAAGGTTATCTGCTGCTAAGCTCTTTCTCTGCAGACAGAGACTGGAAAGGTGCTCGTGACAAAGAGCAGCTCATCATTCAAGCTCATTATGCTCCCTTGTGTATCTCTTGGGGGTCACTGGGGAAGTCAGGAGCTGGCTGAAACTTTCAGAAACTTTCCAGAAGACTTCACGGGCTCTTTTGTCTCTGTGTCCTTAGTAATTTCGGATACAATGCTGGTGGAGTAAGCCAGTGTTAGGAAGGAGAAGCAGGAGGGAAGGGTGCTTTCCATATAAATCTAGTTAAAACTTCATGCATGAAGGGCTTAAGAAGCCTGGTGGAGTATAAATACCTGCAGAGACTTTTTCTTTCCTTCCCTCTGGAACAGTATTGTCTGGCTGGTTGGGTGTAGCAGTTAAAACCTTCTCTTCTGGGAACAGTATTAATGGTCAAAAACTTTTATAGTGTGAATGTAAATTCAGGTTGCTTGAAAATGGAAAGTAAACACAGGAGCTGGATGAGATATCAATGTTGGCTAGCCAAAAAATCCTCAAGAAATAAGCCATTTTTTAAAGCAGAAAAGATCCCCCTTTTTTTTGCCTTTGGCAATTTAAGAAAATATGAGTCTATCTTAAGAGACTCTGAGTTACTCATTATAATTTATTGTAATTTTCTTGAGGAAATAGTGTGTTTATATAAAAAGAGACACAAAAAAGTGAAAAAATTCTTTTGATCAAATACTTAAATTTTCAAAGGATATTAAACCAGAGAATATGGCCCTCTTCCTTCAGTTATGTATCAGATTTCATTTATTGTCTTTTCCTCTTTCCCTGCATTTTATCCCATTAAAAACATGAAGAATGCAAGGGAAAGGGGACTGAACAGACTGAATAATGTTCTCGTTACAAGACTTTTCTAGAATAAAGAATCAAAGTATTCAAAAGGTGTGACATATATTTTCCAATCATTCAAAAAAATCGCTGATGATTTTTTCCAGTGAATGAAGAGCATGAAAATCCACCCTCAAAACAACAGGGAGAGACAGAAACATTAAAAGGAAAATCTTAAATAAAGCAAATATTTTTTCCCATCAGAAACAAAACTTCATATTAGAATTAAATGAGAACTGTTTTACTGGTTTTGAAAGCATAACATTTTAATCGGAGATGCTAAGAAATTGAGTCATTTGGCTTAGTTCATCACAGCCAGTCATAACCGTGAAGCAGAATGGCCTGAGAAACAGTCAGGAAGTCACAGAGGACAGATCATCCACAGATAATCTGCAGGTCATGGCTGAGGTCATTTAGCACAGAACAATCACGATTTTTTGTTGGTATTATGAGATCAACTGCCATAATGTGATTTCTACTTGGGCATGAGCAAGCACTTGTATGCTTGTATGTGCCAAAATGAACGAATGTTTCAGACCCTGTGTGGTCAGAAATTTGCTGTGTCTGCATGAAAAAGTTGCGGTGTGTGCAAAGGTGATTGTGTGCAAATATTCAATGCATTATAAACAAACAAGCAAACAACAATTAAATAGGCAAAACAGAAAGGATCACATGTGCTGTTATGTCATAAGGGTAGGAAAGGGTAGAGCATAATAACTGCATGCAAATGTTGACATGTACCCTGTAGAATAGATGTTCACATCTCAGTTAATCCACATGGTTCTCCTTAGCAGTCACCAGGGTGAAAAAGGTGCTTGTAGTGTGTGATGTGTGTCTATCACAGCAGAGACATAAAACCAGTTCAGGTGAAACACATCCTGTATGCTTCTTCCTTTCATCACCAATAACTAGTGTGACTAGATCAGATGTAGGTGCCTACATGGTACAAGGGCAAAATTAGGTGAGAAGACTCCTTTCCCAAATGGCTCACCAGACCCATACTCAACTTTGAAAAATTTGCTTAGGAGTTTCTAGCAAAAGAGGGAATTGAGTGTGGCAAACAGTCAGAGGAACCAGGTCTGCCTATGATCCTTTTTATTAATAGTAATATTAGTAATTAATAATAGTGATAATGTTTACCTTCCCTTCCTCAAAGGAAGGAAAAAAACCCAGGCCACTGCAATGGTCACTGTTTTGATAATTTCATGCATTGTTTGGAATAAAATCTAAGGACTCCATAGATCAGTGTTAATCTGAGCTGGACCTTAATTCCAGTGTTAACTGTGGCTATGAGTGGTTGGAAAGGTCATTCTCTCAAAATTTGTTTCTGGTCTTATTCCAGCATTCACATTAGAATGATTGCTGCCTGTTCAGTCTCTATTAGGATGTGCTTTTCTAGTGATAATGTAGCCAAGTAGCTTAATCCCCTCTTTAGTTTTTACCAGCCAAAAACCACTGGCAATATTGTGCCTCTGATGCTGTGATATGAGATCAAGGAGGGGCATAGACAGAAACATTCAGGTTTGCTTCACTACTACCATTGAAATTACAGCAAAATGCCCATTTCTGGCTGTACTGTGATCTGTAGAAAGTTAACTGGTCCTGTTTGTTTCTAGGTGTAACAATTACTATTGCTGCAGTGACACAAAACAGAGGCTGAGGCTGAGCTTCATCTACAGCCTCATCACCCACCACCTGTCTTCTCCTCTGCACCTGTCACAGGTACACATAACAAGTTAAAGTTTCTTCAACACCTTCTCTGGTACTCTCAGCTGTGGCCAAGCTGAAGCCACAGAAAAGGCTGTAGGGCTGCTTAGTGTGGCTGGCAAGGAGCAGACAGACATGAAATATCATTCATGAGCAGCAAAAGCTGGTGGGAAGCATGCAGACTGCTGCCAGCATGTTACCAGATAATGCTAGTGTGGTGGAGGGACTCCTGCTAGGGAAGGATGTTCCTGATTTGGAGCTACAGTTGACTGGCTGCTAGCATAGCCCAGCTATTCAGTGTTTCTAAGCCCTCATCTGAAGTAAAAGAAAGGTCAAACAGCAAGACATCTAGTGTGTTTTCTAAGCAAACAAATAATCACTCAAACAGAAAATCCAATCATCCCACAGATATTTAATTTAAAAAGATAATTCAAAGATAGTTTAAAATTACTATGTCAGGTGATGGAGACAAGCCCACTGTGCTCAATAAATCAAGCATAGCTGAAACACTCAGTGGGTTTGGCTCCTTTGCCTCACATGAAGCAACTCACAATTAAATGTGAGTTTTCTCCTTTAAACTATTTCCATTGTTTGATTTTCTTTTTTGTGGTTATTTGTTCCCTTGGAAGGTGTGCTAGTCATGTTGCTTTTGAACTAAAACTCAGCATACCCTACACTTTTTACTGGCATCAATGCAATTGCTTCTCTTTGGCCTCCAGAAGGCCCAGACCTCCAGACTAGAACTGTTGTGGAGTGCTGCTGGCACCTTTTCACAAGCTCAAAGTACAGTAATAGTTCCTTTTTGGTTTCAAGATCCAGTTTAAAATAACTGCCCTGGCTTTACAGACTTTTCAGGCACTTGCTTGAAGCTATTGTGCCTCATAGATCTTGGGCTGGATCCACTGCTGGCTTCAGAAGCGGCTGAAGAGCAGCCTGAAGCGTGCAGCTGACCACTCTCCCAGCTGGAGCAGCTGTGACCAGAGCAAGCTGTTCTCCAGTCATCTCTGCTGTGCAATTCCCCCTTGTGCAAGGCTACTCTCCAGCATGCGTTTAAATAGCCACAGGACTTCTAAACATGCATTTGATAACATGTTAAGAATCCAAAAGCCTCTTTCCTGACACAGACCTACAATAGGTGTTGCCTGAAGTTATTCTTCATGAGAAGGGATCCTCTTTGCAGCAATTCTCAAAACTGCAATGTGAACATTGCTTAGATTTTCACTTTTTTTCTTTTAAATCCCCTGTTTTTCCTAAAGTCATGTTCTTCTCTGGACCTCCAGGTAATCAACAGTCAAATGATGTCTGTTTTGTTCCCTTGGCTCCTACCACCTACAGTTCTCTGTTTCCACAACTCAGCAGTGCTGACTACTAAGATTTTATCACAAGTCTCATAATATTTTGTATTTTTTATCTAATCCTCCATTGAAGTAAGCTAATTACAAGAAAATTCTATCTCATTTTTTTATGATGCTGGTACATAATCCTTCCAAGTTGCAGAGAAAGGTTTGGATCATGAAAATTTAAACTGTCAAAAGCTTCATGAAAACCTCAAGTTTTTTTCTTAATTTCATGGGTTTTATGGCTAACTGGGGAGTCTGGTTTATAATTTTTGGATGCTTATACAGTCTCACCGACATTTTACCCATTTTCATGGGATGAGTGTGTGTCAGCTCAGTTTACTTTGTGCTGAGCCCTTGAAATTCGTATTGCTTTCAGGTCAAAGGTAGCATAGATGATTAATTAACAATAATAAACTGTATAGTCCTATAGTCATTCTAGCCTGAGCAAAATGTAATTTCTTCAAGAATAAGTTACAAAGTATACATGGATATAAAGGAGACTATATTAGTAAGGAAATAAACACTCAAGCTGAGGTGGCTGTTGTATTCAGCAGTAGAAACCTGTGGGTAAACTGTGGAGATCATTCTGTCTAAGTGGTAGGAAAAATTATACCATAATACGTATTCTGAATGTGCAGTGTATGTTAGAGCATAATCTTTTAAATGTATTTCACCAGAGGACACTGAAAAACTTAGCAAAGATCTGAGATGACTTGTGAACATTCCCTATAAATACATTAGAGAGGTAAATACAGGGAGGTTGAAAAGCTGTTATAAATAAAGGATAAGGTTGGCACTAGAACAAATGGTATAAACTCACCATGAATAAATTGAAGCTGGAAATTAGAAGGAGGTTTGTAACCATCAGAGCAGTGAGGAAGTTTTGCCTGTTTTTACTGAGACTATAGTATCTAGCCTTGAAAATCACATGCCCTACTTACCATGAATCCAACCTTCCAGGGGTCAAGAAGAACCATAAAAATATTCAAAAATCTCTAATCCCAAGTATAAAAGTGTCACAATTCTGGGAGCAAATATTTATTGAAGGACCTGTTCAACCGTAAGCATTAATGTGAAGTTCTTGCTTCTAGCCCTGCAGAGCTGTACATTTTTAAAAAAAAAAGTTATTGAACACATGTTCTGCATAAGGTGCCTTTTAAATTCATCTCTCCATATGGCTGAATGTCACCTATTCTGAACATCCCTTTTTCTCTGCAATCACTGTGAGGGGAAATTTCAATTCCAAGGCAAAGAAGGAAATGTTTTTCACCCACTTTAAAATGGATACTCCTGTACTGTTAGATCAGTCAAATTAAAAAATCAGGAAGTTATTTTCTGTGTTAAGAGAGAAAATCTGTGCATGTTTGAGGCCTGTAGGTATGTTGTGCTAAACTATGATTAAAAAAAAATTTGGAAATTTCTCAATACAAACAAATTATAGTTATTATATTGGAGGCATTGCCTGATCCCACTTTTAGGGTTCCACTACAGGAAAAATTTATATGGAATTGTAGTAAGAGTAATGAAATAAAAACTTTGAGACTATAGTTGCCAACTTTTAATTATATTCTATGAAAAAATCAAAACCCACCTCAGTCCGCTAAGATAGTGTATTCAAATTCTACATCTTGTAAGTTGTCCCAAATTGACTGAATTTTGCAGGTTATCACTTTAAAGAGTATTTATATATTGTGTATTTATGTATTGAGTATTTATATTTTGTGTCAAATAGTTGTATATAATTAGACCCCACTTAAACCTCAGAATAAATAATTTCAAATGTTCTTTCCTGCTGTGCCTGCACCTGGTTTCATCCCTTACCTAAGCTGTGCCTGTTCCAAGGCCACCATTTGCACTGGCTGAATCTGCAGTTCTGTATTAGAGATCTGCCTTAGTTCCACCTTAAATTTAACGTGCTTTTGTCTTGATTGTCTTAATTTTTGCAGCCACATAACAGAGGTGGCTGCTGCACCTGACTGTGCCTAATTACCTCTGGAAAGCAATGCAAGTAGCTCTGGCTTGCTCTGAAACTTTTCCTTGTTTCCTTGCTGGCTCCTTTGTTCATGCCATATTCATTTGCTAGTTCTGAAAATTCATGTTCAGACTCAGCTATGCATCCAACCCACTTTGTTTTTATTTATCAGCCACCTAGCAACATTTTCCTCAGGATCCACAGTGACTACGTGCCGTTCAAAAAGCAATATGTTGTGTAAGTGTTTGTAGCTGTTCAACCACCTCTCTTTTTGTACTGAAATTATTTGTCTCACAGTATTCGCTGTGAAAAAGAGACACATTCTTTTTAATCTTTTCAGAGAAGCCACAAACATTTTTCTAGGAAAAAAGCTTTCAAATTCTTACATTATAAACCCAGCCATAAATCTCAGTAAAGGTAAGAGGAATAGTGAAACCTGACTTTCCAGAGTAATTTGGTTACCTGAGACTTTTAGTCTTCAGCTTTGCTTGGATTATAAGGGAGAGTTTAAATATGTGACTGAAATGTGCCTTGAAGGCTGAACCTGCCCCCACAACACAGAAGGTAAATTAGCAAAAAAAAAAAAGTCTAAAATATGTTTCATCTCTAAATATCTTTGATATTTGGGCCAAGTTCATAATTATTAGCAGGTATAAAAGAAAAGTTTTGAGCATTTATGGCACCAAGACATCCTAGTCCAGAAGTAAATATTTTGTTTACACCTAACTTCAAACATTATAATACAGACATCTGCATAGCTCTATACTCCCTTTATTGTCAGGGTAAAGAAACAAATACAGGCAGCCTCTTCATCTAACCTTTCACGTATACCCCAGTGTGAGATGAGGAACATCCTGTCCATTGCTTATTCTGCTCTATTGAGCATTAGAACCCTTTTAATGGCTGGATCACATCTGACATTGGGTAAAACCATCCTTCCTTCCTACCTTTGCGGCGCTGTTATTCTTGCTGTAACAATGGCACTTATGCTGCAGTACTTTAGAATCTGAATCTGTTGCTTTTCAGATAGAATTACTTTTTTCACTGGCTATTTTGTATCTAATAGAGATGATACACAAATACATATTTTGACACAGTATCTGAAGTACAAAATAACATTAGAATCTGTAACCAGGGTCATTTTTTATAGAAAAAAAAATTGAGACAATAAGGAAAAGCATTCTATTTTGAAGTAACCCCTTATATTTTTGCTCCATTTAGTTTCAAGGTTTGTGACCTAAATCTTGGTGACAAGATGGCTGGCAAATGTGCAGACACCCCAGTCCACACAGCAGCCACAGACCTTCAGCACAAAGAGGCAGATGAAGAGAGGACCCTAAAAACCAGATAGGTTAGGGAAAAAAAATGGAGATATTTTTGGGGAAAAGAAAAAAAGGTGGAGGGGAAAAGCAGGTTGTTTAACTCTTTAGGCACCAGTGTGAGTCAGTTTAGGCTTCTCCATGGCTGCTAACAATAGAGTGTGGCATGCTGAGCTCTTGGCTTTGTGTCCCCTTCAGCCTGGCTGCTCTATAGTGCCTCATGTCAGGTGTCTTTAGAGCTTGCTGGGTAGAGGGGGAGGCTGGAGCTAGGCAGAGGATCCTCCCACACTTGAGAGTTGTGTCTGCCAGGCAGCAAGGGATATAGCTACTCTACCAAGCTGCTTAACTCTCCAGGGTGCTCCTGATTCTCCATTGAAATAAAGCCTGGACACTGCTCTGGGATATTTGCTCCAGAAACAGTATAACTACATTAAATGGCACTGAGCTGCCTCCACCAGACACTGTGTCCTTAAACACCACCCACTCCCTTGTCAGACCACGCCAAGGAGCAACTTACCCTCTTTGTGCAGGAACACTCTTTTGGTAGGTTACAACACACCCTCTTACCCCTGAGCAGATGTAAAAAAAGCACAAAGAAATGAAGAGTTGGTTGTTACAGCCATAGAGACAGCTTGGAAGAGAGATGGAGCCATGTTCTTCATAGCATGGGCTCTGGCTGCTCCATCTATGACAAGTATTCTGCTTTTTCCAGGTTCAGGAACTGAATCGGGGTTCATCAACTTGTGCTCTCGTTGTAAACATGACCTTAGTCATGATCAGCTTCATGCTCTATAAATATTCCATTGATTCAGACAGGGGTTGCACGACTCCTCCTCCTCCACATGAATAAAGCTAACAAAGAAGAGCCAAAATTAAACAAGCATGCACAAAACTGCAATGCCCCAACCTTGGCCACATAGCTGTGTTAATCTCAGCCAAACTGAAAGCTGTTTACATTTGCATTGCAACATGACATGGTGATTTCTCTGAAACCTTTCACAAACTGTCCTTCTCTGGTACCTGTAGGCATTGGACTAATGCTCTGTCCAGGCCTGGGCTCTGGGCATTATTTCAATGTGAAGCAGTAACAGTAACCATGATATGTGAAGCATTGCTGCCAGTAACAGCTGAGGGACCTGAGTTTTGCAAGATGCTGAAAGATTCCAAATTGCATCAACATGAATGAAAAACACTGCATCATTTTCAAAACCATAATTTTAGATTATGCTATATACATCTTTAAATAACAACTGTTTTTACTTACAAGGCATTATAACAAAATCAATGATAGCACTTATATTAATAAGCATTTTGAAAATGGATATCAGAACTTGAAGACACTGTGTCATTGGCATTTTTTAAATTGAAATGTGGCTTTTGACCGCAATAACAATTTTTAGACCATTCTGTCTGACCATATATATTTTTTTCTCCTTTCCTTTTTAATGGGATATCTGCAAACAAAAGTGTCCCCTAGTGACCTTTGGGGACTTTCAAAAGAAAACAACTTGCTATTTTCCCTTGAAATGCATTTTTGAAAACACTTTTCAGCTTTATAGTTACTTGAAGACACAAACAAAATGAAAAATGTATCATTTCACAAATGAAAAATGTATTAAAAATATTAAACCAAAATTCTCAGAAGTCAGAATTTCCCGGCTAGATTTGCATGATTGGGTTCCAGAGTTTGGAATGAACTGGTTCCTCTATGGTACACATTTTTTAATGTAGACACCTTCTAGACATCCATTCTCAACAATTGTTTCCTGTGTAAATGCTCGCATGGAAAGATAGGCCTAGATTTATCCTACCTAAATTTAAGCCTTTAGGCATTGAGGGAATTGGGAACCCTGGCTGCCCATCAGTCTCCAGGCAATGGAAAGAGAGGCATTTCTGGGGGGCAATTCAGGTTTTAGGTGGGGGTGTAGGGAGTGCCTCCCTCTCAGCCCTTCTGCAGGGGCTCTGCAGGTGCACTTCAGTGCATCTCCTTTCCTACCCGGAGAATCTCAGTTAAATCTTTAAATTTAGGAGAGCTGTGGTGTGTTTTGGCTCTGTGAAGCCTTGAGACAGAGCAGAGGGTAGGAACTTCTCTAGTGGTCGAACCAGAGTCCTTCTCCCCATACCTTTCCTCCCCCAGTGGCTGCAAGGACAGCTCCTGCCCTCCTCAGGGAGGCAGGAGGTGTTTCCTGAGCCAGTGGTGGTAGCTCAGTGTTTAACAGCCCTCACAGTGTATCCTGTGTTTGATCAGTCTTGTGTGAACAAATTTAAGATCCCACATCTTCAGCACCTTGTGGGAAGGACTTCCACAGCTTGACTGTATAGAATAGAAGAGAGAAGCAGTCTCTTGAACTGGTAGAACACAAGGAAGATGGGAGCTGTGTGACCAGTAGTGGTTGCTCAGGGTGCACCAATGCAAAGGACCAACCCTCCATACCGTGTACATCTCTATAAACATGTAATACTGAAAAGTTTCATACTCTTTTTTTTTCCCCTATTTTTGATTCTTGGCAACAAATTGACTCTTAAATCATTACAAAGTACATGCAATATAAAATCCCATGAAGTATACTATCTGTTTGTAGGTGTACCTGTAACTAGTTAATTGCCAATATGCTAAGTTTGGACTGGGGACAGGGAGAAATTATTCAAGTCCTTATTCAGACCTTTTCATATCATGCAACTCTCAGATACAGGTTGTGGTTGCCCTCTGTATTGTTGTCAAATATTCTTTATGGACTGTGCCACTCAGGAGGATCACAGTTTGTTCTCAGTGTACAGGACACATTATCTATTTATTTTATCTATTGGAACTTCATTGTTTGCAGAGAAATGTATTTTTCTTTTGTATCCATGGGAACTACCTTCAGCAAGGGTGGCTGTCCAAACATAGAGTTCAGTTCTGCCCCCATTTCCTCCACCTTCCTTGGAGTGTGTTCTGATCTAAAATTCCTGTCTCTGCAGGTGTTGAGACAGGCAGCTCTCACATTAAAAAAAAAAAAAAAGAGAGAGAGAGAGAGAGAAAAGTAAAAAAAGAAAACAAAATGATGACAAACAAGTTTACCTAGTAACCATATGAAAAGCTACCTCCTGCCTCTATCTGTCTATAAAAGGAAATATGTATTTTATTCATTCTCTAATCACAAGGCTTCAATGAATGTACTGTAAGGGCACATTCAGAGCTATTCATCATCGCTAAGACCTAAGATTTAGGATATGTGTGTGCTTGAATATCTTAGCCATACAAACCTCAGGAACTGCTGTTAAAGTGCAGAAATCCTTTCTTTAGTATGCATAGGCATAACATCCATAATCCTTTATCTCTGGCAGAGCTGCCGGGCTTTTGCCAAGGGCATGTTTGGTGGTGTGTGGAATCTGAGGCTGCTGCATGACATTGCTGCTGAAGGTGTGCAGATACCATGGCGATGGGAGCGATAGAGGTGCCTGGATGGATGGATGGATGGATGTTTTCTTTACCCACTTGCCAGCATTTTGATTCAACCAGCCCAACCTGATTTTCCAGATTATTTAAGTGAGGAGGCTCAAATACATCTGTTTGAGAAATCCTGGCAAGCAATCAAGCCCCATGCAATTCACCCCCACTGCCATCTCAAAATTAAAGGTAAACAGAGCAGCTCTCATTTAAATTTGAAGCATCTGATGCTGCCTTGATTGCCTTGATATTTTCTTTTTTTTTTTTTTTTTTTTTTTTAAGTTGCTGGAGAATAAAAACAACAGTTGAAGGAACTGCAGTCAGTAAAAAGGTTTCTCTGGTAAGGAGGCCAAACTAAATAATGACACCCAAAGCAAAAACATGCTTCACTGAAACTAAACTTTAGTCAATTCACTCTTTGAAACAAAGGATTTTTTGTAATTTCAAAAGTGAACATTGTACTTTTCTCTGGCAGCCATTTGTATGTTTTTCAATGATCTGATTATGTATAAATCCCAATTTAGCATGCCTTTCAGCACCTAAATCCTATGAGTGATTTGAAAACATTAATGAAGTTTTCTATAGACTACAGCTGTGCTTCTCTTTCTCCGAAACTTTTTTGAAATGCAAGCTTTAGTGACAGTGTTTTGATGTGCCTCATTTGTTGATGTGTATTTTCTTTCCTTTTTTCTAATTACTTTGTAAATATTTATGAAAGATACAGGATCTGTTTCACATTCACACAGCAAGTCAATGCTTTTCCCTTCATTCCTGTCCTCTGTAATTGCTGCGCTTTCATGTGTGCTCTCAGACATTTGATGAAACCTGTACTCCTTACACTTACAGCCATCATCAATGCAGTCTGAAACTTAGCATAAGATGGGTTCAAAGGTTGCTCACTTGGGGGATGAATTCTAAGCTTCTACTCTGAGACAGAATAATCAAGCAGTTTGCAAGATTGGCTAGATTTTACTTCTGGCTTTGCTCTGGCTTTGTCTCCCTGTTTTTACAATTTGTAAAACATCTCTAGTCCCTGTTTGCAGGAGAGTACACCTCCTTTACATTAGCCTGAAGGGATACTGTAAATCTACCCCTCTCAGAATGATTTAAAATGCTGCAGGTGAAACTGTCGCCCCTCTGCCTTCTCACAGGCTCTCCGAAGGGGCTTCATGTCTGAGCACAGACAGGTGAAGAGGTAAACCTTTGGTGGCTCTGGTGATTGCACTGTGCAGCTCGGGATAGCTCCCTTTTTCTTGCATCAAGTGCTTCCTGCTCTTAGTGAGGCTTTTTGTGCCAAAGGGGCAGCGGGGATCATACCAACACTCCTGGTATTGCAAAGGGCTCTAAAATTACTTGTATATATCTGAAAAACTGTTTAAAAAGAAATACATGTAGAGACAAGAAGAAGAAGAAAGTCAATTCTTAGCAGCTTTCCTACAGAGCAGCTGTGTTCTAGAAATTGTTGTGGATTCACTTTTTCTTCTTTTAGAAGTTAATTTTCCTCTACTACTGTTTCCAACATTATTAGCAACAGAAAAACACATTCTGAAAATAATTCCTAAAAGCCTGTGGGTAAAAAAAAAAACCTGTTAAAACCAAGTCTTTTCCCAGCTAAGGTTTCCCTTGACTGGATCGTTATTTTCAGCTGAAAGTCTGAATTGTTTAAAATTCCTACTCAGCTCTATCCCTACTTACCCTGTACTTTTCCTGTAGGAGGAAAACCAAAACCTGAGTTACTGCGAATCATTTTCCTAAAAGTTATGTTTTCTTTTACTGAACTGAGAAATCATTTGTAATACCCTGAGTCCTCTTACTTCTTCAAAATAATCCCCTACCTTATAGGCAAGAAGTAGTGTAACCACATTCCAACACAGTCGTATTTATTAAAAGTTCAATGTCCCATGTATTTTAAGCAGAAGGTATTTTGGTTTAAGAAATAGGGGAAAATGTTAAAATAAATATTGTTCCAATCATTGCCCAACCAGTGCACTTAATTAATTTTACAACCAGGTGGTGAAAATGAACTTCCTATTAATTTTAGGGCAATTTGGCCCTGCTGAACAAGGGCATGGTGTGATCAATACCATGAGCTCTACTGCACAGGGCTCAGACAGCTCTGGGTGAACCTGGTGACAGAGATTTTGTGCCTCACTCTTGTGACTTACCACTTTATATAAAATGCCCCTTTGTTTCTGAACCCAGGTACCTGGAGGAAAGAAAAAAATATCTGTGTTTTTCAGTACCACAGGTAAGTTGTCCCACTGTCTTTACTCTGAGGAGTAAATTCTTAAGCCACTTTTCACTGTTGATCTCTTTCTGATGGCTTGGCATCCTAAGCAAATTGCTAAATGGTTGTTTTAGTGCCTCTTCCAGACATGAGCCTTCATTCCACAATGTCAGATAAAAAAGTGTAGGCTTGGGCAAATTCCAGACTGAAGGTGTTAATGGATTGCTGGATTCAAAAACATTAACTTGGTGGAATTATTTCAGAACAACACCAGCATATCTGAGATTCAAATTAGACCTCAGCAGTATTAATAAATGTTTAGTTAAATACTCAAAATATCAAATTCATATGCAGCTCTACATATGCAGCTCAACAAAATTAGGAATAAATAAATTGTACTGTCGGCGTCCCATTTCTGATGGATTTTTCCTAAGGCTTACTCTTTTGATGAAGGTAAATATTTTTATTATTTTTCATTTGTGGAGTAATGAGTTTTGAAAACACTATCCAGAGGCACATGCAAATGCATGTGACTTTAAAGGATATTGAATCCACTCCACCTTGTTTATTCTGGAGCTAGGAAGGGGAGCAAGCACACATCACCCATCACCCGAGGAGCAAAGGCAGGCAGGGCTTGGTGTTTTATGCCGTCCCTGTTCAATGTTAGGGACACGAGGCTGCCGTGCTGTGCTTCTTTAAGGACATTCTTGCAACACTCCTGCACTGCCTATGCCCATCAGTGACTCAAGGGTACAGCACTCTGACTGAACAGATTGGATTAAACCTTTCTGGGAGTAGATCTATCACAATCCTGCTTCTTCATGTTGCATGATAACATCCGGCCCCAGGCAGAGTTTTGATTAAAAGTTCCCCTGAAGATTTGTGGAGAAATTCTGTTTATTCCCACAACTCTGAGAGCATTGAGGTTATGTGCCCACATTTTGAAGTGCAAATTACATAAACTGCAAATTGGCAAATATGTTTCTGGAGCTGGGAAACCAACTGGGGAGGCCTATAGCTGTTTTCCATTGGACTGCAATCAGGAAAAAAAATGTCCATTTTAAAAAGATTTCTTTAATTTTTTAAGTTAGCCCACACAATCTTTAAAACTGGGAATAATGAGCAAAGAGAGGGACAGAGCTTGGAGTAGACGATGGGAACTGGAAAAACTTTAGAGAATAATTTTTCAAAGGAGAACCACACACTGAGGTCACAAGCAGACTCTTGAAATATTTTTTTTTCTACGCAGCACTTGTTAGATTCTTGCCTCTTCATTTTTTACATTTGTTAGATAGACATTAAATGAGCAAACATTTTTTTCTTGGCTTTGGAAAGTTTTTGTTACTTTTAGAAGAATTTGAAAAGGTATTTACTGAGTAATTTTCGAACTGCACACCAGCAGAGTGATTATTTAATATACTTCTCACTGCTACAAGTACTCCGGTAATGCAAAACCAACTGGATTCTACAAGTTCAAACTCCTTTTCGCTATTTTTTTTCAGCTAGACCTTGGGTAAGGGATGAGAAGAATTGGCCCATGAAAAATAAAAGACTGTTGGTAAGTGGTTAAGAAGCAGAGGCACAGACTGAAATATTTCATTGATAGTTTGACAGCTAACACTGCAGGGGATGACTCAAGGCTTTTTGTTCACTCTTCACTCAGACTGAACAATGATGATTCTTATCGAATTGAGAAGTGAGTAGAAGTTGCTGACTGGATGTCTTTGTTGCCAGTGTCAGTTTAAATTCCAGATTTCTCTGAGTCCCATACACCATGGAAAATACTTGAAATTATATGAGGACATTTAAATTGCTATGATATGATTTTCTGTGATGCTAATCCTCCTAATCCCACATGTGCAGCACACTGAAGGGCCACTACAGACCAAGGTCATTATGTGAGGCATTTTACAGATGAAGAGGGATATTGAGAGTTCCTGCTTTGCCCTCAGCCTCTGTGAGTTTGATGATCTGGGTCAGTATGGTGAGATGATTGACAGCATCCCCTTAAACACAGATTGCACAACAGTCACAAAGCACTGTGTGAGTTTCAGACATTCTGCTTCTGATATCAAACTGTCTGCAAATACCTCTGGGCTGAAACACATCTGCTGTGCGATAGCAGCACCAAGCAGCAGCAGCTCAGTACAGAAGGAGAATGGACAGAGACTTCCACCCTTCCATCCCTTCGATCCCTGACATTAGTGAATACAGGCAGGCAGCATCTGATGAGGCAACTTTTAATTTTTCCATCTGTTTACAGAATCTTGGCATTCAGAATATCCCCCTGTGCTGTGCTCAGGGAGCTGAGCAGCTGACACTGCTCTTGTAGGTTGCTTGATTCACTGGGCTCCGTGGATCAGGGGTTACTTTTTATCAGCTGCTCAAGTAGAAGAGATAAAGACAAAGAGATAAAGGAAGCGCAGTTCTTCCCCCATCTTCCAGGGTAATTTGCCTACCCCCAAAGGACTCGTTTACAATGAAAGAGATCAATAACAGTATGCCAGTTTAAGCAGGATTCCTTTCAAGAGTCTTTATCCATGCAATTATAAAACAGTCTCTTCCAGATGACATATATACCTCACCTTTGATCTCAAAACAGCATGTTTAGCTATAACAGTCATGTTCACTATCTGTAGCATTTTGAATGTGTGATTCTTATCTTTGTGTAGAGACTAAGCAAATGAATCCAAGACGGGCCTGTGATTATTCCCATTGAAATATTTTCCAGTCTCAGAAAAAATATGTGAAAATGTGTCGGATCAATTTCTAGTTAAATAGTTGGCTAAAAAATATGAAACAAATGGATAATTTCTAATGACTCAAGCACTGAACTATGGAACAAAACACAGAACCACTTCAGGGCAACAAGTCTATAAGTAAACAGTAAAACACAAACATTTATATGATACAGGCCATGCTCCTGTATTGAAAATAAAGGAATATAGATAACTCATCTGACGTGGAAATAAACTGAAGTTGGCTGAACCTTGCTGTGGTGGAGTTGCTGAAACTAACGACAAACTTATTTATCCAGATGAAACTGCTTTACTTTTTGGGAAGATTCTGAAAAGAATTCTTACCAATTTGCAAACAACACAAAGAATACAAATACATGAATTAGACAAAAAAAAAATCCAGTAAATTAACTACTAAGATGAGATTTTCTACAAAAACTTTTTTCCTTCACTGACCACCTCATCTCTTCAATTAGACACAAGAATCATCTTGTGCTGTGTTGCTACAGTATTTTTCATTTACAATCAAATATTGGACTAAATATCAGGAGACATATTTTTTGTTATACATTCTCACTCTCACTAGTTTTATAGGATTGTGGGGTCATAGCACCGGGGGACCCCTCCAGCCCAACCCACTGCAGAAAGCAGAGGCAGCTCTGTGCCCAGACCAGGTTGCTCAGCTGGATCTTGAACACTTCCAAGGACAGGCACTGCAAAAGGTCTTTGGACAGCCTGCACCCTGTCTGACTACCCTCACAGGGGAAAAGGTATTCATTCAATAGCTGGTGGGAAGAGGTGTATAAATAAGCTGTTGTTGTCAATGTTGTTGTTGTTATTTATTATTTCTCAATAAATATTTCATGAACCATCTGCCAGTGACAGTAGAATGAGCAACACTGGGCTACAGCATAAGGGCAGGGTTTCCCAAAATGGTTTATTGGCTGCCTTTTTATGCCAAACTTGCCATTTTTTTTCAAAGAATTCTAAAATTTATGGTTAATGCAGGTATGTATATACAGCCACAATACTAACTAAAACAGTCGAAAAGACTCAGCCGGGGGAATTAAGTACCTGCCTGTGCTAGAGTGGTTCATATGTCCTGTTGGAGGCAGCATGTAAAAGCATGTTGTCCAAATATACAATAATTTTCAAAATTAGACTAATTATCTGTACTAGTAGCTGAGGAGTGAATGGGAAGATTTGAAAGGTATTTTGCTAAAGAACCTGAAGCACAAATCCTTGTTGGTATAAATTCATCCTTGACTAATATTGGCAGAGACTAATGAAGTGCTATTTTTAGAACTTCTCAAAAATCTAAATACTAGTGTGTAGTGCAATAATAAGACTGGAAAAGTTAGCCATTGACCAAGCTTGAGCATTAAAGGTTCACAGTTTAATTGCTACTGGTCTCTGCTTGGGCTGCTTCAGTTGCTTTTGCCCAGAGGAAACCAGCTGTAGAGGCAGCCAGCCCAGACCAGAGGGAATATGAGGCAAATAGCATCACTTGACTTGGGACCAGGTCCCAGATCTCTTCCATTTGTTGGTGAAGACCACGTAGCCAGGCCCTGTGGGACTCCATGAGAAAGCTGCTCGAGGGAATGCAGTCTGGCCTGTTCTGTGCTCTTCTACCGGGAATTGTATGGCCTGAATTCCTCCCCCAAACACCTTTAGCTGAAGAATGCAAGCCAGAAACTTCTTTGTTCCAGGCCCCCAGGGAGTCAGCAAAGAAAGTAAGACACCTCTGGAAGGTGATTCAGCATTCTGAGAAGTGTCTGCTTCTGCCTATTGACTGTTTAGGTCACATACACCTCTAGTGCATCTGTCTCAGATACCTTTAAAATTACTTCAGGGTTAATTTAGGCTGCAATTAGTCAAAGAACATTGTGAAGAAAATCTCATGACAGGTCCTGCTAGAATTCGGCAGGACTGTTTGAAAGGCTCTGGGCATCTGGGCACTAAGTGCATATGCTGCTCTGAAGCAATAAATTCAGTCTATCAGACCTGCCAGAGTGACAGTGCATGGTGTGCATCCAGACATAGTTCAGGGCGCAATGCAGACCCAGCATTTCTGGTCTGCGTTGAATGAACACTGAGTGAAACTGTGCTGAATGGCTATGAACAAAGCAGTGCATGTTTTCCTTGGACATGAGGGAAATGGATGAGGCATTCATTTCCATATGCTGAACCCAGATTCAATAGTTTTGCAAATTATGTGGTGTGTGTCTTCCCAGCAACTCTTAGTTCATATGACAGCACTATTAAGTTGGGGTTTCATCTCCCAAATGAGCAGCTGAACAGAAATGCCTGACCATCTATCCCACTCATGTTTGGCCAGTGAAGGAAGCTTATCTTTTTCAGACTGATGATTACAAGGTTATTTCACAGGGTTTTTTGTCTAGATTTTTGTTGTGGTTACCTCTTAGACTGCACATATGGAGTAACTTATTGACCAAAATATAAAGACAGTGATTTAAAGTGCATTGGATCATCCAGACCTTTCTGCACAGCACAATGGCCACTAAAGCTATCCAGTTATGCTACACAGCCTCCACTAGAGAATCTTTTGATGTTTCCACATGAGGCCCACCCAAAAGCCATCATTCACTTAGTCCATCCTCTCTTCCTCTTCCTCTGTTCAGTCAAAGCCTGGGAAAGCAGGTGCACCTTAGAGTTAATCCTGAAAGTCATAAGTCTTAGCTGTCAAAACCATGAAAACTACAAGAGGTTTGTGAAGTCCATGATAGTTCATTCATCTGATGAATTGCTGGGGACACTGCTGTCATAAACATGGCCAACAATTAGTATCCATTGTCTTGTACAAGAAGCCATAAACCGAAGTGGAAGAATAAAGGTCTGTTATGTATGTTGTAAAAATTGGAGTGATGAAGGAAACCTGCTGTGACCACTTGAACCCCTAGGCCAAATGTGCCTGGAAATTGCAGATATTTCATTGTCATTGGTTTCATGTTATTCAGGGTGGTAGATTCATGGAGGAATCCCTGTGGCTATCTTCCTCCCATACTGAGGTCAGGACAGATAAAGAAATTCTGTTCCTTGGGAGATATCTTTCTGTTTTCTTCATCACTTCTCTCAAGCACTTTACAACATTTTTGCCACTATTGCTTAAGGTTTGCTGCAGGTAGGATAAAACATTCTCTCTTCAGGGAATTCCCTCAGATAATCTCTCACAGGGTGTGCCTATGCAGTCTTTTTCAGTCATTGAGTGCTCTGCCCAGTCCTCAAGGAATTCAAACTCCATATGCATCCCATTAACACAACACAAATCCCAGGCTAACTGGTCTCCTTGTTGAGGCTCTCAGTGACTTCAGATGGCTTCCAGCTGTCTGAAAATCGGACACCTATATGTGACCTAGTCAACCAAGGCTTCTTTTATAGTTAGTGTAGGAGAAAATAAACACCACCAGAGGCAAATTGTATGACCTATCTTGGATGCCTATCTTATGATGAGATGCATTGCCTTCTGGAGGTGTCTCTTTCCTTGCATCTACTGTATACAGAAAGGGCAATGTGTCTTAAATTCTCATTAAGAATAAAAAAAAATCTTTAGATAATCTTTTGTCTCAGAACTTGGACTTTAATGAAACATCAAATAGGTAACCTATCATGTGAGACAGAAATGCTGTGATCCTAATAGTAGGTCTCAGCCTTGGTTTTTAAGTCTTCCAAGAAACTCCTTTAAATTTGCTTACAGCAAGGTGTCTACCTCCATTTAGTCACCCTGAAAATCAGACTCATCTTCTGTGCATTTTTCAGGCATGCAGTAGTAGCCTGAGGCTTGGACAAACCATGACCTCCCAGATCTGCCAGGGCAAGTATGCCTCCCCATGCCCTGCCATGGTGCCTTCTCTCTCTTCTCACCCAGGTTCCTCCACATGAGGAATTCAGGCAGGGCCGGTTCATTCAGTCCTTGAAGGAATAACATAAAGGGAAGGATCACAGGTCCTGCTTTTTCAAGACTGCTCTTAATTACTATGTAGGCTTACTTAACATCCTCTTCAAGCTGGCGCAGTTAGAAATTTTGACCTCCTCATTAAAAGTTTCATTCTGTATTCATGCTGTCTTGAAGAATTTAGACTGTTTACCTCTGTTTCTGTGGTGACTGTAGAAGTTCTCAGATTTCCTTGTGGTCATAAGAGTTGGGGCTAAACAGACTAAAAAGTTTATCCTGGAAGTCTCTGTAACAGAGCAATTAGAGTTCAAATAGGTGTTGGAGCTGATATTTATTGATGAAAACAATTGTGATCATGGATACACCCTCTTCGGAATCATGGATTAAGTCCCTTTCACAACTGATATATCATGACAGCAAATCTAGGCTTTCATAGTTGCTGATGACAATGGCTAGAGTTGTCATTTCCATCCCACTAATTATATTTGTAAAAGCTATGTAATTCAGATAAAAAGTTTCATTTCACTCGGTAGTTATGCTTTCTGAAGCCAATAGAGTCACCAACAGTACATTGTATTTTATGTCCACTGACACACGTGTACGTAGCGTGCCGCGGTGCATGAAAGTCTAAGCCCAAACTAGCCCACAGAAAGGCACCTCAGCAGCCTAGGTGTGACAGCCACGTGGCCGCTCAGCCCTGGCTCCCGACAGGAGACAGGCGGGGTGTATGGCTGCCTAAGGTGCTCTCCCTCACGGCGTGGCGGGGAATGCAGCACCTTGGTAGACAGGCAAGACAAACGCAGCAGTGAAGCACGGGCACGAAGAAAGGCAAGGAGGCAGGCAGGTCTCCACAGCAGGGGTAGGGTTTATTCAGAAGGGAAGGAAAGCTGCAAGGAACTGCCCGAATGGCGGGAACTTGCACAGGATGATAAAAGCTTCCAGAAGGGAGGAGTGACCTGCCCCCCAGGCAAATGAACATACAGAAAGAAATTATTGATATAATGCACCAATGAACAGGGGACTAGTTGGGGAGGGGAAACAACTTCTGGTCCAATCACTTTCTGTTCAGCATGGAAGATTCTAGGGAAGGGGTGTGGGCAGATAGTGACAGACAGAGCTGTTACCAAGGGAACAAAGGAGGGGTTTAGGAGAAACCATAGAAACCAAGGTGGGGGTAAATGATAGACGTAAAAATAGATACATTGATGGTGGGAGTTGCTCTGACAACCGGGGATTGACAGATAACTGTGAGGGGGAAAGGCGGGAAGGGAGCCCTTGGCAGACCTATTATAATAGCAGAACAGGGGGAAACCATACCTACCAATAAATCTACATTAACATCAAGATATAACTTAAATATTAAACTTGTGCAAAATAGAACAGTGAACAGAAAAACAGCTGCACCGCAACAGTAGGGTGTGTACACAGCAGCACAGAAATATAAGAACAGATCCCTTGAGCCAAAGGTAACCATTAAGAAGAGTTTGTCCAAAGCATGCCACAACACAGCAGCTCCAGACTGGAAAGGCTGGTTTCATGCTACTTAGGTTCTATTCAACATAGCGTCCCTTCTTGTCAAAAGAGACACAGATCTCCAGAGGGAGATTTGTCTCACTGCAGAATTAAGCTCTCCTCTGATGACGCTTGTTTCTTTTCACTGATGGCAGGCCTAGGTATTCAAAGTGTTACACACTCAGAAGCAGTTCAGATTTGCTGAATGTGGGGTGGGTTTGCATTTACTTGAGACAAAACTGTTCTTCCCAAAGCACATGGCCTGAAACCGAGTATGTAGAATGTAGGAGTCGACACGAATGGTTCTACAATCTTGCTGAGACATAGTCCATGTAGGTCACTTTCAGAAAGACAACGTGACAGTGCTCACCTGGTCAGCTGAGTTGTTTCCAAAACTCCACAAAATTTTTACCTGTTAGAAATTTAGATAACTAGCTTGCATACAGGCACATTAGACAGCAAAAGCTATGACAACCTGCATGTTCCCCACTTACCTCACCTGGTGGCTTCAGGTCACGAGGCTTCTCCACTCTATCAAGATGCCTGCATAGGGAGAAAAGACCAAGAAATCTGAGAAATCCAGAAAGATTTTGTGGTTTCCCTCCATAGCACAGTGGTTAAATGACTAGACCTCTCAAAAGGACTAAGATACCCAAAAAGGTATCTTAGTGCCAAGAAAAAAGTTATTCTGACAGAATAGGTCTCATTGTTTCTCGTTTGGGCTGTCTCAGTTTCCCTGGAATTACTATGAAATAGGTTACAGGAAAACAATTACTCTGTGTTTGAGGATTGTACCTCAAAAACGGTTGGGCACAACTCATTGGAGCTTGCTGCTGTATCATGTTGATCAATCAGAACATGGACAATCAAAAAGCTCTGTGAACTTGGACATCCCAGTTTTGGCTGATTTCTAAACAATGCATTATTTCCAGAACAGACTCCTACTGACTTCAATGGTTATATTCTGCTGACTGATCCATGCTTTAAAAAATCTTCACCTCATGTCTCTCTCTAAATCTTTGTCTATCTTTAAAAATCTGCCTCTTTGAATTACAAGATTTGGGCTCCCGAGTTACTTAAAAAGTGACAGTTCTCCTTGCCAAAATTTGGACTATTATGGGATATCAATGGTTTTTTTCTTTCTTTTTCTGTTCTTTCCTTCCCTTCCCTGCTGCAATTGAGATTTTTAATTCACTTGGTTCTAGTGAGAAAAATCAAACAAAATATTACCCTACTTTAGGTCCAATAATTAGCACAATTACCACAGATGAATAATGCTCTCACTGAGGTCTCTTCTCCAATTAATACTTAGATGCCAACATAAGTTTACTACTATGAATTGCATAAGGAGTAATGGAGAAGATTCATCCTAAAAAACTGAGTAATAACTAGGTGGTAAGGGTCCTTCCCAGAGATATGTGAAATGAAAGGACAGGAAAGTACTCAAAAGCTAAGTGATAACCAGCCTCTTTGGAAACAGGGCTTTCTCATTTTTTATTTGTTG
The DNA here is from genome assembly GCF_901933205.1 of Camarhynchus parvulus. Lineage (NCBI taxonomy): Eukaryota > Metazoa > Chordata > Aves > Passeriformes > Thraupidae > Camarhynchus > Camarhynchus parvulus. Next base: position 50,512,845 of record NC_044571.1, on the reverse strand, counting down.
ATTGTGAAAGTCTTCTCTTTCATTCCTACAGAAAAGAACAACACTTTCTTAAATCTTGGGAAAGCTATGTATAGGAGCTTTGGGGTTTTCTTGCAGTCCTCAAGGCATAGACACATAGCACAGACTCCCATGAGAGGCTTTCACAAAACTTTGACTCCTCCCTACCTGGCATGAATGTCCAGAAACCCCATGTAATACAGTGTATGCATATACACCTTTTTTCTTTTTTTTTTCTTTTTTTTTTCTTTTTTTGGTTTTGTTTTGTTTTGTTTTGTTTTTCTGACCAGCAAAGAAAACAATGTGGATTGTTAATTCAACTATCCCAGTTTTAAAATGTAAACTGACATTCCTCACTTCTATGAATTAACAGGGGAGAAAGCAGACTTCCACACACACGTGATCCCTTTCCTCTCCATCCCAAAACAGTTCATACAAGTACTCCTGTATTACAGCAGTCAGGCAATGTTTAGTAACCACTAGACAGAAGCCATGATCTCTGGCCAAATTCTATTCTTCTTGACGTGATGTTTGGGGTTCCCCTCACAGACACTTATTAATGACAGGCTAGAGTTCTGTTTGTATATCCTCAGATCCAGAGGATTCTCTCTCTTTACATGTCAAGGTCGTCCTGTTTTACCTAAAGTTAGTTTTACAATGGTAATTGTGGATCATGAGTTCACATAATGTTGTACTTGATGTTAATAAGCAGATAAATATATAATTGCTGAGTATTACAAACAGTTCTAAGTGAAGGACTAAAAGACTTTGACATTTTGCTCCACCCTTCGTGAGTCAGTAAAACAGATTGGATTATAAAGAAGAACCAGCATTTCACTGTGATGAAACTCATAAAAAATCCCATAAAATATCACTACATGTTGGCAGTTTATAAAAGGAGATTAACCATTTTATCCATTGGTATTAACATGTCTTTAATAATGGAAACCTTCTTTGCAAATTAAATAGTTATTAATTTAAAATCCTGCCCAGATATGCTTATATGCCCATGTGAATATAGGCACCTACCTACCCTTTCTAATAGACCTACATGAAAAGAACTAAGCTGATTCCTATATTTTCAGTAGATTATGCACAGAATTTAAGACCAGTTGGCTTTAACCTAATCCAAAGGGTGATATTTTGGGCCTCAAAATTTCCTTTTTACGTCCAGTGATGTAAAAATCTTCATTGAAGTAGTGCCTGGAATGGTGGGTTTTGCAGTGCATCCTGGCTCTGATGTTTTGTGTTTGTGTGATTCCTGTCAGTGCTATGGGACATTACAACAAAAGCAGATGAGATGGCCCACTGCATTGAGGAAAAAATTGTGTCACACATTGTCATTCACAGCTGCAGCAAGTACAGTTTAGAGGCATTGGAAAAGATGACAGGCAGGAGAATTTTTTTAGAATTTCTTGCCATGTTTTATAAAAACAAATAATATATTTACTTAAAAATGTATTCAATGTATTTATGACTTTAAAAATGTACTCAGTTTGAAACTAGTTTAGTGGTCTAAAAATTCAGACTTGCTGTAATTAAGATCTGAGTCTGTTCAAATCCTTTTTTCTTCAGGAAGAATCTAAGTGTCAAAATTAGGCAATATGGTAGTCATAACTCATAATTGCTAAAACAACACTGACAGGACTTAATGGCCAGATGTATCTGGATGAAGATGGAGTGACTGGTTTAAGTCACAGCCAGGCATAGAGAAATAATCTTATTAATCCCAGTTCAAGATGAGACATAAAGAATAGGTAGGAAAGCCTTTAGATCTGAAAGAAAAATTTGTTTTAAAAAAAACCAAATGGGTCACTTTAAAAGATTGTATACTAAAAGAATCAAAGGATCCAGAGATGTGGATCTTAGGGAGTCATTAATTCTCCAGTGTTCTGAATTGTCCTGGCTCCCACCATCTCAAAAATCTGAAATGACAGATGATGTCCAGTCAAAGAGTTGTGTATTAGCACTGTCTTTCTATTTTTGATAAAAGAAGATAAGAGCCTACTTAAATTGCGCTATGTGGTTAACCTTCAGATTAATGTGGACAGAGTTACAGATAATGGATTAAGAACTTTAAGCTTTATAAGAGGTACCAACGAAGACCCATGAAACCATGATCTTATATCAAGGTTTTGACTCTGCATCTCCCTGTACATTGGGCAGAGGCCTGATACATTTTCATGAACAGCTAGCCCTAGTAAAAGCACTAAGCACAGGAGCCTTTTCCTAACTTTGTTGGAGCTCTTGATTTACTGAATTTTAGCTGTCAGATTCTCGTCTGGAGAACTAAAGAACAGCTGCTCCATATCCATTCAGACTGTGCCTTAAATGACAGTCCTACACAGTAATGAAAGGAAACTATCTGTTTTGTATCTAATTAGCCCACACAGGAGGAAGTTCTCAAAATGTGAATTCCCAGTGCCTTTCTTTTTTTTTCCCCCAAAACATACATCTAAATGCAGTTCTGTGCTAGGATTATGTATTCTTTTGTAATTGTGCCTTATTTATTAATTGACTAGATGAAAACAAAATAAATAAAATATCTGACTAAGGTTTCATACATATTTGAACTTACGACACAGGCATAAAATCAAATACCAGCGCACTCACCCCTTCTCCTCTCCCCTATACATTGATAGTATCTGAGCTACAAAAACTCACCAGTGTGACCCCTAAGTAATTAATTTTTTGTGACTTCCATCCGAATAATGATTTTTAAATTCTTGTCACTTAACCCTAGCAGCATGTATTATTGCTGGCTTTTTCCTGGAATCTTAAAAGCAGTTCTGAAAAAGTTCTTCGGTCTGTAGGCCTCGCATGATTCCTCATCTCAGCATCACCTTTGTCCATCTGCAGTGCCCATAACATTCATGGATAACATGGATCTTCAGCTCTCTGGATGAATTTTAAAAGACTGTTGAGGGAGAAAATGGGCCTCTCACCCTAACTATCCCTGATCTTTGAACAGTCTGAATTTCCCATTGGAGGTACTCGTTGCAGTTGTTGGTTCTAGAGACATACTAGGCAACAAGGTTAGGCTTGGCTTACTCTGTCAGGAATCAATCAGGTTGGGGAAATTTAATGTGAACAAGTCCAAGTATTTACACATGAGATAGGTGTGTGAGTTCTCATTTTAGTAAGTAGTGATTCAAGGGTTGATTCATCTATCTTTTCAGGAGTGCTGAGGAGATTATTCTAGGTACCTGGCACATAGTTTGGGGCTGGCAGATTGATATGTGTATGAGAACCCCAAACCCTTCTGGACCAGCAGCTGGAAGCCAGCCAGAATATCCTAGAACAGCTTATAGGGAATGGAATTTCTGCATTTGAGTAGCTGAGCTGACTCTGACTAGAGCCAATAAGCTCTGAAGAGCCATTCATTTGCATCTACAGCAGAGGCCTAGATGTGGTCAGCTGAATTCACTGAATTGACTGGAGATCAAATTCCTTTCACATGTTAGAGGGAACTCTTACATGTAGCCACCTCTCTCCTGATGTCTGAATCTCACCCCAAAAGAGAATGTAACTGTCTGGGTGTCAAGTTGGTTGTATAAACACCAGCACCCAGTGTCATCACTAATATCCTAGATGGTCTAAAAAATCTGTGTTGACCTGACATTGAACAGAATCCAAATGTCTTGCACTCTTCTGATAAGACTGCTGAAGGCATGGTGCATCTAAGGAATCAAAGATGTCACTAGACTTATATACTGAATTGATGCCCTGGAGACAGGTAAGATAAATTAACATTGCTTGTACATCGTTTTCAAAAGAAAAAAATAAAGATGTCTTGACTAATTATTAAAGGATTCATTCTATTTTCTTCTATTCCTATGCAATTACTTTAACACAAATAAATGCAATATCTACTGATCCCTACCAGTATTATTTGGACAGCCATAGATACCAAATGGGTCTTTACAATGAGAAAAATATATTTTCTTTTTTATGAAAAAAATTTCAACAAGCATAGTGATAAAAGCATCCTATATTAATTTTCCAGCAACTGAAGATTTTAAATTTTACATTAGTGTGTCCACAAATATTTACAACACTGAAACAAAATATTTTCCCAGAATACCCAATCTAACTGCCACCATGACTGCTGAATGATACATTTCTGGCAACTACAGCAAATTTGCCGCTGGGGAAATTTTGAATGGAATGTTGCTATGTAATCAAACTCCAAAAAGTGTCTTTAAAATAGTGATGAATGAGTGAAGTCCACAAATAGGGTTTTTTTCCTGCCACAAATTTAATACCTACTAGCACCTTTTAATTGCATCAGTAACTGAAACGACAACCAAATAAATCTGACAAAGAATGTGAAAACCTTCACGTATCGTATGCTGTTGGGTGGGGAGATTTCAGGGAAGCTCGAACTAGTTATTTGCTTAATAACAAGGTTATATTTGGTTTTACAATTGCAATTATGATTTCATGGAGTTTCAAAATCAGGATGACAACAGCCTTCACACTTTGTGAAAAAATCTAGGTATATTCTCTCAGTGGCCCATAAATATGACTCAGACTGAAAGAGAAAGATTTAAGAGAAGCTGAACGATTTACTGTTCTAATAGATTAACAAAAAAATTTTTGCAAACACCTCATTTATATTAAACTAAACTTTTCTAATATCAGAATTCCTGTGTATGACATTTTATGACACTTTTTGTCTGTTTTGCTTTTGTATGCTTTCTTAACATGCTCTGATGCTCTTGTGTAAAATTTACACAGGTGATGATTCTCCCTTCTTTTGCTTTTAAAATAAAGACATTCTAAATCCTTCTTCCTAAACAACAAATTGCAATGACATAATACTATTAAAATAATTGATTATGTTAACTCTCTTAATGTTTTCTCTTTTTTTTTTGGTGGTGTTAAAGCTGAGACTTTGGATGACATGAATACCCCAGGTTGTCTCCAAATAATCCACATCCATCTTGAGCAATTTCAGGGATAGTTCTACCAGTCACATCAATTCCTAATTGCCATTTCCAGTCTGAAGTTCTGCTTTGTGCATAAATGCTCCAGTATATCCTGGCTGGACTCGTTATTGAACTAGGAACCCAGATCTCTGAAGACAGTTATTCTTAGGGTGTACCAGACAAGGTATTTCAAGTGAAAGTAAAACCAGAGATATGAATATCATGGTACAGGCCATGGTGAGAATCTCAGACACACTCCTTGCTCTGCCGTGACTTTTGGGGTTAGTTAGGCGTTGGCGTGTTGAGTCTTGTGAGTGAATGTCATTCATAAGCACCGGGCTGTACCAAAGCCTTGGTCAATGAATTGAAATGCATCACATGGGATTTCCAATCTTGCATTCAAAGATCAGAAATTTGTGTGGCCTTAGCATGCTAAGGCCCCCAGTGTGGAAACAAATCTTTGGCTCCTTAACTGGGCAGACTGAAAGCTTAGAGGATAAATGGATGGTCTCTCCTTAAACTCAGGGGACAAACATAAGAATGCAAAAGAACCCTTTTAAGCTAAATTATCATGTTGGAACAGAACAGATAGTTAAAAGTTAGTAACAAAGAAAGTTCAGAGTAGAAAATAAAAGAAGGATTCTAAGATACAAATGCCCCTTCCCTTGAAATGTTCAAGGCTATCTGGATAGGACTTTGAGCAATCTGGTCTAGTGGAAGGTGCCCCCATCCACAGAGGGGTTGGAATGATATCACCTTTAAAGTCCCTTCTAACCTAAACCTTTCCATGACTCTATGATTCCATGAAAAAGTTGTGAGTCTTACAAGAAAAGTTATGGAAAGAAGAAACCTAACCATTTAGAAAAGTCTTTGATCAGTTTATGACAAGCATTCTATAGTCTGTTTGCTCATGATAACGAGGAACTGCATATGATGTTGGGATATGCTCTTCATATGGCCTTTATTCTTAGCAATGTTAATTAGTAACAGAATTTGAAGTCACATGAAGCTGAGGATCTCCTATCTTGTTTCAAAGTATTTCTTGTGATTTATGATTAGGATACAAAGAGCCTCTTTCTCATTGTGGACTTACCTGGTAAGATCCTGAATGTGCTTGGAGTACCTTTATCTTCCAGTAAAACTGAAGAATATTCTTCAGCTTTTTCCTTATTCTGTAAAACCTGATTCTTTCAGGCAACATGAGATAAATATACTGTGAATAATAATCTAACAAGACAGCTGTAACTAGCAAGGGTATGAATACAGGTGGAAATCATGATGGACCCCACAGAAGTTTTTGATTCAAACTATTTACTGGATTTGGCATGTGCACTTCAAATATTTAAGTATGTCTTAAGCTGTACTTTTTTTTTTTTACACAATGACTCTCAGAAAACTTGAGAGGGGATGATTCCTAATTTAATGAGCAGCCTGCCCTTTCCAGAAGCCTTTCCTACAGAGGCAACTGTTACAAACAGTGGTGTTAATCTTTCCAAATTTCAATACCTACACTCTATTTGTACCTCCTTCTGAGATAATAATCCTTTATAATCAGTGAAAATATCCTATTATGCAATACTTGAGGAAGATTTCTGGTAAAGGTCAGATGTATAAGAATATAACTACTTCAAATGCAGATACTTCAGCACGGGTCCTATGAATTCCTATACAAGGGATTGTCCTGTCTAGCTTAGGCGACTAATTTTCAGGGATCTAGGGAATCATTACAGCAAGCACTGAAGTTGTCTGCATAGTAAAAGAGAAAAGTAGGTGCCTGACTTAGATATCTATAACTAAATGTGCAGTAATTCTTTTTGGATGATGTTGAAAGCACCTACATTTTTCTGTTGACTTTATAAGCACCTAGTTACAGAGAATAAATTCCCTAAGAAACTAAACTTAGTAGCTTGTTAGATGTGTAAGCTAGACAAAGAGGACTAATTTTTCACTGACATCTCTATCTGATGGTGACACAAGAAGATTGACATAGTAGAATAAAAGAGAACTGAAGAGAACTCAGCAAAGATTGATTTCTGACTATATACTGCAGTAAGTTCTGACCTAGACACAGGCACATAAAACTATAGATATGCAAAGAAAAGAGAGAAAAGTAGATGAAATACCAAATTCCAGACACTGCAAAAATATATAGGTAAAGAACAAGATGAAAAGTTCAAAATAAAACTATTTTTAGTCAAAGTACTTAATGGACATCAGCAATGTTTTGCTTTCAGACTACATATTCGGACTAAAACTAAAAAGTCATATTTATCTACAGAGAGTTTAGAATTGAGTTCTGTATTCCTAAATAGTTTTGAAACAGATGACCCAACAGATTTTTCTTGCATCTGTGACCTCATTATTCAATTTAGTGACAATATTGAAAGAAGTAGATGGAAATAAGGAGATATAGTGTTATCAAGGCTTACTTAACCTAGAGAATTATTTTCTCTGTTAGAAGAACCAAAACTCTAATGATAGACAGCATAATAACAAGAGATCTGTTTCCAGAATTGATTCATCTTCATCTAATCTCCAATGGAAAAAAATCAGAAGTTCTCTACTCAAAAGCAAAGCTTGACATTTTAAAATAGCACACATGCCAGATTTAAAATCACATATTTAGGCATGAAGAAAATGAATATTTTCTGTATTTTTCTTCGCAAATTTCACCACCAGACACATTCAATATGCTTAACTTGTTAAAGTGCATCAAGTGTGCCATTTAAAAAGTAGCACTCGTGTTACTGTGCTTACTTGCACCATAAAAATAGAACTCCCAGCACTTAGAGAAGATGAAGAGAGCTTCAAAAATAAGTATTTTAACTCATGCCCTAGACACCTCTGAATCTGCTCTATGCTTAGAGAACAGTGGCCTGTACACTTGCCACTGTGCAGAAGCTGCTGTTAAAGAGAATTATAGAGAATAAGGGAACTTGGTTCCTTTTAGAGCAATTAGAGCTTAATGGACTTTAAAAAGAAATCCTATTCTCATATATTCATTAATTCTATCTCGTGAGACACAGCTCCTCTCTTCTCCATTTCTTTTCACACTCAGGGTCAGAAAGAGGGCATTTTTAGACATCATTCAGTTATCTTTTCTTATTGATTTTTAAAATTATTTTCTTTTCCTCAGGAATGACCAGCATATATTTTTGGGTGCAGCTGAAAGCAGTAACTGGCTACTTTCGCCTCATCTTGCAAGGGCATGATTTACCCAGGCAGGTGCTGGCAGACCTGAGCTCATTTTACCTTTCCTCAGAGCTAGCTGACTGAGCAGGAGTGTGGATGGGATGAACTTGGGACTGTCTATAACCACCTGTGCAGGCATGCTCCATAAATCATTAGTCACATCTCTGGGATTAATTCCCTTAACACCATCCACATGGAAATCTGGCTGCAGAAAGCCTGCTAGGTGCAGGCCCTCTCTCTGTCATCAACCAAGAGTTGGGCAGCTCAACTGGAAATCCCTCGGATGAGGGGGTGATGAGCGTGCCTTTGAAAGTGTCCTCCTTTTTTTTTTTATCTAGGGAAACTACAGTGATTACCTTGGACTTCCGTCTAACTTGGAGATGCTGGCATTAGGTGAGAGAAATCTGATTCCCCAAGGGTGAAAATGTGAGCACCTTCCCACAGAGTGGGTGCAGCCCACAGGAGTCAGCAGCAGGACATTGGCCAACATGACTGCAGTGGTCTCAGTCTGATATTACAGACAGGATAAACCAAAGGCTTAATGATCTTTTTTTTCAGAGTTTCAAAACAAAGCTAGACCATGGAAAATGAGATGTCCTGGTTCAGTTTTAAATTGTTAGCAGGTCTAAACAGATTTATGTAGCAGTCATGGGCATTTGCATTTAGGAACCATAGACTATTTAAATCCTAATAAATATCTTCTGCTGAACTGTGTCAAAACAGAGTGCAAGAAACCTTGAGTGGGTTCCTTAAACAAATAATGTTTTAACTTACTTAAATGATGCCCTCCAGGTATTATACTGAAACACCTGTTTTCTTGAGCAACAGCTACTCCCATGGGAAATAAGTTCAAAGACAATATAGTAGCATACAAAATGTTTTTGCCAGATACAAGTGCTGCCTACATTCAGTATTGCAAATGCAATTTTTTTTCATTTGCAGTCATCTTTCCTTAATAACCCAAGGTTATTTATACAACATGACTCTTTTTATTTGTATGAAAGGGATTATCAATGGAAATCTTAAATTTCACTCTATTTTAAAAGACCTTGTTGAGTTTAAAGGGCAAGAAAAAAGTAAATCTTTTCATAAACTGAGTTTTAATGTTAATCTGGAAAGGGGGAAGAAAGTTTTTGTACCTCAGCAACAGTTTCCCTCTGGCCCTCCACAAGAATCTGAAATGAAAACTGTCCAAATTAATGAAAAGATCCTAGTTTGCTTCAACAGGCTTTGGACTGCTGCTCCCACTGATTTCAACAGTACACTATCTAAGCAGGGAGAAATGATCTAATGCTTATCTCTCAGTATATCAAGATTACACAAAATCAATAGTAAATATAAAGAGAGATTATAATTAGGCCTTGATAATTCTGAGTTATTATTCAGAGTTAAAATCTAATTTGCAATGCATATTAGTTTTGGGAAGGATGACAGAAGTAGAGGAGAATAAAGGAGAAGCAAATAAAGGCTGCATTGGCGATGTCATCTTTGCCTTTTAGCAGTTTTGTTCAGATAGGACAGGATTTTATCTGTTGCACTCCTTCTCTGTGGTTCATTTATGAATCATGGCAGTTGAGTCTTCTGAGTAAGTAGACAAGGATACACTTGATTATGTTTAGAGACTTTTCCACTACTCATATTTTCCCATTAATTTCAGTAGAAGTTTGATTCAGCCCTTTGCAAACACTAAAATCCACTGAGGGCTGGGCGTGAACATTTCCAGAATAGTAGCAAATGAACATTTTCAAAAATAATGTTCTAGCTGAAACAATTTCCTAGTAAAGTATTCACAAGCAGCAGTCTTCCTGCAGTTCTTGGCTATGCAAAACAATTTAATCATACCATAAAGCCAACTGGAAAAAAAGTTCTCTAAGCCCTATAAACACAACCACTAACATTTCCAATGATCTTTCCTAATTCCTGTTGGAAAGAGCTCTTACTGTGCTACCTAGCAGTTCAGTTTGCATTCTCTAATGAGGTGATTACCTCAGAGCAATTAGAAGTTTAGAAATAAAGACAACTAAATAAACAGAAAGATGTGAAACATTTTTCCGCGTTGTCTTTGCCAAAGTCAAAGCAAATAAAATTCTTGGAAAAGAAATTACATCTTTCTAGGCATTGATCAACATTCTTATTTTAAACATGTCAGAAAAAATACTATCTCAGATATATCTGGACTCTCCATACATGCCAACTGGTGTCCCAGTAGCACCTTCACTTTTGAAAAACTGTCTAGAGTGTGTGGGTTCTACCTGCATACCCTTCTCACCTTGTACATGAGCTTTATTGTCTGTGGCTTTGGCTTAGCAAAATGGAGCAATTCCTGCCACGTTAGAGAAGTGGACTAAAGTTCTTGAAGTAAGGGATGCCTGAAATCAGTAAAAGTCAACTGGGCTTGCAGACAAAACCTCCACCAGCCAACCAACCAACCAACCAACCAACCAACCAACCAACCAACCCAACTACTAAGCGGTCATTTTCTTTCAGATGACTTCAGAGAATTCATTGTCATGTCCAGTCTGCAGCTGTGGCTTGGAGTGAGGCTGGCTTGACTCTTGCACTCTTGAGTTCTCTGCTGGTGTGACTACAGTGTGGGGAGAAGCACATAAGGGTAACACACATAAGGTACCTTGCTACAAGTAGTGGGGTAGAGGAAGGTAAGATAGGAAGGTCAGAAAATATATGGGTTAGCCCCTTCTTGTGTTCTGGAAACATACATACTGAGACTAAACCTCACTTCTCAAGGCACTGAGATAACTTTCTTCCTCCTGGAAGAGGGAGAAGCGAGGAATTCTCATATAAGACAACATTATTACAGAAGCTATGGGTGGGATAGCAGGACAAGCTGCTTCACCTGATTCATAAGATAGTGCACATGTTGGACTAATTTTTGCAAGGGAAAGTTTGCAAAATTATTTTTCATGAGCTCAACTAAATTCAACTCTTCAAGCCTAACTGAGTTATTGCTCAACTATGTCCTTACATTAGTTCATAGATTAATATGATGAGTGTGTTTTCCTTGAGTCCAAGGGAAGGTTGAAAGCCTGATATTATCCAGATTCAAAGGAAAAAGGATGGACAGAGTAAATCTCGTTGGTGAAAAGGAGGGCTCAGCCAGCCCTACAGCAGTTTGACCTGAAGATAGCCTCTCACAGCCACCAATGCAGCTGTCAGTGGAGTTTTCAATAGCCAGATGTTGTTACTGGAAAATACATTCCAGAGTTCATTGGAGCTACTTATAGTCCTAACCTTGTGTGACCAAGGCAGCTGATTTTGTAGCTAAAAAAAGGTATTGCAGATTAAGCTGAATGTGAAGCATCAGCTATAGAATTATGTGGTATTTTGCTGGCAAAACTGTAATGACTAGAACATGCATGTGCCTCTTCACTGTGCCAGCACAAGTGCTTTCCTGTTTTTAACCTGTTCTGTGTACCTCAGGAGATGAGCATATCACTCAAACAGTGGCTGGAGCTGATATGTTTTCTTTCCTTCTTTGCATTTGGCTGATTTACTCTCTTGTCCCTTTGAGATCATTTTGTCCCTCAGTGTGAATATTATATGGTAGCTGTAAAAATTTTTTGAAAAAAAAATACAAAAAATGCCCTCCCATTCTGCAGAACAAGAAGGATTTTCAAGGTCCTGGAATGTGCGTGTTTCTCAGCCACCCACAGAATACATGAAAAAATTAAATGCATTTGACATGTACAGTACATCATGTCATGTCTGCTGATGTGATCCAATAGAGAGCTAAGAATTACTCAATACAGGGCTTATAGAAACAAGAAAAGGAGATGATTGCCTAAAATTTACTCTAGTTTGCGAAATAGAATGGATCCACACACCTTGATTTCAGGGGAATATTTCCTATTTCCTGTGTAGAAAATAGAATTCAGTTAGAAAGGCTTATTTTTATTAAGTCCATATAATGTTTACTGAAATGTGTGGTCAGGGGCTTAAAATTAAAATGGGCTGGCAGTATGAGATGTCCCTCTTCAGCAGAGAGACAGTAAAGGAAGTGGAAAACTGTATTCTGTATCAGACCCTGTAAACAAGGTCCAACTATACTCTTTTGTGTGGGTCTGGATCTGCATCTGAAACACCAGTACAAGTACTGAGCTGCCATTTTCTGTGTGTGCTGTAAGCTTGAGAAATCTCTATGAATCTGTAGAATATTCTACAATTTACCAGGTTATAGCAAATACTGATGTCTTATTACAGCTTTAAAAATACCTACACTCTTTTGATGGGAAGAAGCACAGTACTTACAATTCCCACGTTCCACCTGCTGGATAGGTGTCCTGTGATATTAAAGTTTCATGATATTCTGTGTTGGGCATGCCCTGTGGGTTTGGGTAAAAGCATTGTTAAAGTGTAAGTTCCTCCCTCCTTTCTCACCATCTCCATTAAGCAGGAGCAGATGACAGCAATCATTCCCACCACAGTCACATTTTCCCAGGTCCCTTATTTTCTGCAGAAATAGTGTCACTTCAGGTCCTGTTTTTTCAGTACAGACTATACTTTTGGCTTGCTCCAGGTCTTGCCATTGCTAATGCCAAAGCAATGCCCCTTCAGATATCATCAGTTTGGTGTTCAGGGGTCTATCAGAGGTGATCAGATCTTCACAGTATTGCGTTTTTTGTATTACTGCAGACAGTCTGTGGGTGTTACAGCTTCTCCATTGCTTCTGCCTTCATTTTACTGTTCACCAAATGTTTCAGAATTACAAACAGCCACCTTGTAAACCCTGCAGTTTTCTCTAGAATTTGTAGTTGTTTTTCTGTACTTTCTGTTGTATGAAAAGTTATCGTATTCTATTTCAGGTACTGTCCCTGGGACTTGACTTTCCTTGTCTTCCTAAATGCATGGAGGTGTATGTACTATACTGTTTCTCTTAATTCAGGTTCTTAAATACAGTTTCCACTTTGACAATATTTAGATTGTCTATCGAATTTTAAATCACTCAGTACCATTTTAGGGTATATTGATATTTTTACACATCAAAGAGATATTATATTAAAATTCACTTTTAATAAGAACAACAGAAAATCAGTTTTTGTAATTACGACTAGGATGTGTATGTCTTAGGGCATCTAATATAAGGCTACTTCAATTTTAAAAAATGAAAAACCTAAAGAAGGAAAAGGATTCCTTTACATATTGGAAATTTACTTTCTTCCATTACAGAAAGATCTACGGTCCAAGAAACACACTTTTGGCTGATTGTACTGAGCTATTATTAGTAGTAATTTGACCAGTTCATAGATAAAGGAAAAAAGCAAACCAATTCGTGAATCATCCAACCTAAGGTAAACTTTGGATCAACTCTACATTTAACTCCATGATTAAATTCCATTTGAATATTTATGGACTCTTTTACCACTATATTTATTAATGATAAATCACCTTCTTTGGTCATTTGAAACACATCAAAGTATGTTTAAATTACTGTGAAAAGAGGACTTTATGATGGTGATATTCTAGCTACAAATGTACAGAACAATTCCTGAAAGAACATTAGAGGCTCATGGGTTTTTTCTTTTTTTTTTTAATAGACACTGCTTACCTCACAGATTCCTGTGTGAAAATTAAAGGCTGAGTTTATAAAACTACTATCCCTACCCATGTCAGATCTTCTCCACATATTTCTAGCTGAAAAATTAGAGAGGAGACATTAAGTTTTATAGAAACCGACAATTATGAAGAAACAAATATGTGCAGAACCATTAGAGGTGCACTTGAAGGGAAATCTGTGAAAAAAAAAGTTGATTACCAGACTTAAAATGACTGCAGAATTGCAAAGTAGTGGGGGTTTTGATTTTGCAGAGTGCCCATCCCTGGGGAAACGGTTTTGGGACTGTTGCATATTGGGCTGTCTGGAATACGCTGTCTCTGATCTTCCCTGGGCTAAATGGCTCTTACACAAATAATTATGTGCAAGACTGAGTTTTTATGGCATGTTGACACTGCTAAAAACAAGGAGACCAGGGACTGAGCTCTAGCATGAGTCTCCTGATGTTCCAGCTCCACACAGGGTGTAGCTTATTCCCTGGGTTTGGTCCATGGCACTCCAGCTAGCTCCTCCCACAGAAATTCACGTGGGATCCAGCACTATGCAACACACAGAGGAACCAAGCTTTGTCTCAGGGTTTGGTCTGGAGACTTTTGTGGCATAGGCACAGCCCCAGCACTATGTATCTTTGTATCCCATTCCCAAGGTGTGCTGAGCCTCACGGAAGGAGTAGGGAAAATGCAGCATTTTGCAGGCATATATACCCACAGGCTAGTCACTTTTTGTAAAGGAAAAGTGCAGTGGGATTGTAGCAGTGCTGGGAAACTACGCATGTACAGTGGACCTTACTGTCTGCCTGCTTATAATAGCCAGTTCATGTACAGAAATCAGACTTCACCTCACAGCAAAGACATCTTTCTAGTCAGATTGCTGGGGTTTTTGAAACATGAACTGCTAAGCCTGAAGCAGCCCTCCAAATACCTTTTCCATTATGATGATGGGATTTCATGGACAGATTTTGGAACCCTTGCTTCTTTCCGTCCCAGCCTCCCTAAGGGGACCAAGAAAAATCTCTGGACACTGCCTCTTTGTTGTGCGTGGCATCTAAGGCAAGGATACAGGCAAAGGAAGAACATTCCTTTCTGGCTTTCAAAAGGGTCTTTAAGAGGTAACAACCTCCATCTGTTTTCCTTCTCTGATAGCAAGGGAGAGGGACAGTGAGTAGAGAACACAGGAGATCAGTTTGAGGCCACAGCTCCCCAGGTATAGCCTTGCTTCCTCCTGTCCTGAGGGAGGGTGGGAATTAAGGCAGGTAGGAATTAAGCCAGTTCAGTGGATGAGAAGAAGGCCTCTGAAGGACTGGTGGTGTATGGAAGAACTTCCTGTTCTTCCTAGGGCTGGGTTACTTCACCTTATCTTTGAGCAGAGCGCAAAACTTGCCCAAGTGGAGGGAGCAAGGTGGGGTCCTACATTAACATCAAAGAGCAACTCCTCTCATCAGGATAGCCCCAGTTTCCTTTCTTGGAAAAAAGTAGGAAAAGTGCTGATTCTGGAGAAGAGGAAGATTGGGAAGCAGTGAGAAGCTGGAGTTCAGAGCGCACAATACAGAAGCGAGATGGGGTGGTAGGCAGAGGAAGGTGAAAATAAAAAGCTGAGAGAAACTCTGAGGAAAAGTTTAGGACCACACAGACAGGACAACAGAGAAGGAAATGAAGAAGTCAGAAATTCTGAGGAAAAAGAAAAATTAGATGTAAAACCATGTGTCACCTATCTTTGATAGCAAATTCATGCCACCACCCTTAAATCCTTTCTCTTTCTCTCTGTTGTGTTGATAGATAGAGAAGTGAGTTCTGTCTACTCAT
This sequence comes from Camarhynchus parvulus, assembly GCF_901933205.1. Classification (NCBI taxonomy): domain Eukaryota; kingdom Metazoa; phylum Chordata; class Aves; order Passeriformes; family Thraupidae; genus Camarhynchus; species Camarhynchus parvulus. The sequence goes on along the minus strand of NC_044571.1, from coordinate 50,497,354 downwards.
GCAACATAGACAATTTTCTATGTTGCATGAGTAGACAGAAACACCAAAAATAGATCTCCAGAGGCATCTCCACAGGACAGTTACTCAGCTATCTCCAATACTTATTTTACAACAAAAATAAAGCTGAAGTAGAAATGGAAATAAAAATGCTTTCCATATACATAGTGAAGAAAAATTAACAAGGGAGAATTATTCTTTCTCTAACTGCATTTACATTTTCAGAAGGATAGTAACTTAATGTGATGGTATGTATCTTAAAACGAGACCTCGTGCCTGGCCATCTGTTAATCTCATCTTGGCTTTCTCTCATTTTCATAGCCTAGTGTTTGTATCCCTCCAGCATATGTTCATTTCTTCATTTTTAATCAAGTATTAAAATGCATAGGGAAATGGCAGAGACCCTGGGGAATAAAAAGTTCTTAGTGTGGCCTAAGTAAAATTCCAAAAGTGGACAGAAAATTCCGTCTCTTTGTCACACAGTGTTATGACTTGACCTGTCTCTTTTTTCCTTTCAAATATGTAATAACAGCACTAGCATTTACACCCTTTAGAAGTTATAGTATTTTTAACAATTCAATTAAAAAGTTAAGCCTCATTTTATTCCAATGTCACCTGACTCTTTTGTCTTTTGACATGATAAAATCTCAGACATAGTGTGTCATTTTTACTAAGACACTGAATTTTCCCCAAGTAGCATGGTGAAAAAAGCTTGGTACTGCAAATGACATGATAAACGAAATCTTTCAATATAAGTGAAAAAACACATCCACAGGGAGGTCAATCTAAAAATCCATGTAAGATTTAGACATAGTGTGAATGCACTCCATCTCCTGTAAAGAGATGAAATAACGCATTTTGACTAAAAAAGAGGCATCAAAAAATCAACTCCTGATTTAAATTTTCAAATATATATAGGGATTTTTAACTGTTTCAGGTTGCTCAAGTAGTTAGCACAAAAGATCTTGGTGCTAAAAGCACTTCCTGAAAATCAAGGTCCTATAAAACTGTCTTTGACCGAGCGCTGAGACACCAAGGAGGGCAGAAGTCATGCTTCTCACACTTCTCTGAAGAAACACTTTATTTGGAATTCTGAAGCATGTCAGCAGCTCCTACTAAACACTTGCACTTCTCGGGTTTTTTTTGAGACAGCTTGTGCAATGTGACATAGAAGTCAGAAAAATGAAAAGACATTTACATATGTATTTAATCCATGTTGAAGAGACCCCAGGGTATGTATTAGACCAAATCAGGAGCTCAGTTGAGCTGGTAGAGAAGTTTTCTCCATGACAAACCCTGATTTCAGCACCATTACTCAAGCTCCAGATGGATACAAGAGGGACTTACCTTGCTCTGCTGATGTGGGAATGTGACAGAAGTGAATAGCAGAAGTTAAAGGCTTTCTGTACCTTTTTCAGAGAGACAAAAGCTTAAATACGGATCAACCACATCCTTATAAGAAGCCAGATCTCATGGCAATTGCCTCATGCTGTACCTGTGTGGCTTGCAGGAAAATGGGAATATTGAGGAGCTTAAGGAGCAAGACTGAGTGCAGAAGCTTGCAGCACTTGGCTGGGCTGTAAGATTAAAGCCTTGTTTCTGCTTGGAGTGGAGCCTCACGACTTACCTCCATCATGAGATGCCCTTGCTCACCTGCAGGTGCTTTCTGATGGTGTTTTTTATTGTTTCCTCCCACACAAAAAAAGACACCAGAGCAGTGCCCCAGCAGCAAACCACAGACCTTCAGAACCTCTGTGAACTGCTGGCATTGTCTTCTGGCTCCTGTTCAGGTGCAGGGCTGCCCTTGGCACTTGGCTTGCTCTCCACGGCATATCCGCTATTTCAGGTCCACACCACCCTCCCTCCTCCCCTCCCTCCTTTCTCTTTACTACCAGTTGCATGCTTTCTACACCCAGCCTTGCTGAGAAGATGTCTGAAGTGTGGGTAAACAGAGGAATACATAAAAGTTTTCAGTGAGCTGATGGTGCTTTTCTCTCTCTGGTTTGATCCCACTTCAGTCTTAACCATATTCTTTTCTTTTCTTTTTTACTTACGATTTTTTGTAGAAATATTTTTCAGAAAAAAAGAGAACGACAGCAAAATCATCCCATTTAAATTGTAAAAAGAAAATTGCAAAAAGAAGCAATGTAGGTGTGATTGCATTAGGAAGGAAGAAAATAATTCAGAACAAATGAAAGGCAATGATGAGAGTACCATATAACAATTGTGGAAGAAACAGCTGACATATGAAAGAGACACAGCAATCTCTCCATAATCTAGGAAAAGCAATCTGGGCAACCTGGAAATCAGTAGGACTCTTAAAAGAAAGCCTTAGGTGGCTTTCAAAAATAAATATAACTTATTTGTTATAGTAAGCATGAAAATTCATAACAATATGATGCTCTAATGCTATTCCCTCTGTTAAACAATTGCAAGGCAGCTGAAAGCAGTGTAAGAGAAGGGAAATCTCCTCTGCACATCAGAAAATGGCAGGATTCAGATTGTTTAGCCTGGATTTTTTTAACCAGACAGCCCCCAGATCTTTTGCTAAGTCATTCATGCTTTGTTATGAAAGGCAGCTATCAGCTGAAAAACTCCAGGCCTATTGCCCATCTTCCTGAAACCAGATTTGCCATCTGTTAGGATCCAGTATTTAAATAATGATGTCAAACATTAAGAACTGAAATTTCCCCAGCCCCTCAGAGAATCTTTACCCTTACCATTATGTTGTGCCACTTTAAGCTGCTTTTCTACACAATCTTGAAGATATTTCTTCCTTCACACTGCATTGAGTATCTTCATAGTCTTCAAAAACACCTACGTCTAGTAAAGGATGTGCAGTCAGCAAGCTTTCATAGAGAAGAAGCAGCACATCAGTAGGTGATGAGCATCCATCCCTGAGAGCACCTACAGCCCATCTGTAGAGAGCAGATTCACCCAGCACACCCCACAGCCTGGTACTCACCACCCAGACCGTCCTGGGCTACAGTCAGCTCAGTCTGAGTCTCAGCTCTGAGCATGGCTGGGCTCAGTTCACCTTTGACTTCATACAACCTTGATAACAGATCTCTCAGGTACAAACAAATATGGATAAGTGTGTTTTTCTATTATGTTCATTTGTTTGAAATTATGTGCATGTCAAAACACTCTATACATGTGTGGATATTTACTAATTTTTGAAGGTAAAAATCTTCTAGCCCAAAAGTTCCCTTGGAATTTTATCACAGAGAGAAAGTTTAATAAAGCAGAACTACTCTCCAAAACCCTCAGTACAATATTAAGCTGTTTGTGTCATCTGTAACATCACAACCAAGCTCTACATGACAGCGCACAAATTGGCCTGCCAGAAGTTTAATCTCTGATGGCAAAGAGGAGCAGCTCTTTCACCTTTCTCAGGCTGGAAAAACACCTCTCACCTCTCTCCTCTCTCCCTTCTGAGTACTCTCTGTACTTAGGGAAAAATGATGAGCAACCTCATGCACCGAAAATTCCTGCATAATGCCGAAATGCTAAACGAGAACTTTTTTTTTCCTCTGCAAATATAAACACATTCCACTTGAAGGTACAGTTAAAAAATAGCAAAGATATGATTAAAGAATTCCATGTGGATTCATTACAAGCTTTCATTTCTGGTAAACTAATAAAGCTTTCCAGCTCATTTAAAAAAATAATCTCCCAACATTACACAGGAAGAAAAAATTATTACTCTTTGGGTCTCTGATAGGATATTAGGAGCAAGGCAAAATATTATCTATGCCAGATATACAAGCCAATATCGCAGAAAAACTCATAAAGTATATCAAGTCCAGGCAACAACATAACAAGCAAAAAGCAGAAAATTACTTGAACTGTAGCAAACTGATGGTAGACCCATAAATATAACTACTGTGCTTGCAGCCAAAGCTAAAACCTCAGAAACACATTTTCAGAGATATACAATCAAGACTGGGGAAAAAAAATAAAAGAGAGAGAGAGAAAATTAACAATAAGCCCAAAAGCTTTTTACAGACTGTAATGAAGAAGAAAAAGAACACAAGGTACAATAATAAACCAGATGAGGTAATAATATACCCAGAAAGAGTTGAGAAGAAGGAAAGTGGTCAAAAGTCATTCCTAGTTCAACTTGGCGGCAATTTAAAGAAGCAAGAAAAAAAATATGTATACATGTGTGTGTGTATATATATATAAATATATATATATATATGCTTAAAAAACCTTCAAGAACACTGCCAAGATTCCTTGTGGTGCTATTTCTGTGCACACAAATACTCTTTCACAAATGCATGTGAGTAGCCACATGATGCAGGACATTAAATACAGCAAACAAGTCTTGTTTCCATTCACAGCCTTTGCATTTCTCTAATACTGGGTTTCAGAATGTGGTGGTCTGAGGAAGAATTTGCTCTACTCATGAAGATTTCCCCCAGTAACTTAGAGGAAGGAAACAATATCAGTCTATTGCGTGAATATTACAGGGATGTTTCCCTCCTAAGTGCTGTATATGTGGGGTTTGTGTACTGGCAGCCCAGTATATAAATTAATGTTTTACACATTTCTTAGAGGTCTTTAAAAAAACCCAAACCAAACAAAAAATAATATTGAGCTTTTCAGCATACATTGACATGCCCAACATATTTTGCAAAGATCCAGCAAGCTGAGTTTGAAATACATGTCTGGTAGGCTGTTTTCAAATCAGATTTTTAATTTCATGTAGATCTTATTATTTTTCCACCCATAGTGGTGCCTGTGGTGCAGATCTGTCCTGAAGGAACATCTTTTGAGGGTGCTTTGAAGAAAACAAAATCAAAAGGTGGAACTGTAGAGGGAGAAAGAAAGCAAATTGTTCCCACACATTTATTGCCAAATAAGAAAAACCAAAAGAGCTCTCTGGAGAGTTGTAGCTGCAGTTGCAGCAACGTCTTGACCTGCTGCACTGCTTTTTGTTTTGTACTCCTCAGAGGCAAATTGCATAGGGTTCACTCAGGCGAACACATAATCATCCAGCCGCAGATTCATCCCACCTTGCTCTAGGTCCCTACACAAAAGCCTGTGTGAGGAGCAGACCTATCTTACCCTCTTTGCACAGCCAGTGGAGAGGGAGGAATTTCTAGAAGACTCTGGTGGTCTGAATTTAACTATCCCTAGAAGAGCTCCTGTCCTATTGAGGATAAGCTAGTTTCATTTTTTCTTTGTGTTTCAAGGGCACTCTGGTAGATGTTCTAAATTCATATTGGAAAAGGGTTTTTTTTTTAAGCTTTCCTTTGTACCACTTTCTTTGCTTCACTGCTTTTTGAGTCAATTGTTTCCCCTAGAAAGTGGGGCATAAAGAAAATAACTTCACTTATTGAGATAATAAATAATAAAATGTTAAGCATTACTCTAATTTAGAGGGGAAGTCGTTGGGGATAAGGCACTTAGTGGTAGCTGTTGAAAGGCTCAGCCTTGTTAAAAGGAGTTTGCAGACTGTAAATCTCGAATGCCATGTTCTCAGTGCTCTGAAGATTCCCCCTGTCCTGCAACTTTGTGGTGTATTTTTGCTCAATTTCTTTTTTCCACAGGAAAGGAGAAGCAGCGCTTTCTGGTAGGCTCTGCTGCTACTACAACTAATGCTTGTGTTGTTTTAAAATCCCATTTAATCCACGGCATCCATTCAAGTCACAGTGTATTTCATCCTGTTTCCCCAAGTGCCTCCTTCCCGCTCCAGAGCATTTGCTAAAGCAAAGCTCATTCGCTGCATTACACAACCCCAAATTACTCCAGGAATTAGGGCATTCCTGATCCTGCTGCTAATACTGGTGTTATACAACTGAGGCTCCCTCCAGATCTGCTCCATCCTGAGGGCGGATAATGGAAGTTGCTGAGAGGGACGTGCAGTTTGCCAGGTCTGGGCTGCCAACTGCCTGCTTCAGCTGGGGCCTGATCCTGAAGTTTGCAGCTGAGATCCACCCTCTGGAGCAATCTGCTGTGTGGGGAGACAAGAAAGGCAGACTGGGCTCCAGCAGTGCTCTGAGGCCAGTGGAACATCACCAAAGTTTTAGAGATGGAATGACTAAGTTGAAGAACGCCGCCCTGGTAGAAAGTGAAGCTGGGTGCCCAGCTGGCCTCTAGATGAGCTTGTTTCCAAGGAAAGAGGTTTTATGAGATCTCAAGGGACTTTCTGGACTGACCAAGTCTGGAAATACAGATCAGAGAAATCCACCTGTGGCACAGCCAGGATTTACTGAAAGTTGGGTTAGTGGTAGACTGAGGACAATCAGAGATCCCTGAAGTCCAAGGGCTTTGTCAGGGTCTTATAATTTTTGGTTTTCTTATCTGGCATCCAAGACACAAAGGCAAAAGTCTGGAGCAATGCTGATTAACTTCAGACCAGAGAGACTCGTGGCTTTTCTGTGTATGAATAAGTAATGAAGGTGTTGGCAGCACAGTATTCAGTACGTGTCCTTGTGAGAGACAGAGAAAAGCAGGCTGTCACAATCTCTCAGCCATATCTTATTTATATATTGGAAATAAAATAGGCTATAGTGTTTGTGGGATTCTTTAAACTGATTTCAGTTTTATGTCTTAATTTACTCTTACCTCAGGAGTTAAGAAACAAACACTCCTTAAAATGCAGATTATAAAACACATACTTATGGCCATCTGGAAAAAACATACTGATTGATTAAAGTTCAATCTATCTGCTTTAAGACCAGCTCACAGTTACTGCAATGATTGCAATTCCAGCTATGAGCATTATTTTCTTCTTGAAACATTCCTTGCTCTTATCGGCTCAATTATTCAGCAGAACTTTCACTTATTTCATGTATTTCAGTGCCCAGGACATATCTGGAGATAGTCTGGAGAGCAGTTCTGCAGAGAGAACAGGATTTTGTGCCTGGTGACTCAGAATTGCTGAAGAATATAAAGGTCCAAGCTCTGTGAAAAAAACAGAGATACATTTGCATACTCCCTGTACCTTAGAGCAGTTGAGAACATGATCCAAAATACTGACCACAGCTTAACTATGTACTGACATGTTCTGCCTGACTTTATGTAATGTTCTTCTATTAATTTAATAATTAAGCAATTAGCCCCTAGGATATTTTGCAAAACAGCCTAGCAGCATGCAAAACAAAATGTAAATTTTAAAAGTGTTCCACTTGCCTCTGACAAAGGAACAGTAAGTGATTTCAGTGCAGGAAAGTCACTGAAACTGTATACTTTTGGAATGTTAGTCAAAAATGCACTTTGAAAGCTAGAATGAAATGTAGAAATATTTTATGGCTACATTAGCAGAAGCTGGAAGTCTGTTCTTGTATTGGTAAAGGAAATTAGTCAATAATCTTTTACACATTTGCTATGTGATGAGGTACATATACCTTGTTTGGAAACTTTCAGAGGTCTCACACACTTAGCCTAGAGTTAGAGTGTATCATTGTTTCCCCACATCTCCCCATTATCTTCTCAACCCTGCATGAAGTACTGTTGATTAAATCATGTATGTTTTATTTTCCTAATGCCTTGCAAAAGATAGCTTGAAAAACACAACGTGACCTAAAAGCTCATTGAATCTTATTCAGTGTGCATTCCCCAATTATTCTACCAGTGTAGTCAGTTCCAAACCACTGGTAAATTTGTCATAATAAAATTCTCTATTGGCTTTCCTCTATATACAGGTCGTGCCTCTACCATACCACTCTGAGCTCCTCCCAGATGGATTCTTTTGCTGCTGGCAGGAGCCAAATATTTCTCTTCTGTCTTCTCAGTATTTGGTTCATGTAGTGTTTACCCTTTTTTATTCAGTATGTTAACTGGTGGAATACCAAGTCAAAGTAACAGCAGGACTCTGTTCATGTAACATGGACGTTGACTATAAAGCAACTGATTCACCACATGGAACAAGTGTGCAGAAGAAAATCTGATAACAGATGGTAACTACTACTGCCAGACATTAAAATCCTGATACTGAATTGAACTGTGTCATGTCCAAAAGGAACTCCAGAGCTCAGGCAGATGAATCAGCCCCAAAAGTCTCTCCTTTCTTTTTGAAATGAGGTAAACTATTTCTTCTAGTCTTTGCTGATGCAGTTTGAGAAACCCACCGTCTTTCAAAAATCATGAAGCAGGAGGGATAAGGTGTAAGAAGAGAGGTTGGAGCAGATGACCCACTAATCTCTTCCAACCTTACCATTCTGTGAGTCTGTGAATTGCTGCATAGAGAAACTATAGTAGTGGCAGCTTACCAACACCTGCATTTTACAAATGATTGGGGGAATCTATTTTTAAGTATAAACAAGTATGTAGAAAATTAGTACTGAAAATAAATAGAAGAAGATTTTGGCCTGTCCTTACTTTGTTGGCTTAAATTGGTTAATATATTGTCCTGTGATTTGCTTGTAAGTTCTCATTTAGATCACAATCTTGCCTAAGGACTCATTTTGGTATAAAACATTTATCAATATGGTTATAACAGAAAACCTTTATCTATATGTTTATAGTGGTTTGCAGCTGGGATAATGATCTGCCCATAGAAACATTTCAGTCCCCGGTGAGTCTCACTGATTTCACTGAGATTTAATGGCCAACAGCATTCTCTGTTAGCAGACATTAGCAAAAAACTGAGGTTGTACTCAAGCACCTCAATTTGTAGTGGTAGCCCAGTGTACTGGCACCATTGCAAGGCAGTTTTAGGGGGAGACAAAAATGGTTCCTTCCAAAGGAAACTAAAGCAGAGACTCTGCTCCAGCTGCACCCCAATGTTCTCTGCCCCCAAGGCAGGGTGTAAAGGCTGAACCCAATGACTGGCCCTTCACACAGCTTTGAACATGAGACTGGCAGGGGTATTCAGTCCAGAGCACTGCCTGAAGTAACCATGGCTGCAAGGCCTTTGCTGTTAAGCACTGATCTGTCCTGCTGTGGTGAATTATTTATTAGGATAACCCTAGCCTCAGTTAGACATCTATGTTTTTTTGGAGAGGATTTAATGTAATTAATTTTAGCCATCTGAAAGTCATGTTCTTAATCCAAGCTAGTTGGTCTGCAGTCTTGCCTTATTCACCAGGTCAGGGCTTTCAATTCCTTGAATTTTAAGACTGATATGGAATATGAGACATAGTATATTTAAGGTATGAAATGAGGACCTTTGGGAGCTGCTTCTGTTCCTCCATGAGCTATCAAATCAGCTAAATTACGTAGTTTATACTACATTTCTAAATTTTAGGCAGGTAAAATTAATGATCTGTCACAGTTTGAGATATGACATGGAGTTTCATGAGTAAACTCTTATGAAAAAAGATAAGAACATCAATATTCAGATGCAAATTAATTTTTAGGACATCAAAACTCAAACTTAAGGAAACACACTTTAAAAGGCAAAACCACCTATGCTGCCACCCATATAGCTCGGCTTGTGTGTAAGACTCAAAGAATGTTGTTCATTTGTTTTGTGCCTTTGATTTGTCTATGGAAATAACCACCTTTATGTATCCTTATCTACTAGTTGATTTCATGTTCTGACAGCAAACAGCTTCTGAGCATATTTGGATAGAAATTTATAGTTACATTGGAAGAAAATATACAGGGACAATAATACTTCCCAAAATATACAAAAACACTTTCAGCAAAACACTTCAAAGAAATGTACATGAAAAGAAAAAAAGAAAGAGAGAAAATTGCCCTCAAGAAGTCAGCTGAGGGCTTTCCAACTGTGAGACTGTGCAAACTAAAATTTTTTTTTCCAGTCTGCTTTTAAATGGCTCTGAAGACCTGGTAATTTTTCTTGCTGTCAGAAATCCAGAGCTGGGGCACTCCAGACAAAGACCCTCCACAACTGGCTCCCTCTGGTGAGAAGCATCAAGTCTCAGCCTGCCCTGGGAGCAATTTCTCTTTAAGTTACTGTTTGTATTTTTAACATGATGTATAACAGCCATAGGAACACCAACCTGTAGATTATCTCAAACGTGATTTTTAAAGAAATGTACCAGCAGCTCCTCATTATCTGAGCTACTGAGGATGAAAGAAGAACTTGGATAGCACAGTGATATACTTGTTATTAATGTCCAGCCGAATGCAACTGGCTTGTCTTAGTCAGAATACAGAGGTGTGAGCCAAAGCACTAACACTACCCAAAAGACAGCCAGAGAATCTTCTCTGGTGCCTCTGTATCCATGTTTTCCAGCACCCTGAGGACCAGGAGAGATTCTTTAACTGACTACAGAGTGACTATACAAAGGTAACTCAGGTCAGGCAAGGCTAATAAACCCTACTAGGTGTGAGCTGGTTGTATAGCATGTGTCACCATTTTTGGATTCCAGGAATATGAAGTAGGGTTATAGGGCACACTGAAGCAGCTATGATGCTTCCGTACATGAGCCATCCCTAAGATGCAGCATATTCGTGTTCAGGGACTGCCAAGACTGAGCTACTAAAGAAGACTTGACCTTGAATCAGCTTATATGACCCTGTGGTCTTGACCCATAATCCTTAATCTGGATACAGCATGCGCAGATAACTGATAGTCGCCTGAAATTTATTACTCTTGTGCTTGTATCCCCCAGGGCTCTCTGCTGTCTTTATTGATTATGACAGTTTCTTGCTGCTCTGATTTTTTTTCCTAGAACTCTGGGGAGAAAGAGCAGCAGCAGCACAATGACAGCATCAATTGTGGTGAACCCAGATAGCCCTGCTCAGAGCGCTTGTGCAGACACTTTTCTTAAGAAAAGCTCTCTCTGTGTTTACAAGCAGCATATGTGCTGCAGAGCCAGAGCTCCTCTCCAAGTCCCTCAGACGTATCTGCTCGTCACAAAAGATACTGGGTAAAGAACAGTCTTGCTTGGAAAGGAACAGTAACTCCTAAGAAACTTTAAGAACAAATTTCTTCAGCTGAGCAATTGAGTCTCTAGACTAGAAGCAGGCTCTGACATAACTGCCTTCACAGCTCCAAAATTCTTGGATGCCTGATTTTGTAGTGACTTGGCTTCAGTGCTAAAGTAGAAAACCAGATACTGGGCTCAGAAAGAATATCTCATTGTCCATGAGCCTCAGGAACTGACATAAGAAGTCTAATTCGTCTTGTATGCTTAAAACTGAAAACTCTCCCTCCTTGTAAAGGGGAGGAAGAAATCTTACAAAAAGGTGAAACTCCCTAGCATACATACAAATCACCAAGGATGACCCTTCCTAATGACACTGACTGAAGTTTTTACCACAAGTGAGCCTCTGGGCTTTTTTCAGGGAATGCCAACAGCTTTAAGATGTGTGTTTACCTAAAGGTGAAAGTAATTTACCAGGAACAGATGATCCTGACCACATGTAGGTGACTAAACCTAAATGCTTTAGAACCTTTCAGGTAAATAGGGAAGGATCTAGAAAACTTAAGAACATTCAATATTAGCAGTTTTGAAAAGAGAGCAAGTTGAACTTTTATCTTGGATCAGATTGGTGTTTGAGCAATAATGACCTAAGCTAAAGAGTTTAGGATGCCTTTGTCCTACTCCAAACTGCAGCTAGATTCTTACTAATGGGTGGCAGATTATGGAAAATAACCAGTTCTCAGCAAATGGTTTGGATCTGTTACAGGTAACAATCAATCCCATACAGCTCATTGGAGGAGGCAAAGATAGAGCTTGGCTGTGGAGAGGAGCTTCATCACAGGCACAACTGTGGGAAAGGAGAGTGTCCCACACCTGGCTTTCCAAGGTCTTCCTCACACTTAACACTGCACTATTTGACTTGCTGGCCAAAGAGTGCAGATCTCAGAAATGAGAGCAAACATGAAATGTAATTAGCCTCAGTACAAAATCAAAGACACCAAGGCAAAAAATGAGGCATCTCTTGCCCAGAACCACCAGGAGGGTTGCAGCAGAACCCACATGCTCCGACATCTAGTCTGGAATATTCCAAACTATATCTTACAAGTGCTTTATTTCACATACTGTCATTGCATTTCAAAGTTATGGCAATGGAGACACTTTGGGATAAATGTGACAAGCTCTCTTTTCGCTACAGGAGGCCTGGAGGGGCTTCCCTCCAGGTGGGTGCAGAGAGAACAGCTGTACTGTGCCCTAAGCTTGTGCGGAACAGCCTCAGAATTCAAGTGTTACCGGAGCTGTATTAGCTCAACTGGGTCACAGGGAGCATGGATGGACCATCAGATGCTGCCCACAGCTGCTGGGAGGGCCACAGAAATTCTGGACTGGCTCACAGTCATACCTGGCCATAGTCTGAGGGATTTTGTTTAACAATCCTTCCAGCAGGAATGCTCCAAGATGCCAATTTTCTGCTGTCTGTTCACTGCTCTCTTCAGGCGAATGAACATTTCTGGAGAACAGCCAAAAATTTGATTACCAGTGGAAGCAAGAGAGAATAAATATAGTACTTATGGCTAGCTCAAAAAGCAAAGAAATTCTGTGATTCATCCTAATAATTATAATGTATTTGAAAATATTTTGAAAAGGAATCTATGCAGCACTTTGGAAATAAATATATTGTATGCAATTTGATTTTTAACCTGCCATGGAATGTTAATGATGACAAAATATTTGTGTTATAAAGCCAGAATGTGGATATAAATATTTTCTTACTGAATTTTCTACAGTTTTATAGTGTTTGGGATGTGAATTTGTAAGTGAAATTAAATATATATTTAGCTCTGGTCTTCAGAAAGCATAATAAAAGCTGTTTTCTGCAATGGAAAAAAATCAGAAGAGATTTCTAAGAGGCATTAAAATATTCCTGAAGAAGTATGATTTTTATACTACTTATACTTAAAACCAGAAGTACAAAAAATGCATTCCAAGTCACTTTAGAAACATAGAAGCCCATATTTCAATCCCAGGCATGTGATTAATTCCGTTTAGTTAACAGGAGGAAGCATGTATATAAAATTATTCCACACATCACTGCCATCAGGAGCAGGCTCTAAGCAGAAGTTGAGTATGTTCAAAAATCTGCAAAGCCAAACATGATTTTGGACTGGGGCTTTAACCTGCCGAACACATCAGTCAATGTGGCCAGAATCAGTCCTCAGGGGAGCTTTTCTACTTCCTCCTCTGCTTAACAGCCTGAATATCCCGTCCAGATGTGATAAAGGCCTGAAGCATCCTGGTCTGTATTCTCTAAAAAAAATTTTTAAAAAAATTCCTGATTTAAACCTATCAATGAAATATAGCAAGAGCTAACTCCTCAGAGCAGAACTATTTACCCAAAAGTAAACTATCTTGTAAAAGGAGCAATAACCAAAAAAACTATGCTCCATCCAAGTAAAACTTCAAGTGATAACATATTTCAGTAAAACATAATTAGTGGGCTTGGGATTTGGCCAGGAGCCTCAGGTAAACATTCTTCTTAAAAATAGGAATTGGGTATTGTTCCAATGGTTTTTAAAACCAGCCTCAAATGTATGTACCTTCTCTACATGCCTGGAATATTTCACATAGAGTTAAAGTGAAGCATAAGTGACATGCACATCAAAAATACTTGGTGCAAAGGAGAGCTTTTTGAAAAGGTGAAATTTCTGTGCAATTAGTCATGCTCATTATTACTGGGACATGCCTAGCAGAAGAGTACAAAGCTGGCACTCTAGAGTGGTAGGACTCGATTATTTCTTCTCACTGGGTGTAAAAACCAGTGCAGAACCATTCATGACTTTTATTGTAGACCTTTTTTGTTTCAATTTTGTGCCTTACATGCCTCAGAAGTTTTCTGGTGGACAGTTCTCCCTAAGGTCATTTTTAAAAATCAGATTGTTGAATTTACAGCCCAATATGGGTAACAGTAATAGAGATTCATGTTACTTTATAAACAAAAATCAGCACCCCTTTTGCATGTGTTCTTGAAAGATTTGGAAGTCTCAAGCAATTTCACATGTCACTAACATCCCTGCATGATTATATAGCAACCATGGAAAATGTCTGCTTCCTGGTATTTTGGGGGTTTGCAATCCCATCTGTTACATTTCACAGTTCATCGCTAAGAATATGAGTTATATGATAAGTTGTGGAAAACACATAGCAAAGTCCTCTGACAGAAGCAAATGTAGTAAGATGAGGGTCAGGTGGGGGATATGACAGCTTCAGTAAGAGTCTGTCAGAAAGGTCTTCTGGAAAAGGTCTTGTCCATCTGCCAAACATATGAGATAATTGACATCTTGGATGTTCCCACCAGCTGTCTTAACAGTTCGGGATGGAACAGGGGCAATTCACAGTCATCGAGAAGCAGAAATGCATGTTGTAATGCAGGAACTGGAAAACGTGGCAGGTGATACTTGCTAATCACTGGTAATGATAGGGAAGAGATGTTAAGCATTGTAGCTATAACCCAGACATTTTAAAAGACTGAAGGTGAAATATGAATTAATTTTAACACTTTCTAAAATTGCCCTGAGATGATCTATCATCACTCAAGTATATTCCTTGTACATCCTCACTCAACATCTAATGCTGACATGCTATCTTTTGGGCTACTGATAACCCCACAACTTGGAGAACCACTGAGAATGCAGAATAAAAATAGAGGAGGAGTAAACTTTTAAGATCTCTGTCTTTCCAGTAGGTTTGGAGCAACTATACCTTACAGAAACATCTGAAAATCTTAAATGTAACTTATTCATAATACACAAAAATACACAAATTCCAAGTGCCAAAAAAATACACAAATGCACAAATATGTAGATTTTTGAACATACTCAACTTCTGCTTCTGATGGCAGTTACATGTGGAATCAATTTTATATAGAATAAGTCATTAAATCTTCTTCCTTTGTATCGCCATATCATCCTCTGAAGAGGAAGCGCTTTCTACCATACCAGTAATTAAGAAACCCAACAAATGGCATTTCATAATATACAGACATACATTTCTTGAACAACAGAGTAGTAAAATGAAAAGATGAGGAGAAATCAGAAAAATCTGTCACAATTTAATAGCATCAGAATTAATGACACTCTCCCCCACTCAACCAAGCATTCTGCCAACACTTCAAAAGGGTAATTAGAGCGACTTGATAATTATGGATGTGTCATCCTGATTTCAATACCAGGCAAAATAATCCAGCAGGTGGACATGGCTTTAATAAATAATAAAAGGGGAAACCCATGCAATTGAACTGAGCTGATAAAGTTTGTGGAAGATATAACTTAACAAGCCACCATCACAGAAAATATTTTACACTTGTATGGAACACTCCAGCTTTAACACAAAGCCCGTCCCAGCTTTACTGTCACACTCAGAGCACCTTGCAGCACAGGAACTTGCTATTCTCAGAAGGATTGTCCGTGTTGTGCTTCTACCACCTCTTCTGCTGATGCAGCCTGAAGGGGCTCAGGCTCAGGGACTTGCACATCCAAAGTCCAGATTTAATATAAATTACAATAATAAATAAATAAATAGAGAAATAAATGCATTACTTCAGAAATTCTGTTAAGTGGAGCTGGGCTTGCTGGTCTTTTCCCTTGACCAGTATTATTGAAATCAAAGTAAATAAATATTTTGTGATAGCTGGGAAAGACATGTGATAAACCTCTTGATCTTCACTTTGTGCCAATGTTGTTCATCATTTAAAATCTGTTTCACTTTTCAATAATAGTTAAATTGGATGAAGTTTGGGCAATGCCATGTGTGTAGGAGGAGAGAATTCAGAGTACTGCAAGAAGCTCAGAGAGCAAATCTTTTGGTTCTTCTAAAATACTCAAGCTCATTCAGCGTCCCAGATGCATCAGATTGGATGAGGCGATTTAATGTTCAGCCTTAGATTGTGAGCAATGCAAGATGATGTATTAAGTGTTTTCCTTTATCATGATTGCTCATATGTAACCATTAAGTAGACCATTACCTCATGAAACACAAGAGCCAAAAATCACTCATACTGACAGTATATGTTTACTAAAGTGACATTCAGAGTAGTCCAGCACTTGTACATTGAAGATTTTGCCCTCTAAATCACGAGAGGAAATAATTCACTTACTTCCACCACTACCAGTGGGTCTCTGTTCTTTATGCAGCTTTGCATAGCTGAAACAGCATAGTAGAACAGGCCTGTATTAGAGTCAGACCACAGCTGCGCACTGTACTTCATCATGATTTGCGACTTTGAAATATTCTTAATTGGAAGTAGCTGGCAGACAGCATGGCAGATGATTACAGAATGATGGTATCAATTTTGTCCTGGCTGTTTTTATTAAAGACCCTAGTCTTCGTGTCCTGTCCCAAAATGAGGGACAAAACAAATAAATAAATTTTGTTTTGAATGTGCTAGGGTTGAGTCAAGCAGGATTACAGATCCCACAGGTACAGAGCAGGAAAGCCCTAGTGATGCCTGCACTGACTCAAACCTGGTGGTTAGTTGTGTCCTGAGTATGTGAGCAGGAGAGATCAAGCTGGCATCTGCTCCCCTTGAGAACACTGATGGGCAGCCCTTCCTCCAGCTGGGATGAAGCTGCACTGATTCAGAGGGAGGAAGAAGTACATAAGCATAAAAATATATCTGGATATGGACTAAAAAGGAGGAGTGGGAAGTCATCCTCTGCAAACTACTGGCAAAGCAGCATACGAGATACGCTCCAGGTCTCTGTCACAAGGTGCAAGTTACCACATGCAGCTCCCCATGACATGGGAGGTGGTGGGAATTCTCTGGAGGAACAAGAGGCCTTGCAGAGGGATCTAGGTAGATTGAAGCATTGAGCTGTGATTAATTTAAGTTTAACAAGTTCAAATCCTGAACAATGCACTTAGTAACAGGCTTTTAACTTTTGATCAGCCCTGAATGGTCAGGCAGTTGAACAAGATGATTGATGTAGATTCCTTCCAACTGGAATTTATTCTATTCTATTTGAGTCAATTAGATTTGATTCTGTTTTACTCTATTGTCTTGACCATTCTCCATAGAAAATGTGGCTATGGAAAATATTTAATATTTTGGAAAAACTGAATCTCTGAGTATTCCTGTGACAAAACAGTGCCGATGACCCAGAGCAATAAAAAGGAGAATATCCCATCAAATCTGGGAAATGCCAAGGATGTCCACAGAGCCTTGACAAGGCTGCTTCTGTGATACAGATACCAAGCCTGTCTCAAATTCCCATTTCAAGAAGAATGTGGAAATACCAGTGTGGTTATAAATGAGATCTAAGTGTTGAGAGACAAACCTTTCCTAACAGTTAAGACGTACAGCTTTCTAAATTCACTGAAAAGGAGAGGTTGTTTATCCCATATGCCAGTGTGAGTCCTGATAAGGGCATGCTTTCCAATCTTGTTGCCAAAGGCTTGCCAAGAAATAATGACTTGAAGTTCAATTTAGGCAAACTGGCCTTGACAGTAGATTAATTTTCATAAAAGTTAAAAACTAGAAAAACTTAACTAGGATAAGAGTGGATTTAGATTCTCTTGAATAGGGTCAGAAATATTGCTAAGGATTTGGTCCAATCCAGAAACTGGATTCAAGTGTGAGGGTTAGTCTGTTGACTTCCTGAGGCTAGAAGCATCAGGTCTATGGACTGTGTTTTTTCTTTCTTTCCTTTATGAAGCATGGTGGAAAAAAGGAAACTAAACACTTAGCTCAGTGTGGAAGAGAATACAGTAGAATAGGATAGAATAATTTCAGCTGGAAGGGTCATACAACAATCATATAGTCCAATTGCCTGACCAATTCAGGGCCAACCAAAAATGTTATTAAGGTCATTGTCCAAAGGCATTTTAGTCATTGACAAGCCTGGGACATTGACTACCTTGCTAGGAAGACTGTTCCAGGATTTGATCACCCTCTCAGTGGCGAGATGCTTCCTAATGTCCAGTCCTCCCCTGGTGAATCTTTGAAGCATTCCCACATGTTCTGTCACTGGTTCTCTGGGAGAAGAGATCATCACCTCCATCTCCATTTCCCCTGCTTAGGAAACTGTAGAATGAGCAACGAGGTCACCTCTCAGATTCCTTTTCTCCAAACTAGACAAGTGTCCTCAGCCACTTCCCCAAACTCCTTCCAGCCCTTTCACCACTTTTGTGTGCTCCTATGGATGCACTTGAGCACCTTCCCATCTTTCTTAAATTGTGGGGCCCAGAACTGCACACATCTCATTTAAATTTATACTTGTCAACTATGGCCACCTAATTGCCTCTAAGTTGGTCATAAAAGACTAAAATACTAAATAATAATGCATTTGTAAAATAATTATTAAAAAAATTAATGAACCCACCATCCTTTGTAAAGAATTGTTTCTAGAGGTCTCGTGCGTGTCTGTACTGAAACTTTTTTATGGAACTGTGACTGTTTAAGCAGACAGTTGTGTTGATTCTGCCCTTATTGTGTTATCTTCCATATTTTTTTAACCCAACAAACTTTGTGTTGCCTAAGAACCCCACTTGAAAACACTGTGTATGGTCATCAGTGTTGTTCATGAAAACACTGAACGTTGCCAGCTTAGAAGTCAGTGCTGAAAGGAGATCTGCTCTTCCACTGCAACAGCCTGAGATCTCTCCAGGAGTCACTTAATGACAGGCTTGTTATGTGTTATGCTGTGCTAATTCTATATAATTCATGTTTCTTAGTCAAAATGTAATTGATAGAAAGTCAAATGCCTCAGAGAAATCCAAGTATGTGACATCACTATAGTATATACCATTGTCTGCCAACTTAGAAAGACAACAAACAAAGCCTTCCTTCCAAGCAAAATACTTACAGCTTCTAACCCTTTTTTCTGAAATCCAAAACCCACGGCCCTATGTTTTCTAATCAACACTGTCAGGATAATTATCTGATAGCCACTGGTGTCATTCTTTTCATCATTTTCAAAAATGGAACGAGTACCAAGAACCCTGGTTTTAAATCCTCAGGAATTCCCTCAGTTTTCCAAGCTTTGCTAAAATTTACGGTGGGCCTTCAAAGATCTTGGCTGATTTCCTTATGACTTCTAGGTGCAAATCCTCCAGGAGATGCTTCCATCCCTCTTTTGATGATAACTTCTCTGTTCCATCCACCACATGGAATGTCATGGGCACAGCCTAAAGCCTCTTTTCAGGTACAGAGGAAAACCAGCTGTTGAGCACATCCAACCTGCTTCCTTCATGAGACACAGCTTCGTTATCTGCAAACAGCTATCATGTCTGTTACAGGGGTTCTTCTTCTCACAAACATTGACATTCTTGTCTTGGCACCTCTTTTCTCAGATTGGAATACTTTACCCTTGGAATCTTTTCTATGTTTTTTCTGTGTTATAAATCTCCCCATAAGAGGCTCATAAAGCATAAGTTTCATTAAATCCTGTACTACAATTCAGCAGTGAAACACAATAATAACTGCTCTGTTGGTGTTTTTTCCTATGATTACTCACAAGGCAAGTGCAGGATCATGGCACAGTTTCTGCTTCCTTCTACTTCCCTTGATAAAACAGCAGAAGGGAGTTATTAAATTGAAACTGTGTGTTTGGCAAATATCAATGCACAATCAAAAGCTCAAAATGAAACTACCAGAGATGTACAAAGCAAGTTGCGCTGCCACTAAGATTTGGATGCTTGCATGAGGTGTCTCCTATCTCCTGCAATATTTATGACAATCCTTCCTGCTCTCACCTAATTGTCATTGCAGATGCTTTAGGTAATTAGACAGTTTTCAGTCTGGTATTCTTTCATCCTGTAACTCAGTGTAACAAGACACAGTCACTAAAGCTGTATCTGACCTGTTTGAGGAGACTCTGACGACCTTTCTGCATTTGTCCATACTTGATCCCTTGAGGAAGAAAAAGTATAATAATTAAAACCCCAAAATTCTTGTGAGTTTTTAAATTAGCTAATTAGTTATTAACCATTTGTTTAATTGTTCTTCTGGAATTTCCAGATTGCATGGAATTTCAAAAAATGAAGTTCCCAAGTAGCAGACATCTTGTGTTCTGATATTATGTCAAGTTTTTAAATAAAATTTTACTTCCATTTTTTGTGTCCACAAAATGTTGGGTAAATGCATAGTCTTGAGCCATTCCTCACCAAGTTTAAAATAGGAATTGCTGCAAATTTCACTCAAATATGCCATAGTAGAAAACATTTATTGAAATATGCAATTATTATAATTAATAATGCTGCTATTAACACAATGCACTTCTCTGCCAAAGCCTGAGGCCCTCTTCAAGTCATTAAAAGAAATCACAATAAATATCAAAGAAAATCTACCGTCTAGTAGAACTTTGAGATGGAAAACAGTTATTACATCACCCAGTTCATTCTCTCCTTGCCAGTGGAGGAATGTAGTGCTAAGTAAAAATTCATTCTCATTATTTGGATGCGGGTTTCCAACTTTTTTGGGCACAGCAACAACTCTTTCAGCATAACAGTAATGAAATCTTGGCACTCTGGCCCTCAGTTTGAGAATCTCTCTGAAAGCCAAAGCTTGTCCAGACTTTTCTGTGTATTTGCCCAGATAAATGTAGTTAAATGGAATTGTTTACACTGCTGTTTTTCCTGTTGCACTTGTTCTTCAGCCAGAAGCCATATATAAGAAAGAGCACTTTGCAAACAGCGTTGCAAAATGGGACACCTCCATACAGTTAACATATTTTTATAGAGCAGAAAGTAAGTCTGGACATTTTTTCATTTGCTTGCAGCTGCCTGAATAAATTGCTACTATGTCCCAGCTGCTGAAAATTTACATTTTCTATATGCATACATTGTAAATAAAACCATAATTTTATAAGTGGCACAGTGGAGCAGATCTGGTAGAAGTTCTAGATGATGCTTCCAAGTGTTGCTCTTGAATGTTCCAGTTGCAGGCACCAGGGTCTAGGAGTCATGAAAGCTCATCCAGGTGATGAGAAAATGAGTGCCTGCTGTCTGCAGCACACGGAGTAGACTTGTGCATGGCAGCATTTCTGAAACCTCTGGATCAGGACATTCTGCTCTGCCAGACTCTCCATCTCAGCATGTTTTAGACTGGAGCTAAGCCCTGAAACTACTCAGACCAGAGTTTTGGGACATGCTGGGGCAAGTGAACACTAAGGCAACTTTCAGGTCAAACAAATCAGTTCAGCAAGTCTGGTGAGCTCAATCAGGGCTGAGCAAGTGTGAGGCTTCTGTTTGCTTTTGGATCAGATGCACCTAAAACCTTTTCCTCCTTAGACTTCTCTATTCTTTTGTTTTTAGTTTATGGAGTTTAATCAAAGTCATATTAATAGGATGCATGGCCCTCTGAGAAGAACCTAATCTTTCACTTAGGTGTCCTCAATCCCTAGGAAAATGAGGCATACAGCAGAAACATCTGGTCTATTGCCTTCTTCCGCCAGGCTGGAAAATGGAACTAGCCAATGAGAGGAAGAGAAGGACTCACTAAAATATCTTCTAGGTGATTCTATTTTTCCTGGTTTCACCCTCTTGACATAAATAACCTATTTTAGGCATGCAGGCCTGGGTTGTCAAGTCCAGATCCCTGGTGATTAGACAATTCTTGCAAGAACCTTATTTTTCCTTAATTGTAATTGTGAGTCACTTCCAGAGTGCTCAGTCTGGGGAGGCAGTCTTTGCAGGTGCAAACAAGTCACAGATTCATTTACTCAGGTTTGATTTTTTGTTGTCCTGTCAGAAACACATACATGACAAATCTCCTCTTTATTTCAGAAACACTGAAGGGGAGGCACATACATGAAACTTAGAGCAGCTTTCACCTGCCAAACCCTTTAGATCTTTTCTTTGTTCCAGTACCTGCACAGTCATGCAATGTCCTCCTTCAAAAAAACCCAGAAGAACAAAAAAGATTCAAATAAAACAAACAGAAAAGTTGCTGTTTATCTAAGCTGGCTAGGGAGAAAAATAATTAAAAGGCTAATTATTGTTCCTCTGCTGCAATTTTGAGGATCTGCACAATACATTCTCCACCTTGTTTATCCTGCTATACCCAAATATCTAAAATCCAGTTTTAAAATTATTTACCTTTGTTTCATTCAGCAGTATCTTCCAGGATTGCCCTGTGTACATGAATAGGACTTTTTTTTACAGCTTCTGCTACTTATAAGCTCACTCAGGTAATAGAATAAATTCAAAATCTACATCACAGTGCTCAACTAATTGCCAGTAATTTTCTCTTACAACTGTTTACAAGGGAAAAAACTGACATATTGAAGATGACTGTGTTTGCTATATAATACTACACAGTTACTTGGATTTGGTTTAGCCCTAATGAAAGCATTTTGAGCTCTCCTGAGGACTTGAGGAGGTGTCACCTTAATCATCAGTGTCCGTTTTTACAGCAGGAAGGTTTTCCCCTCCTGAAGATTCCCTGCCTCTGTGGTAGCTAGTAAGAAGTTAGGAACTGCAGCAATTCATCCATGGCCTCTCAGGGACTGGGTGCTGAAGCACTTTGTGCCAGGAAATCCTTGCTTGCCTCAAGGAGTGCTGTGGTTTCTTGCCACCAACACGCTGCTGTGCTGAAGGCTCTGTGCACTCAAAGTTAGAGAGGGACTCTTGAGAGTCCCCTAAATGAATTTTAGATACCACTATAGGGAAAACAGGAGGAAGCCTCAGCCCAGGCTTTTAAACTCCAAAGGAAGCATCACTGTCTGCCTGACCTATCCTCCCTCACTTCTGCTGGAGAGGAGATGAGATGGCCACAGGTGCTGTGTAGTGTGGCCATTTTTCAGTTCTTCACTGGCTCACTTATGTCTTTGACTTTCAGCTCCTTTGCAAGGCAGTGTAATTGCTCTTCCGTGTAGTCCTTCCAAAAGTACAATTGCACCATTAGCAAACAACATCAAGGAGCTTCTAAAGCCAGTGCTAAATCATACTGGCTGTTTTCCACAGAACTTTGCCTGCTCCACTGAATCAGAACCCATTTGCTTTGGTTATGCTTGTGACAAAGCAATTTATTAGACTGTTCACTGCAATTTGTCTGCCCTAAGCTATGCATCCAAAACACAAGTAGACACCTCTCCCAATTAAGTGTTGGCACTTAGCTGCAAAGCAAGGTGCCTGCAGGAGCCAGTTAATTCTTCCCTACACCCACTATCAACCACTGAGACATCAAGGTCTTCATCCTCAGTGGCTCCCTCAGCTAGGACAGCAGATATTCCAGCTACCCCAGGCAAAGATTGCTTTAAGATTCATTCAGTGCTTTGAGCACAGGCAGGTAGACAATCCACGTGGGATCAGCAGCTGTGAAACCTGGCCTGTGGGTGACCCTTGCCTTCATGGGGAGGCAGCAGAGGCCAGGTGTGATACCCCAGGACATCTCTGGTTACACTGCATATGCACATTCAGATAAACATTTACACATCACTTCTCCTGCCCACAACCACCTGCTGACAAGTTGCACATCACCCAGCCTGTGGATCACTGTGCACAGATCTCTGCCCATCACAAGTAGCTAAGGAGTTTAATTCAAAATTTCACAGGGGAAGAAAACAAAACCTCTCACCTTTGCTGTCTCCCTTCACAGCTGTGCAAGTCCTTTCATATATGTAAAAAAATATATGTAAAATTTCTGTACATTTATTACAAATTAATATATGTAAAATTATATGTAAAATATATAAACCATATAAACATATGCTTCATATATAGTTTTTCACTCAGAGGGTGATTGAGCACTGGAACAGACTTCCCAGGAAAGTGGGAACCAAGCCTGTCAGAGTTCAAGAAACATTTGGATAATGGTCTCAGGCACATGGTGTGATTTTTGGAGCATCCTGTGCAGGGCCAGGTGTTGGACTTTGATGATCCTAGTGCATCCCTTCCACCTCAGCATATTGTATGATTCTATGATATACTAAATTTCTGACCCCCAGCCCTTAGCAAGCCCCCAGCTTTCAATAAAGAGGGATAAATAGAAACTGCCTCAGCTTCTAAAAACACATGTGGATGAACTTGGTGCTGAAATCATGGGCCACCAAGCTGCAAGAGCCAAGAAGTTTCCCTCCTACCTAATGGCACGGTAATACATTAAAAATCTACCCTGAAACCACCTTCTAGCATTGATGCCAGCTGGCACGAGACACTCCTTGTCCAACTCTCCTGGTCTCCAAAACAGGACAGCAGCATCCAGCTGCCTGTTGGGAAGGGTCTGTGGGCCATGCTAAGCTCTCAGGTATTCCCAGGTGCTTCTTGGAAGATTGCTAGTGCAGGCCAGAGGCCACCCCAATGGTACAAAAGCAAAGGTGGTGGCAGCGCTCATCAGTGCTTCCCACCACTGCTCTGCTTGACTTAGAGGTGTGACTGCAGCCAGAGCAGACAGCTCAGTGCTTGGGCTCACCAGGCTGACTCTTTCCTTGGAAGGGAAGGGAGGATGAATTTAGTAAATAAACCACAAATTCCTCACAGGCTTGGTTGATTTCCATGGATTTGCAACCTCCCTTTTTTTTTTTTTTTTTTTCTCCTGCAAGCCATATTCACATCTCATGATCACTGTAGGGCATGTGATTCCCTGGATTCCTGAAAACCTCAGGCCTAATGGAGGGAGTTCCTACAGACCAGGCACAGAAGAGGAAGGCCACCCAGCAGCCCACATTTTTCTATAGCAGCATGTCTTTGTGCAGCTTACAGAGCAGCCTGGGGCACTGCTGAGGTGGAGCAGGTAATAGCCAGCAGCCCCCATGGAATCACTGCCCACCCAGGCAAGAGAGATAAACAGCTGCAATGCTTGACATAATCCTGATGATCAGGTTTCTGACTGGGAGGTGGCTGGGTCTTTTGATGAAAAAAGGGTTTTTTAGTACATGTTCACTT
The DNA here is from genome assembly GCF_901933205.1 of Camarhynchus parvulus. Lineage (NCBI taxonomy): Eukaryota > Metazoa > Chordata > Aves > Passeriformes > Thraupidae > Camarhynchus > Camarhynchus parvulus. The sequence continues at coordinate 50,472,692 of NC_044571.1, read as the reverse complement.
CATCGTTCTGTCATATTTCATACCATTTTAAAATCTTAATAAATCCTGTGAGTTTTTCATAAATACAGCATCGTGTGGGTGAGTTGTCCCTGTCAGGATCAATTGGTTGGTTATAGATGTGGCTATTTGCCACCACAGTCAGGGTATTCAGGGTTAGTCCCTCACTGGACTTGAAGCCAGGAGAGCAGTGGTAGAACAGGGATGAGACAAACCAAGGACAAACATTTGGGTAACTGAATCAGCCCAGCTACCTGAGATGGGGCGGGCAAATTCCACTCAAATGCAGCACCTCCTCAAAAAGATAAATAAGCTGTCTGGGGCAGATATCATGTAGATAGGGCACTGGCAGAAGAATCAGTGGGGCAATATTTCTCTTTGGAAAAAGAAATAGGTTGTCACTGGCATCATCTCATACTGTTTTTGTTTATCTCTATCTTCTCACTTTTCTAGTGGCATAGGGGCAGTTATCTCTTCTCTTTTACTGTGGTTATCTTTCATCCTTCCTCCTCTCTACTTGGAGTTTACCTCTTCATATCAATAAACCCACAACCTGAATTAATTTTCTGAACAAACTGTAGGACAATGAGCAGTGGAAGCATCTTTTTTACCAATATTTCTTATAATGACTTCCTCTTGAGTATATATTTCAGTTTCCTATGACACTATTATTTGAGAACATATAAAAATCAACTGTCAGGTACTTTTGACATTTTTTCTTGAGTAATCCTTCCAAAAACTGCTTGTGAAGAACTTACTTTCTGGATTTCTTCTCAGAAAGCTTCTAATGTCTCTTTCACTGCATTCTTAGAAGCATCCTTGTTCTCACACATAGTCACTAAGACAACATCCCTAATTTTGCAATCCCTGTTCAGATGAACTGTACAGCTTTAATAGATGCTTCCATTTAGGGGGAAAAAGGAACCAGTTGCAAGCAACTATCTCTTAATGATTTCATACTTAATCTTCTACTAAAATCTGCATAATTTTCTAATGGTTAATCAGCATAAATTTATTTCATGATAGCTAAGAGGCAGCTGTTGTTAACAGTGAATAAAGAAATTTTTAGCATGGTGTCCTTTAAAGCACTTGAGCCTAGATTCAGGCAGTCTAAATTACATTTACTTCCCTACACCTCGTGTCTCCCTTTGGTCATCCCTGTGCCTACAAGGACACAGGGCACACAAAGCACAGGAGGCTGTAAATTAAGTTTTCAATGTCTGAGTCTGTACTTTGATGTCCAGATGTATAAGCACCAACACGTCTCAAGTTACCTCTCAGCAAGTGGCCTGGTTGGTTGATTGGGGTTTTGTATGTCTTGGGGTTTTTTGGTTTTTTGTGGGGTTTTTTTGTTGTTCGTTTGGTTTGTTTGTTTTTGTTGTTGTTTTGCTGCTGCTGTTTATTGCTATGTATCAGAGTTCAGAGGTTACCCGAAGTGCCATGGAACATAGCTTCATATACACTTTTTCTGAATATCTAAATGAGATTGTGGGTACTGGTGGCAGAACTAGGGTTTCACTGATAAGATTTCAAGTCTTGCTCTGCACTTAATTCACCTCATTCTTCTCCTGCGAGCTGCTTCCCCTCTGTGCACCTTAAATGTGTACGTGTTATGTGAGCTGAGATCTGACCTACATCTAACGCTAAACACATTGTTCTCTTTTGTGCTGTTGCCTGCAGAAGCATTTATCTTTACTAGTCTTGCTGCAGCAGCCAACTGCTTTATCTTTGGCTTTGAACAGATTCTTGGTCTTGGATAAGGATGTGTTGCTGTCGGTCAGATAACGCTGCCTTTTGAGGAGCTGTTGCAAGCAGCCACAGTCTCTGCCCTCTGCCTAGCTTTCAGTCAGATGTTGGGTAAGAGATTTACACAGAGAGAAATTTTCTTTATGCTCTTCTTGACCAGGTCTTTCATAAGACTGTTCTACAGCTTTGAAAATCTTGCTGTAGAAAAGAAAACAGCAGATTGTCTATCACCGATTTCACATAAAAAGGAAGATTGCTTCCATGGTCAACTTAGTACTGCTGAGCAGGAGAGAGATAATATCTAACAGGAGAAAAGTCTGGTACAGTCTAAACTCAGGTAAGAATGCATCTCAGGTACTTTAGCATAAAAAAATGCTTTGCTATAATATAGACTAATGCAGAAAGATTTACAGTTAACACTTTGAAACCATGAATGTTTAGCCCTGAATGTTCCCATAAAGGTCTTCAGACTAATTTTATCACAAACACATCTATTCTTTCATAGCTTTACGTTAAGTCATGTACAAAGGCTCATCAAATAGAAGTAAAGAGTCTTCTGGAAATAAATATCCTTAAAATGTTTACCTAGTCATAACTAATAGCTTTTGATTGTTCCTTAGTAAGCTTGGAAGCCATTATAGAAAGCTCAATTAAGAGTCTTGACATTTACTGTGTGTTCCAGTTCAAATTTACTAACGGATACAATTCAATTCCTTTTTGCTCCACGCAATGCCACAAATTCAGTTTAGAGTAATGCAGACTTCCAAGGGTGAGCTGGGAATAATTACACAGAAGGTCAAAAGCCTCTTGCCCTGCAGTAAGTACCATTTCTGACAGGCTTGCAAGTTTGTTTAAATAGAACATTATAATCAAGCAGATATTGGAAAATATCTCAAGGAGAGTACTTTTATACAATACAGAGTCCCCCTCATAAAGAAAGATATACCTAATTTTCAGTTCTGTGGCATGTCACCTAGAAAGAAGGGCCCTTTTATTAGCAAGGTGCGACTGCACTTTTGGTCATTGTGAGCTGCAATTCCTACTCTAAAGTAGGATTTTGTTGCCAAACTTGGAACTAACAGTGTGTTGAACATCCGGCCCAGTGCAAACAGGCTCCATAAGTACCTTCAAATCAGCCTTCCTGCGTGAAAGAAGCAGTGCTTTTGTGAATGAAACCGGATACTGAAGAATTAGATATGCAGGTACTCCTCTGGTCACTGCAGAGAAAGGATGGGGGAGGAGGAGAAGAGATGCTGATTGCAACATGTTGTCTATATAAACTGAACATGTGTGAAGGTGTGGGAACGTGTATATAAACCCTTTCCAGAGTTTGTTGTTTCATTAAAATGAAGAAAACTCAAAGAGGTGTTCCTCCCTTTCCTCCTGCCCCTCCACATAACAATTTTTAACAAGGAAGCACCTGGACAGGTGCTGATGTCACCATTTTGACTGATGGTCGAGTTCTTGTAGGAAAATAGCACAACTAATTCATCTGCATTTGAGAACAAAGGCCTGTAACACATGGATGCAGTCTCTTCAGGTTCTCTGGGAAGCCCTCTGAGCAGCACAGACTTGCTGCAGGTTCAGGGTACAGCTGGCAATGCTGAGAGGGGTATAGCAACAGGCAGACATACATCACCATGCTGAAAGCAGTCCTGGGGATCAGTGCATTTCTCTCACTTCTTTGTTTTGTTTTATTTTATTTACTCCAAGTATCTGAGCTACTCCTAAACCTTCGATTAAAAGGAAAATTTCCCTGATTTGATAAACAAGCATCTTGTGAACTCCTGAAGCATTTCAGCTTTGAAAGGAAAACAAGTAGAAACTTTTGCCAGTTTGCTCGAAACTACCATTCACTGTCAAGTTATTTTTATCAGAGAGGGAAGCTGGCTGAAAGCCCGAGCAAAGAGATAGATCTTCATCCCCTTGTTGAACATGAGGAAGCTCAGGTTTAAGGTAGCAATTATCTGTCCTCTGCAACACCACACCCAGCCTTCCTTCTGCCCTTGTCACTGCAGCTTGCTGAAAGAGCACTGGGGGCACAGAAAAGACAGTCCTCATCAGCTGGTCTCTGGCTCACACGGTGATCACCACACGATACTTCATCTAGAGATGAAGTGTGCTATTCTATCATTACCCTGTTTTATTCAGAAGCCTTGCAGGTTCCTTGACTCATTGCCGCACACAGCGTGTGCAGCCTATCTAGCCCGTACGGGATGAGGGTGATAGCACTGGGATCTAGTCAGCAATCATGAGGCCACAGCTGCTGTGCTGCAATCATCTCCCACTTGCAGCATGTGTCACAGCTATGAACTGTTTGGCCTGTAAATCAACAGGTTTGATCTTGCCTTCCGATGATTCCTGAATAGGCCTCTGAAAGGCTCTCAAGAGCACCTCCACCTCCTAAACCGGCGCCACCCTCTTTACTCACAGTGGGTTATGAGGAAGTTGCAGCCTTTTTTGTTGCTTAAGCTGACGTGTGAAAGACCATAAGTGCATTTTATGCCATACATAAATTATTTGGCTTCTTGCAAGGCTCACAAAAAAGAGTACTTAGGTATGAACGTGTTACCTTCAAGACACACGTGAGGGTGTAGGTTGTGTTTGTTTCAGGGTTCAAAATGGGCACACAAATAGTGGGAGCTCAACTGGATGCAGCAGTGTTGATGCATGGACCTCTGGAAATTGTACTTCCAAATATAGAAATCATTCACTTGTGGTTCTGGTCACATCTGAATCAAATGCAAGAACCAGGATCACGTTTTGAATCTGATGCCATATTAAGGACAGATGGATTGACACAAGCCACATTTTTGAGGTGGGTTATTCATAAACACATACATTTTGACACAGCAGGTCAAATGACTAATATTTCATACCTCAGCATTCCAAAGCACTCACCTGCAATGGAAATGATTCCTTGGTAAAGTATTTTCTTCAGCTACTTGAGCAAATGTGCTGTGTCTGTAGGTTCATGTTTGTGGAACAAGATGTTATTCAGTCCCAGTTCCACTGGTCATTTTATTTAAATAAAGGCGCCATAGATCTTCCTCCCTGAGTTAGCCACATGTACATGTGCTCAGTGTTCTTTGGACAAGACATGCCACAGCTGCATCTGTAGCTGTGAATACACTATCACAGCTCCTCTCCACCTGAGTCCTCTTAGGCAACCTGCAAAAACTCTGTCCAGGTCTGCTTGGCCTGACCTCCTCATATGCACCCTCACCCTGTCATGGCATAATGATGGGTAATAAACTTGCTGGCAGTGCCTGAGCACATAAAGCACTAAAATATTCCTAAGGAAAGTCTTCCCCTGCATCCACCTTGTGGCCTTCCAGACACTCAAGAGCAGATTTGGCTTTCGGATGGCCTCAGGTAACCCTTGAGTACACCTGCATCAGTGTACCTACACGTTCTTACCAAGCAGAATTCTCTCTCAGCTTATACAATGGAAATTAGAAGTAGGTGTGCCAACGTGTATCACTAGGGAAAGACACCCTTAATCCACAAATGGTTGCTTTATAAAGACTGAAGTACTGTAAAAGCCATTCCTTTACACAATGCAGCCTACAGATAATAAGACTCCAGAGACAAGGCATGGATTAAGTGCATTACCACACAATGAACATATGTCAGTTAACTTTTTATCACTGTCAAACAAGCACTAGGAAAGAGTCATAAGGAAAACATTTATAGCAATAAATCCCACCTCAACATGATAACATTCAGACTGAACACTAAAAGAACTAAAGGTATGTAGAATGCAAAGTGACTCAGGTATTCCAGGTAACCCATGGCATACTGTAGAACAATCATTTTAATATTTCTGGCTGGCTAATAAAACTAGCAGGAAAAACTGTGCTTCATGAGTTTTGGATAAGAAACTAGAAGTGTCTGGTCTGGCTGCATGTTTGTCTTACTGCAGTTCAGTATAGATAACTTTTCCTAACTATGCTGGTACACATCTTCCCAAACGTAAGGAGCACAAATTGTAACTCCTTTCATAAGTCATATAACAAGGTGTGCACTGTTCTCCAGACTCATATAATCACGGAAATATCATCACTGCAGTAGTTTGCCTCCCTCTGGATTTTTCCCCTTCACAGGTTTGTGCTGACAGTTTGCTTTGCTTTACTTTACTCACTAATGTGGTTAAAATCCATAACCCTCTCTATGACTGCCATGGTTACAGAGCACATCTCTTTCAACAGGTTCCTTTTTCCTGGCGGCAGTACAACGCCTCTGATTCACAGGCTGCAGGATAGTGGTGGTGAAATCAGTGGAGCTTACTGTCCCTTGGCACTGGGGACCAAACAGAGAGCTGGTGTAAGCTGAGGATTACCATGGAGCATAGAATAACATCCCTAGTTTTGGCTTTGAGGGTTTGGTTTCCTCATCAGTATTTTTCTCTTTTGTTGCCTTTCAGAAATGCAAGTGTTTTCATATCATGCTATATAATTTAGCAGAAGACCAATATTTTGTCTGGCAGCCTTTGTAGCTTGTATAGATGATTTCTTGCACCAAGCTTCCCCTTCTTTTTTCCCTCTCTCCCCTGTCCCTCCGAGTTTAAGTGTGATGTTTTGAAAAGCAAATCTTTTTGACTACAAAGTCCTTTCCAGTCTTTAATATGTTAGGTATGGGTTAATAGGGCAAATGTGTTCAGCTTCTCTTCATCTTGCTTTACCAAAGTCTGCTTTACCAAAAACACGCTCATTTGTATTGGCTGAAAGTGTTCCATCAAAGCTGAATTTTTATGAAAACATTATTTAAAGAGAGTTTTCAGGGTGAAGCGTAGAGAAGGAAGGGACAAGGTTTTTTGCTGTTGTTGTTGCTAAAAAATAAGGTATTTTTATTCAGTAATGGATACTTTCCAAATAAAAAAACCTGGATATGTAAATCCCAAGATGACTGTTTTGTGTCCCACAGAAATCAATCTTCGCTGTGAACCAACTGTATTTTTCTCATAGAGAAAAAGCTTAAGGAAAAGGTGAGCCTGATTTGAGCAGTGAAAAATCTAGATAACTATACTGGAGGGCCTGTTTTTAGCAATTTCTTTCATCAGTGATCTCAGTTTCCTTTCCAAATTAATTAGGCTCCTTGAATTCTCCCTTAATATCCTTTCTCAGGCATAGTCAATTTAATTTTGCATTAAAAATATACAATTACTGCAACTTGTTGCGTGCACCTTTTTTCCAGCCATGAATTACTACCATCCTTTGGGCCATAAAATGAAATTTAAATAATGCTGCCATATTCCTCTTGACTGAATGAGTGTAAATGCTGATCAAAGCTTCCATCAGCTTAAAATATCAGAAATGGAGAATGATGCTGCCAGAAAGATGGGTATTTAATATATGGCTCAGTACTCACATGTTTTTCTCCTTTGTGTTTATCAGCACATTAATTTCTTCTTGTTGCACCAGCATATTTTTATTATTTAAGCAAATTATCGTGGCTAAAGTAAGTAGGGCAATTATTCTTTGTTAGCTGGCACACTGCCATTCCTTTCATGTGTTCAAGAGTCAGCTATGAATTATAAGGATGTAATGTGCCTGATGGATTTAGCAGTGACATCATAAATTCTCACTCTGATGAAGACACTAATATGTGCTGTTGCCAGTAATTTGCTGACACCACTTAGAGTTAAGGGCACAAACAATGATGTCTTTCTTGGCATAGTACCAAGGAAGTCAAAGCTACTGTGAAAGAAAACACCAGCCAGGTGAATTCAACTCCTTTGGAAATACTTCTGTTAAATGGGGAACAATTCACCTGCATAACAAATGGAACTCCTCTATGTGCATGGTGGGCTTTGAAAACCATGGTCAGCTAAACATGAAAAAAGGAAAAAGAAAACAAGATATGTATTTGAGGGTTCTAGCAGTAGTTTGTTAATTATTTCAGCTTAGATAAAGCAGTTCTGGAGTAGCTTGGAGTTCACCACAGAATCAGAATGGAGCTGGATTGGATCCAGCACAAAACCTGAAGTGGTTCCCTGTATGAAATCTTTTCCTATCCTTTCCCTGATGGGGAGTCACGTCTTGCTCCTCTGGCTCCAGATTTTGACTGAGCACTGGTACCACATTTCATAGCTACAATCCAATGAGGTCAACATATCCACATGGGCTTTTGGGGCAAACTTTGGGAGCACTCTCAGGTGAAATGGTGACCTATTTCTCCTGAGAGAACAGAGACAGTCATGGTGGGACTGATGCCTGGCTTGTAGTGAGGTCCATTGGCACAGATGAGTTTTTGGGTCTCTATTTGTGTCATACACCAGAATAGCAGACTGGCACAATCTGCAGGCCACAGAGGAGGCTTGACCTTGTCTTGTCAACATGATGTGCAGCATCACCAATCCATCCCTTCACCCCACCCATCACTGCTTCATTCTGCCTAAGCTCTCCAAAAGGAAACTTAATTCACAGCACACATTTATAAAATACTCTTCGTCCTTTGAACTGGTTCCCTTAAACATACCCTAAAAATCAGCACCACCGTTGCTCAAGAGATCCTTGTTCCAGGGCCTTGAAATCTCTTAGTGTCTTTTTTAGGTAGATTTACACAGGTCTCACATTTCTTCCCACCCACCTCTGCCACTCAGGCCTCCCTTTCCTCTAATAAGATCCCACGAGGTGCCTTAAGGTAGCAAATGCTGAATCCCACAACACCATTGGGAAGCTGAAGATTCTGGATTCTTCTTCCAGAACTGTATGTTGCTTTTGGGCATCAATATGAAAATTTTTTCTGTAAAAAAGCACACTAGGATATTAATCCTGTTAGTCCAAGGTGCCAAGTGGCATTATCAATACCATTATGAAAATGTTCATGTTAGGGTTCAAACTTTGAACTTTACTTAAAAACAGTAATGGCCTAGAAATCTGTTCCTTCTCTTTGCCTTCTCTGTTCTTGAACAACTCCAATTTTTAGATTTTTTTCTGCCACCCTATGAATCATCTTTTCCTGCCCCAAGTTCTAATGGGAGCTGCATCTCATGATGCCACATGACTTCAGAAGCTGCAGCTTTGAACAGAAGCCAAAATATTTATCTTCTGAGTATAAAATGTACTGTATATCATCTTGGCAATGAATATGTTTGTGCATTGTATCAAGCAGTGTTTGGCTTCCCTATGGTACGTGGGAAGTACAGTTTTATTAACAGTATTGATTTTAATCTAATTTACCTCAAATTTTTCAAACTTCCTGCTTCTGTATGGTTCCTGAAACACTAACCTACAGGTCAATCCAGATCACGCCTGTTTGAAGCACTCCATGTGAATTTCCACCCAAATTCTATCTCTTCCAAGATTGCTGGGTCCTGACAGCGTTTTGCCTTTGTTCTTTTCTGGCAAAGCATTAATATGACATTTGTAAATGTTGCCAGATGAGTCGGTGGCCTGGGTTTGGTACATAATTTAGAACTTCAGTTTTTCAAGCCCTCTGAAGCAGCAGCCACTATTGGAGCCAAAGTTTAATATTGTTAGTGTATTAATTCATGTCAGTGGTTGAGTACATTTTTTTTTTACCACATTTCACAGAAAATCTTCTACCACCAGCAATTGATCAAACATGACAAGCTCCCACTTGGCTAATGCCTGTGATATGGGCTACTTAACTCCTGTATTTCTTCCCAGAATGGAAACTGCGGCTTCTGGTGAAATAAAGGAGCTTCTGTTTCTCTGCCACTGTCAGAAATGGAAATTCAGAGCAATATTTTCATCAGCTTGAAATGCCAGATGAGATTAAAATCCTCATGCCAAGGGGAAGGCATTTGCTTTGAGCTGCAGTCCTTAATGCTCCTCAGCCCAGCACTTTGTAGGAGGCATCTCAACCTTCCTGTTCCCCCTCTCACTGGAGCAGTGCTAAAGTGTCAAATCATTAGGAGAGGCTGAGGTCTGCTGGGAATACCCCACTGGGGTGAATTCAAGCCTGATATAGGGCTGCCAGGCAAAGAGGGTTATTGCAAGGAGGAAAGCACACTGGTGGAGATGCAAACTGGAGCTCTGGGGGCCCAAGAATCCTACCACCAATTTATGATTCCCATAAATTGGATGTGGTGGCCTCTCTGTTGGGGAGAGTGAGTGGGATGAGCTGCCCCAGGGAGCAGGGCCTTGAACCACTAACTGATGCCTTAACCTTGGACATCCTAAAGTTTGTGATAACTGAGCTGGGCTCAGGTAACAGAGAACACCATGGCCTGCAGCCTGAGGAAGACATCTGTCCTGCTTGGACGTGTTCTTGTTGCTAAACCTTCCCTGCGTTTCACACACACCGAGAGCCTGGTATGAAGTGTGTTGTTGTCATAATGAAATCACAGGGAATCAGATGGAGAAATGTGTGTTTGAGCATTTAAAGCTAGACTTGTAGACCACAAAACAGACTTCACAAGTAGAGGTCAAGGTGGCACCAATTAAGACAAGATTATATTTAATGGAAAGTCACCTGGATTGAATTAAGTATATTTTCTTGGACCTAGCAGGCTGGAATCACGATAAACAAACTTCTCCAGAATTCCTAGGTGACCTTACAATAATTATGACCAAATCTGAGTTTCAAGTCTTCAGAGCCCCCAGATTATCTTTTATATAAGAACACACATTGCTACTCGGGAGGTCTGTTTGTTGTGATGAACAGAGCATAAAATAAATCCCTCACACACAATACTGCAGGTGGAGGCTGCAGAGCAGTTTCTGTGATCAATAGAGCTAATGGGCCTCCAGTGTAAAACACATTTTTGTAACTCCCTTTCTTCAGACCTTCTTTTTTGTCAGAAACACAGTGCCAAAAGAACTTAATGGCTTTGTTTTCCAGTCCATAAACTGCTGATATGTCACTGGCATTGCAGTTAAGCATACACAATAAACCCATCAGACTTCAAGCTTGTGCTACAGTCAAGCACTGGGGCCACCACTTTTTATTTTTTTTTTTTTTTTTTTTAAGTTTATTGATGCTGCATGTTTAAAATATGACAATGTACCTCTACATGGAAATCCAGAATAAAAAAATGATACGCACACTCCTCAGTTTTGTAGGTTCAGTCTGTGGCATCTTTGCCACTTATGCAGACAGTATGCCCAGGAGAAGCATGGGAATCAGCCCTTGATTCCTGTTTGTTTGCCAGTCTTGGCCTGCACAGTCTACTTGCTCACATTGAGATGAGCACTGGCCAACAATTTTTCACCACAAGAGAGTTTCTTTTGAGAATGTGGTGGTTCACTGAGCTCCACTGATCCAGCCAAGGCATTTAAATGCCTGCTTAATGAGTCCATGCAGGTTTTCAAATATCTAATGAGTGTCAATTATTTGGACCCTATGAATCCAGTAAATTTCTTAGTTTCTTAGTAAATGCACACTCTTGTCAACTTTCACTTAGCAGTGAAAAAAAAAAAAGAGAAAAAGCTCAGTATTTCCAGGCAGATGCAAAGAAGTTTCCTGAAAGTTCACTAGAAATGCCTAAAATTTTTGGTTTGAGCTCACACTGGACTACAATATGATTTCAAATACGAAAACATTTCTGGCAGACCTAAAGTAATTTTATATATGCTTTTCAAGAATCAGCCCAATTTCCAATCCCTCAGTAAACTTAAAACACCTGTCCTAAAGAAGTAAATGCCACTCTTGCTGTATTTGCTTCACTTAAAGCTGATTTGAACTTTTAAGATCATGGCTCATGGTCTTGCCCACTGTGATTAGACATACTGGTTTTATACTGCAAAAAGAATGGGAAGGCCTATATTTTCACAGGGGATACAAAATGCTTATTATTTCTCCAATGAAAATGGAAGTAAATGTGATACAATTAAGATTTTTGAGTGCTTTTGTACAAGTTTTTTTTAAGTGTGTGTTTCTGTATTTGTTTAGTTTGGCTCTTGGGCATAAGGAACCATATTGTAAAAGAGGAGAAATACACCCAGCCTCAGTAATTCTTACAAAGCTTGCCAAGACACTTCTAAACACCTTTTTGTGGGATGTACAGACAAAAGTGTAATGAAAGTATAAATGGCTATGTTTGGCACTGTCTGATGCAGTGTTTTGTGTCATAGCGCTGCTGCCATGCTCTTTCCCCCAAACCATGAGCCCCTAGGACCCCAGTATAACCATACCTCACCTTCATCTCAGCCCCAGGGTCATTGATACTTTCTCTTGTCCTCTCATTCCTTTTCCTGACTTCACATCTCACTTCAGCCTTAGTCCTTGATTCATACTACAGGTGTCTGCCCACCTCTTCATACTGTAGTTACTTGCCTTCTACCGCGTCCCCACCACTCTCTGCTAGGCAGGAATTAAAGATCACAACCTCAGATAGACCCAGCTGAATCTCTGTGCCTGGCCTGCAGCAAGACCTGCAGAAAACCAATCTGTTTGGGGTAAGAAGTGTGCTGTAAGACTTGGCCACCCAGGCGGGAGCCAGGGGCTGGTGTTACCTGGTGGTGCTTTCTGTGGCTGGGAGAAAAGCAGTAATGTTTGCAGAAGGATATTGTGAAAGCCTAAGTTCTGTGTCCTGTGCTCCTTCCACACGTGAAAGCACCATCTCAGATTCCAGCTACTGCAGAGTAAAAAGTTTTTGTTTCACAGATGCATAGAGTAGTTTGGGTTGGAAGGGACCTTAAAGATTGCCTAATTCCAAGCCCCCTGCCGTGGGCAGGGACGCCTTTCACTAGACCAGGCTGCTCAAAGCCCCAGCCAACCTGTCCTTGGAACACTTACAGGGATGGGGCAATCACAGCTTCTCTGGGAAACCTGTTCCAGTAGCTCACCAGCCTCACGGGAAAGAACTTCTTCCTAATATCTAAACTTAATCTACTCTGTTTCAGTTCAAAGCCACTACCCTTTGTCATATAACTTTTTACAAAGTCCCTCCCCAGCTTTCTGGTAAGCCCTAAAGATACTGGAAGACTGCTCTAGGATCTCCCTGGAGCCTTCTCTTCTCCAGCTATCCAGGAGATATATTCCCTCATACATTTATCAGGCCATTCCTGACTCCTGTAGCAAGGAATCCACTTTGCCTTTGATAAGTGGCTATTGATCTACTGGATATCACCACCACTCCTGCAAGTTACAGCCAGTGAACTAACATTTGCTCACTATTTCTCTGAGTTGAGCTCAAGCATGAAATTGCTATCAACGCCATCCTTACTTCCTACCAAAACCCTTCCTGCTAGGATAATCAAGGAAAATATTTTAAGCCCTGAAAGCTCCTTGAAGTTTATGGGTACACGGCCATCCATGTGAATCAAAGTAAAGCTGACAATCCCAAAGGGCCACATTAGTTTTCCCACAAAAACACATGAATGTAGCACTTCTGTCCCACACTTGGCAGGTTATTAATTCATTTTAATTTGCAGCAACCGTGACTGAGTTACATTCATCTTCCCAGATGTTGTTAGTGATGAAAGCCGAAGGAACAAGTCTTCTGATGTTGATGTACTGTGTGCCAAACCTCATCTTGAGCCCCTGGCTCCTGCTGTACTTTTCTTGTGTCTGTACAGCTGCCTTGTGATAAATGAAACTTGCAGAATCACACGTACTGTGGTACAGGAACAAGCATCTTGTCTGGGGAGTGGTCAGTGCTGGAGGCTAAAAACTTGGGCTGTGTGTACGTCTGTGGAGGCTCATGTAATAGCTACAGTAAAGTTATTATAACTAAAGCAAAGGTGCTGAGGCTTTGATTACAAATGTCAAACAAAATGGGAAACAAAGCAAGGCTGAGGAAGGAAAAAGGCCCCAGCTCTGTGTTCTCCTCCCCCCACCTCATCACAACAAGCAGCTTTTCTGTCTTTGTTTTATTAGCTCCAAAAGCCTTTGCAGTCTTGCCTTCTTGGCACACTTGTAAAGTCCTGGGAAGCTCAGAGTTTTCTCTCAGTTACACTGAAAACCCACAGATGGTCTAAATGATCGTTTGTAAATAAATGAATAATCAGAACCAAAAAAGCTCTGCAGAAACCTCTACCAGCCTTTTCTAATTTTCCACAAAACGCCTCAGAAACAGATTGCATACTTCACCAGCAGACTGAAACAGCCATGTTACCAATTTGCACAGATGGAGATCAATTTAGTCTCAGCTAATTCAGGGTTTTCAATTTCCATGCAGCTCCTTCCCGCTGCAAGCGGCGAAGTACCAGACCTCTGTTTGCTCCATGAGAGACGGGCACCAAAGGAGCAGCTCCCATTTCCTGCTCCCATCCCTTGCCTGCAGACCCATCCACCAGCCTGGATGTGAGACAAACCCCCCAGCACAACTGAGGCTAAACCTCTGCCTTCCTGTCCCTGCCTCTGTCCATGCCTGGGTGCTGAGGTGATGGTGTGGTGTGCAGGACCCCAGGCTGTCCTTGGACCACTCTGTCATGGGGGAGGGCACACTGTCTCCTATGGGATGCTCTTTACAGTCCAGGCTTGGGGTGAACACCTGCTGGTAGAGGGGGTGATGAGAACAGGTCAGGTCTAGAGGCACATGGGGCTTTAGAGCACTTCTTAAAGCACCAGCTCAGGTGAGGGGGATAGGCATAGAAGGAGTCTGAGAATTCATCTCCTCCCCTGACCTTTTATAGAATCATAAAATGGTTTGGGTTGTAAAGCACCTTAAAGACCATCTTGTTCCAATTGCCTTGTCACGGGAAGGGGCACTTTCCACTCGGGCAAAGCCCCATCCAACATGGCCTGTGACATTTCTAGGGATGTGGCACCCATTTTGGCTCTAGCACCTCAAAGTGAAGAGCTTTAAAATGGCTGCTCATCTGTTTCATACCTACATGAACACCTGGCACCTAAGTATATTCCCCATGGTGCTCCTGGTGCCCCCACTACCTTTAGGAAGAGCTAGTCAGTGCACACCTACATAGGTGCATGCAGTGCATGCATGTGTGCGTGTACAAATACACATACACATGTACTAAGCAGATATAAGCATGTTCTTGCATGCCTATACGTGCTAGCAGTCAGAACTCAGATGTCAGTGTAGACAAAGCAGCGTATTTAAGGATAAATGAGGAATTAAAGCAGCTTTATCTGCTGGGGAACAGTTGCATCCTGCCTCCCATATCAGCCAGCCCTCTCTTTGGGCAGCACACTTCCATGAGGCTGTGGACACAGGAGAGGAAGAAATTTCACAGCAAATCCTCTGCTGTCCAAACCTTGGCCATGAGCAGAGAGGTTCCCTGTCATCTTGCTGATGAAGGAATTTCACTGTCACTCTCCCTAGTCTGCCAGCTCCTCGGAAATGGTGACACATTTTTGCAGCAGCCAGGGCTTGATTTGCCTCTGCTGAAATGGAATGGCACAGCAGGATGGCCATGATCATCCTGGTGGAAAATATTGAGATTTCTTCCACCTCAAAATTAGACACAGTCTCTAAGCTAAGCTGCCACAATGGTTATTTTATTAATGCTATTTGCAGTAGATTCTCTTCTACATATGTAACGTATTCAATTAATGTATTTAATTGTACTTTTCTAGCCAGAGACTGCAAGATGGAGACAGAAAACTCCTTTCCAGAGCTTAAGGTTTGTATCCAGTCCCAGTGAGGGTGCTCAGCCCCCAGTGCTGCTCACCTGCTATGTTGCCTGTGCCACATTTACAATCCAGTTGATCATGGGAGAGGGAGATTTAATAACTCCTCAAAAACTGCATACCAGAGCCTCTTCAGGGCATTGCATTTTAAAGAAACACAGAGGGGAGCCCATAATAAATGTTACAAGGGGAAATACCTGTGACTGATAAGAAGCTGAGCGGATGACAAATCACAAAAGCCTCCAGAGAACCCCTCAGGAGCAGATAACCTTGAGACGTACCTGTATATAAAGATTAAACAGCAACCCGAGCTCAGCAGAGATTTATAGCACTTTGCAAGAGTCTTGGTTTCACTGTTTGCTTTTGCAGTAGTTTCTGGACTTTATTGTTAGTTTCTGTCTGTTAATATTCTGCACAGGCCCAAAAATACAGGTGTAGAGAAGTCACCCCAGAAAAACAAAGAATTTATTTGAAATATTTTACAAGGAAGTTTTACAGATCAATATCCCCAGCAAATGAGAAAGATAACCAGGAAAGGGCACAGTGCACCTGTGAGCAAGGTTGTGCAAAGATACAAATGAAAACATAAAGGACAAAATGTATTGACATGTTTCAGCTTACTGGCTAAATCTGGTTATTCATTCCTTTATAAGGGGCAGGCCCAGTTATTATGGGCTATATATTTTTGGTAGGACAAGTATGTGAGGCAGTAAATGCCTCTGTGGGTACGCTTCAACAGGAGGGGTATGGCTACTGCTGCTATTTGGGGCCTCTCACAGAAAATATCCAGGGGTATAAAAACCATACTCAGTTACAGACTGGGTCAAAACCTTAAACCAGAAAGCCTGTTCTGCCTGATGGCCCAAGTGAGAGGGAGGGACTCCAAATGTCAGGCGGTATCATGAATATCAGGAAACATTTTCTCAGTGTAAGGGTGGCTGACCCCTGGCACAAGTTGCCTAGCAAGGCTGTGGAGTCTTCATCCTTGCAGATTCTCAAAAGCCATCTGGACACCATCCAGGCAACTGGCCCTAGGTGTTCCTGTTTGAGCAGCGGGCTTGGACCACACAACCTCCAGAGGTCACTGCCAACCCCAAACATTCTGTGATTTGTGGCATTTTTTGCTTAACTACTGAGTCACTCCAGCTTCAGTCAAATGTCTTTGGCTCTTTGTCTATTTAAAGAGTTTAACTCTGTCTGGTTTGCTAGGATGTGAGGGTTGTTCAGGGACAGGTTTCCACAGCGTGCACAGCAGGCACTGCTGAAGAGACCAATTACTTAAGTGGCAGCCTGGACCACAGTGCTGGCTTCACTTTGGAAAGGACAAATACTTGGTGACCACCAACATGCTTTTCTCTCCTAGCATTGCCCTTTCCACTCCCAACCAAAATCTCAAGCCACCAGGCCACAGTGCAGTGAGCAGATGCAGCAGACAGACCTCTCACATGGATGAACTTCCCTGTTAGAGGCTGGACACGGGGACTTGCACTCTGAATCCATGGGTGAAAGTCTGCACTGCCAGAACTCAGTCTGGGAGGCAGGCAATCTCCCTGGGTTCAAGGATGATGCCGATGTGACTTTTTCCTGCACGTAGAGAGGGAACTGTGCTTATCTGATCTAGTAACTCAGTGTGCAAAGTTGAAGGTGGTTACCAGCGGCCACTCCTTGTCATGCTCACGGAGAGCCAGACGTGCCCCGTGCGATGTGCTTAACAAAACGTGCCAACTTTTCATTCCAAGTGGACTGTTCAATAACAAAAAGGGGGAGGGATTACAGGACAATTGAGCAGTTGTTTGTGCAAGTGGAAGAAATAACTTTTCAGGAACAGAGCATGGGTCAGGGCAGAGGACGGTGTGGGCGTTCACTGAGGAGGTCAGACTAAACAGGCAGTGATGCATTTTATACTTATGTCACTCTTGGGAGAAAAATGAAATTAAACACACACAGGACACTGAGGAAGAACAAACAACTTATTGTGTGGAAAGAAGAAGTGCTTTGGAAGGGCCAATGTAACTATCTGATTTTTAAATTCATCATTGGTTTGAGAGATGGAAGATCTGTTATAGCACAGATTTGGTTGAGAAACATCTCTTCATTAGGCTCAAAGGTCTCCAAATCACTTTGTTTACTCATTTCTCTGCCTGTAACCAAGTAATACTGTGGCTTTTAGTAGATAAATTATCATATTAGTTAAAAGTAAGCCGATGGGAATTCAGGGGAAGGGGAAAACTATTTTAAGGAGAAATTTCACCAATAAGGGTGCTGTGTGGCTCCAAGCCTCTGACTTTACATCCAGTTGTCCTAGACTGGCTCAAACATAAAGGAAGCTTTTTTATGGAAGGGCCAGACACAAGGGACAAGCCAACAGGCCTCAGAGTGTCCCTAGGAGCAATTGCAAATACCAGCTCTCTTCAACCAGGTATGAACTTGCAATTTCCAGTGTGGCACTGCCCTCCTCCAGCAGCTGTTCCTTCACTTCAGGGGCACACAGGGAACAAACCCTCTCCTGGCTGCACCAGCCTCCCCACACACAGGGAAAGGAGAGGGGTAGAAGTAAAGAGCTCCCCTTTTAAAGTACTTGGGGAATTCAGATTGTATAGTAATGCAAAATATTTTTATATCATCCCGGGACATTTTTGTTTATACTGCTGAGTGCTATTTTATTTGTTCCAGCTTTGCCACAGATGCACAAATTCTGTGAAAGGAGAAAGAATGTCTAGTCTCTATGGTGGCTTTTAAAAAATCAGAAACGCAAGTAAAATCCATTTCTTAAGCAAACATTCCACTAAAAAATCACTATATGTTTATAGAAAACAAAGATTTAATTTTAAAAAGTTAGTATCTAGGTATTCCAGAAGCTTTGAGTCATCCACAGTAATAATTAGGGGTTTGTTCCATACAAAATGCTTTATTTAACCTTCATGCCTCCATTCAGATAATTGTACAAATGCATACATTTAAAGGTTTAAACTCTATTTCAATTCACAGCTCAAGTCATAGGAAAGTTGAATACAGAAAAGCAATGCACCAACAAAATATGTCTGAGACACCATTTAAAACGATAACACTTGTTCATTTAAATCTTTGAGAATAGAGTGGAATAATCATCCTCTGACAGAATTTCATTAGGGGACTCCCTTTACATTATCATAGGGCAAAAATCACCTTTTTACAGTAAGAGGAAAAAAAGCTCTGAGTATATTTACAATACATACACTATACATAAATACAAGAACAACACTTACATAATATTAATAAACTTATAACATAGGCATTGCCTAAACACTACATAGTATATAAATGCAGAGGAAACTATTGGGAAATTAGATCTTCAGAAGTTTACTTTAAGTTTTGAAGAAAAGTAATCTTTGTATTTAAAAGCTTTTGAAAAGAAGGCAAAAGAAAGTCTAAAAAACTAATATGTTTGCCTGCTAGCACTGGTATTTTTATTCCTTTTAAATGTAGGAGCTCTATTGACACTACTATCTCTATGGGGTTACTGATAATGGCCCTCCCTTTTCCATCTGATCTAGGAAAAAGACAGGTGCTGTACACACTAATTCCATTGCTGTGAAGCTTCAGTCCCAAATGAATCGCTTGGTAAACTACGGGATGTTTTTGTATTTTTACACAGGAGGATCAAATAAACACTCATTGGTGCATACAACAGTAATGACCTGATTAGAAGGAACAATTTGGGGCCAAATACAATCCCATCCTTAGGTTTTCATTCAAATAACATCATGGGGGAATTTGCTTCATCCATAAGCAACTTGGCCAAGAATGATATTTTTCAGTATTGTTGTTTTTTCCTGAACACAGCTGAAAGAACTTTCTGATTTAATGGTATTTTTGACCCCACATGTTGATAGCAGTGTCCAAATCTCTCTTTCCCTTGATGTGTATGAAATGCATGTGCCTGTGTGTGGGTTGAAGGTCTTAAAGCTGATGGTACATGAAACTTAAGTAATTCATTACTATCTCAGTGTATATTCTACAAATGCGCAAATGAGAAATACAACTTGGTAAGGACAGACAGAAGGTCAAGAGAGCATATTGTGTAGGTGTTCAGTGAAGAACTTACATTACCAAGGAAGCCATGTATAAGACAATCAGGAGAGAAATAAACCATGCGGGTTTTTTTAACATGGAAATGTGGCAGTGAAAAAGTCTGAAACCAGAAATGACAACAACAGCTCCGAATCATGAAAAACGTTAGTTCAGCCATGAAGAGGTGGCTGAAGCTGTCTTTCCAAAGCTCTTTTATACCTAGAAAGGCAGGGAGAGGGAGAAAAGTGGTATCTGAACCTATTTGTGTATTTCATGGTTGATGCTTATGACAATCCATCAAAGCCATCGCCTGTGGTCCCGTATCAGACACTGAATTCATGTTTTCATATGCTGAGGTCACAGCACAGAGCAGGGTTTAGCAAGTCAATGTGTGAACCACCTCTTCTTTTGCTCCTGAGAGCACCTTGGCTCATTGAAACTTCTGACTCTGAATTGGGAAAGATGTTGCAGCTCATTCATATGGACAATAGGATCTCAAGTAATTTTTTGTATTCTTGTTTTTGTAATAGCTAAAATTCACATGCCTAGTTTTGTTTCTCTGGAGGACTGAAAAACTCTGTATTGAATAATGTAAAAGTTACCACAAGGGTAATTATTTCATAATTCAAAGTCAGTGAACAAGAGCTGCTATAGAATAATGCTTGCAAAGCACATAAAAAAAACCCCAAAAAACCAAAAAAACCCCAAAAAACCCCCAAACCCAAATAAAACAAAAAAGCCCCAAAAAAGTAAAATCAAAACAAAACAGACTAAAAAAACAAACCAAAAAAAGAAGAATCCTTACTCAGAGTTTGCTTTTTAGAATGAAGGGAAAAAACCAGTCTCATTTTGAGATGGTGAAGACAAGGTGCCCTTTCCTACCAAAGAACTAACACATGCAGAGTGGAATCAGCCAAGCCTTCCAACACGGCATCTTTCTAAGGGTGCCCCCTCGCAGTGCTGTTGCTCCAGAACGAAGAACAGAGCACTCCTCTCCAAGAAGGGCTCAGGTACTGGGTAAGAAACTAAATTCCTTTGTCCTTCTGACGACACATTCACTGGTGTTCTCCGAAATCCCCAGCATGAGTTGTATTCTTTTATGGGCTTAATATCTGGAGATAAGCTCAGGACAACAGAATAGGCATGTTCTGATGGGATTATTTCTGCCAGTGGTTAACATTTAAATTTGTTACTGAATGAGCAACCTTGTCACGTAATTAACTCGTGCATGAATACCTAATAGTTACATGTGTCTCCATGTGCACCTTTTTTTTTGGAAGGGGGGATTGGTTTTGGACCTGCACTTTCATCTGTGTATGAGCCTCAGTGAGACTCCAGCAGCAACCCACTGATGGCAGCAGAAGTCTAAACAAAATGCAGGATTTCTTAAATACAAAATTATGCCTGGATAAATGACAGGTAGAAATTCAGAGGATGGAAAGGAATCTTCCTTGGCAAAGGCATCAGGACAACCAGTTACATTTTGATTTCCAATAAATTAATTTTTAAAAATAGAAGAAGAATGAGGGCTGGCCTTACACTGCTATTTTTAGAATCCATTAGCAGTAGTTAATATTTACAAAAAAAACGGAGAAAAAATAAGAGTGCAAGAGTCACAGCTGGCCATTTTCTGGTAAGATCAATTACTCTACTGATGCAAATGTTTAGGCCACTCAATATAAAAATCTCCATACTTCATTTTAGGAATATTGACTTCTTGTTTGCTATTCAAATAGTCTCTAGACAGACAGTCCCCAATTTTTTCACTCATTTGTCCCCAAAAGAAAGCAAAGTGATATATTTTGTCCACTTATGAAGTCAACCAAGATGATATTAAATACTATGAGCATTACATGATGAAGAGAAAGGAGACATAAGGTGAACTCTTGTGTTTCCAGAGTTCAATGCAGAAGATTTTTCAAGAGAATCCCTGTTCTTTCATATTCCCTAGAAAAAAAAAGCTCCATTGGGCTTATTGCTGGTTTTGGATTACTTCACTAGAGAATACCCTGGATACACGGGCATATCCAACATAAATTGGGAAGAAATCCCCTAAAACACTGCTCTGACAACAACTTCCAATCACACCTACTGAGAATCGGTACAGCTACGAGTAATTTGTAAACTAAAATTTATTTTCTTCTTACAAATATATGACAGATGTTATCTGAGAAAATAACTAAAACCTCTAACACAGTATTTCAACATGTGAACATACAAATGGCACTTTGTGTTTGTTTCTGTGCTGCATTATTGTTCTCCAAGTAAAATTTCATTTTCACCTTACTGCTAACAGAATCCCATTAAGTTATTGCTGTGTAAAAGTATAGGAACATCCCATCAGTTCTAATTACAGGCACTTTCAGTTTCTGTTTCACCTCTAAAATAGATTTCAGGCTATCTCACTGAAGTGTATGTGTATTTTAAATGTCAGAACTGTCCTGCTACAATGGATATTCTTGACATGTTACTGCACCTAGAAGACTAAACTCCCCTGGAATCAGCAAAAAGCAGCTGCCTATTTCAGTTCTGCAACCTTTAATCAGGATGCACTGCAGTTGGGGAAATACAAGAAGAAATAAAATCATGTGAGTGTTTGCCATTCCTGTATCTGCAGTTCATTGTAAAATGCCAGAAGGAAAAAAGAAATCACAAACCGACAAACCTTTCACATGGTTTTCATTTTGTTTAAGTGTTTTTTTCCTTTATTCAGTCAAAGACATTGAGCATTGACTTATTGACACGGAAGGACTCAGTATAACTTTGCTATATCACACACCATCTGCAAAACAGCAAAGAAGTGGCCACTCCATTTTGCAGAGAAAACACACTCTGATAAAACAGAACAATTTACTTCTTGTGTTTTGTGTTTTAGCTTTGCAAAGCATTATCCTAACAGTCTTCCAATGAAAACTGAAGGTAAGGATTGTTTAAAAATGTATTTCATTTCAGCTATTTAACACCCCATGTAAAACTCTGAGTTTGAAAATACTTTTCCATTATCACATGTATTACAGAATACTTTAACTGTTACAAGTATAGTAAAATACTTTCAAGTTACTTTGATTTCTAAAGATGCAGTATTCTTACAGCTACATTTTTATGCCAAAACCTGATTTATTGTGGAGAATTTAAGCCTTTTCAATGTTCCAGTGGGCATTACTTCATAAGCATACATTACATAGCAACTGCTATGCTATAGCAAAACTGTGAAAATACAACAATTTCTTTGTGCAATTCTCCAGTCACGTATCACAGGGAAAGGCATAACACAATAAGCTGGTTTCTTAAGGTAGTATTTTCTGTAATGGTGTTTGCCTAAAATTCTTCCTTTTCTGTTCTTTTTTGTTTTGTTTTTGTTTTTTTTTTCCCTAAATTTTGATTTTAAATAAACTTGTTTATTACCTGCACATGGGTAGAGACACTTGGAAGTTTTGGGGATCATATGCAAGAGTGTAAGGATAAGCATGTGGGAGTAGCATGGATTTACTGAACGATCTTAAGACTTGACTGCTGTGGAAGACACAGTTTCACACAATGACCTTTCCAAACTCAAATTCAAACTAAAAAGTAAGTGGTATATTGTTAGTCACAACTACTCTGACTTTGAAGTATCCACCTTCAATAAAGGAAGAAGAGATTTTTTTATATCAAACAGCATTTATTACCAGAATTTAAATTTATAAATGGCAACTAGAATACATTTTCAATGTGGCTAATGGAAAAATAGGCTTATGATCACTGCTATTCTCTTTATTAAAGGGGAGAAAGGCTGTCCAGCTATTTGTCCATGCTGTGCACTGCAAGTTTACCCAAACATCAACATCACTGATGTAATTTTCAACACTGTTAATTTTACACATTAATCCAGCAAATAATCAAGTCAGTCTAAATCTATTTAATTAATTATGCAAGCATGAGAGAGAACAAGGAATACTGCATTTTCATCCCCAAGTAAAAACTGCTGTTGCAATGAGCCAATTTTACAGTGCTGAATATAAAGGGTGCTTAAAAAATAATGACACAATTAAAAATTTTAAAAGTTTAGTATCAAAGCTGTTTGCTCGTTACATTTTCCTATAACGCTGGCTCCTGAGGTTTCCTGACAAATCCATTTAGAACTTTTGAAAATACATGAAATCTGACACTTCATGGCATAATTTCCCTTGCAAGCTGTAACATGCCATGTCATGGCATGGTGGATTGAAATCTCTTGTCTTTCTGAAGGAATGGGACACTCTATGTTTGTGTATCCCAACTGCTCAATTAAGATGGTCCTAGTGAATTGTGTCAGGATGAGTTTTGGTATTTCTGCATGCTACACATGATGTAAGCCTTTGCCACAGCCATGAAATGTCACCGACCTGTGGTGGGGTACCAGGATTTTTGAGGAAACTAACCCAGAGCAATTTCCCATGGTCTTTGCATCAGCACAGAAACTTGGCAGGTCTGAACCACAGCCAATAAAGGCAAAGACACACTGAGGATCTGGAGGACATCAGCTCCACATTCAAACACCCCCATCCTCCAGAGTAACTTCTCTTAAAATACTTCTGAAGGGGACAAAACCCAGAAAACAACCCCATAGAGGAACTGGAATCAAAGCCTGCAGGTGCTGGTATGAATGAGAACCTCATCAAGAACCATACTTCGTATCTGAAACCCAGTGGTGGACTACTGCTGGTTGTGCAATGCATCTACAGGTAACAGCAGCACGAGAAGCCTTTGCGTATGTGCTGGAAGGCTGAGGATGTATTTCCTGCCTGTGAAATAACAAAATGTAGCACACCCTCCTTTACCTTTTGGCTTCATTCTCCTACCATTGCCACACTCTGTGCCTGTGTCCCTCAGCATTACTGCTGCTTTAGCCCTCTAACATTTTGGGGTTCTTTGAATAAAACCAGACCCTCTTTCTGTGCCAGTATTTCCAATTCATTTCGTAACAGGCAACCAGCTGAAAAGCCAGGGATTCATACAGACCAACCTCGGCCTTGGGAGACGAGCCTCTCCAGGATCTGTTATACACATGCTCGGACATTTCAAAGCTGAACACTAAAATTAAAGGCCTCTCCATCTCTCCTGTAGTTTCTCTGTCTTCACTGACAACAGGGGAAGCCTAAAGAGGAGCACTGATCTCTCCCAGTTGCACCCTGCAACTGATGTCTGAGAGTAACATCACATCCTCCTGAATGCTAACAGAGCAAACTTAATTTTCCATGAGAGAAAAAAAAAAACACCCACAGATCTTGAAAGGAATTCTGTATGCCATTGGTTCTTTAAATGAATTACTGCTATTCAAATAATTAGTTGATAAAATATTCTTGGGCAAGAAAAGAATTTTATCATTGGAGTTCTACCTGACCTGACTTCTTTCCCTAAATGCCAACAATGACAGATGCATTTAAGGGTATGATATTGAAGTACAAAAAAACCAGACCTCAGACATAATCCATGAAGCACCTCACATACAATACTCTGACAACCAGTTTTTAAAATCAACAGTAGCAATGCTGCTCATGAAGACACAGTTCTGCTGCCCTGCAGTGCCTCATGGTCTATCCAGAAGCCCTGCTCTGTGCCTGATTTGGAGTTTAGAATGTTGCCAGATTTGGTGGAAGTGGATCACCAACATGGTCAATGGGAATTGACAGAAGCATTTTTCCCACAACAGCTGTGAGTAATTTGTGTTGAGTTTCTCTGCTGATGACTGGGCAGTGGGAAGCCTGAGCTTTTTCTAAGTTCTTTCAGAGAGCTGATAAACTATCCATACTGGGGAATATTAAGGATATTTAAAGACAATCAAACTCTGGATCTTGTGAATGCTGTTATAAAGTATAATCCCAGTCATATTAATCCTCAATTAACTGTAATTGCTTTTGTATCTGTATGGGTACTCTGGGTTGTTTTTTCTTAAAGATTACCTTGATTCCAGAATCCCAACATTACTACATTTACTTCAGGAATCTGATATTAGCTGAGATGGTCAAACATTTAAAAACAAAAAAGTGGCATCACAAATTTAATCTGGAATTCCTGGAACAAAATATTCATAATTAAATGCATTGCAAAAGACATTTATGTTTACATCTTTCATCTCTAAGCTATGAAAATCTCAACACTTAGAAAATATTACCAAGCCTCCCCTTTGTCAAATTTAGCTGAATAGGCAGATCCTTCTGAGGAAAGAAAACAGAAAAACACTATTCTGTTTGCATGATTTACTGATGACTAAGAATTTTTCTCTTTCCTACATAATTCAATTAATACAAATTGGTTTGCAATTACAGGGTTGTATGGGAATGATCAAGAAATTCCTTTTATTTAATCTGAAAAGGCTTGGATTGAAAATCCAAGCAGAGGCAGCCACTGGTACCCATACAGAGGTCCATTTAGATCATACTAGACAGCTGGCAAAATCTTGCTATTCCCTAACTCCCAGGGAGAACTCTAATGTCTTGCAGAGCACAACTGCATATTTCTCTGTCCTACTTACAGTTCATCCACTACCTCCTCAACAATCAACTCTTTCCTTTATCTTTCCTGCTTTCCAGACACAAGTATTATGTTAAAGGAAATAAAAGTACTTAATTGTGGCGCCTAGCAGGTCAGTGTGAACCAGCAAAAAGATTAATTTAAATGCTTAAATCTTACATGCTGTTTCTGCATACCCCCCACTTCTGTTGGCGTGGAGTAAATTATTGTCACAAGAGCCATTTTATTCATTATTGCTTTTTCTCTGCAAGAGATGCAGCCATTTCTTCTCTGTTTTGTTTTGATGATACATTCAATTCCATCTCAGGAATGGCTATACCACTAACCTTGGTACCAGCAAGTACAAGATCTGACTATTTCCTTGGGTTCAAATAATGGTTGTGGGGAAGAGGATACCTGCATGAAAGAAAACAGCACACTGAGAATAGGGTAGTTGTTTTTAGGTGGGCTCTTTCTATACAAATCAGAAAATGGATCTAAATAATTCCATGGTAAAATACAGATACTTAATATGGTATTTCAGCACAGATGCTGCTGCCCTTTGCTTATTTTACAGACTTCAACAACGACGACGACGAAAGAAAAGAAGGAAAAAAAAAATAAAAGAAAAAAGTTAAATGGCTGGTGTCCTCTGGGGCATAATGACAAGTTGTGGCATGATATTAAAATGCCACCATCATTATTGCAAAAGTCTGATCAAGCAAACCTCCAGCTCTGGCAGCGGGACCTCTCCAGCAGAATCTTCTTGCCTACTCACACGCAGCTTGTCTGTAGCACAGCTCCGGTGCAGTGCTGACACCGGCCAGATGGTAGTGAAAACAACGGGAAAAGATGGCATCATACAGATCTAGCGGTCTTCTCTCATCATGATCATCATCATCAGTTCATGGTATCTATACTCCAACCAGCAGTGATTTTTCAGGAACAAAATGTCTGGCAGCTGAGAAAACATACAAGCTATAAACATTTTTTTGTCAAAGGATGCAGCATGTAAAATAATGCCCATTCCTGTAGCATCTCGGCTGCTATTTCCCAGGTGATTGTGATGACACTTTCAGGGGGTAGCCATGCTGAGGGGCAGACAGAGTTAACTTCAGATGGCGAGGAGAAGAGTGGCACTTCTTTTCCTGCTTTTTGAAATTCTGTTATTATTTTTCGTTACAGACATCAGGGAAAGCCCTGCCTGTTAACACTGTAGAGGGGGATTCAGCCCTGCTGAATTCACTGTGGGTAGTTAAGAGACCCAGCTCTTAAACTCGGCTGGAACAGGTAGCATTTCTCAAACCAGCATGTGCCTGCGGCGGTGGAGCGCCAAGTGATCCGAGCGGGAGAAGCTGCGGTCACAGTCTGCACACTTGAATGGCTTCACTCCCGTGTGCTTGCGGTAATGCCTCGTCAGTTCATCGGATCGAGCAAACTTCCAGGTGCAGCCTTCCCAGGTACATTTGTAGGGTTTTTCTCCTGGGAGAAACAAAAGAAAGAGGGGAAGGGGGAAAAACAGGTTGTGACTTTCCCCTTGTTGCCATTAATCCCCACAATCCCCTCTGCACGTTTCCCGTGAACACGCACTGCCTAGGGGTTGCTTTAGGCCAAATTACACAATTATGAGGTACTGGATCTGCTGAATACAAGGAAAAGAGCCTTGACATTTATCATTCCCGTGGCATTCACATGACTAAGAAAATCAACAGGATTAAGGCAATAATATAGATTCTACCTTGCAGGGGTGATGTGAGTATTAACATCAGGACAGAAGGCTGTGCAATTATTCTCATATTTACCATACAAGTTTGCAAACCTCATCCTCTCAGGCTGCACTTTCTCCCCAAATGACCAGATTACCTGATA
Organism: Camarhynchus parvulus; assembly: GCF_901933205.1. Taxonomy (NCBI): domain Eukaryota; kingdom Metazoa; phylum Chordata; class Aves; order Passeriformes; family Thraupidae; genus Camarhynchus; species Camarhynchus parvulus. Next base: position 50,445,053 of record NC_044571.1, on the reverse strand, counting down.
TTTCTGCAATTTACCATGGGCTGACACAGACTTCCCATTATTCTACGATGTTTATGAAGGTTTTTGATTATTTGTGTAAACAGCATTCTGAGACATTTCTTAATGGTAAAAATCAACTACAATTTCCAAATGAAACATAAAAATTCGGTCTGCAAAACCTCATCTTTATTTACTGCACTTACTTCCGGTAAAAATAATTTTGCATAAGATGTGTACAATTTTTAAATGTACTTACCCACTGGACTTGCACAACCCTGTTCATAAATATCCATTTACTTTAGTGAGCTCAGATTTGGGCTAATGTAGATTTTTGGAAAATCCCACCATCTTGCTTTATATTTAAGGGTAAGAATGATGTTGTATCATGTCAGAGAAGAAGATTAATACAGCCAAACTGGATTTTGTGCTTGCATAAGGCACAAACTGTTTAAAATTCCATTCTGGCCATGTTTTTAGGCTATACTTCTTTGTGACTTCTATCACTCACCTTCAGTGTCTATAGAAATGCTCTCGCCAGTTACCTCGATCCCATAGTTCAGCATAAACCAAAACTGAGGAAAGGAAACCGTATGAGGTCTGTATTTATCTTCCTTTTGTGTGTCTAAAATTTTACTTCCCCTTCTGAAACCAGCTAATCACAACCTGGACAACAAACGGGCATCTCTGCAACAACTGTTTCCTTTGTTAGGCATAATCATTCTTCAGTTATTTATTATCTCATATGAATCATGAGCAGCTTGCAGGGAACTATTTCAATTATATGAACCAGTGACGCAACACTCGCCTTTTCGTAGGCAGAACCTCCCTCCTTGCGTCTCTTCAAAAGTCAATAAATGCTTTGCAGAGAGCCCTTGGTTTCAAAAGAAAATTCCCAAGTAAGAGTATCATCACAAAGTTCAAACAGCCCTGAAAAATCCAGCTGAAATGGCCTCTGTAAGGAAACTGAGTGCTGTACAGACACCAGCATGTCATGTCAGTGAGGTTGTCAGCAACATTTGAGCTCCTTGGGTTGGTACCTTCTGCGCACCATCTGGGCTGTGTTGCAGTTTTGATGTCAGATGGGGGTGGGAAACAGTCGCTGTGAGGAGAACCCAGCAATCAGGGCTGTGGCCACAAGCTGTAGTTGCACCAGCAGCAGCTCAGCCTAGATAATTTTGTTCTCTCCAGCCAAGCACAGAGCACCAAATAGTGCTCATTGCCACCAGGTGGCCACAGTGTTGGGCACCTCAAATCCAGCAGCTGCTGTGAGCTGGACAGGGAGGCACAAGCTACATGGCAGATGGTGGGATGCACACTCCTGCCAATGACACAGTCCTACAAAATGCACTCCAATTTGCCACCAAACTGTCTTACATAGATATTCTTGCCACAAACAGTTGGTGCAGAGTGCTGTACAAATATAGCAGCACCCTCATCCAACTTGGCAGGTTGATTCCAAGGCTCCCATCATACTGCATCAACGTTCTCCAAGTGCAGTGCTTGTCCTGCCCATCCCTCAACACACATAAACTCTCTTGTTCACCAGATACCACCTCAGTTGGCTTCTTTGGCCACAGACACTTTCAGACAACAAATATTTCTTGGGCTCTGGATTCTTACTTACAAACATCTGAAATTCTAAACATCTTCAGGGATGGAGACTCAACTACTTCATTGGACAACCAGGGTGAGGAATTTTTTCCTGATATTGAATCTAAACCTACCTTGGTGCAACCTTGGTGTAACTGGAGGCCACTTCCTTTTGCCCTATCACTTGTTATCTGGGAGAAGAGACTGACCCACACCTTGCGACAACTTCCTTTCAGGTATTTGTAGAAAGCAAAAAGATACCCCTGACCCTCTCTTTCACCAGGCTAAGAAGCCCCACTTCTCTAAGTCATTCCTCCTAAGACTTGCACCCACACCCCCCACCAGCTCCACTGTCCTTCTCTGGACACACTCCAGCAGCTCAATGTCCTTCTTCTAGTGAGAAGGACAAAATTTAACACAGGATTCAAGGTGTGGCCTCATCTTGTGAGTATCAAGTGTGGGGGCACAATCACTGCCCTGGCCCTACTGGCCACTCTCTTGCTGATACAGGCCAGGATGCCATTGGCCTTCTCAGCCACGGGGCACTCTGCTCGGCTCATGTTCAGCAGCTCATGTTGATCAGCATCCCCAGATCCTTTTCTGATGGACAGCTTTCCAGCCTCTCTTCCCCCAGCCTGCAGTGCTGCCTGGGGATGTTGTGACCCAAGTGCAGGATCCAGCACTTGGTCTTGTTGACTCTCACACAACTGGCCTCAGCCCATTGATCCAGCCTGTCCAGATTCCTCTGCAGAGCTTTCCCACCCTCCAGCAGATCAACACTTCCCAACCTGGTGTCATCTGCAAACTTACTAAGGGTGCACTTGATCCCTTTGTCCAGATCACTAATAATGATATTAAAGATATCTATGAAATCCTTCCCCTTGTTATACAGAATTCTAGATCTTCCTCACCCCAGCAAAAAACAGAGAACCCAATGCAGAAAGGGATGGTTTGCACGAGAAATACTGGAAAGAGTTTTTTTAGTTCATCCATTAAAACAGTACCATTTCAGGTAAGAAATGAAAGTCAGGTGACAGAAGGATATGGGTGCAGATCACTCAGCTGGAGTTCCCACATGTTGCTTGCAGCATCCCTCCTAAGTGAGTCCTGCCTACCCAGCCCTCATGAAGTTATGTGAAAGAGACAGGACTGACGACATTCCTTGCAAGGTATTTACTCCTCTGAAGGAGAATCACTCTTACAAGCTCAACCTAAGAGAACCTCTTGTTGTTTTCAATCAAATATATACATTTAGTGTAAGAAAGAAAAAAACAGCCAAAGTAGTGTTAATGTGAAGACATTCACTCACACACACCTTAAAAAGGCTGCTGTAAAGACAACTGTGAAAGATAATTGTTCATTAAGGTTAATCAACATTTTACACAAGTCTAATTTTTAGGGAAAGAACAGTACTACTGCTTTTCTCTTAAAACAGCCACATTATCTGTGCATGCTCAAATGCTAGGAAAAAAATTCCTTCATATACTAATTCTTAACCTGTTTTTTGGTGTCATCCCAGACATGAAGACTAACCACTGAGTTTGTCAAAACCAGAAGACCCAAGATTTCAAATGACAGAGAAAGGACCAGCAGGAGCAGAATTGCTACAAGCTGAGAAGCTGGTGTCAGCTATCCCACACCAGCTTTGCCTGATGAGAGCTTGAGCACTCATGGCTAAACCCTCAGTGCAACCAACAGAGAAGAGGTGGGCCTCAGCAGGGCAACCCAAAGAGCAGTGTGCGAGGAGGTGGACAAAACTGGAAGAACTTAATTGCAGTGCATATATATATCTCTATCTATCTATCTATCTATCTATCTATCTATCTATCTATCTATCTATCTATCTATCTATCTGCACTTCAAGACTGGATTGCAGTGGAGCTGAAATCAAACACTCAACCATTCTGACTCGGACACTTCTGTCTCCGTGCGAGCACTTGAGTTTAAGTGTTTAAGAAACTCTTGGCCTAAAGTATGGGCACATTTTGACTCCTCGTGCACCCAGACACTCAAATTCTCATTCAGCTTTAAGGAGCAAATGCAGGCTGTGTGAGGTTTGCCTGGGGTGGTGGAAACACAGGAATGAAGAAGTCAAAACAGTAGACAGTTTTGGGAAATTGGAAGCAAGAAGAGCTGCAGAAAGAGACTAAAAACATGTTGCAATTAGGAAGAAGAGAAAAGGAAAATGGTAAGAAGATAGAATCCTGTTAGTTCAACATTCTGAATCTGTGAAGCTTTAAAGAACCTATCAATTTAAAAACAGATGCCTGAAGCTGTGAACATTTGCTAACCCTTTAGTTTTGCATGTGCCTTTGTGAGCTCTATTGTTTTGTCCTGAAACCTGACAAAAAATATCCCAACCAGAGAAATGCTGATACTATTTTGCAGCTTTGTCCTGCAATACATGGATAGTGAACAGTACACCACAACAGCCATTTACATAGATCAAGCAGGACCCTGGAGCATGAAAAAGTATTTCCAGACAGTTCTCTATAGAAAATGAGTATTTTCTATTATTTGGGGGAGTTAATTACCAAGTTGTGAAGGGATGAGTCAATGCTCCAAATGGGAATAGTCATTTCTCAATCTTCTATTAACACGACATCTATTTCTAAGAGCCCTCCAAAACCATGCCTTTTGTAGTCCAGATGCGACAAACCAAATTAGTTTAATTACTTTTACCATATTATTGTTCCTAACCTACCATGACTCCTCTCACTTAGGCACTTAGGAACATGGTTACAACTGCTGCTCATTAAATCCTCCAAAACTCTTCAAGTGTTGAATTAATAATGCTGAATAATGACCACTGTTCAGCCACTTCAAAATTTTCCACCCTTCACACAGCCCAACATCTGTCTTCCCGTATCTTTATTCATGTACCCTGACATCTGGAAGACCACTCAGGGAAATAAATCTCATGAACTTTTACTTTATAACCTGATGACATTCACATATTCCTTATTAAAAAAACTCTGTGTAGGTACCAGCCCAAGACATGCCATGTGACAGACAACAGAACGAGGGTCTGTTTTGTGCCATGCAGAATTTCCCACATGGGATGTTCCTCAGCAGTTATCTTCTGCCCATCAACTAGCTGGTATCAACAGTATTTGATGCCAGACCAGATGTTTCAAAGACAGACACCACAAAACCACCATGTAAATAGTTATGGGTTATTCTGCCAGCAGGGAAACTGTTCTGGAACTCCAGGAAACAGAGCTGGGCTTATATTCATTCCTTAGGCAAGGAACCTTATTTACTGCAACTGCAGATGCACCATGTACTCCCTCTGCCCATTTGCAGTTCCTCTCATTTGTGTATTATTTAAGTTTCATTTATCCAACGGTTTAGCAGGCTCTTGGCAACCATGAGGTAACACTGCCTACTACCATGACAGAAAATATCCCAGTGCTCAAGCTGTAAACAGTTCTCTTCCTCTGGCATCAACTCCCCTCTCTTTCTGGTATTACAGATAAGTGCCATGTCCCTTCTTATTTATGTCCTCTTCAGATATCCCTATCTATCCATTTTTTCTGCACATGGAATTGTCACCATGACTCTTGAGTTATTATGTCACTTCTCTGCAGCTCCTTCCTGCAGTGGCACGCAGCATTTTGAAATGTTGCTAACACGTTTATTCCAAATAAGAGACAGCAAGGAAATAAACACAGGGGACTGTTCAGGGGCAAAGGTTTAGCAATCTAGTCAGATTTTTTTCTATGTTAAGCTTACATCACCCTGTGAAGGACAAAGTTAGAAAGCACATGGAAACAAAACCTGATGTATAGGTTTGTGTAGTAATTCCAGAAAGCGAGGATAGGGGCATGGAGAAATTGACTGCTTACCCCATTCACAAAATCCAATGGTTTTTAGTGGAATTTGCACAGTTAAATAGGTGGAACATGCCCAGTTCTGCTATATAAATATTTATGCCCCAAGTTTCTACTGCCATTATTTTGGAGAAGTATTCCCCACATAAAAACAGAGTGAGGTCATAAGGATTTAGTCTGAAACAAATTGGAAGAAAATAAATAAGCCAGCAAGCATCCCTCTGCCTATGGCTGATATGCTACATTTTCTAGTCAAAGTGAAAAGCTCTGCAGTTTTGCAGGGTTGAGGACATCTCCTGGTGATTCCTGGTTTGGCTTCTGCTACAGGATGTTATGCAATATATGTAATGTGTAGTATTTATGTCAGCTGTTTTCAGCTCCCATGTAAACACCAGAATTGTTCTGAAGCATACAGGACAGTCCTCAGTGCACCCACACTGACAGGACGCTAGGAGAAGAAATCATACACTGAAAACCACAAATGATGGCTAATTAGATTTTGCATTTCTACTAAAAATAAGAAATTTTAAGCAGAAAAGAATCTTTTAACAGCAAAACACTATCTGATAATGAACATCCTCAGGCACTCCCAGAGGAAGAGAGGAGCTTAGCTTTCAGACATGGGGAAAGGGAAAAATGACAATTCTTACATTTTATGTGATATTTTTATTAGTATAATTTTTTAAATGAAAAAATAGAGCACTTATCAAGCACTTTACAACTTTCAAGTGCCTTATAAAGATTTTTCTAAAATGTAATCACTCATAAAAGTCTCTTTTCACAGTAGTACTGTGTAACAAATATCAACTCCATTCTGCAGGTAGGAAAGCCAAACCAGCGAGCATCAGCCTTCCCAAAACTGCTAAGAGTGAACAGCAAGGCTATGACTTACACATTAGGAAACACCTCACTTTCTGCAATGGAAGTGCTAGAACTTAGTTTAAACCCTTTAAAACTTTGAAATATTTTCAATCATTTTGATGCAAAAATCTAATTCAATTATTTACTTAATGCAGTCCCTAATTCATTCTCCCTCTTTGGTGAACAAAGGTAATTTGACTTTTATGTTTCAGTATTGTCAAAATATGCAAATAAAATATCTTTCCAGGAAGAGATTAGTTTCGTATCAGTTGAGCAAGTCTGGCAAAACAATTTCTACAAGCAGAACAGGAACATACTGTGCTGCCTGGGACACGTCTTGAAGTTCAGGTTTTTATTTCTTGTTCTCAGTCTGACTTAGGCAAAGGACAGGGACATGGTTTCTTCACGTGGAAACCAGGAACAAAACAATTTCTTCAGTTCAAATATACAGTGACAACCTCCACTCAAGAAGAAGAGACAGAACTTCATTACACTTTGGCAGCCCTTGAACTCACTATTTACAAACTCCACTTAATTTACAATTATCCATGTGTGATAATTCAGGTGGGAGTCCTTTTCTCACATCAAAACACACAAACACATTTTCATTTCACTGCACTGATGAGCTTTGGTTCTGTTTGCCATCCTGGCCCTTCTTCTCACTCCCTCTGCAAGACCAATCCCTAGTTTGGCAACCCGGCTTCTTTCCTTCCACTACTGCTGTCTCACATGCCACTCTAGGTATACAGCTGCCCCAGTCTGACTACTTAAATACAAATCCTAGCAAAAAGGCCTTTGGGACTCAAAATCACAAAATTCAATTTGCTGTAATTTAAGAAGGCAAACCCATTGTATCAGTCTATGGCCTGTTCTGTAACCACGTGCACAGAAAAATGAGAAAGAGGGGGAATCCAAGCAAATTCCGTATTTTCTCTTTTTGGGGCTTCTGCAGAGACTCTGCCCTAGAATAGGCCCTACTAAGCACTGTGTGAGATGTGAATGAATTAATGCTTGAGGACAAGGATTAGTTACATACATTGCCAAGGGCGCTGCTGATGCAGTATGATAAATTTTGACTCCTGTAAAAATAGAAAAAAGTAAAATGTTTGGAAATGTAAAAGGCCTCTTCCTGTACACCTGAATACAGGAGCCAGACCAAATCCCAACAGTTCATGAAAAATGTAATTTTATTAACCTTCCTGAAATTTGTTTCCTGTATGATGTGGTGTGTATATGTAAGTTTTTAAGTATATCTTAAGTGCATATACATATACACTTAACAGATAACAGGTATCTATTATGGATATATTTGTAGTGAAAGATGACATGGAGTTTTCTTCTTCACAACAGCCATAGCAAATACATGACACTACTGAATTTCCAGTGCTGCGGGAAAAAAACTGAGGTTTTGCCTCTTATAGCAGGCTTCACTCCCTAAAGTACTTGGGAAAGGTGATGCAACAGATCCATACTTCCATCAGCAGCCAAGTGTATGGAGCCAGCAGATCTGCACATTTACTCTCCTTAACTAGGGTGCTGCAGGCTTGGGCTTTAGTCTGGCCTTCCACAAATAAAACAACTTTCCTTCACTGTGGTCTACAACTGCAAGGCAGACACCAAACCAGTCACACTTCCCTACCCATCCACCTTCAATGCTGGTACTGTCTGTCACTCCTCTCAGCACTGTTCCACCATGTTCATCAAGAGAAACAATCATCTTTCTCAGTATGAAACTTAGACCTTCCTTTTGTTTCTTGAAAAAAAAAAAAAACCCCAAACCAACAATGAAACGTGTCAAAGAAATAATAAAGAAAACCCCAAACAAAAAATAACTAAAAGGCTCCAAGGGATGAGCTTGGTCTTACAGTTTTCCACAACTGATTATCTGGTGTTTGCACTGTGCTAGAAATCAGGCTCAAGCAGAGGATGGGCACTGCTGTGCTGAGCTGTGTATAGAAACAGAGCATTGAAAAAACTCACCTCCCATTTAAGTGAGTTGGAAATGGAATTAAACTTCCCAAAAGAAGATATACTAATTTTTATCACAATACAAATCAGATTAAATATAGATAACACTTTAGAAAAATATCAGCTGCAAAAAAAATGCATGAGAGGCACAAGGGGAAAGCTCATTAATGTGACTGAAATACCACTATTTCATATCCTATGTGGAGAAAACACTGAAGTGTAGAAAATAACTCCTCATCCTACACAGGTCTCACCAGATCTTTTTATGTTCCCATGAAACAAGAAGTTTTTTGTAGAATTTACCCATGTTTCTCACCGCTTATCTGCAAAAAAGTGAAAAGTGAAAACACTAATTTTCAGGATCTACCTCTTGTTTGCTTTTATGCACGGAAAAAAAAGAAAGCAGGAAAGAAGAAAAACAGAACAAAACATTAAAAAAAAAGCTTTTATGATGCATACTTGCAGTTTTCAGCCTGCTGCACTCTCAAAGACTGTGTTTCTGATCCAAGGTTGCTCTGACAAGGACAGGATGGGCACGAGCAACTTCAGACACACTTCCCAAAAAACATGGGTTATCACCAGCAGCACATTATTGTTCCCTCTGCTGGGGACTGAGTGGGCTGCAAGAGTTGGAAACCCTGTACTGTGTATTTATTCCTCCAGGTCTGGGTGCAACATCTGGGAAAATGTTTTGGAAGCAGTGGGAGTAAAGACATCTTTCTTGCCTTCATGGCACTTCAGGGCTACACATGGTAGACCACAATCACGCCAGAGACCTCAGATGAACTGCAGTTCTTTGGAGGTAGAGCATTAAGTGCTAAAAGGTTGGCTTAGAGAAAAATCTTATTCTGCATAATGAAATTATCATTATTCCCTCGTGCCACACACAGACAAAACACATATGCACCCCATATTTACAAAGTCAAGGGGCACTGTTGAAAATATTTTTCATAACCTTGAGACTGCAAGTAATCACAGAGGCAATTAGACTCGCTTTCCCATCAAAGTGCCTTGGAATAACCACATGGGCACTCTTCCATATCGGCACAGCATCAGACCTACAATGCGGAGGAATGACTCCCTGTGTGTAAGGTGAATTCAGAGCTTGCAAAACGTGCCAGAAACGAAAACATTTAACTTTCCACAGAGCAGCTATTGGAAGGGAACTGGATGTACAAGCTCCTTCTGGTATGGACACCTGCCTGTAACTAGCTGGGCTCATACAACAATCTCGCTACATCCGGAGGTTCCCACTTCTGCATCACCTTTCTAGGATGTGGTGGCTTTGGTGAGCCTGCCCTCACACCCCTGGTACACCAGGAGACACCCTGCACGAGGAGACAGCTGCTCTTAAATATACTTCTGTCCTGAAATGTGAAGCCCACCACATCAATGGGAGCAGGCTGAGGTTTCATTTATTAAATAATCAGTTTATCTTCTAAAGAGAAACTGCATGAAGAAAGAGAAGAAAGGACAGAAAGGAAAACTTCTGTGAAATATACTAGTTTTCACATTGGAAAGCTCTACTGTTTATTGAAACTGGCAGTAAATTTTAAACACTAAAAGAAAGTATTTCTTACAAAATAAAAGCATCACCCAACACAAATAGACCCTCCTATTTTACTTAAAGCAAATTAATTTTTAAATTTGCTTTGTTTATTTAAATTCCCAGTTTCTGAAGCAGCATATGAATCTGCTTTTGGAGCTTTTTTCACTTGACAGATTTTCATGGTACAGGAAGAGCTCAGGGACAAGGAGAACACAGGACATGAGAAAGAAAAGCTGGGGTTTTGAAGAGTGAGTCTGGCAGGTAGGTGACAAAGAGGTGTTAGAGACCAAAAATCTACACAGTTCAAGTAAAATCCAGACAGATTATTTAAAAAATGTTGCTTCTTCACAATATTTGTATAAAGAAGGGATTACAAATCTGTAAATATCTCTCTGGAACTTATAGTCAGCAAAAGGCATTAAACAGACCTTAAAAAAACAGGTAATGAATGGAGTTTTAAAACCTACAGAACAAAAATAGCTTTTTTGGTGCCTCTGAGTTTTTAAGTCCACTCTGAAAGCGCTCAAAGGAAAATGTGAACAAAGACTAATGACAGGGGCCCTTTCATATTAAAATAATATATGGAGCAACAGTGAGTGAGAGGAATGCAATGTTTGAAAAAGCACAGACTAAATAAAACACCCATGTACTCACTAGTTCTCTCTCTTCTAGGGTGGTGTCTCAACACAGCTACAAAGGAACATCTTGGGGAGGGAATGCTGTCATTTTCTCAGGTACAAATCTGTACTTCTGAGATGTTTACTGTCTCCACGTAAAACTGCTGAAGACCCCTTGACACTGACAAATAGGCTTCATTACGTCTGTGGTACAGGTATTTGCTCTCATCTCTCAGGAATGATATAGGCGTTGATCAAGGACAAAGTACCAAACCCTAAAACAATTCACTTGGCCTGGGGGCTATATTCAGCCTGGCTCTGCAAGAGCCTGACAGAGCAGCCCCTCTACTGCAGCAGCAGCACTGAGAAGGGTGACTGAGACCCAGCGCTGGCTGGGGCAGGACAAAGAGCAGCAGTTGCAGCCCAGTATCTGAGTCCCATGAAAGTGTTCTGGTTACAGATCTTGGCCTCCTCCACTCCTCCATGCCTGTGGATATATGGTGCCTATACCCATGGATTAAATCCATTCCCACTTCATGCTGCCTGGAAAGTCCCAGGCTTTTGCAGCTGCTGACCCCACAAAGCCGCACTGTCATGTTCTTCCAGAAATTTTTAACTAACAACTGAAATAAGGTTGCACAGAAATACAGAATGCTGATTACTACTACAGTAAATGAAAATCCTGTGGAGGTGAGAGAGGGAACAAATCTCTAGTGTTTCAGATGCTAAAATTATGTCCCACATTACCTCAAAGCAGGCATCTTCTTTTTTTGCTGACTTCTCCAGGATAATTCATACAATGTTTTACACTCCTTAGGCTTCTCCATGTGCTAAGGGGGTAGCCATGATGAACAAGAACTGAATTTAACCATGAGCAACTTCAGATGTTTAGGTGTTCATACAGTGGAAATAACCAGTATTACTCAGTCTGTAGGACTCAGATGTCCTATTGGAAGCGTCAATGGCAACTTTAGTACTGCTTAAAAGGACTGAAATAGCCACTACAGACCATAAAATAGCATTCTGACTTGTTTTCTTCTCCAACTTCAAAGTAAAACCGGCAAAGTGAAGATGGTGAGTCCCACCAGGGCTGCACAGGTGCACACCCCTTGGAAACAGTATTTACACTCTCCCCATTCCTGGGGCCAGCACCAGTACCTGTGCAACACAGGTGAACACAAACTAGGAACGCAACCCACAGCTGCTGGTTTTCCCATTTTTAAAGATTATTCCTTTGTGGAGTCACACATTAGTAATTTTCTTTAAGTTCATTGAAGCAGAAACTAGCTCAATGGAAGTCCAGTGAGCCAATTTCTCACAGTTTCTCCTTGCAGAAAGCGTTGATAAACCTGAGCTGCGAGATTGCCTATGAGCCCTGAAGGTGCTCCATCACACCTGATACCTCCCGATAGCTTTATTTGATGATCTGGCAAAACAAAAACAAGAAGCTGATACTAGAAAGAGAAATTTAATACCGGTGCTTGTGCTTTATGCAATGCTTTATCTATCAGAGGTTTCACTTGCAGCTTTCCCAGTCGGAGAGACAATACGTAATTCAAGTCCGCCCCCCAGTGGACTCCCTGCCCACACCAGTACACCACGTTTGAAGGACACTGGTGGCAAGTATTGAGGAACTAGATGACAGCATACTTAAAAAACCTAGGAGTTACTCCAAGAGAATTAAATTCAACTGTTACCATCTATAATATTCTGTTTCTGGTCTCCATTAGGATGAAAGGAAGTATACCTTCCAACCAACAAATCTGTTCATCCTATCATAACACCACATTGTTTTTCCTCCTGAGTCTAAACTACCATGAATGTTTCAGGGGCTATGCATACAAAAAAATGTAGTTTGGTAAAGATCTTTAAGATCATCAAGTAAATGAAAAATAAAAAGTTCTCAAGCACATACTGCTTAGGTAAACAACTGTCAGCAAGATCAGCCTGCCTAAAAAAAAAAAGGTACAGATTATGCAATGCTGAGTTTCTGTGATCTTTTCTCAGAAAGTTTCCTACTGAAACTTGCTCACTCTTGCGTGCATAGCTGTCATACTTCATTTATACTTATCCAAAACTGCACTAATTACTGTGGGTCATACGTGAATAATTAACTTGTTTTGCCTGAAGCAAAAGTAAAGGCCAAGATAAAAAATGCGAGATGAGATTAGTACATGGCCAAGTACAAGATGAGTATGCTCATGGCCAAGGCTACATGTAAGTCTGAATATACCAACTTCTCACCAAGACCTCTGAAGTGTCCTGTAAAACACATTTAATTTTAACAGCATGACGCAGGTTTTCTCACTGGATCCACTGGCTAAATTCAGCACTGACCATTTTTTCTAGACTACGCTTCTTTCATCAAGCCTGCTGCAATATCACTATAAAGCAGTTAGTTATCAGCTGACTATTTAATGAAGGTTTTGGATTCGATGTTATTTTTCTTTTTTCCTGAAGTAATAACCAGCTACCAGTATGACTACAGAACAGTTCAGGCAGCCGTATGTTGGCGTGGGAATTTGTTTCAGTCAACTCACAGTCTGGCAGGTATCCGGGCTTCCTCTGTGCTCAGCAGTGAAGGAGAAGCACCTCTGCAAGCCAATCTCTGGGTATACCTGAGGAGGGAATAACATGCCCCAGAGGTGCCAATCCCTCTTCTCTGACTACCCAGAGATCCCAGACAGATAGCAAAGCCTTGACACCAGCTGCCAAGGAACCACGGCTGGGGACATGGATCCTATGATTACAGCAGGTAGACAAACTCCTTTTGTGCTAGTGGAGAGCTACATATGCTTAAACTGGGATTTACCCACATCCTCTCAAGCTTTCAGTGCCTACTTCTGAGCAGCCTACGTGCACAGCCTGAGATGCAATGGTGTTGACTACCTAACAGTGATCGGGGTGCATTACCTGCAAGCACCTGTCTGCCCCACGAGATCACTGACAAATCACAGATGTCCAACAAATGTAATTCTCAGTGTTTTAAAATGTCACAGCAGAGAAGAGCCTCTTCTGTTTCTGGGCTGCCTTGGGTGTGACATTTCTGAGGTTGTCCACAGCTAGTTTCGTAACTCACATGATGATTGCTTATACTCCTGGGCTGGTCGCCAGTCTGGCAGGATAGAGAAGAGTGACTTCCCTGTGGTGTAAGCAGATAAATTGTATTTTTGTTTCAAACCAAACCCTCTATGGCTCTTCTCTGCTGGGCTCTCTGTCTTTGAATCTGTTACAGCTGTGTAATGCTCAAAGGGTGATACAGGCAAGAAATGAAACAACATGTAAATACAGCAGGGAGAAGGAAAATGACAGAGTAGGGTTAGACTGGGATAAAAGAGATAAAACAAGAATGACAGAAAATGGTGACAGGGTAAGGATATATAAAAGATATTCCAAGAGTAGGGATGAAAGACCACATTTAAGATGGGAAAGAAGAGGGATGACGAAAAAAGAATTAAGACAGGACATGACAAATAATGAGAGAGCAGAAGGCTTGTCTTAATGGGAAGATATGAAGAAACCAGGAAAACTGGGCTGGAAGGAAATGTAATGAAATTTCCAGATCTCCAGAATATTTCTGTTATTTAAGGAAGGGACTCGTACCTTATAGAAATTGCTTTAGTATGGGGGATATGAGGATAGAGCCTTGTTCCATCCTCCTCTCAACAAAAGTCCTACTGGCCAAAGACATACTGGAAAAAGTGATGGAGATGCGGCCTCAATTGAAATGGAGAAGCCTCCACTTTATTTTCTAAAACAGTATGTCATACTCTTTAGAGTACATCAGATCACAGAAAGCACCAGCAGACTCTCAGCAAAAGAACATTGTCCTATACACTGGATAAACACCATCTTTCCTCCGAGGAGTTACAGGAATGCTGAAGTCCATTAAGAGCAGAGAGATCAATAAATTTAATTTAAGCAAACCAGCATCAGAGTAAGGAATAGCACTGAGGCTCAGAGTGTTCTTTTCACTGCCTTTCCAGCCATCCAATCAATCCCCTTTTAGACTTGCTCTTGGTAGCTTCAAATTGCTGCTCCTGAGTTTATCCACAATAAAATTACAACTATTACACATCACTGCTTCCACTACCCTTACATGCCTGTCATACAGATTAGTAACAGCCCATAAAGTTAATAAGGACACCAGGTATGGACTGAGTGTTAAGTATGGTCACCCCTGAATGGGGCCCAGCTCCTCTAAGCATCTCTCTTGCATCTCTGCTGTAGGGATCTAGTGTGACTGATTCTCATACAGTGATGACTTCCCTCTCCAGTATGGGATAGGTGCCTCTGAAAGCCTCCAGAAAGACATATTGAGGACATGAGTTTACCCTTGAATTGAACTGAAGGATTTCAGGAGCTCCTGGCATCCAAAGGCTACATCTGTAAAAGCAAGTAGTTTCAAAAGAAACAGGTCTGTAGAGTGAAAAAATGTTGCTGAAGATTCATGACCACACTATATGCTCTTGAGTGCTTTCTCTTGACTAGCTCTGGTTGGTCCCAAGCAATGATCACACTTTGTTTGTTGAAGCAAGTATGTCCCCAGAGGCCACTTTTCTGTTGAGTTTCATCTGAGAAGAGTCTGGTTGGTGCTGCCACCAGTTCTTGTGCTGCCAAGAGGGGATGACAGGGAAGCTCCATTCAAAAGAACACTCCTGATCTGCATCAGAATGCCAGTGCACTCACAGACATCTCTGTTATTCAGGTACAGGCCTTTGGCTCTAAGTGTAGGATGACAAGTTCATTATGCCCTAAACTGGACAGAAAGGCACCTGCTTGTCTTAACCACAGTGCCAGCAAATCTCACCTGTGTGCGTTCTCCGGTGAGCCTTCAGGTGGGAGCTTTTTGTGTATACTTTGTTGCATCCCTCAAAGTCACACCGATGGATGCGCCGCTTCCGGGAGTCTGGAGACTCAGACCTCCTCTGACGCCTTGTGCTCTCAATACTGAACGGTGAAATTGAACTGAAAAACAGAACAGAAGCAAAAAGTGAAGCAAGGCCATAGTGTACAGCCTGGGCCCTAAAAAATCAGCTGTAAAAGAAGTGACTGTGCTAGAAGGGATGTAAAAAATGAATTATCTATTTCCCTTTCAACATTTTGACACAATTAGTGCTTGAACTAGAGCATATTCTGCAATATGAAATAACTGAAGTTTTGATTTAGAAGTGCTTATTGCCCAAAAAAACCCACCATGATACTTGAAATACTGCTCCAATAATGAAGCAGTCTGACTTTATCTGAGGTCTATGTCTATTTGACATGTGTCCAGGTACAAGCTCACTGAACTGTTTTCTAAACAAGTTTATATATAGCCTCCATAACTTCTCTTTGACAAGTTTAAATAGATAAAAAGCCTGAAACCTTTTATGAAAAAGTGTTTCCAGTACCCAGATCTGAACTATGGATCCTCACATTAGGCCCAACACCTGTTGTTTGCTTGAATACAGACTGCTAACAGATCCAGACCAGCCTGCAGCAGCGATTTTTCCATTTTCTCATTTAGCAGTTCTCAATCTATCACGTGCAAGCCAATAAAATTTATTTTCTTTCAGACCACTGATAAATGAAGTTGAAGAACAAGGCCGGAGAACAATCCCCACAGAAACACATAAATGCTTATCAAAGTTACTCCATTTACAGCAATGTCCTACGGCCTATCAGTTACCCTAATTTTAAGCAATTAAAATACAGCATTGAAGTAATGTTGTGTTAGTGTCTAAGTACAGTGTGTGCTGGACCTATTACTTGAAAAAAGCTTTGCTACCGCAATGCATTTGGCTTGGTTAGATAAATGATTATCAAGTTGGAAGGCCGTGATTCAAACCCTCATTGACTGCCAGTAATCATACCACCCATCCATAAATCATTATTAACTGATCATCCTATCAACCTCACTATGATTATATTGCACAGCAACCACCATCACCCACAGCTACAGCAGCCTGTTTAGTTAAGTACTGGAACAACCCTGCCCTTCATCAGGTTTCTGGGGCTTCCCAGGTTTATTGACATTCAGGGTAAATGGGCTACAGACTCATTAGCCTGCTCTTTTAGACTCTTAAGATCAAACTGAACGCAAAGGATGAACCTTTGGGGATCTGTGATACTAAGGCAGGCATTTGAAAGGAGCACTGATGTTGATGCATCTGCTGGGAAGCACCTCTGTTAACACTGACCTGCAAGCTCCTGTCAGAGGAGCTCCTGCACAGCTGTAGCTGTTATGGCACACACTGAACTCCTGGAGCTTTCCAGAACTTGCTGAGGACTACTCATATGGGATTAAAAGTTTGTGTAAAGCATCTCACACCATTAGCACATGATTTCACTGATGTTCTAATTCTCTGCATACAAATCTCTAAGCCTTGAATTAGTGGTAGTCCAAATTACGCAGTTTTATTTTTGTTTAAATATTTTCACAGTAGAATCCTAATTTGAAGCACTAGTGGGGAAAAAAAGTACTTTCTTTATGAACAGTACTCTTTTAACACATATTCATATTTTACCTGCAGGCAAGAGATTCTCCAGATTAATTATTTTTGCCTATAATATGATGCATGTAAGCAGATGTGCAGAGAATTCCTGGAATGGAGACAGAAGTGGACAGAGAGCTGTAGTAACAACATTAGCTGGCAAAAGTTGTCCCCGAGAGAGTAAGAAACATTAGCACTTTAACTATATGACTGGAATACAGATATGTCTAGCTCTCACAGAAATGACTTATGAATTGCATTTAAGCAATTGTTCTGAATCTCAGAACAAATAAAAGTCTTGGGTTAGACAATTCACTGAGAATGGCTTCACTACTCCAATAGGGTTTTCTTTTTTTTTTTAAACATCCCACCAGCTGAAATAAAAGCAAACTTGTAAATCAAATGTTAAAGCTCAATACCGAACATACAAAATCCAGTGCTCAAAACTAGGAAATCCTGATCTTTAAAAGTAAGTATTTGTGAATCTTTTTTCTGCAAGCAACTTATGAGCTGTCTTAAAACCCTATTTTGTAACAGAGTGTTCAGATCCTGGATAGTACAGCTCATTTAAATAGGAGGAGGATCAAGTTTAAAATGCTGCTGCAATTTCCAGCCCCGAGACAAACTGAACCTTGAGAAGAGTCAGTGCCTCATAAAAAGCTTTTTGTCACATATGAGAAAGTGATCTCACTGCTGGGAACCACTCTGTGCTTTTCCGGATATTTATACAGAAGAGGAGGGCACAGAGCAGTGCCATGAAGGTGGCACACGATCAATGCTGCTGCTTTTTAACTGGATTGCTCCCTCTTTCAAAGAAGTGTAGCACCCTACTTATCCCACAGGAGGGAAAATAACTGAGTAAGCCACAGAAGGTGATGAATATTGTCACCATCCCCTGAGAGCCTCACAGTCATCGCTTGCTCAGCACAGCAAGGAGAAAAGCTCTTGTCAGCTAGAACCAGCAAATGTCACCTCACGCCTTCCCCTCGCAGGCCTGCAGCTTAAATGAGAAACTAACCAGCAGAGGAGACCCACATGGCAAGTGAGAGCATATGTCCAAGGTGGTTTTCCTCTGCTGCTTGAACTCCTGTGGCATAGGGGGACCTCCAGTGCAGACATGTTCAATGGTGGAAAAAGAGCCAGAATCTACCTGACACCACCAGCTTGGTTTTAGCCTTGCAAAAGCTCTATGATTTTAAATGGGGATATCATGAAAGACCCTTAAAAAAGCACAAAGTGCTTTTTTGAGCTTCCTCAGGTTAGTCCCTCTCACAGAAACTTCCAGATGATTTGCTGATGTTCTTTCCCTTTGACATGCAAACAGCAAAGGGACACGTTCTTCTTTCTCCAGCAATTTCCATAAAATACCCTCACTGGTCAGACAGACAGAAGTCCTCAAAACCACATTTTGTGCCTTTTGAAGGCCACAGGGGCTGTGCCAGGTGTCTCTGGTCAGGACAGGGTTCCCAAACCTACTTTTTGATGGCACCATGGTAGACGAAGACTTTGGAATGGATGTATCAGGGAATTCACAATTTTTTCCACTAACTTACTTTTCCTTTTGGTTTAAAAGTCTATTAAAAAAAAAAAAGAAAAAACACCATAAAAAGACTACAATGCCCCTCTTCCCCCCAACCAAAACCCAAACAAACCATATTGTAGCAGCCTATTTCAAATTTAAGTGTCCCCCCCCCAGTGACTGCACAGACGGAAAACTTAGAAACCTGTCATCAGCCAAGAGCTACCAGGGTACCCGGAGGAGGAGCTGCCAATTCTTCCGTTAATGACCACAATCTCTGGCAGCCTTTAAGGCTCAAGGTGGGCTTTTGCAGTACGCCTGATGCCACACTTAACAGCTCAGCAGGATGTATTAAATTACTGCTGAAACATGAAGTTTGAAAGATAAATTAACAAAGAAGAAAACTGGGTTCTGACCAGTCAGCTTGATGTTTATTTATTTGCAGCTCGTTATTTCTAAAATCAGTGTAATTTCTATGTTAGTGTAGAAATTGTTACACCTAATGGGAATCCTGGGAGACTGCAGGCTGCCTCCATGAGCCACTGCAACACCTGCAGTCAGTACAGTTCATAGGATGAAATAAATAAAACCAATGCGAGCATTTAGGATGATTTACAAAAATTCAGCCGCATTACTTCCAGTCAGAAGTGAAAACATGCATCTTTGCAACACACACATGGCCAAGTTCTTGTCTCTCTGATACAAAGAAGTCTGCAAAACCTAACACCGACTGGAGCTTCACCACTAGATGGCCATCAAGTTCTGCTGAACGTAATCTGCACTGCATGAGATGTGGATCATAACAAACCTGGTTGCAGGATTATTTTTCCTTTCTATGAATGCTACCCATGACTTCCTAGATGTTTTGCCACTGTTCTGTGTGGACAGTGAAGAGCCCTTGGCACAGGCAGTAAAACTGCTAAAAAACACATGCAATGGGTGTCTTTATACTGATCTTGTGTTTTCTGAGCAATACACCAAGCAGAGCTGCCTGGGGAACACAGTTTGTTTATTAAAGCCTTGAACTGTGCTCAGTCTCGTGACACACCACAAGTCCCTGCACACTGGCTGCTCCCCACTCACAGTGTGCTCAAGTGCACTCACCCTGTGGCAAACACCCAGGGTTACCTTTGGCCACCCAAGCACGAGCTCCTGAGTGCTGGCATCCCAGTGAGACAGCTAAGGGCTGGGTGACACGGCCAGTGAGGAGCGAGGGACGTGCAGCAAGCCACGCTTCGCTCTTTGCTCTACAAACCCAAACAGTGTCCCAGTGTTGTGTCCTCATCCTTGTGATTACCATTTTTACTCCTCCTTGGCCCCTCCACTATGCGCTCAGACTCTTTGGCAACACATCCCGCCTGCCTCCAAAGTCCTCATGGAAAACACATTGATCCAGGGTTAACAGGTCAAACCAGTTTGTACCCAACATCCCTGTCATCTCACCTAAGTCCCTCCTGTACAGCAATCAGGCAGCACTACCTTCTCTAGCTGGTCCTGTAGTTAATTGAGACACTTGTGATTGCACCCTAATAACAGTCTGTGGCTGCTAAAAGGAGATGCTCTCTTCCCTTTGGGGTGGGACCCAGGATGTATGAGCCACGTCCCCCGGCTCTGGCTACTATGGGAAGAAGAACCAGTTGGGGCTCAGGCATGAGCAGCATCTGCTCAGCCTGGATGAGGGGTTCAGCCCATGTAACACCAGTTGCGGTCCTCTTGTGCTTCTCAGCCCCTGGGCTCTGAGCACAGGATTTGGCTGAGATGGCACATCAGGACAGTCCCACTCCAGCTGCTTTCTGTTGTGTTGGCACTGGCACATGCCTGATTCTGCAGCAAGCCAGTGCAGGACCCACAGTAACGAGGAGAAAATTCTGCCAAAAAAAATCCAAGAAGCTTTTGGTAGCTTGACTCCCCAAGCAGAAGAGTGTGCCAGGTACCTGCACTGACATATGGCAGAGGATGGGAAGCTATGGCCGTGGGTTAGGGAGTGTCACCACTCCTTTTAGTGGCAACCAGCTGTGATTACCACAGCTTCCATGTAAATTTAGAATACGTGTGAAGACATCAAGGATGTGGACATAAGCAATCAACATCAGGAACAACTGGAAAATCCAGCTTTTGTTCCAAAGGAAAGTTGCTTCCTGTAATATTTGAGTATAATAAAACACATAGAAAAATAACCACATAAACAGATAAACTGAAAACAAAAACTGGGAGATATGACCACATTGAATAACTATGAGCTGATGATGTGCTTTGGCAATACATGATAGAAGCACTCATATCCCACCCTCAGTTCAATTTTGGACATTCAGATATTTACAGGTTTTATGTTTTTAAGGGAAAAACATGTCACTATACAATACTCAAATATTCAAATAATGTATAAATTTAGCAATGTGAATCTTTATGAGACATGCAAAGCTTCTGGGTCAGCCTGTAAGTTATAGTAATTAAAAGTGCAGGCAAATTAAATAAAAGCAGAAAACTAGAGTACTACATGCCTGCATTCAGATGGTAATAAGCAGTTGAAGAAAATCCTTGGATCTCTAGCATTTGTTCAGTGCTCAAAGGGAACCAGGGCTGCAAAAAGAAGCATCATGGGTTTTGGCTGCTTAACATTTATAGAAGCTAGAGCTGTTAAGTGACTAGCTATAGACATAATGTTTTTAAATCCCAGCCTTTGGATTCAGTGTGGGATGGCACTCCCTGGGCACACTGAACAGCAGGCTTACACACCTCCACAGCAGCTGTCAGTCCTCCTTTGGCCCTCAGGGCAGCTGCCCACCAAGAACCCTCAGAAGCAGGGATGACCACAGTCCCAACACCTTTGCTTGGCTCCTCTGGCACTTTTCTGAAAGAACACACCCAGAGTAGCCCACCAGTCATTTGTGGAGGTGATGTCACTTAAGACAAAGTATCTTCTATTAAGACCCTAAGTTTCACACGCTAACAGACATGTGAGTACTCTGTGCCTTTTTGAAAAGTGGCTTTGAATAACATTTCCCAGATTCCAACTCTCAATTACTTTATTTTGTAGCACTTTTTCACATAATGTAATTCCATTTTCTGGTAGGCCATGTAATATATTACCATCCCACTCAGGATAGTGGTAACACTACACACTACACCATGAAAAAATATGACATGGATTTTACTTCTCATTACAATTTATAAAACTCCTTCTAGTATCCAGATGCCAAAACCCTACTATACAAAAACAAAGTAGGTTTTTTTTGCTATAAAATGCTTAAATATCAGTGCCATCTCCTGATAAAAATCTTCACTCAAATATTTATTTTAAAAAAATTACAAAGTTGCTTCGGTCCCCTGTTCATAAACAGATGCACATGTATATATACACATGTATTTTTTCTCCTCTTTGATTCTTAGATCCTATTTAATGTTTCATGAAAGGCAAACAGCTGTGTTAGGAATGTTAGACATTAAAACATATCAAGCAGTACTTAAGGCAATCATAAAAGGAAAATATGTGCTACTCTTTTATTAGCAGCAGTTACTTCAATCACTGTACTTTAAGGTGATGTTATACTTGAAATTATAACCTTTTTGTCAAGAAAGAAAGGAGGAATTTGGCAGCATACACAAACAGCACACATATGAAATGGGAAAATTACATGGATAAACAAGACAGAGATAAAAGAAGATTTGAATACATTTGGTTCAGAAAGTGCTTGAGCTGGAGCTGGAGTGAAGCTGCACAAGGAGCAGATGGGTGGATGGGAGAAGGAGCACAGAGGTTTCTCCTTTTATGCTGTGAACTAGATGTCCACCACTGGCTGCTGCCAGAGGCAATACCCTGGCAAAGAGCATCCTCTGCTCCAGCTCCATATGGCCATTCCCATCCATGCTGTTATATTCCTGACCTGGGCAGTCAGCAAGTAAAACACCCTGCACATCTTTGACCTTATCTGCAGCATTTACTGTTGAGACCAGGTACTTGAACTGCCTTGCAAAACCTGAGCGTGCCACAACATTGCTCTGGCTGGAGTGGAACTATACACGGAACAAACTTCTGGCAAAAGGAAAGAACTTTGGGGCCTACTAAGAAAAGCACTAATGTAAACCACAGCATACCTTACCAAAACTACTCATCACTTCTGCTACCAGCTGCGTTAAGCTGAGACATGAGACATTTGTTTGATCTTTCTGATCTATATTCGTGCTGTGGGATCCAGGAGCACTTTCCAGCTCTTAGGATTTGGTGTTCTGAGGTGCATTCCAGCTCCACAGTGGGCTGAGACCCAAATACACACCCTATTCTCCTCTTTCATGCTGCTTCTCTCTTCTGGCTTTCTAAGGAAAGGATTCTGGGCCAGAAAGCATCTCTGACATGCTGCAGCACACCCCCCAGATCTGGTGACTGGAGGACTGTAAAGCACTTCTGACAGAGAAAATCCACAAATCAAATCTATGATGAACTCTGAAAGGAAAAAAACCCACCAACACTTTTCCATCTATTTTACACTTATTAACCCACAAAGTTTTACCCTAGAGAGCTACTGTGTAAAAAAGCAAAGGAATGACATGCTAACTACCTTGCACCTAGGCACTGCCTGCATTACTAAAATGTTTATTCCTGGTTTTGGGACAATTTATGGCTGTATGATAGCTTGCACTCCTACATCCAGCAGCAGCCAAACCTGGGCAACAGCGACTCCCACATCAGCCCTAGTGAATTACTGAGATGCTCCTTAACAAGGATGAATTTCATGTTTCTCCTAACAGGCTAGAACATACAGAGTTTGTTTCCACCTGCAAAGGTTTTAGAAACACTTGACAGGAAGGCTGTTATGTTTTACACACAGCATTAACATTTTCAGTAATATTAAACATAATTCTGTTTCACTGCTCTGCCCTTTCCTTGGTTTGGACAGATGGACTCATATTAAATGAGACACTTGTCCTTAGATTTTCTCAGAGATTCTGAGGTGACACATGACAGCGGTTTACATACGTTTAAAAGTATTTTTCTAACATGTGCATGTTACAGAGGATGCACATCTGCAATATTGACCCTTCCAGCTCATCAGGATGGTTGAACAGAGTGCAAAGACTGCTCTGGATGTCTAAGCCCATGTTAACACCTCTTTTTTTAACATGGTGTATTATCATGGAATAAAGACTAACAGAAAAACTCATCTGTGGAGGGAACTATAAATTTTCTGCTGAGCCAGATTCTTCAGAGGTAGACCTAGCTGTTCACAGTCTTGTCCTGTTTAAGGATTAAAATGTTTGAAGACAGAAAAAAAAAACCAAACAAAAAAAACAGCAGAACAGTTTTCTGGGCAGTGAGTTCCAGTGCTCTGCCATGCTCATATTCTAAAGTGAGTTTCTAATGAATGCTTGTTTTTTCTAAATAGTTCCTACAAGGTGTTTATATTCATAAACACATGTATCCACAAATTATAATGGAAGACTACTAAGTGACCATGAGCTACTTCACTTCTCTTAGAAAAACCTCCAAAATTAGCTTACTTTGTTTTAGGCTGATGTTTTTTTCTCAACAGGAGTGAAAATTCATGAAAAAAAGGAAATCTCAAGCAGTGGGGAAACATATCTTCACAATGAACTTGCAAGTGGACTAAAGTGCATGGGCAAGGGTCTGGTTTTGGATCTGAAGACAAAGCATTGTATATCTGCCTGAATGCAGGAATAATTCCTGAAATCCTGTGTGCCACACATGTTTGATGCATGCTAACTCAGGCCTGGGAGCTGAACCTGGTCTAGAAGAGAAAAAGCATCTTATTTTGCCCCCTCCTTTCAGAGCTGACAGAACAGCAGTGATCATTCACTGATCTCCAGCCACACTAACTCTCCCTCCAGACAGAGGCTGCATCAATGCCAAGTCTGTTCTTTCTTTCTTGTTTCCTTCTAAACAGAGCAGAAAATTGGGTAACTGAGCACCTATAGCTCAGCTCTGAGATCAGAGGGTGCTGCTTTTTTCTCTCCTGTTGCTGATTCATACTTTTTCTTCACACTTTTCTGGCAACACATATTACAAACAAGCTTTGTCAATACTGGTAATCTCAGCAGAAAATTATTTAAAAAGGGAAATAAAAACGACTCTGTTGCAGACATAGGATGAGCTGAAATGTTCATCATGGAAATAAGATGAGTGTGTACATATATGCATGTCTTTCACCTTTGTTCTGGTTATTTGTTCAAAGAGCACAGATCCTCCACTTTCTAGTGCAGGACTCTGAATATTCTACCTTGCTCTCCAGATTTCACTTTCTTCTACTATCTCTAATTCTGATTCTTCACACTGTACACCACAGTTGTCAGTCCCAATGACTGTACAATGACAACTCTTGCCTGTGCATCCACCTCCTCTTGTTGGTCAGAGTAACAAATGTAGTGGTGATTAAAAATTCTCTGTTCTCTATCCTTAGCTGACAAAATTGCCACTAACATCTTGCCAAGTCAGTGATATTAAATGAGGACATTGTTTCCATTGGAACTGAAGATCACGTGAATGACCTTTACTTTCCTCCTGTTCAGAAGGGTTATTACTGATAAGTTAAATATTTGATTACCCTATATACCTATGTGAAATGCAATTATGGGTGGTCATCTGTCATACTCTGTGTCATCAAGCAGATTTTGTTAACTACTAAATGGTTGACCACACTGAAGTGTACATTTTGGTGTTTATATATATAACTATGTAACGACAGCCTGCCACCCCCAACAGAAAGCCATCTCAGAAGACAAGATTTTTTATGCCCCACAGCCCTTTACAAGCTCCTGTGTGAGAGTATATGTTGCCAAGTATTCATCTATAACTGAGATAATGTAACTACCATACCTATTTGATCTGTCTAGGAAAAAAGGTACTAAACAATTTCATTGATTTGGGGGACAAAAAAGTTACTGAGTGCAAGATCATACTTCAGGGATTTGGGTTTCTCTTCCTAAGATACTTTCTAATCAGTAAATTCTGAGATTTATAGTTTTGCTTGTTTTGTTCTTCCAGAGCACCCTCTTGTACTGAAAGAAATTTTTAATAAAAGAACAACAGAAAAACACTCTGTAAATCTAAACTGTATCACTCAAGGGCTCTACAGATTGCGTTACTAAGCATTTTCATTAACAAGGAATCCTGATGTATTTATTTTACACAAGAAGTGAGCTTTTCTGTTCAGTATGCTACCTTGTACCTGGCTTTACAGCCATGCATATCAGTGATGTATTCCTTCATTTGGATTATGAGATCCTTGCCACACCTTCATGGCTGTTTTGTGTTTGCAAAACAAAGTAGAGTGAGGTTCCAGTACATGAACAGAGTACTAATACACTACTGCAATATGAAGAAAACCCACTACCTCTCCTTGCATCTGTGGTTTTCCACACTTATTTATAGCAATAGTCTCACCTGAACCAATGCTCTGGGCTTCACCAGAAAAGGTGAAGGCCAGCCTCTCATAGGACTTCCCCAAGGACTGCCACTTCTTTACTCTTCCTTAATTTCTCCCCTCTTTCCCCAGACTTACCAATTCCCCAGATGGAAACTGTCTCTCTAGAGAATCAAAGGGCCAGGTTTTGTCACTGAGCGTCATAGTTTACAGAGGTAGAAATTTACACAGTTGTAGTTTCTGTATTTGCTAGTATTTGGAAGATTTCTGGTGGCTCCATCTGTACTCTGGATGGAAAGTGTTCCTGAAAGCTGCAGAAACCACTCAGACATACAACTTCTGAGAAAGGGGAACTCATGACTACCATCTATGAGCTGGAAAAGTTACTGCATCTTTTTACTAGCTTTGCACAGACCAGTGAAAGACAAACTTGCATCATGTGGGCAACATTCCTTTTCTTCTCTCTATTCTTAAAATCAACCCAATTTCCACCCAGCAAATAGTCAGTCTGTGGTATGAAGAGCTTTTCCACTTGTAATTAATTATGTCGCAGAGCACTAATGTACTTTTCACACTTTTCTATATCAAAAAGCCAAATTTCAACAATTCCTTGTTTATCATTACACCAGCTCAGCAGCCACAATGATAGCCAGCTTGTACACAGGCCTCCAAGTCTGGCAAAGTTCCCATTCTCTTCAGTGGAGTCAAACATAGGATTTCCCAACAGAAGGAAGAAACCACAGTATTGTTTTCATGAACTGGTCCTCTTAACGCTTCCTCAGCAAGGCAGAATTGCATTCAGACTCTCAAGTCTCATGAGCAAGGCAAGGTTTGATTAAGACAAAAATGTCTTCTGTAAGCAGGCATATGACCATAGTTTATATTTTGTGCTAGGAAACACATCTTTAACACATCTGCTTGTCACAGAAATTGTTCCAGTTGTACTCAGAGTACAAGGACTATTTTTCCTGATAAATACACCATAACACTTTTCCAAGAGCCTTGATTAGGCTGGTAGCCAAGAAACCCCACTCCTCTGGGCTTCACTGGGTCAAGGTAACTTCATGGACTTGCTCTCATGGTCATCCACTTGAAAAACTAGGTGGCCCTCACTATTGGCTATTCCCTGGTCAGGGAAAACGACCAACATCTTTAGGATGACAATAACCTTCTTTAGAAAGGCAAGAACAAAATCCTGATGGCTTTTTGCCATCAAAATAAAGCTCAAGTTTTCACTCTGTGCATGCTCCACCTCTGCTAAAGCAAAAACTGGACTGAGGACTTTGATGTTTATATTCACTATTACTTTGTATGTGAATTTATGCAGGGATTTAAACTGGGTAAGATTTAAATGAAGTTGCCACTTCAGGTTTTTTGAAATGTAACATAATGCTTTCTGCTGGCAAGCAACATTTCCCCACTGGTAAAAGGGTATATGTCTCCCCTTGGTATGTCAAGTATTCAATTATTTGAGAGAAATGATTCTGCTATTTCCAACAGACATTTTATGTTCTGTTCAGGAAAGGATAAAAACATACAAAGTTGAACAAGTTTTACAACTATCAGATTTTTTTTTACCTGGCCCTTCCCTACACACCAGCAACAGGGAAAAAATTCCGTTTGCAGGCTTTATGAAATCAATTTTATTTCACTCCATCCCACAAGAATTAGTTAGGTTAATCACTTGGTAACAATGCTGCCCAACAAAAGAAAGATAATTCATAGTCATATAGTATGGTAGTTAAATGAATATTTTTTAACAGGAGGTTAAATGGCCACCCTTTTTCAGGTTAGCAAACTTTTTCCTTTGATTTGAAATTGTCTCAGGGACAAGGGAAGGAACCAAATTTCCATCTATGCAGAAAAATCATCCTGTCACCAGCAGAATTACTTGCAGACACCTTAGTAATGGAGATCAGACATCCTTCACCCACCTTGTCCTACTTAGTCCTACGTAATACTAATACTTCCATGGCCTCGTTACCAATACTTGATGTATTTATTATTTACACAACCATCATTATAATTTATTTTCACACTTGGAAGCACATTCACATTACAAAGGAAACATTGCAAAGAAGCAAAGGGTATCTGCTCTCTTGGAAGCTGTCATATCCCTCCCAACTGCATCTCCTACAATGCTGAGAGTCAAGGGATGGTAACAATGGGACACTCCATTCACCTTGCTAATTTATGCATGTTGCTCATTAGCAGAGGTCGACACATCTGAGTGGATGGAAGACAGGGCTCTGAATTTCAAGTATCTTAACTGTGCAGTCAGCAGAACTGGTCTAGGACCCAGTGGTCCCTTGTTTGCCACAGTCTTCCTGCATATATTAGCCCAAAGCCAGTTGTGCTGACCCAGGATGCAATTCATTCATCTCTGGAATTCCTACTGCTTCCCTGAAAACATTTACTCTCCCAAATCTTCACCAACAGGACATTTGGCTTAATAACTTAAATCCACATCAGGACTCATTTAGCTCTACTTTTTAAATTTCCATTCTGAAGGAAAAAACCCAAGAAAATAGCCACACCACTTCTAGATATTTTCCCCTTCCCAATCTGTTAAAATCTCTGCCTGTTTACTATATGAGATTTGCCAAACAGTATCAGTCACCATTAAAGCATCAGCTAGTACTGCCAATATAGTAATTAAGAACAACTAGTGTGCTTACACTCAAGCTTTTATGGGAGAAATCGGAGTCTGTTAAAATCTAGCAAAACTCAACTCTGCACATATGTTGTTTTGCTTTGTTTTGTTAAATGGGATGGAACATACCAGAACTTTAAAGATCAAAAAATACCCATAATTTCCTAAAACATTTGGAGCCTTCACATGCAGTAAAAAGGGATAATTATCAAAGCATTTTGCTGTCACAATTGTTCATTTGGAAGAGGCACAGGAAAAAAACAACCAAATCCAAATCCAAAACTCCCAGCATAACAGAACGGCATTGCTGTAACTGCAGTAAATAAGAGCAAGTGTTAGACAGATGGAGGGGGGCATCAGAGTGGCATTCAGCACAGGATCAGATGAGACAACAATGGCCATCACAAGCAACCACCTCAGTCAGATGAGCCAGACACGTCACCCTGGCAATGGGGTCCCCATAGCCCATGAGCCCCATGGAGCCACCTCCACTCTGGGCAGGTGCCCCTGCTGACACTGCCTCGGACGTGAGGGTGACTGCTCAAGGCACCTTGCGACTCCTCTTTCACAGAGGTGAAGAAACACATTTCAAGGGGCAGAAAGAGCAAGGCTCTTCCTTTCCACCCCAGTTCTCATTTCTTTGCCCGTTCCATACTTTTACCCTACACAGAAGGGATGGAGCAAGGAGGGCTCTTGTCACCGTCTGAAGTAGAGTTTGACACAGGACCACAATCTGGACACACAACTTGATGTGCTAAACATTCTTCTCAGGAACATTGTTTTTGGGAAGCCATTCACTTCAATTACATCCCTAAATCCTCTTTGGAAGCTCCCATTTCCAAGGCCATCTTCTCCCCCTTTGCCTGGGTAAGAAAGTGGAAGTCTGTAATGAGTTTCATATCAGCTGTAACAGTAACCACAAAATATTTGTCATTTATATCTCACACTTGGCCACTCAAATGCAACCATATGAGTTCCACATACATAGGTAGTGTTTAATACTGATAGAACTGATTTTTAATGGTAATAATGTTAATTAAGTGTGACCCAGAAGCATCTTGTGGCACGATAAAGTCCCTCTCCTGCCATGCACTCACTCCACAGCAGGCACAGAATGAAGGTGTAGCGCTTCTGCCAATGTATTTGCTCCAGGTAGCGTTGAACAGCTTTGTTCCCTGGCCAGTTATTTCTTGCTCTTATTAGGTTATTTTCTACAAAAACAAGCTGTCTGAATTTCAGCATATTTTATGTTCAGTAAATTATAGTAATTTTCATAATATCTTTAAGCTTTTCAGTGGCTGATGGCCTGGCAGGTGGACCTTTTGCATCTTTTCATACTAGAAGCCTGACAAATGTCTTCTGGAAAAAGCAGGCAGGGAGAGGGTATGTAAAATCACAGAATATCAGCCAAATGAGTGGTGCATAGTGCACTGCTCTCTGCTTCACACCAGGGTGGTAAATCCTACTGTCTCCTTTCTGTGACAAAAAATTGAGCAATAACAAAAAATTGTCCAGTACTCATCTGGTTTTGTGACAGGCTGCTTTTATTTCAGCCTCTCGAGTTCAAAGAGCAGAGATGTAGTTTCCACAGATGTCCCATGGGTGAGCTTGTATTTCTGAAGGGCTGAAGTCTAGCCCTGCCCATCTGAAAGCACTACATTTAAAAGCCATTTTGAAAGACAACTCTGTTACGAAGTCTCACATTATTTCAATGCCCACCTTACTCAACAACACCCTTTGAAAGTATAGACAAATTAAATGCACAGCTTTTCATTAAAGCAATGTGTTACATTTTAATAGAGTGAAGACAGGGAGAGGAGGAAAACATGGCTTGGAGCCCCAAAGCACTGCACAAGATTTTTCCTGGGTATTCTTAATCCTGCTCTGTATGATTTTTGTAGGGCAAATTGTGGGCATATTTCCCCTACCTCCTCTCCCTCTTCCTCCTGCCACCATAGTATCAGAGTGGCATCATCTTTTTGGGACTGGACTGAATCACATGGCTGTGTGAATGCACACGTTTTCCAGGCAGAAGAGTAAATATTAACACTAAACACAACCAGCAAATGCTGGAAGTAGGTAGCAGAAAACATCAGAAAGTAACCTGTCCTCATTTCTGACTGGGCTGGAAGTCAGAAATGCTACTTTACTGTTTGCAATGATTGAAGTGAGTGTTTCATCCTCCAAGTAGGTGCACATTTTAGGCGATTATCATTAGGAGAAATCCTTACTGACACTATGGTGATGATGCCTATGGTGCTACTTCATGCTTTTCTGCCACATACACATCACCAGACAAAATACAAGCCAAATACTGGCATGAGATTTCTAAAAAATCTCTCAGGAAAATGTTAGGTTTCCTTTTTATAAAGTAGTTGAGTAAAAAATAATTGAATAAAACAGTTGTGTGGCCAGACTGCTTCTGCTCTGCTGGCAAACCTGCCAGAAACTACAGGCTCCCAACTCTGGGACAAAAGAGCCATTATAGACCAAATATTCACAGGAACTCAAAGCTGCTACCTCATGCTCTGGCAGAAGTCCCTGAAAAAGGTGGTGCTGTGATTTATGTGCCATTCAATGTTGTTTTCAAGACATTCACTGAACTGAAGAAGCACCATTAGAATACATCAAGCACACATCAAAACCCATCTAAATCAACAGTGGCTGAAAATACATCATGTGCTTGACATATAGTAATTGACACGTCATATTTTATTTGACATTTCAAGGACAGTAGTGCCTATTTAAATGGAAACACAGTAATAAAAATATTTTTTTATTTGAGCTAACCAAAATCTAACAGGGCATTTTGATGAAGAGCTGTTCATAAAATATCAGAAGAAAAGAAAGAATTAAAACATTAAAATCTCTAATGACTCAAATTATGAAACACAGAAGAGTCAACTTACAAGAAGATAACTCTACTAACACCTCATTATCTTGGGGGAAAATTCTGGTCACGCTGGTTAACAACCTCCTACTGACTGTCATGGAGCCATCATTTCAGCCATCCCTGTCCACTCCCTTTGCAGCTCTGCCTGAGTTTAGGTCTACAACTAAAACTGCCAGAACTATCAGCATGACAGCTGATACAGAAACATGGATTAACATGATGGGAGTACAGGGAGCCATGCACACAGCATGGGTCATGCTCTTTTTCCTAGCACAGACAAGACATTGCAAGGCAGCAGAATTTTGAATCACATATGCTTCACCTGACACGTCATCCTCTCTCCTGAAGGCAGCTGCATAGGGACATCACCTGTAATAACAAAGGTCCTACAGGACATCTTGACAGAAGAAAGGGGGATGTAATATAAACCATTCAAGGAGCAGCAGCCACATATGCTACTCTTTACAACAGGACTAGGAGATTCCCTCAAATTTAACACCCAACAAATTGAGAGCTCACTGTCATACTTCTTTCCAACTTATCAAGATCACTCACAAAAGGTCCTTAGATTCTTTTCCTTCTCTTAAATAACCTAAAGGTTTTTTTTTCCCCAACATATGTTGTGATGCAAAAGTAAGGTGCTGACAGTTTTTAAATTGAGGGCTAAACAGACTAAATTAATCTGCTGTCACTGTTTTCACCTAATGCATGCTGTACAGTCTTAATTGATTATTTCTTGTTCCATCTTCTCCCAATTTCCAAGACATGAGGTTGCACTGCCCTGAACTGCTGTTCAGTAAAGCCAAATGTATTTAATTTTACTCTACCCTCTCAGCTACACCCTCCAGCAATCTAAGCAGTTTGCTGCTTCTCTCAGATTTTATTCAGATTTGTACATGTACTGAATGCAGCACCCTTCCCTGAAATAACGCCACGTTCCCACCAAATGCAGACAGGATCCACATGCTGTATATGTAATCCAATGATATTGTGTTGCGTGGATGCCATGTAGGAAAAGCCATTGTAAATGCAGATGGGTGGCCAGCATAAAGAGTGAAACAAGCATGCAGAAACCTAAAATCCCAGTAAATACCTGCTGTGATGTATTCTTCCCCTCCATGTTTTTCTTTGTAAGCTCTTACTTCAAAGAATGCAATGAATTTATTAATGAATAAATGTTCAATCTGTCAGAGAATACAAACTAATTTACCTACTTTTTTTAACTAAGGTCCTGCTCATACATTCTGAGATGTCTATGCCCAAGGAAGAAAGTAAACAGAAATCTTGTGTTAGGATAGAAGTTTATTAAACCAGAAGCAGGAAAAAGAGATGAGAAGGCAGTAATCATGTTAGGCCAGCAAGCAGAGAATTTTAATCCCCCCATAACCCTCAAAAAGTTTCTGGTGAATCTTTTTAATTGCAGCAACTACAAAGAAAAATAGTATGAGTAATGTGTCATATGTCTAATTCTCCTTTCAGAGCTGTGGAGAATTGAGCAAGGTAGAGAAAGATACAGCGCCAGAGTTTCATTTTAGGCTTCAGAATTAAATACAGAGATCAAGTAGTTCAAAGGACATGAAAGAAAAAAGACTTTATGTACTTTGTGAATTTAACTTCTTCTTAATAGTTGTGTCTACGTTGCCATAACAAGACAAGAGCATACTGGGGGAAAATGGAAAAAGACAAAACTACTAACGAATGTGAAGTCATTTTCAAGACTCAAATAGGATAATTCAAAGAATTGAGAACAAAAAGGAAGAGTAACACTATAAAGTGATTTTTGACAGCCCTCTTTTTAGAAAGTGCCTGAGCAGATTTATCAAAGTATGTGAAATGCCTGATCCTAAGCTGAACTTTCATGAAAATAGAATCATATTCCTTTCTGTTCGTAGGTCAAAGAAACACTGCCAGCACCAAAGGAAAGGACAAAGAGCACTTTCTGATTTTAAATTAGGGAGTGTTCCGTGTATAGACACAAGTGCCTCTATATATCTAGCTAAAATGGGGTCCCCTGAGCACAGAGCGTGTTTACACATTTAATTGACTAAAACCAAGAGGTCAAAGTCTGAATAGCTGAAAATTAAAAGAGTATTCAATGACACAAGTAAAAAGGAGGGCTAAGTGAAATATATAGAGAATGGAAATATGCGAACTTACTCAAAATGCTTTTTGTAATTAACAGTTATATCAAGGCTCTGGAAGTAGGATGCATCAGAGATGATTAGACATAATGATCCTGTAATAGGTATCTTTTCTGAAAGCACACACAGAACCTAATGTTAGGATACAGTATTTCAAGCTGGTACGTGCTGTGCTGAGCCCAGTTCTGCTCTGCTCTACCTGATGTCTGCCCTCTTTCCCCTGGCCCCCTCTATCAGTAAAATTTCACCCAATTGGTGGGAGGAATGATGAGCAGGACTCCATGATATCAGAAGGCTAATTAATTACTTTATTATACTATATTATTCTATGCTATATTACACTACATCTAAACTGAAACTGAACACGAACTCAACAAAATCTTGTGACTGTCTCCTGTCAGGACACAGCTTGCAGAGATTGGTCAAGAAAACAAAACACTCACACTAGAATCCAATTACCAAATTCCTTCAGGTAAATAATCTTCCAATACATTCCACATGTTCACAAAACAACAGGAGCAGCAAATGAGGTAAGAATTGTTTTGATCATTCTCTTCTCTGCTTCTCTCACTGCTTCTCTCAGCTTCAGAGAATGTGAATCCCACACCTAGCTACAATCCATCAAGGAGAATGAGGTCGTTCCACCACCCTGCAAGCCATACATCAGGGATGGGCCATTCTCATATATTCAAGTCAGCACAGTCTGCTTGAAATGCCATACTTCTACACGCATGCAATGGGATCCATCACTTCAGGAACTGGATGGGATGCGCTGCTTTATGCAATGGCTGTGTGCTATGAGGCAGCTTGTTTCCCAGTCCTCATGAAAACATGAGCTTCTGCTTGCCCCACAGCAGGAGAGCACAGGTACCTGGACTCATCAACAGTGTTTGCTCGTTCCTGCAAACTCAGACTTTGGTAGGGTGCTGCCTCGATGGGAGAGACTGGCCTTGTGCAAGAGAGGTTCTCTCCCCAGAAGGACCCATCATGAATCTTCCCTTGGGGCTGTGAAACCAGATGATGAGAAGCAGAGGGAGCAGCAAAGGAGACAAATGCAACACGGGACAAAATGTGTCTGCCATTGTTCCAATTTGAGGTGCAAGTCTTCAGGTTGTGCAGACTAAGGTCATTAATTCTAAGTGCAATTATGAGAGGGAAAAGTGTAAGACAACTAAATGAGCAGTTCTTCACTTTGATCTTTGAGTCCAAAGTCACAGCCTTACTCCAATCAGCTCCACACTGGACCTTTTTTGTGCACCTGCACTGCTCCATCTCCCCCATTAAGCTGCCCACTGTCGTGCATGCTAACTTCTCAATATGGTGTTACACAAAGGACTGAGAGGCTGGAGCTGAAGAAAAATCTGAGGGGGAGGCCACAAAGGAGATAAGAAAAGCCCTGCAACACCTCATTGGGGACAGCCCCTGAGTATACACCCTTTTACACACAGGCTGCCTTTCCATCCATACTCCCAGGATACTCTGCAAGCCCTTGTGAAGAACGCCATCAGCTTGGAAAGTACTGAGCAGATTTTTTAAATCAAGCAAGAACAAGCAAAAAGACACTTGTTGGGTTAACCAGTCCTAACACAGACCACAACTCTCACAGCATCTTTACGTGTACTCTTCTAAATCTACTTTGCTTTCAATGCAACTACGTACAGAAATACAGTCACAGAAGGGTTTAAAATTCAGGTCAAACATTAGGTTGGCCAGAAAGAGGCCATGCCACCTTAGAAGCTCATCATCTAACCATCTTGGTTACCTGCTACGCACATATACTTTGAGATCTATTGTTATGTTACACAGTTTGTGCTTCACATGAAAATTTAAAGAAAACTCAGAACACCTCTACAACTCAACTTGGCCATTAGGTGAAGTTTGAAATTCAATGTTGTATTATAAAATTAAACATTTTAAAAGATGAGAAAAGTAAAATTTAGGCATTTCAGCATATCGTAGTGGTATCATATATAGGAATGAAAATTACATCATACTGAATACAATGTTGAAGGGAATGTTTTCAATCCTAGCTATCTGTTCACAGCTTAGCCAAGATTTTCCGTCAACTCCTCTAATCATTTAATAATTGTATTTCCATTGTAGGTGTACTGTCCTCCTTTTAGAACTATGTTAAGTATCAATTTTCATGTGATGAGAACACTTTAATTTAAATTAATACCTTAGATTACATGTAAACAAAAAAACCCACTTACTAAAAATAAAAAATACCTTTAGAAGTTCCTATTATTACTACCGAAATGAAAAGCAAAGAAAGCAGCTCCATTGCTCTGAGGGATTTTCCTCTACTATTGTTTTCACATACATATTACTTGAATGCCACTCCTGAAGAGGCAAACAATGTCAGGTCTTGACTCTAGATGGCAGCAGCCTCCTTTGGATTTTGGTTTTCTACTTTCTTAGTGTCCTGGTCTTTGTTCCTTAAAGCTCCAAACAATCCTATACTTCCTTGTCTTCCCCCAAAATAAAGACTTCAGTGCTCCAAGCTGCACAGATTGGGGAAGGTGACTGGAAGGCATTTTCAGTAAAAGAAATTAGGCCATTCCTTCAGTTAAGCTACAAGGTTCTTCAAAGCATACAGGATAATTGAGGCCTGAAATGGGAGAAAAGGAAGATTTTTTTCCCCGCCCCCTTTTCCTATCAGGCACCTGGAGAAATAGTGGAAAATACTGTTTTTTCAGCTAACAACAATCCCTTGGAAAGGAAGGGGCAAAAGACCGAAAAAAAGGGAAAGACACCAAAGAAATGGAACAAAAAGGTGCCATTTCATAATGAATCTGAACTGGGAAAAAAGTCTACCTAAACAATATGGCTTTAAAGCACTGAACGATTGTACAAATCTCTCTCTTTGGACACGGTATACTGACACTATGCTGGTGGAGTTTATTAGATGAACCAAGGCTACTTTATGTATCATTAAAACTTAACACACAAAGAAAGCTACTGCTCAAGGAAAAACACCTTGTCTGAATGCCTCTCCTTTTCTCCTAATATTTACCTTCAGTTTGGCACTCAGCCACTAGTATTGGCCAGTAAGTCCTTGCCCCATCCTGTTGCTAGTGTCTTCCCCACAATGGGTTTAGGTTGGATACTGTACCTCCTCCAGCCCGTCAGTATTTCTCACACGCCCTTTGATACAATAACAACTCCAACATTCACATGAATGAAACTGAAACACAGGAATACCTTAAACAGAGATTTCCAGAGGTTCATGTATGCATAATTCCCTAATATTTCTAAACTGCTGCAATTAGAGCTGATTCTGTGAGCCCTCAAGCACACAAGACACTTTATTTGGGCAAACAATCCCAGTTCAGCTGGATCAGACCCCTCTGTGCAGTTTCCCATAAATATGTTGTAAAAACCAAGTTACTAGACTTTATGTTCACAGAATTTCAGAATTAAGTTCACAGTCATCAGAATTTTGAGGATTCCCACATACATGTATGGCCACGATTGGGACACACAGGGACATCAGAAAGCACTCAGGGAACAGCCTTTTGGAATAGTTACAGATGGAAGGCACTTACTGTGGTGCTCTAGAGCATCAACATATTATGTCTGGGCTATTTTCAAAACTCTGACCCTAACCCTCTCCACCCCAAGCCACAGACACCTCTCTAATGGTATGGAGAAGCAGGTCAGGGAGCTAACATGTGCCAGCACCCTCCCTGGCATGGTTCACCAGAACTCAGCTGAACTTGGGTACCCACACAAGACAACTGGCAAATACCCACAACTAGGGACAGGGACCGGACTCTGCCTGTTAGATTTGTCCATTCATCTGTGCAACCAGGTTATCCCTGCTGCTTTTGGGAAAGGAACTAACATCAACAAGTTATGTTACTGTTAAAGGGCTCAAATGTTCAATCAACAAATGAGACCTCCACTCACATATATTCCAAAACTTGACTTCCGTGTCACATCACAGCTGAAGCACCTCAGACACAGAGTGTCTTCTAAAGGACCACGCTCACACTATCCCAATGTTTTTTAAGGAGCAAGCCCCTACTACCCAACACTGTCAGAAATAGCTCTGTGTTGTGTGTGGGCAAAAAACCCCTGAAACTGGTGGATTTAAACCTCAAATCCTGCAATTGGATCCAAATGGTCAAACTTGTGTCAACGTGGGACCCCACTAAAATTAAAGGCATTCCCTGAAGGTGCAAGGCTTGCTTGCATGCCTGTACTTGCACCACCAGGATCAAATCTTTGCTTTTGGGTCTAACACAATTACAATTCAGAAATGGCAACTGAACCATGGCCACTTTCAAAACTGCATCTCAAGGGCCCAACACAATTTATGAGAGCAGCAGAAATCACCAGTGGTCTCACCCTTAGGACTACAGTAATAAACAAGTCATTTTTGTGCTACCAGAAACAGGAAAAAGAGAGCAAACAAAGCAGTAAACCTGCATCTTCCCTTTACTCTCAATTATTATCAGGTTTATCTATAATTCATTGGTTTTACTATGAGAATCAACGTAAAATCTGTTGAACAGAGTTCAGATTTATGAATTTATTTTCTCAATACCCAAGTGAGGCTGATGGACAATGTTACTACCATTTTTCAGAGAAAGGAATGACACACAGAATAATTAACTGTCCAATTTTTTCTTCTCTCTTCTTCTTCTTTCTTTTTTTTTGTATTCATTTTTACAATAGAAATAGAATAGAAATATAGAATGGAATGAAAAATATGGGTGATTGGGGCATCCTTAAAAATGAGAAATCTATGATAACCAGGGTGGCATTTGGCAGATAAGAAATCCTTAGCCACAGTCCCATATACTTCCTGAATGTAAAGGTGTGTTTGATTCAAGATAACTCATCCTTCAACTTCGTTTTTCTAGCCTTCACTGGGTGCTCAGTTTGGGATTAGAACTCACATAATAATTTTCAAAGAGGGATTTTTTTTTTTCTCCAGGATGATATCTTTACATCTCCATTTGTTATGTTCTCTTTAAAACTCATCCTTTTTTCTGTTCTAAATTAGTTTAGTAGTTTGCTTAGAACTCCTTTGATGGCCAAAGGAAAAACAGACCCAGGGAGAAACTGACAATCCTTGGGATAATTCACCACATTTGTCTTAGACATAAATGTTTTCAAATGGGATGGAAAAGTCCACCTCTCTCCAGTAAATGCAGAATGAACTCTTCTCATCAAAGCAGTCATACCAAGAGAAGACCTAACATTTATTTATCTGTCCATGGCAGTATCTTTAGCTGCTATGCTGAAGGCAACAGGTGACACAGGGAAATCATGGTAACTATTCTCACACAGCTGATAAAAAAAAGGTGGGGATTTGCAAAATATTGTTAAGAACAGAGAAAACTGAATGGAAAAAAAAGGAGACTTATTTGGTTTAGAAGCTGTTTGATTGCTCAACAAATTGCTAAGTCATTTGCCTACTTATATTTACATATGTGTGCATTTATGAAAATGCAGTCTGAATGAGGCACAGTGGAAGGTGTCTGGAGGCAACACAGGGCATGCTGATACACTCTTGACTTTAATGTATCAGACTTGTAATGAGGGACTAATTTGGTTCTAAGCACTAGCTTGGCAGAAACAAAATACTTATAGACTATTAATAGAGAAACTTCTCACAGAAGCTGTGACCTTTATGACTTAGCATGGTTTACAGTCCTACCTCTGTTACAATTAAGCAGAGCCTTACTGCAAAGCAACAGATTTCTGCCTTTTTTTTCTCCCCCTGTTATAAGGAAAGGACTGCTAAAGCAGAGCTACTGTTTAGTACACATCCTGATGCAAATCCCTTCTGCAGTATGGAGGTGTACTGAAACACAGCAGGTTTGTGCTGCTCTGAACAATGTTCCCTAATGTCCTGCAAACATCTACCCTCAACAGCCACCTTAAGCTGAAGGCCTAGGGAGATTTAAAGACAATGATCCCTATAAAAAATTAATAATGAGAAAATATTATCAGTCACAATGTTATTGTGGAACTGGGGGAAGGGGGAGAAGTTTATTGAAGAGGTTACTTCTCTTACTTCCAAGTCACACTTATGTAGTAAGTTTCTAATGACTTTGAGTATAATTAAACATTTCAAATCAGTATTGCAAATGCCTGATGGAAAACAGTTATGAAACACATCAGAGAGGACAGTCCATTTACTATTTCAGCCTTTATTTGCCAAGCCATGTGTCAACAAGAATACTGGTTGTTAAGGTCACTGAGACTGGAAGAGCCAGGGAAAAATAAATCAGGATCATTTTTAACACAAGTGGTGCAAGTCTATAACTCAGGGAAATATGTAATGCAAAATACACATTTTCATTTTTAAACACACTAAATGAACTTTTTTTAAATAGTAAACGATTCATCCGACTCCATCTGCTCACTGCTGCAGTTCACAGCAGCAAATAGCATCAGTGAAAGTATGTATAAAAGCACAGGTGCATGAGATTAAAAAACAAAAACCAAAAGACATAAAATAATGCAAAAAGACAACAAATTAGTTCCAGAAATACAAGCTAAAGAGATATTCGGAAATAATTACACGAATAGGCACAGTAATCCTAGTTCTTCCTGGCACTGCAGAAATGAGGAGCTCTACAGGGATATGCCAACAGGTTACACAGCTGAACAAGCAATGAGCATAATTTTGCTATACCTAAAAACGATAACTGAACAAACCACCATCCCTTTAGAAGCAAATGGTGAGAGCAGCTAAACGACTGGTATTTCAGCAGTGTTATGTTTTGTAACTAGTTGTGCCAGAAGAAGTGATGTTTCCAGTGTTATGAGTGACAGAGCAGCCCATGGTAAGAGTGTTTCTTTAATTTATCCTAGTCTTAGTAATAGATTCAGACGATGGCAGATCTAGGATTAATTTGGTCTCACGAAGAGAGTGCAGAGTGGAAAAGGCTCCCCGGGAAAATGATTTCAGTCACCTCTTTGACAGCTGGCCCACAACCATGTTACCCTGTGAATGCCAAATTTGTGAGATAACTGAGGAGAGATAGTAGAGCTCTGCACAGCCAAGAATGTAATGATAGGAAGTGATTATTCACTATTTTTTCAAAGAACTGGGGACTTGAACAGAGGGAAGAAGTTTATTTCTTTCACATAGCACACACTTAAAGCTCACTGCTACTGCATACAGCAGGGGCCAAGAATAAAGATGAGCTCAAATGAGGATAAGACAAGTTCACAAAGGGCAGGGCCATATAAGGATATTAAACATTAAGGTCAAGTAATAATCTCAGAAGCTGAGGGGCAGAAACTACGAATTTTTTTTGAATGCTATAAGGTGGAAGATGGATAGAGAGAGGGGAAGACGGTATTCCAGAGGAAGAATCGCTCTATCACAACCTTGTTTCTCTGCTCTTTGGGTAAACACTAGCCACTGGGTTCACTTGGACATCAGTGGGAAGGATTTTAGACTTTGGTCAGCTGTTTTTACACACACACTAGTGAAACTTGCCCTTTTGAAATCAGCTTTTGCATGCCAGCTTTAGTGAAGGACTCCCATGTCAGAGGAGTAGGTTAGCTAGCTCTTATGCCAACAGGACTAGGAGGACCTTCAGTAAAAGGTCCTCCTTTTAGTGCCCTCCTAGGAAGACACTACCTGGAGTGCTTTCAAAATACATGGCAGCTTTAAAATGACAGCTTTAAAAACAGCAGACCAAAGGAAAAATGCTCATCAGAAAGGAAAAGGTTCAACTTACAATACCAGGCTGTCCAGCAAGGCAGGGCTGTTCACTGTACACTGTCCATTGTTTTGTTCATGTCCAACCCAGATGACAAGCTGATGAGCATAGTACCACTTCCTATTCAAGCACATTTCACAAGCCAAGAAGGACATGCCAGGAATCTTCTCAGTAACATCTATCCCAGGAAACAGGTGTAGAGAGCATGAAGAAATATCTAAGGGCATGGGGAAGTGGCGAGTGGGCTTCTCAGCCTCACTGAGAGAGGCGAGAGGAAGGGTAAAGAGCCCCTGCCAAGGCAAAGGGGAAGGGACAGCAGCAAAAAAAACCCAAAAAAAACATGTAGGCTGCTGAGGTTCCTGAAAACATACTTTAAGTGGCAACAGGAAATCTGAAAGGTTGAGAAGTGGCAGAGATTTCAACAGCTGTCTCAGAAGAGCAAGTCACCTTCCTTGATCTCACTGTTGGGACAAGTACCTCCAAAACCACTCCTCTTCTCAGAACAGGGTATCTTAGCTACTTTTGTTCATCAGGTCTGGTGGTAGAAGTAACAATAGCATGAAAACTACTTTAATTTTCTCCATTGAAATCATTGCAGTGTTTAGTGCTCATACCAGGCTCAGACACAACAGTGTTTAATGATATTACCATGACACAGTGATAGAGAGGGTGGATAAAAACTGAAAAAAAAAAAAAAAAAGAAATCACAAAACCCTCCACAAAATTGCCTGACAAGTAATTTTTATGAAATGAAAATAATTTACACAGCAGTTTTACAGAAAAAGAGAATTATGCCATTAATCAGCACTGCTGGATAATTACACTGTACATGAGGCCTTGCTTTTAGAGAAAAAATATAAGCTAATAAAGACAGTCAGACGATCGGTAATGGCAGGGCTTTTGGGAGATACCAGAGACACAAAGCTTAATAATTTACCACTAAGGAGTATAATGACTGAGAAACCAAATTATTTTAAGTTTACATTAATTTTCCACCCAATTACATATTTAACATTAAATCCAAAAGCTGGAGAATTCCCCTCAGCTGTGAACAACCACAGCAACAATGAGAAAGCCAAGGGGATGTGATCTTGAACATGACTGGACTCTGAATGTATCCTTCCAACTGCTGTGTACATCCTTAATATTCAGAGGTCTGCTCGAGAATTAAAGCCAGTTCACACTTCCCTCCAGTTACTGCCGGTTCAAATAAGGTCTCTCCCTAATACAGTCAGCTGCAGTCAATCAATTTTCTTTGTGGTGTCTCTTTGCACCTCCCAAGCACCAGCAGCAGATGGCTCAGCCTGGCTGTCTCACTGCCACATTTGTAAGGGAGAAACCAGTGAAAAGTTGAACAACATTGAATTAACAATGAAAATGAGGACTGGAGTGTAATGAGAATGTTTCACTACCTTTGCATCGTAAGCAGTTTAGCCCTGATAATTACTGACCTCTGGCAATACTGCATCCAAGTAAAATGTGCTATCCTAAAAAGCAGGGGTATACTGGAAGGCAGACACTGCTTCTGAGTGTACTCATAAATAAACCAGGGCATATCCCTTCCTGTGTTAGAGGCTTATCTTACAGCTGAGTTATCAGCATTCAACAGTCCCCCCTACTTTGTGTCTGTGCAACAAACAACACAACTTGGTATAGTATACCTGGAAAATCATTATTATTATTATTATTATTATTATTATCACTTATGTGGCACCCAAAAGAGCATTAGGTACTTCATGAAGTAGTTAAAAAGACAAACTATGTGCTACAAAGGGCTAATACTCAGTGAAACAGTAGAACCACACAGGGCGGAAAAACAGGAGGAGGTGGTTTAACAGGAGGAAGTATACAGGTTACAGGAATAACATTAAACAGTTACTAATCTGGGGGACATGAGGTTCAGTGCATGCTGCCTCTTCTTATTCCACACTGAGTTCACAGGAATCCCTGTGACAGGACATTTTGTCAGCGTGCTTTCCAAATCCACTGATTTTTTCTGGAAGAGTTGTTTGCTCGCATGCTAATCTTAATCTTTTTGTCTTTGAAGGTGTTGCAGGCTGAAAGCAGATACATTTAGAAGTTTTGCAATTCCAAAGTAAATATGCCTATTAAGGATTCAGCAGCAGCAGCAGCCACGGATTTTGAAACTTTCACTGGTTTTACAGTGATGGCACAATAGAGCCCATGACTTTGGGCCAAGTTGTAGTAGGCACAAAGATGCACAGGAGCAGCCCTTTGCCCCACACACTGTACAGTGCACCAACAACCCACACTGAGGGGCTCTGCACACTTAGGGACCCTGTACACCACACTAAGTGTAGCCAAATGTGTGGTCTATTCCCACTGAAGTGCTATGGTGCTGAGTGAGCCTGCCCCCACTATGCACCTTGGTGTCCCAAGAGCTCTTCCCTCTCTCCTGCCAGAGGGATCACAGCATCCTTCATGTGCTGAGTGCACTGGGGACAGCGCAGAGAGCAGGCAAAATAGAGGAAGGTGAACTGAAAAAAAATGACCAGGAAAAACTACAGTGCTCATTATCAAATCCATCTACCCATACTAAAACAATGGCCACACAGTTCCCTGCACTCTGGGCAACCACATTCCATCCAGAACAAAGCATGCTGCTGGCGCCTCCAGAATATTAATAATAGTAAGGTATGTACTGCAGCGGGAGGGAGAACCACAAGGGGTAGCGCTCCACGGGGCTGGCATAAGGAATGGATCTGCTTCAGGCTGCCTGCCAAAGGCACTGGAAAACTTGACTTTTCAGAGGCTGCCCAAAGATGCTTTTCTCCTGCCTGCAGTACTCCTTAGAGGGCTTTTGCCCAGACCAGGCTGTACTGTAGCCAAATGCAGGTGGGAAGAATCCCTGCTCAATCTCCAGCCTCTCCAATTGGTAGTGCTGCTTCCTGATGGAACAGTCACCAGGGTGCCTCACCACCCTACAGATGAAAGCTTCTGGTTCCATGACATCCTACCATGCACATGGGGCTTCTTAGAGGTCACTAGAGGCATGTGTGAGTATCTTAGAAAGAAATTACTCCCCCTAATCCTGCAACCCAAGGGGAAGCAAGTAACAATGGAGGCTGCCAGAGGGACTATTCAGGTTTGCCCAGGACCCACTGCAAATGCAGGTATTATGACACAGAGGAGAGAAGAGAAAAGTTCACAAAATGCTGACAGAAACACCTCACTCCCTGCTAACAGCCTCTTATACCAGAGGTTTTGGTATGGGACAAAAGCAGCAAACCAGCATGGACAAAGGAAGGGACACAAGGGGGAAAAATATTGAGATGATATAAGGATGCAATGGTGCACCCTTTAGCATGGGGAGACATGTCCAAGGGAAGTGTGTATTCATGAACAATCTGCTGCCAGTTCAGTTCCTGCAGCACCCTTAGGCTTGCACACACACAACACATCCCTGAGATGCAACGTATCCCCCACTCCCCCCCCATCAGATGGCTGACAAACTGCAGAACAACACAAAGAAAAACCACTGCTGGTTTAGTCAAAAGGATTGCAGACAGATAGCTGCTAGAAGCATTACTAAATATGTTGATGTTTCATAACAGTT
The DNA here is from genome assembly GCF_901933205.1 of Camarhynchus parvulus. Taxonomy (NCBI): domain Eukaryota; kingdom Metazoa; phylum Chordata; class Aves; order Passeriformes; family Thraupidae; genus Camarhynchus; species Camarhynchus parvulus. The sequence goes on along the minus strand of NC_044571.1, from coordinate 50,400,327 downwards.
TGATCTCACTGCTGTTTGTGTTTCAGGTTTGTGTACAGCAGAACAGTCAGTCAAGGTAATGCATTTGCTGTGCAGATCTGCTGTAGCACTTCGGTTTCACTGATGGAACTGATCCAGGCTTCCCAGTTCCCTGCTCCCCACAGCTTCCCCTTGCTCTGGGAATGTGCTGTGGTGCACTCAGAGAGCCCAGCTCCCTACAGAAGTGCACACAGAAAACTTAAACCTTGTCTACACAAAACCTTCAGCTTTCAAACTACTAGCAGTGAGTCCAGGTGAAAAAAAAACAATTTGGCTTCCATATATACTGAGCAGAAAGAATTTGAGATACCATCTGTTTTTCAAAGGATTAAAGCTAACATGTGTCTATCTCAAAACATCAGCCTGCCTCACAAATACAAACATGCAGTTACAATTTTCAGGGATACATTATCTCACATCATGGTATATGCCAAGGGGTTAACCTAAGCCTTGGAGGTATGATTTAACACTAGTTCTGCTAAGCCACTGTCACCTACTAAATATAACTTTGGTTCCATAGGGAAAAAAAGTTCTTTAGGAGTTTCTTCTGAAAAAAATAGCTCTTTGAGGCAATCCTGAGGGTTCCTGGAATTTTTTCACATGCTCTAAAGATCATCCTTGTGAAGCCCTACACAGTCATGTCTCCCCACCACTGCTGTCCAGAGAATGCAGAGCTTGTATGGCTCCTGCTCCAGGTGTCCCCAGCCCTACAGCTTAACTCTCTGCCCAAATAATTTCCATGTGACTTTGCAAGCTACTCCTTGTAATGAAAAGCTTAACTAAATGATCACCTCATTCTAAATTATTTCTTATACATATAAGAATTCCTGTGAGCTATCACTGAAATTTACTGAAATGCTTACTTTCTTGCACTGGTCGATGGAGTGCATATTACTTTACAGAAGCTAATACAATTTTGTCCCTGTTCCTTACAAAGGACCAGCCACAGTTTCTCCCCAAGAGGGAGCACATCTCTGCACTTACACAGCCTATATTCTTCCAGGACTCTTTATTACCATTTTCCCTACAGCTGATCTGTTCTGCACAGATTTTCTGCTCAGTATGAGGGGCTGGGGAGGGGGGCATTAATTATACAGCAAGATGGAGCAGAGCCAGGCAGCCCCTCTGGTGCACTGTCTCCTCCGTGCACAGCCTTCTTCCTGCTGCTTTGCAGCTACAAGGATCACCTGTTGGTCTTGGCACCTTCCCAAGCTGGGGCCTAGCGGAAATGACAGAATCAGCTAGAAATGAAAGCCAGCTCCTATTCCATCAACCCAAATGAGGGAAATACAAAAACAGATGATGGCAACGTGATCTAGCTGCTTCACGTGAGAGACAAGAGGGGGTGGGGTAGAGGGATAGATGAAGAAAGGGTAAATGTTGCACAAAAACCCCAAAACAAATAAAAAACCAGGAAACCTCTAAAACCACTAAAAGGAAGCTTTCTTTGTGCTGTAGCTCTCTTTTCATATTCAGCACAGCAAAAACATTAGGAGAGTTTTTCTCCATCTGAACACCTGCCAACAGGGAAAACTAGCTACCTTGTTCCTGCTCCTGCTGGAGTTGTCAGATGTTTCCATCTCCCAAATGAGAGATGCCAAAGGGATATTGAGGTACACAGCAGAAACAACCTGCCTTTTTCAGGCCAGCTCCTCTCTGTACTGCACGGTGACACACAAGCTGTTCCAAGAGCTGTGTAAGGAATTCCCTTCTTCCACAACAGTGCTCAGCAAAACCTTTTACTTGATGTTTGGGTGAGATGCAATGTTGTGTAGCAGAAAGATTAAACATTACTCGCCTCTCATTTTGGTCTTCCGGGCAGAAAAAGCAGATAAGTAATCCAACAGAAAAGGTAACCATCACTAACTATTTTAAACAGAGCAATGCTGCCTTTAAAATGATAAAAACACAAGCTAATTGCACACTGCATTTCCATACCTAACTAGTTTCATATGAGCCCTTGAAATCCATATTTACTCAAAGCAGTAACCATCCTAACATCCTAGATCTCTCATCAATTGTCTCTGAACCCTTGAGTTGAGTGACACCATATATATTTACTCTCTCCAATACCTTAACAGGCTTTAAAAATGAACTTCTAACATTTTTTAAACCCAATGATTTTTAGAAACCATAACAATAAAAGCAGGAAAACCCTAATTCTTAAAAGGAAGTTTATTTCCTCTCCAAGAGCAATGGAATGGGTCCCCAGAGCTTCCTTCTTCCTGAGAAAACACTCTATGAATAATCAATGTAGAGTCCAATTCCTCAACAAGCACCGAGCCCTCAAACACACCCAGCATTCAGCAGTCTCTGTGACTCTGGCCTTTAAACTGTAACACTCTTTGCCTTTCTCTCCCTGGTTTCCCAAGCATTCTTTATTCTTTTCTTTCCAGCAACTAGGTAGGTAAGCAGAAGCAAAATTCGAGCAGTGGGAGCAAGCTGGGGCTAATTTGCACCTTATGAATTATTCAGGCCCTCCTGATTCCTGCACCTGCACTGAGGCAGGAAGCTTGCGAGGAACAGTCATTACTCTTCTCTTGGGCTTGCACAAGCTTGGTTACTGCTCAGACACTTTGTTCTGTAACCAAGGGCTTCAGGTCTTGTACTAAGCAATGGGAATGAGAGGAAAAAAAAAACAACTGCATGTTGTCAACCCCCCCCCCCGCACTCCTGCCTCAAACCCAGGATAATAATTCAACCCTGTTGTGAGACAAATGAATTGTAGGGTGTATGGACTGATGCTGAATTTATCTTACATATGCTAATCCAGATCAGAGCATCACGAGAGAAAGAGCGAATGGGTGCTTGAGTTGGTCTTGTCAGACATTTACTCAGCTGCATTAAATTGCACATTTAAACTTCTCCCTAGCTCAGTAGGGAGTATTTCACGTGCATCAAGTATTTCACATGCTAACCTGATCATTAAGGCATCCTTCTCCCCAGATACACCACAAATACATTCTCTGCCTGGCATTCTGGCTGACATAAGGGCTGCTAACAGTTTAATACCATTGGAAAAGCCTATATAGTGCTTGCAACAGGGTGGATTTAACAAGCAAACAGGTCTTTTTCATCTCTATCTACTATTGTCTTGATAAACAGAATGTGACACCTAACTGCAATTCCAGATACAACCCATGAATCTAGAGAGCCATTAGGAACACTTGCAGAGAGCAGATACAAACCAATTAGCACTATGAACATAATGATATGTTTTTCAGCTAATATGCTAAGGCAAACAGATCTAAAAGTATTACACAAATTCAAAGCAGCAAACACCATCTTTACTGTATCTCATGTCCACAGCTGTACTGAGTATCATTAGGTCTTGTCCTTTATTAACATTGCTGTTCCCAACAAGTTCTCCAGTTAAAAGCTCATCTCATTAATCCCGAGCAGCTAAGCATCATGCTTTGATTGATTCAGTAAAACAGATCTGTGGTAACTGATAATGAAACCTCTTTAATCTCCTCTTCCAAAAGAACCAAGTCAAACATGAGCAGTAAGCATTCAGAAAGGTACAGTCAATCCTTATCAAATCTTTGCTTTTCTTCTTTCTATGCCTAAGGAAGTTAATGCATTTTTCTGTCGATGCAGGCTGTGTGATTGGTCCTCTGCTTCTCTTATCACATTCCGATCCAACAATAGGTACTCTGGCGCTTTTTTAAGGTATTTTAATCGAGCATGTAAACACGTTTTATTCTTTGATGCTCTTTCATTCAGCATCATTAATCCCCAGCATGAAATCAATAGACTTAAAACATTTAATCACGTCAAAACGCAACATACAAATCCACAAATGACTTCAGTTCATCACACACACTGAATAGCTTGCAAATTGGAAACTATGCCTTCTTTTTGCCTTGGGAATCAGCAAGCCCTAAGCTACTCTTCCACTGAAGCAAACAGATCCTTTCTCCAAGAATCTGCCATTAGGCAAAAAAGAAAAAAATTGATAAACAAAACATGGGATTTTCCGTTTGCTCTGTCATCTTTTTTCATCCCTTACAGTCTCACTCGCCTTATGAGAAACACTTGTTTTACTGCAATCTCTTGACAGCATGCATGTTTAAAAAAAGTTTAAAAACAATTACAGTAACTGGGTTACAGAATGTACTGGAGGTGCAAGAGAATGGAAAAACATCTTTGTGGTTGCTCGCTTTCCCTTTTTAACAGCATACATTGTTTCTCTGCTTGACTAGAATGCAAAAGGGATAACAATCCTAGGCACTTAGAAAAAGGAAAAAGAAAATAAGCTCAACGTTGTATATGATTATGATTTCCAAAGCCTGTATGACACAGAAAGTGACAAGAATCACTTTGATGGGGCAAAAGCTGTGGCTGAGCTGAAAAAAGGGCAGAAACAGGTAAACAGGCAAAAGGAATAGTCTACATAATGGAATAATACCTTTCATTCTACTGCATTAGAAAGCACTGAAAGCTTGCTTATTTTAAAGAAGAAAATACAGTTTGGGAAGTGGTGAAGTGTGAGAATGGGCATGCTGAAACCCTGATTTGGGAGGCAGACACCCAAAAGCCTGCCTAGGTCCATGACCCCATCCCCAACCACTGTCCCATGAAGAGTCCTGCACAGCCTCCCCCAAACCCATGAGGTCCTTCACTATTAGGATGGAGCTTCCCTGGGAACCAACCACTAGGCACATGTCCACACAGACTCACTCTGGCAGCTGCCCATTTTCCATGTACAGGCAGAGTCCTGTCCTGAACTTTGTCTGTGTCGTGTGAAGAAGCCCCAAAAGGCAGGCAGAGTGCTGATGGTGGTGGCACTGGCAAGGTGCTGTACTGTAGCCCTGCAGTCAGGTAATTCACCCAGAGAAGCACCATTCCAGGAATAAACTGGCTATACAGATGCAGGACCTTCTGCCTAAGTGTCCAGGGAAGTGAGGCTACTCTGTAATCAGGAATGCAAGACCCACAAGGCTAAAAGGTTGGGCAGAAAAGGGGGATCCTGGCTCCATACTGGAAATCTGGACAATAAGCATCTAGAGAGGAAGAGTGAAAGGTCTGTTTCAGTATCCACAGCTGTTTCTGGCCCGACGTTGCTTCAGGGAATGGAGCCTACAGTCCCAGTCCTGTCCATGCTCAGGCAAGGATACAGGTTCTTCTTACCCACTCTCCTTCCCCATCCTGTAACTTCTGTGTTCCTATTTATACAGCTGCCCATATTCAGCAAGAAGGGAAATGACACTCCACTGCTCCCCTCGTTTCTTATCTGATTAGGCCTGCACCAAGGATCCCAATGAGGCCAGCTTGTGCTCAGAACCTACACCTCAGGTCTCCCTGTCTGTTGATGAGCTAATTAATGAAGCTCATCTGGAAAAGTGGCAAAATTTCTGTTGCTGCTGCCAGCTTGCTTGACAAAAGACTCATCTCTGCTCCATTATAATCCAGAAAGGGCTACAGAGACTACGTCTGAGGGAAAACGATGCTTTTATTTCCTAGTGGTTCTCTGTACAGTCCATAATAATTGATCTGATGTAACTGGGCTGTGGTTCCAGAGAAGCACTTACACTCCCTAGGCCACCAAAATATACACCTAAACTATATAGGTAAGGGCTCCTTTTTGGTTGTTCCTGGAACATTGAATTCCCTCCAGTGACTATAATGAGGAATTCAAGTGCTCTTCCTCAGAGGTCGGCTCAACCTGCAAAGCTTAACCTTAATATACAGGTAGAAGTTTCATTTCACAGTGAAGCACAAGTGCTACTCACTCAAGCATTAAAAAAGTTTTCTGAGAGTGTAACAGAGGTATCAGTGCCTCTAGCGTAGCACAACATAGTCCCACTCTAGTTGAGAGAGGGAATGAAAATTTCATAATAGGTATGACTAATCTGAATTTTACTGTAAGTATACAGAGTGTAAGTGACCTCTTGATTTTGCAGTTTTCCCCATTGCAAGTAATGTTTATGCACTGAGCTGCATGAAGGAAAATATGTAGATTAGGGAATTGCTTCAAATGCTTTGCCTATCCTAGATGCATTAATTTTTCATTTCCTCATTTATGAAAAAAAAACCCCAAAAAACCAAAACAACAACAAACTAAGAAAAAAAGCCCAATAAAAAACCTGAAGTAAAACTAAAATGTGAAATGAGGACATTCCAAATCCGGCAAAGAGAAGATCAAGCATTTTCTGCTGGCAGTGCACTTAATTATTACCAGTAACTTCCTATTTATTATTATCATAATTATTCTTTATCCTGTTCTTTAAAAATGATCCAGACTACCTCTGCAAATGTGTGGGGTTTTTTTCTGTTTGACAGATGCTAGATTCACTTTTGGCTGAAAGCAATCAAAGTTTAGACACAAGAAATATATCCTTTAAAGCCTGTGCTCTTCAGTTAACAATTTGGTCCTGGAGATGAATTGCAAGTAGAGACTTGGGCCTAAACAAACTTACTAACTAATGGGAATGCTAACAAGTAAAGCAGCGTACTCTGCACTGCAATGCTTATTTTCTCTTTGAACTCATGACAAATGAGAAGGACTGCTTCGAATTAGTCTTACAAATGTCAGCAATACAACAGAACACTGCAAATGTTCGTCTTTGAACAGCGGAGAGTCAAAGTGAACTGAGGTGATAATGGTGTCCAGCAGAGCAATTCAGATCAGGAAAGCCATCCAACTCCAAAGCAGCTTGACCTGAAAACAGCCCCAGAGGCAGTGCCACAGCTGCCAGCTAGACAGTAGCCAAGAAGTTAGCAGAGGTGCAAGCCAAGAAGCCAGCCATAAGCCCATGTGCCAATGCAGGAAAGCTGTATTCCAGAATTTGGCATCTGGGTCCTCCAGCTGCCAAACATCTCCCATCTGGCTGAGCCTGTGGACGAGGTGTTAAAAAGAAGATCAGGGAAGATTATACAACAGCAAAAGCAGTACTCTTTGCAAGACAGCAAAGATGAAGAGGCACATTGTGCCCCCAACATGTGAAACTCACACACATTATCACTTTGCTCCCAGTGGATCAGAGGAGGCAGTCTGGACAAAACGCTCCAGGTTTTAGAGGAAATGAACAGTTAGATGTAAACTGAGGCAACCATCCCAGCCTCTGGGCATCTACAGAGGTCAGCAGATGCAGATTTGTGTGGAATTGGTTAGGAGTAAAACTTACAACTTTTAGTAGATTTGACGAACCCAATAAGAAAAAATAGGGAAAAAAAAACCTACAAAAAATGTTTCTTCAAGACTTTTGTGATCCCCTCTGTTTCTCTGTCATCACAAAGAAACTGAAGTATCAAATTCTGTACTTTCCTAACTGGAATACCATACTTCTCAGTGTACTTTTATGGAAGGATAACTTTCTTGCAATTTAGAGGAAAAAGATAAGTTTAGTAATACCAAGTTAAAAAACACCCAAACCTGGGTAGGCATGAAATTTAATTCAAATGAAATATATCCACTCACATAGCTGCATTTAACTGCAGCAGAATTCACTTCTTACAAGCATTTACTGTTCCCAAACTCCAGCAGCGCCATACCCCAAGAAGAGGGACCAGCTGTGGGTAAGACTCTTAGCACTGTCAGCAGTTTCAAGTGCACTGTAAGAATTCATATTTTCAAATAATGCACTGACTTTAATGTTGATCTAATTGATCTTACTTCCCCCTTTCAATCTACAGGAAGGCCCACATGGCCCAAATGAGGTTTGACAGATGTGTCTTCTTGATCAATTTGGTTCTTTATTTTAAAAACACAATTAAAAAACCACCTACAGCTCTTTTCCAAATTTCTGTTTTTATTAGAACCTATTTGTCTTGCCAAATGTTACCTTTCAGTCTCATCTCGCTCCAGTCAGAGCACACCAACTTTCAGCAGTTTAGAACTGCTGCAGGAGATAACTTAGCCATCTTCATCTACATCTAACCATGCATGTTTTTCAAGGGGCTTCATGAGTAGGATCTCATATTCATTACTATGGTATGTAAATACCAAGTAAATTCATGAGGGATTTTTAAAGCAAAATACTGACAACATCAACAAAGAGCAAAAAATTAACAACATAAGTGTCCTTCTTGAAAATGCTTCCTGCAGAGTAGAAGCCAAAGTGCAAAATGTTATATAGTTTAATGCCAGTTAAAAAAGCCTGCATTAAAATCTGTATCTGAAATATGCGCATGTTTTAGAAACACAACATTTTGAGAGACTAGTAGGCTCGTCAGAATAATTCCTGACATTGCACTGATAATACAATCAGATCAAAGAACATTCTAGGGATTTTTAAAAATAAATGTATTGTTTCAATTTCATAGTAAAGGAAACCTTAAAAAGATTTGTATTAGCTCTAACAGACAAATTGCTCCTGCTGCTACTTTGAAAATGTTCGAGTAATAAGATCCTGCAAATTTTTAATATAAATATACCAGTTGTAGTGTAATTAACTGCAAATTGGAGATAGGAATAGTCTTGAGGAATGACTTCTGTATTTGACTACTCATTAGCAATTTGAAAGTGTAATTGCTCTTAAACATGCCTTCTTCCTAATTTTATTATAAAGCTTAGCTGTACTTATAAATGTGAAGAATTTGATTTATTCTGGAACATACTTGCTTATATTGAATGTGTGAAGTTTTTTCTTCTGCACTCCACAGACAGACGGAACACAGGTCACTAAGAGCAGATAGAGCAGTGAGCTGATGGGTTTACACTTGCCCCATAATAAACATAACTCCAAAGGAACCTTCAGAGGGGCGCACAAAACAAACAAAAGAAGGGAGGAGAACAGGCAGGCAAGCAAGCATGCACACTGAGAGTGGACATTTCACTGCATACTATTTTAAAACCCACTAAAGCAACAGCCGTGAATCCCACAAAAACAGGAACCCTACCAGCTTTGGTACATCCTCCTGTCATTTGACATCATTTCTACCTGGGCAAGGGGGGTGAGCCCGAGGGCCCTTATGGTATCACAGCACTTGTTGAAGCCTCCCAATCACCCCCTGCCACTGGACTGGCATGTAAACCCTGTGCCATCTACTAGGGACATTACACAGGAAGGTTTTAAAATTGTGCCCTCCTTGAAATAAAAGCAAGGATATATTTGCAAAGAGCTCTTCCTACATTTTGCAGCTTTGCTTCACGGTAACTGGCAATGATCCATTATAACATGAGCTACATTGATGCACATTAACTTCATTACTCAATTTCAGTAGACTACTTTGAACACTTTAAACTATATTATTAAACATCAGAAAAGGTATTTTCTATTCTCATATTTTAAGCACTGTGATTTATTAAAAAAAAAAAAAAAAAATTCAGCTTTCCCACCACCCTCTGAGCCCTAAGATAAAACAGCAATTGCAAAACTCAACTTCAGATCTTGCCTAGCCCCACACACCCCCCAGTCATGACATAAAGAGGGAAAGAAGCCTGAAAAGCACTGCTACTAGACTTCATCAATAAAACAGAATATTACATAATACACAATAAAATGCTTCATACCTGGAGTTGAAAAAACGAAAAGGGTTAACAGCTGACCTGGCACAGCCCCACATGCTCTCTCTGGAAATTGAACACAGACAATTAGGAATTTTAAGTTACCCCAAATAATCGAAGGGGACTTAGACAAGCTTGAGGAACACTTACTGCAAAGTAAGTAAGGCACATAGCCTCAGTGTGGAAGACCCTTTAGGATTTTCCCATTCACTCAAAACTCTCCTCAAACTGATTTTGCTCTGCAGATGCCCCATCTAATGATAAGTAAGTCATTAGGAGCTCTGTGATTAATTTTCATGGCAGCAAAGTCAAAGCTTAAGGGCCCACAGGTCACTCAGTGGTAATTCTGGATCATGATAGATCCTATTTTCTTATTAAAAAAATCATCAGCAACAAAGAGGTAAACTCTAATGAGAATCTACAGCAGGCAGACATTGCATGAAGTGGCTGCAGTGAAGGTCTGCTCCCAGAATTCTGCTGCATCAGTAATATTATTCCCACACAAAACAAAAAAACTTAGGCTTTAACATTTTTACTTAGAACTGGGACTCCAGGGAAAATATACAATCTTCTAAAATACCATTTTGAATAAGGAACAACACCAGTATACAGTGCCATAGCTGTACAAACTCCTATGCTGGTTGAGATTTGGACTAGGTGAAATGTTCCTTTTCACTGACAAATTCTAATCTACTGCATGTGCTCAAATAAGAAGCTCCATACAGATGGTTTTTGGAAAAAGTTCCACCAAGTTAGGGGAAAAAAAAAAGAAAAACCTGCAGAAAGCCAAGAACATGAACAAGCTCCTTTGGTCCTTCTGTTTGTGGTTCAGACCTCAAATGTACTGTGAAAGTAGTCTGAGGCCAATGCCCAAAAAAATAGCAAAAATATTAGAATAACAATATGAATAATAAAAAAGCTCTAGCACACTAGCAGTTGAATGTATTTGCACTGAAAATGTTTTGAATTTTTTATAATGCTCAATTAAAATATCCAGGTTGGCATAGGAACTGTTGAAAGTGAAAAGGAAATTTTCAGAACAACTTTGCTTCATTTATATAATTGCATTTTCCACTGGCCCTTGGAAACTTACTAACAATCCATTTTCTCTCAAAATTTTGCACTGAATGCTTTGAACCTGTCACACTTCCCTGCTTCAAGTCTATAGTAAATAATGGCTTTCTTTACTGTTTTTGCCATTTGTTAGATGCTAAATTTCTGATAATGACACAAATATGGTATGCAGATGACAAAATGATGTACAGAGTTTTTGAAGTGTAAGTTGTTAGCTCAATCACTGCCTAACACTGTTTTGGTTTTTTCCATGCTCCATATAGAGTCTTTTCCTTCTCAGAAATATGTATCAGGTACTTGTCTCACTGTCTCAAATAGGTACAAATTTTATTTTACAACTGTGTCAGTACCTAATCAAAGAGCACTGTGACAAAATCTCCCCTGCCCCATCAGCCCTCAACTGAAAACAATATGCACTGCAAAAATGGTTACTGGCAACAATTAACACTAATGGTTCTCTTCCATGTCAATTAATTTGCAATCATCTCTGTGTCTCATTGGAAAATCATTTATTTGCACTGGTGATATAAACATCAATACATTGCCTGGAAGTCATAACTCTAAATTTTGGACACTCCTTTTCATAAAGTTCCCTTTTTAACAACTAAGCAACAGGGCAGACCAAAATACAGTTGCTGAGGTTAAGTATTTGCATGCTGAATTTTTGACAGCAAGAAATTTAGCAGGCAACTAAAACTCTGATTAGAACCTACAGTATCCAGGCACTGAAGCAAAAGATACTCAGGCATCATCCAACCAACCTCACTGACACCTTAAAGTTATTATGCTCCTTTCTGTTTGGTGTGAAAGCCAAAGGGCTGTGGCCTCTCACCCTGCCTCTTCTCTAATCCAGAAACCATGAAGAGAAATACCTAACCCTTGCCTCTGGAACTTGAAGCTTATCTGCGCTATGAAAATGGCTAAAACACATCTCAGACCATGTAATCAGGATAAAAAGGATCTGTAACAATCACTTCTCAATCCAAAATGCAAGTGTAGAATAAAGAAGAGGAAAAGGACCACTCCTGAGTATCTTTTGCACACAAATGTAGATATCTGGCTTCCTGAGTTAGTGCTCTAACGCCAGGCTTTTATGCCATAGATGGGTGGCTGCACCACTGCTGCCTGTCACATTTTCACACAGAGAGATGGCCAATGGGAAGACAACAGCACACTCTGGGTGTTACAGCAGGCAGAAATAGGTAAGCTCAGAATTTGATCTCTTCATTTCCACAATGGAAAGTTGGGAACATGAGCTGCTCTTTTTTTTTTTCCAAACTACTTTAATGAACTATTACAGTTCAGAAGCCCAAGCTCCAAAGAGAGCAGAGCCAACTCACAGCCAAGTACCCATCCACGATGTAAGTGGAGACATCTCTAGGAAGCTGATTGCTCTGCCAGTTGAGCTTCAAAGCCTTTAACTCTTTGTTGACTATACTGTGGGAGTGTTAATGCCTTGCGCAGGTGCTCTGCCACAGCAATGGAGCCAATCACCTATTTCAGAAGCTCACAACACCTCCATCGGACCTTCTCCAAAGCAGAAAATCTGCATCATGTCTCAAGTACCTGTGCTGCTGTGGCTTATCTTGGTCCTGGGTACCTGCAGTACTTCATGTGTGTTGCAAGCATTTGGGGATAGTGCAACCTCTATGTAATGCAATATATTGGCAAGGATGTACCTGTTACAGAATTGCACGTACTTGTAGTTCCTCTCAAGCAAAAGGAGAACCACCTTCTGTTATTCTGACTATAGGAATGGCAAAAGATCTCAGAAATTATGTGGTGATACAGACAGCCGAGCAGTTCTGAAGTGGAAAAATGGAGTGCAAAAGGAATCAACCTGTTCAGCTTAGTAAATAATTTTCAGTAAACAATTTACTACACAGCATTACTCTGTTATTGTGCTTTTGAAACTTTTATGACTGAGATTTTGGTCATTATTATAGTTCTTCCTGTGAACTTATTTATCAATGGTTTGACTCTTTGGCCCTGACAAGCAACTGATTATAGAAACAGAAGTGCTCATCAGTTCTTAAGAGAAATACCATGGTGACTTATATGTCTATCTGACAGCACTGTGCGTCCCTGATTTATCATGCATTATCCCAGCACTATGCTAAATATTGTACTTTTCATGCAAATAATTGAGGTACATATTTTGACAAGACCGGGACTGCTGACTTTTAATGAGTACATAAACCAAGTATTTCTTTTACAGCCTGATGTCAGCTTCTGGTGATTTCCAGGTTAATTTATTTTTCAGGCTCTGTTTGCAATGCTGGCCGTTTCAGCCAGCAGCAGATCCTGGATGCAGCCCTTAAGGTGAGCACTTTCTAGGGCAGCCTCTGGCCCCAGTGCCTGCCAGCCTGCTCCATGCCCCCCTGAGCTACCAACACAGGCTAGACAAGAGAGCTCTGGCAGTTGCTGCCTCCTCTGATCCACCCTGGTCTCTTCCTTATTTTCTGCCTGCCTCAGCTTTCATATTTCCTTGCACTGCTTTATCCTCTGGCAACTCAGTATCTCACAAGGATAAATAAAGAAAAATATAACCCAGAACCTCATGCCTGACACATCTTTGGTCACTGCTCTAATGATGGAGGTGCAGAGTTTGACTCTGAAACCTGTGATTACTCCAGGATTAGATACTATAATATCAGCCATTGTGCTGCTTTACTCCTTGTTTTAGCCTTCAATTCCTTTATCTTGACTAGAGTAATTTCATATGCGTGGTGGCTGTGAAGTCCAAGTATCCTTTCTGTGATGTATTCAGAACAGTAATGCCCATGTTCTAAGTTACATACACACGGACAGTGGCACCTCCTTGGCACACAGGCTCAACACCAAAAAACCTCTCTTCATATCCATCATCCAAGAGCTTCCATTCCCTCCTCTTTTATCTGCAGCATAAAAGAACTTGCTGTGAGAAATGAGATTGTGGTGAAATCACTACTAGTCAGAGAGGATTTAACTAATAGATGGGGAAACCTACCACAATCTTCTCCCATTATGCAAGAGAAAGGAAAATGGCAGGAAAAAAAAGTAGGTTAATTTTTTTTATTTCTGTATTTACATGCTCATTCAATTATGCCTTGCCAACAGTGTTCCCCTCTTAATAGTTCCCTCCTTTACGTGCAGTTTACATACCCGTGACCTACACAACTTCTGTGGTTTTGCATGCATTGACCTGAACACTCAGGACAATATTTCCATAAATCAGTGTAAGCACTGCTATTAAGATTTAATTGTGCTGCATGTACGTCTGTCAAAATCACAGGAACTGCCTTATGGAAAAGGAAAGATAAAAACTTATCTAATCTAGATAATGAAACAAGAAGTAATTTTGGTTCAAGTGACAGCAGAGGACAATGCTCTTTCTTTTTCTTATCAGTAAGTCAAAGCAGCAGTTCACTGAGGAAGTTTTATTGTGGCTTTTCCTGGCAGTGTTCTGCTATCCAATACACACCTATGAGTATTTGTTATAGGTCTAAATTTCTTCAGGCACACAGCTCTGTCCCTGCTTTCTGTGCTGATTTAGAAAGACAAAACATAAAAAGTTGAATAACGAATCACTGGGGAAAGAGATACCAAACAGGTCTAGAAACTGCTAACTGGGTAGTAGTAATTCATAATGTTATTTATAATTCATTCTTTGGAGTCATGATCTTCAAGCAATTACAGAATGCTTGCCTCACTATCCATAAAATGCATTTCACATATCTAACAACTAATGACTCGAGCTTCACTCTGGAGCAACACATTTTAGTGGATCAAGCACGGGAGCAAGAGGCAGATGTACCTGATCCCAACTCATTCTCTCTTTTGCTGCATGGCCTTGAGCAAGTCACTAACCTGTGGATAATTATAATATGTGAAAACACAGGAGACCTGTACAATTTAATTAGTAAATGTTTGCAAAGCACTCCAAAGACAAAAAATGCTTTATGAATGATAATCACATGCTATTGTTTGATGGCATTTTATTCCAAAGCATGTTTGTGTAAACATGTTTAGACATGTAAAATTCCAGTAATGGCAAAGTTTGACAACTACCTTAAAATGATCGGCACTTCTTAGACTAAAATTTAAATTAATTAACAAATTTAACTTCTGTTAAGAAGACATTTATATGTGAATTCAATACAGACACTAAACTGAAGCTGGGAAACAAGATCTTTGAAAGTTTCTTTGTGATAGATAAAGGAAGTGAACAAGACATACAGAAGGTATCAATGAACCAATACGTGTAACTCTTTCACTGCAAGATAATGGTGCCCCAAATAGCTTAAGTGTTGAGTTACTTTTCTTTAGCATCCAGACTTCTGTTAGTTTCAGGACTAATCATTAGACCAAATAAAGTTCATGGCAAACAGAAACACGATTTCAGACTTTAACAGAACCAGGATTCCTTAGTGCTTCAAGTTTATTATGCAATTAATTTAACTATTTCTCTCAAAAGGAAAAATTACTTCTAGCAATGGTATGGTAAAAGCTCTAGAATGACCTATTCAACAGTCATGGAAACTTATTCTTACCGAGGAGCCAGGAAGATATGATTTTATGTGGATCAAGGCAAAAGTCCTCTTATTTTCAAATTAGCTTTCTTCAGGGAGCAATTTGACAATACTCCTATCTCCTGATACATTTCCATTTAAACAACACAGCCCTTTCAAAGCAGGAAGTGATGTTAATTTCTCTGTAGAAGCTGGTTTTGATTGACAGTTGCCATTCACCCAGCCCTTGTTTCTAATGATCTTTGGCTGATGGGGAACCTTGTTATTCTGGCAAAAGGCCTTGGGACATATAACAGAAAATTTTCATACCAAAAAACCCCAGTGCATACACAGGATGGCATCCTTTGATTTTACTGCCCAGGTCTCCTTTCGTCAAATACCACATATTTTAAAAAAAGGAACCTTTTTAGAATAATATGGGTTTATTGGATTATTGAAACCCCAGGTTCATACTTAGTGCCTAAAGAGCAATTCCCAAAGGTATAGAGGTCTTTCAAGCTCCTGCCGTCCTTAATAAGGGCTTCAGGCCAATTCAGTTCTATAAACAGATGTTTCTGAGTATTCAGATTTTGCTAGGTATAGCTTTATAAAATGTCATATAAACCCACTGTAGAAGTCAGTACTTCTTCCACAAGCTGTCTGAACTGCATGTAGGGAGCGCACATAGGTAGGAGAAATCACACCTGTAGTAGTTGGGGCAGGTCAAATTTAGATGTATTAGGTTCAGCTGCTTCTCAAGCCACAGACTTCCAGCACAGCCTCAGAAAATAAAATAGAGGGGGTTGCCTCAAACAACTTCAGCAACGTAAAGTTTTACCACTCTTTAAACCACTTGCCCAGGTTTCTTCACAGCTGCTAGGGAAGAAAGATACCTTCTGAAAGGTAGATGAGCATAACTGATAACATGATTAGATCTAGAAATATCTCTCCACTGAAGAAATCCAAAATATTCGAGCCTAACTTTTAGATATTTTGCATCGTGAGAGATGAACCTTGCTGCAAGGTAACGTCCAAATTGGACAGTCCAGCACTACCCAGAGGGTGCCTAAGGTAGCTGAGACACAGCACATTGCCAGCTCAGCAGTGCCCTTGGCTCAGTAGCCAGCGTCCAACCCAGCAACAGTTTTCACTGCAGAAACTTCTTCTTTTCTGCCACAGGATACTTACTTAAGACTGCTGACAAAAAATAAAACAAAACTAGAACAGAAACATCCCTGAAATAATGACCCAGTGGGGGCACCAACCATAACACAGATGCCTTGCAGGGCTCTATGTCGCTACTGTCTTTTGCTTACGTATCTGCACAAATGCCTCTCAATACTTTTAGCAAGTCAGTTCAGTTTGTAGAACAACTCTGGAGGAGGCCAAGGAGAAGCCTCACAATGTTACAGCCTGTGGGGAGGTCAGAGGCCCATAGACAGTTCTTTCTGAGTGTGTGGTCCAATTTCCCTACAATTGCAGCAACTATGTAACCTTCTGCTCTAAAGTCTTGCTGCAATGGAAAATTGCATGCCAGATTTGCGTACTCTTCATGAGAGAAGTAAAATTGAAATTGATATATTCCCACAACTTCACTTCAAACCAATTAGTGTTCTCCACTGAAAAAAAAAATCCTTTATTGAGGAATCCTGGATGAGCACTAGGCAATTCTCCATATGTAAAATCACCACTCAGTTGTGTGCCAGTTTTAAAATGAGCACAGGCAGATGTACCAGAGAAAAGGGAAGCAAAGTTCACACAAACACTGCTGAAACACCCTCCCTTATGTTTTTGGAGACTCTGGACAAAGTATTTTGTCTGCAAGTGGAAGAAAAAAATGAGATGAAAGTTCCCTATAATGAATAGCACAACAGTAGTAATGATTGCAACCGAAGCAGGGAAACAAACTATACCAGCGTAGAAAATGAATGGCTTATGAAAACAAAGATACAAACTTCTAAAGAAATAAAAATAAACCACAGGAGCTGATTTACACTGAAGAAGAGGAGGGAGAAAAAAAGAGATCTAGGGAAAAAAATCACATTTGAAAATAATTTATTAATTTAGGAGAGTAATTTAAGAGAGTACACTGGTATGGTGGCTATGCTGTCTGTTGTGGAGTCTCCTTTTTGTTACTGCAGTATCCAAAACTAACTCTTACTGTACTGCAGAAATAGATGCCAGAGAATTTAAAAATAAAGGAAGAGGATCACATTAGCACCAATGTATCAATCACATAAAGTAGCCAAAGAGAACAGGGGTAGGGTCCCTAATCTCATTTTCATACAAAGCACTCTGAGGCACCCAGCTCAGCCTAAAGAGGAATTCATGTTAAAGGTCAGAGCAGCCACATACAAATAACAAATCCCATCTCTGTGAATTAACTGCAGCTATAACTACAAGTAGACAGGATTTCCTCTCTGAAACGTCTGTCTCTCCCTTACTCCAGAAAAACAATACACTATCTGAAGCATCATCAGTTTACATGCACAGTTCCTCTTTTCCTCGATATTTGAAAGAAAAAATGGGTTCATCAAAGGAGTTTCCTCCATTTACAACACCTAAGGAGAAAAGAAGTCTAGAGAGAAAGAGGAATTTCTGCACCTCTGGATTTTTATCAACATACTGGTCAAAAGTTTATGCTAAAGATCACCCTCCACCTCTTCTGCTTCTGTCCTCAGTTTCTGCAAGTAGGAGATTTAAATTAAGCATATTCAGGGAGGGAGAGCTTCATGCTGTAAAATAATATATTTTACCACACAAGCGTGCAGGAAATAAGGAGATGAATGCTCTGTTCAGGGTTTGCATTACTATGTGCCATGGAGATGACTCCTGAGGCCATCCTGCATCAGTTCTGCCTAGGGATGGAAAGGCTGCCAGGCTGAGGGAACAGCATGTTGCCTCTATGAGGGACCCTAAAAAAGTTTTACTGGTCTTCAAGGGGTTGACTAATGCCTTCTCCTCCCTTGGCTTCATAAATATTTCTGGAGTGTATCTGAGATTTGGTTCTGAATATATGATGCTATTCTTGCTGTGTAATAAGCATCAGTGGTGTCAGGCATATAGAGGCAAATCTGCTCTTTGTTAGATGTTACATGTCAAAATGAGTTTGTAAAACACACCACAGAAAGGAAGAAATGCTGGTTACAATGCAAAGCCCACTGAAATCTACATAATGTTGCAATATTTATTATCAGCCAGAGCATATTATCTGAGATTAATAAACAATTCTTAGTCCATATTTTGTAAGACATAGCAACTTCCATAAACCAGCACTGTCACATGAAGAAATTTCACTGAAGTACCCTGCTTGAAACAATGACTTTATTTATCTATAATTTTACATTATTGATTGGGTTTGTTGAACTGAAGGAGAACTATGAACTCATTCCAAATAACTACTGAGAAAGAAGTCTGGAAGCTCAGCCAACATAAAGCTTGCAGCAAGAAGGCAATTTTCCTGAGAAAAAATAGTCATACTTGGTCACTTTACAAATATGCAAGCAAATTACATTCTGTTTGTGTAAATAAGAACTAATGCCAAACATGTGGCTCTCAGTGTTTCATTGTCACAATTTTTATTCCTAAGAATTTTGTTCCTATCAGACTACAGTGGACCCGAAACAAAGCAGCAACATAGGTGGATGCCACCCAGTTTAAGAGGACATGAAAAGCAAAGCTTTCAAATAGGCATTTGAAACTGCCCAATCAAGTGTCATTTCCAAAACAACAAGCTTAAAAATGGCTGTATTAAAACAACAGTTAGTCCCCAAAAACTGACAAGCTGATTTCCCTTTGGTTAAAAGGTGGCAGACTGAGATGCAAGGGAAGATGCAGGAGCATTCAGGACAGCGCTGCCACTCCCAGTTTCTGGCCCAGCAGCTCCCCAGTCAGGGATTGCCATGGCCTCCCCTGGCACCAGGGATGCGCAGTGCTGACGTGCGTCCCAGGCAGCTGCTGCACCACTCGTGGGTGACAGAGAGCAACAGGAGCTCACAGCCTGGAGTCTCTCTCTGCCCCTGAATTAGACAGCTCCAACAGAGCAGAGGGATTGCTGCCTGTGCGTGCCAAGCACTCCCCAGCCCTATGCAGGGAGTGAGGTAACTGGCTGGGGTGCAGATAGCCACGCAGGCAGGATCAATCCTGAGCCCCAATGACAGCACAGAGGGAAAGGCAGGAGGCAAGGAAAGGCAAGGCACTGAGGCAAACCTTCACAGCCCCACATGCTTGTGAGGGGGCTCTACAGGATCAACACAAAGCAAATATCCACCACCAGATTCTGAAAGCCCCAGAGTCTGAACCCCCTTACTGCTCTTAAGAGAACAGGTGGCAGTAGGCAAATATATATACATATATTTATATTCATAATCTTATGCAGAATAATTTAAAACATGTCTGAAAAACAAGCAGGAAAATATCAGCTGTTGTCTCACTCCTGCTAGCAAGCAAGCAAGCACCTACAAACTGGCATTGTGTTTAACAAAGACAAGACAGTACAACACCAATTGGTACTGAAGAAAAGGATGCTCCCATCACTATGGAAGTACTGAGGTGTAGTTCCCAGCCACTCTCTGCAAGAAGTTATTTTTTGGGCAACTATTCACAAGAAAGAGCTTACAATCTCACTTAGAAAACAACACACTCTGTGGGACAGTCATCCAGACTCGAGGGCCAGCCTGCCTCCCTTGGGCACTAAGCTTTGACCTACACTTCACTGACTGCTGAAGAAGTCTTTCCATGCATGTCCCTACGCTGCCAGGTTATTCAGCAGAACAGTAGGTGCCTTTCCAGGTCCTCAGAGGAAACTCCTGTCTGCTAAGTTTAGATGCTGAAATTGAGCACACAGGATCTCCCTCTGGAAGGCTTCAGAGGCATTTTCCTCTCTGCAACAAGGCTATGCAGAATGTTCTTTTTCAGTGGACTCCTTTGCTAAACATCTAATATTAAGGTACATATTAAATGCCTAAAATCAAAATAGAACCTGCCCTGTAGAGCACAATATTGCAGACCAACTAAGAAATAGACTGAGTGCAGTTAGCATGAAGTGCCCACATTCCTTTTCAACTCAGCGGCTGTATGTGTGGTGTCTGTGACTGAGAATGAAGTAAAGATGACAAATTGCAGATCACAGTCAAATTAGATTTTCCTAATGGGGCTTTTGAAATAAACTAACAGATTACTGTTTAAATAAAACCTGTAACAAGAATGAGTTGATGTTGCATTATTAAATTTCTTAATTTGATTCTTAAGCTCCAGAGCCAGTCAAGTAATACTCAACATATTTACCTTCCCAAACTGTGGAATGCATTGTACAAAAGCTAAAAAAGCTTCCCATGGTTTGACCAATTCTCTAAGTGTTCAAGCAATATCCATTATGGAGAACAGTATCTGCCTGCCAGTCAACTATTAAAATTATCTGCTAGTGCTCCATACTTCCTTTGTTCAGTAATTAGACAGTGCAAAATCATCTACTGCAAAATCATGACGCATTGTTTTATTTTTCTGGCTAACTATGTGTGCTATAAATTGAGAAAAAATACTTAGCACTTCAGGGCCTGCTGTTGTGACTAGAAAATTGAAAATACATATGGGACCTGTCTATCAAGCAATAGCCTCACTGGCAAAGAAACCCTCCCCTCCTTTATCACTGTTAGAAAGGGAGCCTGCTAATCACAGAACCAACACCTTGTCTTGCCTTGCTCACAAACACCTCTCTCTCTGCCTAAGGAGATATCAGTTTGAGATTCACAGTTATGGTGCTTAGCTGACAGAAGAGGTAGTACATGTCTGGCAAAAAAAACCCCAAAAAACCCAAAGACAGTACCTCCCCAAACATGGCTTAGCTCTTTTAGCTGCTGATGTCCAGGAAAACAAAGCAAAACATTTTTAGATACCATATTAAGACATTTAAAATGCATCTATAATAACCTATACAATAGCAATGTCTAATGGCCTTCATTACACCCATTTTTATTTCATAATGTCCAAAATGCCCATATACAGATAAAGTAACACGTTTTGTGGGTCTAGCACAGGCTTCAGTGCCTGGAGGCTCTAGTTCTATTTCCAGCTCTGCTTCAGACCAGCAGAGTGACCTTTACGCATAACCTCATTTTCCTCACCTATAAAATTGGGATATTAATACTTATTTACCTCACAGTTGGTTCCCTTCCAGCTGCTACAGTGACTGACCGACCTCATGCATCTACAGAATTGCAAATGTTCACGATAAACTGCTTCCTTCTTTTCAAACAAGCAGCACAGGTACTAAATTAAGAAAATATTTGTCCACCCAGTTAGCAAAAGTACACAAAAAAATAACCGCAGTGGAAAAAATGTTCGAAGCCCCTCAGTAATTTCCTTCCAATGACACTGTCCTTCAGAGAAATGCTGCTAGTTCCTATCTGACAGCAATTAGAATCAACTTCTTGATGCTGCTTTCAGTCAAGGAAAAAATACATGGTTTTTGAGTGGTAATCTAACCTGGTCTCTCTTTGGAGAGGATATAAAACCACTGCAAGCTTTCCAAGTACATCAAGGGGAAGAAACAACTTCAATATGAAACTCAATAATGAGGGCAGAGAGAAAGAAAGGAAAAGATCATGAGAGAGACAAAAGATAACAGTCATCTCTTCCAAAAAAAGGGAATAAATCTCCAGGGAAAGGTGCTGGCAGGTATGCTGCCTGCAGGCAGGAGGACAGCCCTGCAGCAGCGGTGCCTCCGTGGGCCTGGGAACACCTCAGCAACACTCATCTTGTCTGGGAACGCGATACTTACTCTTGTACTGCTCTGGCTATGGAGAGCGCTGTAGATCCAGTTTCATTAACGCTATCTAAGGTCACATTTGGCAGGTCGTCATCATCACTGTCACTTTTAATTTGTCTGGGAGATAGGCCTCGGGGGTCCATTTGTGCTGGAAAGAGACATATAATGGATTAATACGAGTGTGCTGAAATTAATCTTGTCCCAAAACAACATCAGGGCGCACAACATATCTGCCTGCTCCGGTTGGAGAGCACCGAGCTTCCCAAATCAGCTGATAGGTGGGCAAAGCCACCCAGTAGTGCTACAGCTGGATGTGAGCACTTCCAGAGGCATGCCGGTCTGTGAATTCACAGAGGCTGCACCAATGCACTCAGCAGTACCAAAACACCACTGCTCAGACCTCATCCAACAAAATCCTAGTTTACCCTCAAGTAACTTACGCTGCCTGACTTCAGAAAGTGAAGGGAAAGGGAACAAGGGAAAGGGTTACATCTGCTTTGTACAATACAGAACACTCAAGAGTACATTTGACAGCAAAATTTCAGGAGCAATCTCTGATTCTGAGCATTCATTGTGAGGCATCAGGATGGAATCCATGTCACTCCACTCCATTAAAATTTAGGCATCTAAAATCCCAGTGCTCCTGATTTCTGACATAATTCGACACCATTTTCAGCCTCTGAAGGATCCTTCACTCCACACTACGTGCAACCTCACACAGGCAACCAACATTCAGGTGACCAGTATCAGTGGGGCTAACACATTTTTTTGAAAAGTCACCCAGTTTCAGGTCTTATAAATATTTGAAGATCGGGAATTGCAGGATTGTTTTACCTGTCCACAGCTTACAGTATCCCTACTGCATGGCAATGGAGTAAGTGCCCAGGTGCTGGCAGCAACAGCTGCAGGGACTTGTATGAGGAGCAGCCAGGGCTGCCCTGTGGCAGACACAGTGCTGGGCACAGCTGAGCCCTGCAGACAGTGGGGGTGTCTCAGGGAAAACAGGTTCAAGAAAAGGTTAAACAACTGGCCAAGAAAGGAGGGACAGAAAAAAGTGTGAGAAACACTTTACACTGAGGGTGGCAGAGCACAAGAACAGGCTGCACAAGGAGATATCGGAGCCTCCCTCCCTGGAGACATTCAAAACCCACCTGGATGTGTTCCTGTGTCACCTGCTCCTGATGACCCTGGCTTGTCAGGGCTGTTGGACTGGTTGATCTCCAGAAGTCACTTCCAATACTAACAGTTCTGGGATCGTGTGAAACAGCTCTGCAGATACCAATGTGCAAGGAGATGGAGGGGAGAAAGTTCTTCATAATGGGGCAGTCCCTGGAGGAGACTGTCCGGATGGGAAGAACTATCTACAGGGAACCAACAATGGAGCAAGGGAACAGTGTGAGGAGAAAGAACAGCAGAGAGGAACAATTATGAACTAACCACAGCCCTCAGTCCCCATCCCCCTTGGATGGGGGAGGGAGAAGAGCTGGGAATCAAGGAGGGGAGTCCTGGAAAAGAGGGTTGGGGATGGTGGTTCTCACCATCCAAATCTACTTTTAATTAGCAATAAATTACTTTTCCCTGTGCTGAGTCCTATTTGCCCATAAAGGTAATTGGTAACTGATCTCCCTGCCTTTATCTTGAGCCTTGAGCTCTTGCACTTTATCTTCCCCCCTGTTCTGTGGAGGAGGAGTGAGAACAGCTGGGTGTGCACCAGGCAGATGGCCACTAGAGTTAGCTTTTCTGCCAAAAATATACAGGCAAGGAGAGGACAACAGAAAGGCAGGTGACCTGCCTTCCCTCTTATGCTGGTTGCTGTCCTTCAAAGAGGAAGAAAGCACAATTCACCAGGATAGGGGGAGGGAACCAAGAGATGGGTATAGAGGGGAAATATGGGGCACAACTGTGATTTGTGATAGTGCCAAGAGGAACTGGGAGTTGTTTGTGCCATAGACAAACTTCAGAGGTGATGTGGAGAAAGAGACATTTCTCCTTGCTCGTGAAATACCACATAGGATTAGTAGGTGCTGAGAGACACCCAAAGCAGCTGGAGAAGAGAGTAAAACTGGAGAGATGTCTGACTCTGCAAGGGAGGCATAGGAAGGGGAAAGACAGGCAGAGATTTGTGTAAAAATGTGTTTATTTTGTCTGCTCTGGTGAAATAGGGAATTCATGGCTATTTATTTAAAGAGCTAACTGTTGCAGTTTGTTAGCTTATGCTCTCCTGTATTGCAGAGGAGACAGGACACTTTCTTCTGGGTCTTGCAACACGATTTCTGAGAAGAGATTCATTCCTACTCAACTCTGGCTAACCACAGACCTACACAATAGGTATCACAGGCGGGCCCACATCTAGGGAGCAGCTCCAAAAGTCATAGTTAAATCTGCCATTATGCCATCTTTCTTAGGTTACAGTGTTTACTGACTCTACAAAAGGAACTGAATTACAATGAAAAATGGGAGGGCTGCAGATACTTCAGGAGCTGTGCAGCCATAACAGTAGGATTGATGAATAGCTAGGCTCTTGAAAAGAAAGCACTCCACAAATGAGTGATGAATCCAAGGAAAGCTAGTCTTAAATTTTAATTTATGTCTTAGCTGCAAACCACCTGTGAGTAAAAGAACACTGATTATAAACTAACTTTCAGCTGTTGATTTTATGTTACAGAATTTCATGAGGAACATACTGTTAAATACATTCAGTAAGCTGATGGAACAAACCCTTCTGGACCCACATTTAAAGTGCATTTACAGTTGCACAGTACTTCTTCTATTACCCTTCTACAGGCACAGGCTAGGTGCCTCAGTAACGCTGGCTATGTTTGGACTGCTTACTATTTCTTCATGGATGGCAAACACCTTTTGCTTATCAAAGCAAAGGCTGTTGACAGTGAACCTATATCAGACAATCACAACTTAGAAATTGTTTGAAACATTCAATTTAGGCAGAATGAGCACCATTCTGACTGTGGTTCTTAAAATCACAACTTACCCATGATGATATTCAATGTGTAACCTCAACCTGAGCACTAGGGACAATCTAGTACTTTATTTAAAAGCAACTGAACTACCCAGTCAGCTGATTTAGCCCCAGAAAACTATTTCGAAAGAAGTGTCATTCCTGCCTTGCTCCCTAATGCTTCTTCTTAAAAGAATGAGTTTTTATTACTACGTATTTCATTAATTCTAGATCTAGAAAAGATTATATTCTTTTCATAGAATCACAGAAAGGTGTAGGTTTGTAGGGACCTTAAAGTTGATCTAGTTCCAGTCCCCCTGCCACGGGCAGGGATGCCATCCATTAGACCCAGTTGCTCAGAGCCTCATCCAACCTGGCCTTGAACACTTCCAGGGATGGGGCATCCACAACTTCTCTGGGCAACCTGTTCCACTGCCTTACTACCTTCTGAGAAAAGCTTTTATTTCCCCCTTAAAGTGAATTTCATTACAAAAAGTTATGCTTGTATCTGCCCAATATTTAAATGTGCTACAAGTGATGCACTTGTGAGAGCTAGCTATTTGTCCACAGAACTAAAAACTGTAACAAAAAAGCTATGTATGTTAACTGAGGTTTAATCTGACTTGCACTACAGCAAAAATTTTAAGTAGGTAGCTCAGAAACTAAACCTAACTTGAAATGATGGAAGTTGTTACATAACCAAGCCTGTAATACAGTTCTTATATGTGAATTCTGATCACTTAAGCGTGAATACACCTACATAAAAAGAGATGGTATAAATGTGTATGAACAATCTCACATACTTTCGTTCTTTGTAAGACATGTTGTTTCATTATTACTGCAGATTGCTGGCTCTTAAGATATTAATGAGACTCCTATGACATCTGGTATTGATTTTAGATTACTACAGGAATGTGCCAGGACCAAAGCTCTCAATTACCTTCTCCTTGCTTCTGCTTGGTAAGTCCTACTCTGTACACTTCTAGCACAGACACAAAGCTGCAAACAGCGCTTCACCCAGGGACAATTTACTGTACTCACTGGGTACAGTGTGCCCCATCAGACACCAGTGTTTGAGCATATAATGAGGTGCTGCCACACGTAAGTATGGAGAGGACAAAAGGTGAGGAATGGAAATGTATCAGTGGGTAAATTCAAAGGCAGGCATTTCAAGCACTGCTATATATTTGCAGAAAACCTAACTAAAGATTGTAAATAAATAAAACACTGCTCTAGGGATAATTCCCTTACTTTTTATGTCGGCCCATCCCTTTTTGTCCCTCTCCTCATTTGTCACTTCCTTCCATCTCGCAGCCGTGGGTGGCCGAGGCACTGGGGAGCCGAGGTGACTGACCAGGAGGCTGAGCTTTGCTGCTGCCAGCTGGTGCAAACTGGCCTGTTTTCTCATCAGCATGGCTGCAGCTGCTAGGGGAAAACAGCCTTTCAAGCTACTCTCCTCTCTGAAATGAGCCATGTGAATAACCAACTGGCCAAAAGCCTAACAGATATCTCCTCCTCACCACTCTCTGCAGTGTGCAAACTGCAGCACAGGACTGTTACACATCAGGAGTTCATGACTCCTACTTATGTCAACAGCTCTGACTGTCTCTTGGACATCTAAAAACAACTGTCGAACTCCTGGCACCAAGGTTTATGAATACCAGCCTCAGTTCATAAGCACTGAATTAGAAGTAATTACTAGCCTAATGAACATCAAACAGGAGAGGATGAAGAGATGCAGGCAAGAGATAGTTTAGCAAATGAGATAAAAAAGGTGGGGGACAAGTGAGTAACAAAATGCAACTGGCAAGCAAGGTGGAGGAAAGCCCATAAAACATGCCAACGCATTTTAACCTCCCTTCATGCTTTACCTTGCTCTAACAACCAAGCTCTTCCTTGAACTCAGGACCATGGGTCCAGAAGGGACTTGTCTGGGTCATTGAATCAAGTCCTCCCAAACACAGGCAGATACATTAATTAATAAACCTTAACTGGTTTTCTTGCCCTTGCTACGCCTCTTGAAAGGCAAGATTTGTCCAACAGAGCTATCTGGTGGTTTTGTGAAGTGTGAATGAGGTTAAGGCGAGGCAAGGAAAAAGAAACCAGAGCAGCCAGAGACTGCTGCTTTCATGGGACAAAGGTGCCATTGAATGAATGCACAGGAGGTACAGAAGCAAGCTGTTAGCTCTCCATGCTGAATAGACTGGTGAGCCAGGGGAGTTAAGAATGTCTGCAAGTGCTGAAGGCTGCAAGCAGCCACGTTGCTTCCCATCCTTGTTAGCCTCAAGAAACAATGATCCTTTTTTGCTAAGAAAAGTGGAGAGAATTGCTCATGATGCACACAAATACATGCAATCACTTCTTAACGCCCCTTTGCCAAACTGAACCAAAAAGGAGCTTCCCTCTGGTCACTACAAGCAAATTCACTTCCTGCACTTGTTTTAAGCAAAGATGTACAAATGGATCACACATAAAGCACATACCAGCTAGTAAATACTACACAACTTAAGTCTATCATCATTAATATTGTATCTGCCAGCTGCCAGTTGCCAGTAGGAAAAAGCCTGATCTGGATCAGATATAAGCTTGCTTCTATTTCTGTCAAACTGAACAGTTTGGGGCTTTAAAATTTATTCTGGCTGTGGGGTCAGATAATACCTGATCCTGCTCCTGAGGACAAAATTGCCTGTTCTACAATGCTGGAAGATATTTAAACTTGCATAGGAGCTTTTTAATGAGCACTGCATACATTTGTGCTTTCTGGCACATGGCTGCATTGGTTTTGACATGGTACAGGATTAGCCATGTCACGGAAGCACAATCTCTGGGAAGGATCCAGCTTGTTGGTTGCTAAGGGCAGATGAACCCCCTGGAACAGGATCAAGCCTCCACCTCCCCAGGGGAATAACCTGAGCCCACAGCCACACCATCAGGGGACTTTTCCCCCTCTTTGTTCCCTAAACTGGTGCTCCTGCCCACATTCTGGAAACTCCTGGGAAGGAAGGGATTGTGGATTTAAATAGCTGCAGGCTGACAAGCGCCCAGCATCCCTCCTCCCCCTTCTCACACATGTGCTGCTGATACTAGCATGGTAGGTAAATTTTCTCCCCGTCTGTCACACTTGGGTTTCAGCCAGGTATGCCCTAACCCTAACATCTTTGCTTTATTTCAGTGATTAATCAGGGATACACACCTCAAGTGCTCTGATGTGGTCAGACAAAGCCAAGCACTGTCAGAGGCCCTGCATCTGGATGCCTGCAGGTGGCATGAAAAGGGCCATACACCACAACACTGCTGTCACCACTGGCAGTTCTCAGTTACTGCAACCTGATTTACTTTCCCTAGTGAAAATTCCTGTGAGTGAAAGGGATGAAAACTCATCCCATCATTAGGCTCATGAACACCCACTAAAAATAATTTTATGTCTACATCCTATCTTTGATTTAAGGTCAAATATGAGATCCTTGGGCTAAAGAGGAATGAAATATTTAAGAGCAGGAGAAAACTAAGTAACCATTAGGAGTTTTGCCTCAATTTATAGCTAAGCCACACAGTAATTAACTGATGTTGAAATGACTCTGAGATGACGCTTGCTGGTATGAACGCAGAGAGAAAATTTCAGCATCCTGAAATACCTCTGTCTCATTTCAGCTTAAAAACAGCTTTCTGCACTTAACTTCTCAGCCAATAACTTTGTAAACTTACCCACATGCAGGTTTGCCAACACACCACACCACAATAAGAATCACTGTTACTCTCTTAAAATAATTAAAAATCTGTTTCTGCTCTTTGAAAGGATTTCCAAATTCAGAGTTTGCTTACTTTTGTTTCACATTTTAAACTCCTCACCCTGCTTTCTCTGAAGGATGCCTTAACAACCTGCTAATCAAAATGATCACGATGGGATTTCCAACTGGCCCTGCCATTCACCCACTAGGACTTGCCTATCAGAAGCAGGTTACACAGCTCTGCAGTGGGCAGTGACACCAAGACCTGTGCTAGCTGAGACATCGGCCTGGACGGCGGGGAGGCCCCTCCAGCCTTGCCAGATCCACGCCTGGTGATGGGTTTGGTCTTGCAAACGCAGCCACAGATTTTTATTGTGATGGAAGTTTAAATGAAGCAGAAACATGGGATGTCTCAATAAGCCAGAAAGGGACACCTTTGCTGTTTCCAGTAAACTCCTCTCTGGTTGATTTCAGTCCATGTTGGCATGCAATAGATTAAAGACTGTCTCCAGCGGCAAGTAATGCTCTGCACTTACTTCCATTAGGAATGGAAAACAAAATATTACCCCACATGTCAAAATTAACATTAACAAGAATCTCATTACTACTGCTGTTACACATGTGTGTCCCTGTGTCTGCAGAGCATGAAGGATTGAAGTAAAAACAGACATTTGCTGCCAAACTCCTAGAAGGATGGAAATGGAAAATGTGGCTAAAAAAACTGTATGGCGCTCATGTTTTAGCTCATTACACAATTAATCTGCCAGCATCAGAAACACTGCAGTTATGAAACCATAACTTTGGACTCTTAATTTTGGCATACAGCATAGTTCAATATCTGAAATATTGCAAGAAAGCTCCTGACCAAGAGCAAGTCTTCTGCTCTTTCTTAAACTGAAACTGTCTCAAATGTCTCTGATAACAAATGCATCGGGGTGGATCGAACACCAAGCAGAAGAAAATCATCTCCATCCTTCTCGGTTACTCTTGGAAAATGGGCTTTACAACTGTGGAAGTCAAGCCTCACATCACAATTTGATGTTTGAAACAAATGAACATCCCCCTTCTTCGAAATTTTTTTAGAGAAAAGGACACCAGCATGGACTTAGCAGGAGAGCATCAAAAAAGATTGCAACAGACATCACTATGTATTTCTAATGCTGGAAGCAACACTTCCACATGCAGATGTACAGGAGCTACTTAAAATTATGACCTCAGAGACTGTGTTGTACTCAGGTTTATTTAATGCATCCTAGGAAGCAAAATTGTGTCTTTACAGACCTACCAAATGCACGTGAATGACGCTATTCATGATTTTCTTCTCCTAAGCTGCTTCATACTATATAAAGCACATATACGACATTTTTCTTCCTATTTAAAGTTCATTATAAATGCTTTATGCACTGGAAAAATGCTCTGAGTGCACCAATCAGATTTTTGATCAAAACAGTTTGGTGCCTGGTAGGGGCAGCAGAATTGGTCAATTTATTTCATAAAACTTTATGTACAAAGCAGCAGTATCCATGAACGTAATGGTCAGAATATAGAGTCTACAGGGGTAATTTTTATTACAATTTATAGCAAGATTACCCATACTCCACAGTTTCCAGATTTTATTAAGATTTTATGGGACTATATGGCTTTAGCAGTTAACTGCACCTAGCGTGGTTATGGTTCACAGAGAATGGGAACTGGCACTGAAATGCACAGTGTAACTAATCTAGCAGAGAATATTAATTGCTATGATCCAATCAAAGGCAATATTTAAAATCATTTCAACAGTCAAGTAATTTGCCATAAACCTGTAAAATAATAGCTATATGGAGAAATACAGAGGTAAGAGGGATTGCATGGATGTAATATATGCACATACTTAAGCATCTCTGTCATTGGGTTGTATACATAAAAATACAAACCCATTTTTTAAACAAAGGACTTTTCTCTTTCTAAGCTATTTCAATGCCAGAAGACCTCATCTACACAAAAAACGAAACTACTAAGACTATTGAGATTTATGTCTCGCTGAGCATCCAATATACAAATACTCTATCATCAAAAGTAAACAAGGAAAATAATAAGGACAGAATGTATTTAATATTAGATAAAATACTGTGAAACTACTACACAATGGTAGCAGACTGCAGCTTACACACTGCAACAGGCCAGAGATATTTTAGAAATCAGGAAGCTTCCAGCAGGTTGGTCCAAGGCACAATAAAACCCAAGGCAGAGAGAAATAAATGAGAAGGTTTAGGCATGTGTTTCTGCTGGATCCAAATTCATGGGATAAAAGCAAGCAGATCAAAGCTCAGTCCTGGTGAGAATACAGAACTGAAGGGCCAGAGGCATTCTTGGCATGGAAGAGAAGGAACTAACAGCTTCCAAAAGGTGCAGGGACTCAGGATATGTCAAAAGAGATTTACTCATCCCACTTATGCTGGGTTCGCAAATCAAGTTGGAGTATGCCTGTACCTCATTCCCTTCCTCAAATCCCTCCTAGCTGAAAACGAACAATGAACATCAACATGAACAAATCATACTGATGAATCTTAAAAGAGCATTTGCCTCTACAGTGAAAAAAACCAAGTATGTCACTAGTGAATCACTAGAAGCAGCACTTTTCTGGAAATTTAAGCAGAAGACTGTCTAGGGAAGTCCCTATAGTTCAATTAATCCATTTTGTCTTAAATCAACCTCCTTGGTTTCAAACACCACAGTGTCTGTGTGGTAACTTATAGTCTGTGTTTTAATTCTCCACTCTGGCAAAAACTACTGTTTACTCTAGCTCTTAAATAACGTGCACCATCTTCAGGAGCACAGGTCCCACCGTGAACACAAGCCTCTCCTCTGCCTGCCTCTCTTCCTGCCAAGCCACTGCCAACCTGTTCCTGCTTTCCCAGAACCACGAGTGTTTCTTCCAGCTGAACCAACCAAACAGGAGGAGACAGAGCCAACATCCTGGGGGGCAGCAGGGGGGAGGTGGACAGGCTGAATACAGACTGCCACAGAAGATTTTTGTGCATAACAACAAAATGATGGCAGCTAAAGTAGAAACTCTCAGCCTCAATGCAACTCAAATCCAAAATAACTGTCTACTAAAATGCAGAAAGGATAATCACTCCACATGAAACAAAAAAGGCAATACTGCTGGTTTTAATTAAATGTCTCTTCCACAGCATAATTTATATAAACAGACCATATAATCTGACCTCTAAACATATGGAACATCTTAGTTTCTATCTTTTAACTGCAAATTGCATTTATTTTTGCAAAATAAACTTTACAGTAGGCAGAAATAACAGGCTGTACTTTAAAAAAAACAGTTAAGGGCAGTGGATAATGTAATCTTAATGGTACTACCTGTTTGAAGTCACAAAAAATCTGCAGCAAAAGATACTGCGTTTACTACTTATTAATATATCCACAGTGAGGAATATGCCAAACAGTGCAAACTGTGAAAAGAAAAAACCTGGGCATTTTTGCCAGGTCTACAGACAGATACGACATAAAAAAGGTCCAAGACCATGTCATAACACCTGTTTATGTACAAGAGAAGCAGACAAAGTTCAGCTGGCAAGTTTAAATTTATAATGTTCTGACTGGTGAATTTTGCAAGTGATTGTGCCCTCTGAAAACATGAAAACCTGTAAGAATGAGAATCCATAAATTTGATTCCAAAACTCCAGAAATATCAAAGCTGCACCAGCCCTTCATCCACCATTATCAGGAAGGAGCTTCTAAAAGGCTCTTCAATGAAAGCATTAACTCCTCTGAACTACAGAAAACAATTTTCAAGGATATTGTATTTGGCAAAACCTGCTGCTAGAGGGACATGATTTGCCAGTAGTATTCATGGTTATCTGCTGAAAGCAAAGAACAATGGTCCAAACCAAGCATGAGGTTCATGTCATTAAAAACCCTGAGGTTCTACAGTTTTTCACACACAAAAAAAAAAGGCTGGAATAAATTTTTCAGCACAGGAAATGCCATATTTTTTCTCTATGCTCAGTCTTGGAAAGAGGGGAATAGTTTTTCTTAAAAATTTCCTCTTATAGGAAGAAAAAAAAAGAAAAAATACAGAAATAGCTTGAGGCAGACATGCAGTATGGAAAATGTTAGTCTCAATGGTTTACATAACAGACAGACTTGGAGCAACTGAAGATTGGGTTTTAAGGGAAACCATCAGGCAGCCTTATCTATATAGGTGCTGCTACCTGCTGGGCTTCTAATTAAACTTTTAGCAATGCTTACCATTGCTAAAGAAGGAGCAAAAAAAAAACCAAGGAAAATCTTTTCTGGGACTATAATACTGTTTCATGGAATATTTCAATGTACAATAATGTCTAGTCACCACCACCTAATCCTTACAGGAGAAAAACCTCCAAGCACCTTTTAAGGTTGTGACAAGAGCAGTGACCACCGAAGGAAGTGAACTTTGAGCCTGCCATGGTGTGGGGATGGCACAGGGCACAGTCTAGCCCTGTGGTGTCCACAAGGACTTGTGCCTGACTCCCTTCCCCTGTGTGCCCAACAGCCCTAATGCATTTCTCTGGTTTATGTGCATGAAATAATGAGAGGAGAAGGTTGTAGAGGGCAACTTGCACAGATGGGCTGTGTTGTGGGGGCTGCAAGAGACCCCACTGCTCTGGGGATCACCCTTGAGTGTGTCCTCCCCATTGGGTGTATCAGGGGAGGAAGGTGCCTGGTCAGCAGGGGTATCTGTACATAACTCTGCGTGTGTGTTCATAGCTGAGTGTTGTGGTGTTAGCAACTTGTAGGAATTTACTAAGATTTGTAAATAGTAAGTGATGCATTACCGACACTGAAAACAGTGTTCTCTAATTACCTTCTAATTAAGCATTGTTAATAACTTCCTAAAAATGCACCAGTCCTGGTTTTGATTTAGATTAGGTTTTTAATCCTGCAAAAGCACATCACTCTGACATAAGGGTGATTTTGCAGCATGACAGCCCTGTCTCCCACTGCCCACCTTGGGTTGTAGCACATGGCACAGGACCTGACGGCATGCTGCTAGCACCTTGTATATACAAGGGCTACGTGTCTTCAAAACAAAAAAAGAAAAAAAAAGGGAGAGAGGAGGCAGGACAGAAGAAATAAACAGCAAACTGGGAGGCAGAAAAGGAGATCTGAGACTCTTCTGAAGGCTGGTGAGACAAAGAACGCCATGATGAATGGCACTGTGGAGAAGGATGCGCAGGAGGAGGAAGAGGAGATGACAGTATAGGTTAGAAATATTAACAGAAAAGGAGGGGGAGATGAAGCAGAGCTGCTGAAAGTGGCACTCAAAGAGCAGTCAGCAAGATGGGAAGGACTAGAAAAATAGAGAAATAGAAAAAGATAGGGAAACAGAAGACAAAGTAGCCACTTCTTGTGCCAGAGGGAAGAGAATATTCAAACAGAACATGAAGAAAGAACTATTTGCTTGAACTGCCTAAAAAAGCAGCCACCAGGAGAGTTTTGTCTGAGAGTGAGAGAGAGAGAGGGAAAGGAGGTCTGGGAGGCATCAGGGAAAGCAGAAAGCCACCTGTGCAAAACACCTGGAGACAGTATTAGAGGGATGGTGACTGCCTGAGAAGGTTTTGCAAAAAAA
The DNA here is from genome assembly GCF_901933205.1 of Camarhynchus parvulus. Lineage (NCBI taxonomy): Eukaryota > Metazoa > Chordata > Aves > Passeriformes > Thraupidae > Camarhynchus > Camarhynchus parvulus. The sequence goes on along the minus strand of NC_044571.1, from coordinate 50,366,233 downwards.
CCTAAAAATTAAATGGTTCTAGTCAAATCTGGAAGGAAGAGGACAATTCAGCGTGAGAAAAATAAAATTGGGAATAACAATGAAAAAGCTTTTCTCTATGCCCTGTTTCTTGTATTTGCTCCCCTCAGCACCTGAAACCTAGAAAAACTGGAGATGCCTGAGCTCAGGTCTGATGTAATTTTCATATTAAAAATCTCTCTTTTCAGGAAAGTGTCTGAGTCTCAATTGTGTGAAAAGGGCTTAGATAAAGGGTCATGCAAAACATAACTTTAAGTGCTTCCCAACTGGCACCCCTGGATCATCAACATCGTCTCTGAATTAGCACCAATGCAGGAATAACACAGGGATTATGCTGCTGATGCTCTCTGTGGATCAACTGTTTCAGTGTGCATATTTTTGTGTTTCTGAAAATTAGCAGCATTCATGTAGAAGTTGAAAGCTGCGAGTCTAGATGACTCCAAACCTGCATTTGTCCATCAGCTAGTAGAGGATTATGAACTAATTCAATTTGGCAACAATGTCCTGTTAGGATCTGTGTACATTTATTTTTTGTTATCAGCACAAGAGCTGATTATTGAAGGGAATTTAGTCTGCACACATATTAAAATAATTTAATTGGTTAATTTGTGCAATATAACTGCATTGAATTATTTGTATTGTTTTGCACTAAAGAATGAAAAACACTCCAGCAAAAGCTGATAAAAGATTACTACCTAGAGTGGATTGCTGCCCAATTTACTTCTATTGTATTTATTTAAATTAACCTGAACTTCTTAATCAAAAGAATTAAGGACAACAAAATGAGTACAACTCATGAGAAAAAAATTAATAAACTGAAGAACTGTAATACCTTCTTTTACTTTAACTGCGCAATAATAGATGATGCAGGGGCTAATGGCTAATGACCTCTACCAATTAGAGCACAAAGGCTATATTGTCAGGGCAGGTCTGAAGGCAAGGAGTTCATGGGCTGAAATCCCTACAGCACATTAAATTCTGGAATTTTGTTGATGAAACTGGGGTAGTGAATTTCCAGTTTTACAAGATCAGGAGGTGCTTCCTACAGAGGAGACTACTACCACAGCCAACTAGCACCTTTGAAAAGAAAACAAACAGGAAAATTTCTCAGTGAGCTCATGGTTAGGTGCACCTTGAAGAACCAAAATCAAAATACAGGCTAAAACTCTCCTTTTTCTCTTTGTTTGGGTTTTTTTTTCCTAGACTACATGGTACGAAGTCATGGTTTTATTCATAATTTCTTGACAGAAAGGCACAAAGGGCTAAAATTACATCACTGTATGAAGTGCAATAAAACTTATACCATAATTTTGAGGCTTAAAACTAGACTCAGATCAACAATGAGTTCATTTCCCATGTCCAAGCCTACTGAGAGGGCAGAGTCCCCCTTTGGGTAGTGAGGGAACAGTAGGAGAGCCACAGACTAATACCCAACAGGATGCCCCTAAACATCTGAATGACCCATCACTGTAGGCCTGTACAATAAATGCACAGTTGCCAGTTCATGAAAAACAGACATGAGAGGTAAGAAATAAGTTGTTGAGACCTGTTCACTATGCAATTAGGAACACAAGAGATAAGACTAAATGTCCTGCAGCTTCATAAGCCCCAAAGTAAGGTTATCCATCAATACCCTCCCTTTCTGCCTCAAGCAATATCTCATTTCAGGGGAAAATTACCGTATTTTACTCACTCACGTGCAATGAGCCTTGAAATGAGTATCTCATTCCTTTCCTCATATTCCCATCTCTGTCACTAATGCCCCCTTTATAAAGCTGTGCTTTCAAAGTTTCTGGGCACATCTGTTTTTTCTTTTCTTACTCCACCCATCATCTCACTATCTGTAACAAGTTTTTGCTCCCTCAGTAACTGTTGGGTTCTCACTCTTTCTTGCTTTCTAGCTCCCCTTTCTGTGTTCTTTGGACACCTCAAGAGTGTATCTGTCCTTCTGACATGTGCCTCTTCCTCCCTTCATACCTCCCTGTGCCTCTTGGGTCCTGTGTCTGCAAAACTCATTCCCAACATAAACACTCTGGGTGGCTTCCTTCCCTTCTGCTGTTTAATCTGGAAGAAGAAACCTAATTCAAAGTCTTGCACTGCCACTCCTTAAGCTTAGTAAAACCCACTTCTCTGCATCTGCTAATGCTCTTTGGTCCACAAGCCTTTCCTTCATGCATTCCTAGAGCCCGATGATTGCTTTCTACTTGCTGGGGAACAATCCCTCTGACATTCCTCCCCTTGCTAAATCTGAAACACCTGGTGAGTTTTCCGTGTTCATCTATGATGTTTTATATATTGTCATAAATATCATACACTGACATTTTTTCCGTTCTCCTACTTCTTCAGCTTCTGGGGAGGACTTATTTCTCCTAGGACAGAACCCACCACAAGTTGTCTGAGCATCTAACACCACTGCTAAACCCAATCTTAATTTAAAAACTTATTTACTTTAAAGATCATCTGGGATAAGATTTTAAAGGCTCCTCCCAATCGTGTTAAGTTGTACATCTTTTCAGCAACAACACAGTAAGTATGGAAACTAACAACTTTATAATTATCATTATGTTTTTCTCATACAAGACCAGTTTCAGAGATGCCACAGATGCACAAAACTGGCTCCACCTTACCTTTGACATGGCTTCTCCCATCCTCCAACAGTGGTACTACTATAGTGTTGTTCATATTCCCAGGTGATCTCACAGCTGTATAGACAACAGGTACCGACTGTACCACCACGGGGATACGGTGCACGTGACTCATTTTGTTGGACTGCAAGTTCATGGGACTTGAAGGTGGTACTGGATGGATAATGTGCAAAAACTGCTGGCCTCCAACACCAGATGCAGAGGCCACAAGAGGACCTGGAGTTAATACTGATGGTACAGATGCTGCTGAGGAGACTGATGTTATTACTGTGGGGGATGAAGCTGGCCGACTGGAAGAAGAAGAAGTAGAAGTAGAGGAAGGGGAGGAGGCTGATGCTGTCATGGAAACTGGTGAAGATGAAGCTGCTGTAGGGGACGACCTGGCTTTGTTTATTGACAAGTCCACTGGTTCAGTCTGTGTTTGGAAATGGTCTGTAGATAATGAATCCTCCGTGGGGTCAGCCTTCATGTTGTTTAGTAACAAGGGTACAGCATCCATATCTGGGTAGTTGTGGACGTTTGGAGACTGTTGAGGAAGAACAAAGGGACACAGTTATACGTGTGCATAAAGATGACTTGCACACCCAATTGCTAATGCACACCATACAACTTCACCGTGAAAGCCACAGAACTTAGTCCCTTTTCTTGGGTCAGCTCATAATTTTAAAGTACAAATCATGTTAGAAAGCACAGACACGTTCTGTTTGAACAGAATATTAAAAAGAAAAAACATTCTGCTCCCATTTCTTAGAAAGTGTCAGGATTAACAGTACAAAATCATCCTGCTTCTTTGCACTATGCAAAGTCACCAATGACAAAAATTTTAGCATCTTCAGCAGTAAAAACTATTTCTATTGACAGAACATTTTTTCCCCAACATCTAATTTTAAACCACAGCATTACTCTCTTGTGTCATCATCACTCAGACATGAAGAAAAAATGGTTATCACCACTTCTCAAACAACTTTCTGTATGCTCCAATACTGTAATTTCCCCCTACTTGTCTATCTTCTTCTAGACTAGGCAGACCTGGTAGCTTCTTTCTGTCATGTCTGCTTCAAAAGGACAAGCCTTAGTACCCATTGGCTTTTTACAGTGATCTTTGAAGTTGTGTCCACAACAGTTTTCAGAAGGTGCCTTATGCTACCCTCAGTCCTTCAGTTCTATGTTTGACTTCTGCACTCTGAATGCTCATTGGTAATGAACTTACAGGTCAGTACAACTGCCCTGTCAGAGAGAGCAATGGTTACAGCAATTCATTATTCTGAACTAGCCCATTAGATAGCCTTCCCCATTGTTGTTATTATTATTATTCCCATACTAATTGAGAACAATTTTCCTGACTTCACAAAATAATTTTATGCTTTAGATTAATTCTTTCAAAGCTGGTCGGACTAAATTTATTCTAGAGTGGTGCCGTCTGCTATTTTTATAGTTTTCCCTTATTTCTGTCATCAAAGAGGTTAATAGAATTTTTGAATAATACTAGACCAAAGACAGTTCCCCAGAGAAGTTCATTTGATATATCTTTCCATTTTGACAGTACATCATTAATAACCAGTCTTTAATGATGTTTTTTCAAGTAATTTTCACCAGGCTGAGCAAGGCTGGAAATGCCCATTGATAATCTGGTCTAAGACAAAGCACAGCTCTCAGCTCCTTAGCTAAGGAACTCCACGGCACTGCACTGCAGCAGAGCTTCTCTACAGGCAGGCAGTCACACAGTGTAGTACCAAACCCCAACCTCAACACAAAACACTGCTCCTTCAAACCTCACTTGACCCAAAACAATTATTCCCTGTACAGACCTAAGCAGGTCTAAACACATTAACTTGATATCTAGATTACAGTACTTACAAAGTATCTAAAAATATTAAGTCAGAAATATTTAAGCTGGAAATATTTTATTGTATCTACTGTCAATAAACTAACAATCAATCAAGCTATGAATTCCCTTTGGGGTTTTTATAATCAATTACAATAAATATTTCCAAGGAAAGACTTCCTTGTTTTGAGTCAGAGTCAAGCTTCAACAGAGAAAGAAATTCTACTGAAAAAGAAAAATACAAACACTTATTTGAAAACTGCAGTAATAAGGACCTAACTGGATATTATTCCTGGCATGCTGAAAGATGAGATGTTCTCGTAGATCTCATCTATTCAGCTGATTTAGATTGGTTCTCGGATCTGACATTTCCCCCTATTTGAAAGCAAGAACATCTCTGGAATGCTCTCTTCCTCTATTCATACACAAATCCATTTAAAATAAAGGGACCACCATCTAAATAATGGATTCACCTGAACCCTGGATCCTGCTATTCTGTTGTAATACACATAACAAAAGCAAAACATCCCTTTTCATAAAGACAATGGGAAATTCTGCTAAAAAGAACACAAAGTGATGAACGGGTTGCTTTTCAAAAGCACATAACCAGCCATGAGTGACAAGGCTATGTAAAGCTCCTCCTCAAGAAGGCAAAACCTGCCTGTAATTGCCAGGTGATGATTCCTGGTAACTTTCTCTGAAACACCTTATCCTGGCTGATGTCCATAATGTGACCCCCCACCATGCCATCGTAAAGACAAAACCATAAACATATATGGCACAGGAAGTTATTTGTCAAATCTTGACAAGTCACATCTACATGCACTTGGGCAGGCAGACTGGTCCTGCTGAACTGAACAGGCAGGCACCAGAGCAAAGGCAAAGTGGAGAGGGACACCTGCACCTGAACCCTCGTAAGACCAAAGGCAGCATCTCCTATCTTAAATGTTTGAGAGGAGAGGGATAAACAGCATCAGCTTGTGCAAGAGAGATGAGGGATTCCCTCATGCACATGGCTGTCACCCTGGTTTTTTAAGATTTTCTAAGCCTTCTGATGTTGACATTCTTGTAGTGAACTTTATCACAGACTTTCTGTAAATAACTCATTGTTTTGCATTCCTTTATGGAGGAGGAGAAAGTTGATGGACTGTTGGTTTGACTAGTGTCATTGGAGAGGTGTCACTGTCACCCTCCAATCCGCTGTCACCTTTGGAAAACTATAAATGCTGAAGTCAGAAAATAAACTTCCCTTTTTTCCTTCACCTTGAGAACTGTGGTGTGCTTGTGTTCTTTCGTGTCCTATAGTGACACATGGCCACACAAGTGTCATCTAGAAGCAGCATGAATTGCCAGCTCTATCCACATTGTAGATAAATCCACCACGCAAGAACTCCTACATTACTTTATTCCAGATTTTGCCTGGGTGCCAGAGGCAGAGATCAGGTTGACCCACTGCCACAAGGGACTGAACACAAAAGCTATTGCCAAACAGGGTGCATCTGCCCCAAAGTCCTACCTGGCTTTGCAGCAAGCAGCACTAGGTCCCTCACAACAGGAGCAAAGAAGCCCAAACCCTCCTGTAGCTGACACCACACAAAGTATTTGTTCCCTGGATAGAGTTAATGGTCTTTGAGACAAAGCACAGGTCATGACTTACAGATTTTTCTAAGTTGTGCTAAGAACAGACCTTTGTTTCACTACAGTAATTACACCTACTCCTTTGGGAATTCAGAAAAAAAGTAAGATGTAACTTCAGACTATCATACAAATCACTCTTTTAACAACTCTTCTACATTTACTTTTGTTTGTACATTCCTACCATTCCATATATCATTCCCTAGGTACTCTCTTCTTGTCCAGAGCTGCTGGAGGGGTCACACAGTCTCTGCGTACTATGGCAATGCAGTTGGTAGTACTATTTCAGTCTTCAGTAGTGAAACAATCTCGCAACCTTTACAATCCCTTCATTAATTTCTCCAAACAGGATGCCAACTGGCATGCCCTTCCATAGCTGCCTTTCCCGGACGAAACTCTAAGACTAAGGATGCCCTTTCTTTGGTAAATTCAGGATGTACCTGATGTCAGCTGACATTACAAAAAACAGCAAGATCCTTATCAAAACAGGTTTGTCGGTCTCATATTTAAGACAAAAATTGTAAGCAAGTGCTATATTTTCTTCTGCTGGTGGTAAACAGAGATCTACCCCAACAACTCACACTCCCTTACAGTGAGCTACAAGTGGTACATGCTCCTCCATGACCTCAGATTTTATCTAAGCTGCCAAAACTCTATTCACTATGTGAACCAAAACTTGGAACATTAAATTTATCATTATTTTCTGAAAATGGATGGTATAAGTACACTTCTCCCAATGGTGACAGCTATTCCAGAATGAGGAACTACGGGAAAAAGAGCAGCAAGGAAGCCAAAAGGAATGGCTGAATTCTCAGAACACTATTTCTTAGCATCTCCCACTAATGTTATTAACTGAGAAATACCTGTCCATTTTCCTAGACACTGAGTGTTGTTAGTTTTATCTAATGGAACTACATATTTTCTAACTGAGAAGATAATAAAGCTGTGGCTGTGATATTCAGCGTACCTTCAGCCATTTTGTCAGCTCAACTGGAAGGGAAACAAATAGATTTCTTCTGTCTCTCTAATTCTGTCTTTCCATTCTCATCTAGTGAACTCAGCTTCTTGTGGTGGTGGTGTGGGCTCAGAGGATTGCTACTTTGGGCATCTGAAGCAGGCTTTTCCTGTCTGGCTCCCAAAAGCATCTGTGTTGGTTTTGCAAACTTCATTTTGGTTTTAGCAGTCTAAACTCTGTTGCTGAGAGTCTGGCAGCTTTCAGAACATTTGGTGGCTTAGAAAGGGTTCATCCTAAGGTCCCTGTAATTCAGTGGGCTGCCCTGGACACCAGCCCAGACCATGGAAACACAACCAGAGGGGTTACATCTCCACGTGGCCTCCTTCATCTCACTGCTCAGCCCACTGGTACAGTGGAGGGGGACAGCTTCAGCCCTGCCACCAGCTGGGACTTGGAAGCAAATCTCAGCAATGCATGTCTCTGCAGCATTGCTGTTGTATCCTTATGCTGTTCACCATCCACTCCAATCCAGGCTGAGCCAGAACTGGAAAGCAGGTAAGGATGGCCCCCTGCTAGAAAAGGCTTTTTAATAAAGCTGCAGCCTCTATTAATCAATGCTCTTGGCTCATGTTTTTTGTGCCTGCCCTTTTAAAGCTGTACACCAGTATTCTCTGCAGTGCTCTGTTTCATTAGCTTGTCATTAATAAATACCATCAGGAACATAGCACGTGATTTCCCTATTCACAAAGACTTTTTTGGCTGAATAAAAAAGCATTCCTTACTCCTTCTTCCCAGACCGTTAAGGAAAAACAAGGAGTCTACCTCGCAAGCAGCCACAATACCTGGAGCGAAACACGGTAATGCTGTGACTGGTAACATCCTATCTGTTGGGCAGCCATCCTTCCTGCACAGTTCTTCATCTTCCTTCCAGCCCCCTGAATTCCACCTCCCCTTTATTTGTGAGGAAACTCTGCAATAGCCCCTTTTAAATCTACTCTTACTCTACTCATGGGCAACTCCTTTGTATATCAGCACTGTCTCCCACCATAAAGAAGCCATGAAGAGCTCACAGTTTCCACACAGCTGAGGTTAAAACCAGAGAAAAAGCAAAAATCATTTTGCTGTCAGCAGCTCATCCTGACACCTTGCAGTTCAGCAGCTTCACAGGGTACTAAGCCACAGTCTTTAAGTCTTTGTGGACTTCTACTGAGCCCACACAACTGAGCCACACAACAGTTTACAAACCTTCAACCATCAGCTGTCAGCTTTTGAAGTGCCTTCCTTTCTGGCAGCAATCTCCCAAGGTCAAACATTTTGTAAGAAAGCATACCAAAAAAGCTGTCCTTGATGACGGAAACAGAACAGACTAAATTTAGCGTTTATAAAATAAGCTAGCTTTGAGGACAGGAAGTTAAAAAATAAATTGCTAACAGTTTAACTCTTCAGTCAAATCACACAAAACCCCTTCTTGGTTTTCATTATGCTCTCCCAGCTCATTCTGCTCCAGCAGGAGCAATTTTAGACAAGATGATTTTGTTTTGTCAGTGCTAAAGAAGATTGAGATAAGAAAAATCATACTCTATCTGAAAAGCTCGCCACAATTTTAACCCCATCATTGCCACTGCAGCACCAGAATGCCAAGGCTCGGCAGTGCAGGCATGCAGCCTCTCCTGGGCAGGCAGCGCAGAATGTGTGCCCAGGTAGAGCAGCTTTCAGCTCTGGTCATGATGCCTGGAGGGTGAAACCTTAATAATCAGAAATACTGTGCAGGTCAAAGATTTTCTAACACTTCACAATCAATGAAAATCAACACATTTTAAATTACAAAACCCACTTGTGTAAGGAGTCATTTTGCTTTTGCATAGCACACAGATGTGCTTACGACTCTGACGCCATGAGATGAGCAGGTGGATTGGGTTTAGAACATGGTGTGCTCCATACAGTTTGCTTTTAAAATTAAAATGGAATATTTTTCTTATCTTTCTCGTGATACGGTAGAAAGTTCATGCTCCTGAAACTGCAGTTGTGTAGGTGCTGGCCATGAAATATATCTGCCTATGTCAGGTTTTGTCCTACCCCACCCTGTGGGCAATTGACAAGCACAGAGGCTGCAGCTAGCTAGCGTAAGTAGCAGCCTGGGCACTTCAAAAAGCCGTGTAGGTTGTGGCTGAAGTACCCAGAGCTTTACTTGGAGTCTTTTTAGGGCTTATTTTACTAATCCAGGAGTGAATTCTCTTTGAAGTTACAGGAAGAGATGTTTTTCAAAACCCCTTCCCAGCATGAGAAATTACTTTCACAATATTCGCTTCTGCCTGAAAATCCTCACTTGAACCAAAGCAACAAAATACTCTCAGAAAAAAGAAGTAATACAATCTGCAAAAATATGAACTAAACAAGCTCTACTTGAAACACTCTGCTATCCCTCTGAAAGATGACACATCCAAGACTCAACTATGCTCAATTTGAGATGAGGCTATTATTATTAATCTATACATGAAGGATGCACCAGTACAGCAGCGACAGACAGCTGTATAAAGGCAGAAGGACAAACACATACACAGCTGAAAACTAAAACAGAGCAAAATACATAAAATTTTGTTTCCACATGCTAAAGCACCAAGAGAACAGGCATTTCTGCCTTTTTGCTCAAGGCTGCTTCTGTAGGCTTTTCCAGGCTCACAGAACTGCTCAGCTTGGACACACCGGAGAAACACAGGAGGTCACGCTGAAGAAGAGGGCAAAATGCAATACAACGAGATCACTCTGCTTCATTTCTGGAAGCATGAATTAAAATGTGTCCTACTGTCAGTTTTCAACAAATAGTTGCTCAGGGTCAAGGTTAAATTTTGTTCCAGGGAAGAAAAGAGAACCCCAAAGATGGCACTCCCAAGTAAGGTTGACTCAGACTCTGTCACAATGACTCATATGGAAGCTTTTATAAAAGCAGCAACCGGTGCTGAGCAAGGCAGAGGGTAAAGTCCAAGAATTATTAAAATAAAAAAAGGCTCCATGAAAATGCATTTAACCAAACTGGAATTCTTTTAACAGTAGAGACTGAGAGATACCCACTTTAAAATACTCATGATTCACTTAATGTATCATTATCTCTGCATAACACTTGGAAGTTTGATTTAAAAGTGGAGATTTCCAACCCTCAAGGCCTAAAAATAGTATTTCTATTCTCTTTGTGAGTCTGAAGAGGCTAAAGAAACTCCCATAGCATATCCTATGAGGCACAGGTGGCCTTGTTAGCTGATCGTTAAATGTGTGGAATCTACAGAGGATGCTCCAAAATAAAAAGAGAATTACCTAAGAAACGAGGAGACCAAATGCAAATCAACCATTCATAAACACACAAGCAGAATTCAAGCTCCAAGCCTGTCAACACTATCTTCTAACTTTTTCTGATCAGTGACATTATGATGTTATTCCACAACTACTTCTACATTAAAAAAAGTACCACATGCTGCAACCTATAGTAACACTTCAAATTAGGACTGGGGAAACATGCTTCAAAATGAAAGGAGATCCCTATGTAAACAGCATTAATTTTTAAACACGTTTAACAGTAAGTGCAAATACACCTAATATGAAATAACTTTTTTTAAAATAATATGTTTGCAAAAATGTAAGCGTTAACATTACTTTGCATCCAACTCTCCTCTCCCAAAACTGACAGGTTTATCCAAGGATTTCTGTAACAGGACAGAAGGAAAAATGAGTGATTATAGATTTCTACCAAACAAACTAATCAGGTCCTGCACTATCTAGTATGTTAAATGTAAAAAAGATCCATATCTTGAAAATCTGGACAAATTCTCAGTACCTCAAATTCTACATGGGCCCGCTGTGATATTTTTGATAAGCAACAAATTCCTAACAAAACCTTGTTCCCTAAATCATGAACACATTCAGAACACTAGATGTTCAGCTTAGATGTTTTACTTATATTTGAGAAGTGTTACTAGAATGCTCTGTCAAAGGAAGAAGTCATTGAAAGAAACAAATTAATGTTCATTGCTATGACACAAGTCTTGAAGAGAAACAAATCTAATAAAAGTGCAATGCTTGGATTATTACTTGCTTAAGCATAAAAAGAATATTGGTAATATATTTGTATTCCTTGTACTGATCCATTTTAGATGTGAAAATAATTTTTGAATAAATGGTAGATCCAAAAATAGTTGGAAAAGGGAAGGTAAAATACCAGGAAAAATATTATATTACCCCAATTCCATTTAGGGGATTTAAAAAAAATTAGTTTGTAAAATTCTAGACAACAAGAATTCATACAATCACCTTGCAGCTCCCCTTCTAACCCTTCCCCCAACTTACAATGAAAACATTGAAAGCCTGAAGAAAAATTTGCAGTCAACAGTTTTTTAAGTTAAGATTTTGATGCAAAGTTTTGATATACATTTTCTTACCCTGCACTTTACTCAGAAATATTCATAAGTATATTAGCAAAAAGGACTATGACAAATAATGCATGAAACTGTTATTTATACCCTTTAATCACCTCAAGCTGTCACTGAGTTCAGGCAAAACTCAGCCATGACCAAACCAGCCTTTGAGCTGGGCTCTGTGCACCGGGTAAATAGAGCTGATGTGGAAAAGTCACATAAGACTGAGCAGTGCTTCTTTTCAATCAGTGCTCATTACTCAGGCTTGCTCTGAGGCACAAAGGTCTCTGTTAACTGTTTCAGTACCTGTGCACCTACTGGACACGTATGTGGTGGTGACGGAGGTGCCACGCCTGAAACTCACATCCAGTGTGTCATCCACACTCTACAACTGATCTCCTCCATGTCTTTCCTTGCTTGTCATTGTTCATCTTAATTTCCACCAGAAGAATTCATCTTCCCAAATGAACCTCCTTCTGCTTACTATCCTTCAAGCTGAAGTTTAAATTTATTTTGTTCTTCTGACCTCCCAGTTGAGGCTGCACTCAGTGTCGACATTTCTCCAGTGAAATAAATAGATGGCACAGAGATAGGTACAGTTAGGTCTGACTGAAATTAACCCTTTCAGTGGCTTAAAAAAACAAGTGTTCACTCCAGAGAGAAAACATTTCAAGTTTTACTAAAACTAACACTTTCTGTGGTCTGTTCCTCAAACTTATTGCTGGTCCTAGTAAAACAAACATAGCTGGTACTGTTCACCGGTACTGAGGGAACATGGTCTGAGTTTGTATATCCAAAACCTCTCAACCTCCAAGCCTGGGTAGCTCTACTCCAAGCTCTTTAACCTGGGTGAAAGCAGTCTGCCTCATTAAGCCCCTTGAAATTCTTGCCTGCTTCCCACTGCTGCCCTTCCTCTGGGAGCGGGCAGCACTGAGGTGGACTTGAGCTGACCTCAAGGAAGGAAAAACATCCAAATTTATGAAAATAATAACGCTGGCTAGAAAAAAAGACCTACAGAGGCAGACAAAATGCAGAGATTGGGTTGGGAACTGTCTGAAAGGGGAAAGTTATATAGTAAGTCTTGGCCGGGAAGGCTGGGATACTACCAGTAACGGGACCCAGGCTCCAAGGGGTCATGTCAAGTGAGTCCTTAAATTAAAGAAATCAGGCACTTTACATCCTACAGAAAGCATTAAGTCACCTGATGTCACCTCAGATACAACAGGGAGGCCTACAAGATGAGGATGAGGGTGAGAAGGAGATGGTGCTCATCCCTCTGGGTGAGGGGCTGGCTGGAAAGGCTGCAAGGGTTGGCCAGATGCCAGGGCATGTGCCAGCCTGGAGAAGAGGAGGCAGGCAAGTCAAACTTGGAGTGACCACACAAAAAGGCTTGTGCCCAGTAAAGCAAAATGCCCCACCAGTGCCTGGGACCTGAAACTGCTGAGGTTCACCATTCCTCTGCTGCCAGCAGACATCCCAGAAACCTGCTGGTGAAACATCCCGACCCTCTGTGACACTCGTCCACAGAAAATAAAGACAAGAAATGCATATTGCAGTAATGGCCCACTAAGGGTCTGAGCAAAACTAGGACAGACAGCCTTCCTCCCAAAGGCAGACCAACACTGCCCAAAGGCAGACTGCTTCAGCCTAGGCTCACCAATGTTCTTTTAACATGGATTTTGGAAAAGTAGAATTGGGATGGCTATTTCTGACTTTTTACTCTTAAAGCAAACAGCCATATAAACTATGAATATGTACATTTGGAAAATTAATTCCTAATGCCTCTGGACTGGATTTTGACTCAATTCACTGTCCTGGTACATCACAGTACGTATTGTTACAGAAGAAAAAAAGGAGAATAAAAACCAAGCCCTCTCTGCACATCTACTTTGAGTCTTTATATAAAGTTTACAGTTAAAGACTAAGAAGAACAATATAAGGATTATGAGATGGACAACCCACTGACAGCACACGTGGACCAGCAGACAAACACTCCAGTACAGACCATTTAATGCAATACTCTGGAGCTGACTACAAAGATTTCCTTGGTTCAGTTCTTATCCTGTGACCATAATAATCACTTACTGATTACTGCAAAATTTTTAGTCTTCAGAAATCTCGTTTACATGTAGATAATATAGACTACACTTCCGCTTTACAGAAGGAGAAATGTAGGGAAGAATCTCTAGAGATTTTCCCACACTACTATATCAAATTTAGAGCTGTAACAGTAGAGCTAAAACATTGTAATACTCAAAATAAAAATTAAATGCATTCTAACCATGAAACCCTCTTTATATAATTTTATTCTCTCTGACTTTTAAGGGCTGAATAAAAATAGCATAAAACAAAGTATCATTATTCAGAGTACTTCTCCTGCTCTAAAGTAAAGCCTGCAATGTGTATCTGTAACAACTTCCATTATTTGAAAGGCTCACCACTGAAATCTGAGACAACTGTACACACTCAATATTTCATTATACTTTTAATCTTAAAACAATAAACATCTTAGCAACTGAACTAAAATGAACTCAAACGAATTATTTTTTAATAGCAAACAATATTACAGTGATATTATTACACATCAGAAGAAACTGGGTATTTACTTGTTTTTCTCAGAGCAGAGCTAATACAAAACTATGATCACCATGTTATTACTTATGGATGACATCAATTCAAGTTTGCTCTGAAGAACTAATTGCTTTTAAAGAGAAAAAAACATTAACTTTCAAAGAAGGTGTTTGTAATAGCTACTTAATAACTCTTCATTTCCTAAGCTTAGATCAACTTCGGATATATTACGACACCTAAAATTAAATTCTGTTAGAGACAAAACAATTGGGTTTTGACAACAAGTAATGTATATAAAAATGCCATATTAGACACTTAAAACTAAACTTCAGACAAAACAATACTCTGGAACCGCCCCTCAGAGATATACACTTCAACTTAAAGAAAACTCCTTATATGCTACCCATGGTGACAGGGGCAACCAGACACAAGCTATTTCGCTTGCTTGTGAAAAGAAAACATGGAAGAAATGTAAAAGGAAAAAAGGAAGCTTTTATTTTGGTCCACAAATTATTTTTCAACAGAATAATTAGTTTTACTTCAAAGTAGAAGTTTCTATGTAAAAATAAAGGAAGAGAGGGAGAAGTGAATATTAGAATGAACCATTGTTAATGATACACATTGACCCATTTAAACTTTAGGTAAAGAACATACCAGGTATCTTCTGATCTTTTTTGTTATTTCTTTACTGATTACAACCAGCTAGTGCATTTGAAAGCAATTCCTCAAGTTTTTTTGTTGACCTAAATCCTCTTTCCTTGCCTCTTCCTCACCCGTTTCCTTTGTTAACAAAACAACATTATGTACAAAGTTTTCTCTTGGCTCTTTCACTAAGAGCGCTAAACTCAGATGTCCCGGCGGAGGCACATGGTGCTACCTGAGACCTCCCGGAGTGTGGAGGATGGCCCTGAGCACAGGGACAGGCTCTGGCACCCTCATGGGGAGGAACTGGCAGTGGTTGGGGTGCACCAGGGTACCCCTGAGGACCCAAGCTGTGCAAGTACCTACCTATGTCAACCCAGCAAAAGATGCACACAAACACCTCTTGCAAGCACACAGAGGGACAGAAGGAAAAAAAAATATTTTGCCTTGTGCTGGTAAAAGAAAAGTTTCTGCAATTCTTACTTTCATTTTAAGTACAGACATAAATGGACTGCCTGCAAAGTAATGTGTACCATCACAACAGTGACATCAGGATAAGCACTGCCACACTTCCCATGTTAGACCAAACAGAACACAACACCTGGTACTGGTTATGGAACTGATGTTTTGCCACACTGGTACCACAACCTATATTTGAGTAGAAATTATGGTTACAGTCAAAGAAGGAAAGTGCTTAACGGCATGTGTCCATCGATTCTGAGAACTTACTGCTGTATTATTAAATGCATACACACACACAGATATACCCTGCTCAACAGCCAAGGCTCATAGGAAGGATCCAAGGGTACCAAGCATTCCCAAATACTCCTCCTGACTGTTTGAGGCGTTCAATAGTTTAAAGGGCAAGAGCTGATCCCTACATGTGCGCTGCCTTGCTGCTCTGCTTCAGAAGGAAAACTTGCAAACTTGGTGTGCTTATTTACTTTGGGAGAGGTCCATCAGGTAACCTAAAAGAATTATAGATTCAATCACTCTCTTTTTCCAGGAACCAAAAATACCATGCTTGGCCAAATGGAGAAGAGCATACCAAATACATCTCTGAATAGGCGTACTCAAAATTCTGCTTCTTCTGAGACACAGTCACTATTACTTTTGTTGACATGTGGGTCTTATGCTCAAGCTATTTTACAGTGCTAATTAGTACTGACAGCTCCTAATATATTACAAATTAAATAGGGGAATTCACACTTGGGTTTCAGGACTCTTCTATCACTGAATTTAAAAGAGTATCTGTAGCTTCAATATGTATGTAATTGCATGTTACAGGCATGAAAATCTAACAGGAGAAAACTGTAGGCTGTAAAGTGCAGCTGTTTCATAAATGGCTTGGCATCTCACCACTTCACTTCAGAAATTCAAGACTTCTGGTGTCAAGCAACACAGAAGACAGATTCTGGCACAGAACAACACCTGCATAGACGGGGCCACGGCTCCTCTGTGGAGCTGCTTGTGGCAGGCCACAGTGCAACTGTGCCCACTGACTAGCTCAGGTACCTCCTTCAGAATGCCTGTACACTCACCACTTTGCTCTGTTTCACCTCTACTACTGCACATGCTCACAACACAAATATACGGAATTGCAGGAAAACTTGGGTTGGAAAATGGACCTTGAAAGACCATCCAGTCAACCCACCTGCTGCAGGTGGACATGTTTCATCATACCAGGTTATTCAAAGCCCCAACCAACCTGGCCTTTAACATTTCCAAAGACAGGGAATACACAGCTTTTCTGAGCAACTGATTCTTGAGTCTCACCAACATCATCATAAAACTTCTCTTCCTTATGTCCACTCTAAATCCATGCACCTTCAGTTTAAAATCATTGTCCTTTGTGCTGTTGCCATAGACCATTATTCATCTTTCTTATAAGCCCTGTTTAAATACTGAAAGGCTGCAATATGGTCTCCCTGGAGCTTCCCCTGGTACTTTTCTTCTCCAGAGTGAACAACTCTTGTCTCAGCCTTTCTTCATAGGAGAGTTGTTCTATTCTACTGCTCATTTTTGTAGCCCTCCTCTGGACCAGGTCTAAATGTTATTCCTCAAGACAGAAATAGTTGATACAGATCCAACCACTCCCCCACCTACCAAATTGGTTTTCTACAGGCACAGTGATATAAATAAATTAAAATCACGCTCTGATAGTATGTGTAATACCCTTTTGCAGTACTCTTGCTGTTTCAACAGCTTGTCTACTCCATGACTTGCAATACTCCACTACGTAAAGGTTGGCAGCTACTGCCCATCTTTACAGATATTTTGGCCGTGGCAAAAAGCTCATCTTCTGTGTACTCCCCAAGCAAGGAACTTCACAGTAACTGCTGCACCAGTGAAGAACTGCAGGTCTACTAACTGTGAACCAGCCAATTTTCCCAAGAAAGACTGAAGCAGGTATGGAAAGTTCTGATGGCAAGGAAGGTTTCCTACACCCTCAGTAATTACGTGCTAGAGAGAGTTACATGCTTCAGATTAACTTTTGAGAAGGAAAAAAAAATATCCCAGACAGAAAAAATCTCATCACACTGAATAAAAACCTTAGCTAGTAGGAAAGTGGTTTCTCAGGGCAGCAGAGCATTACACTGTCTGTCCAGCTGGTGCTGGGCTAAGCCACCCAGCACCCTCACCACCTGCCACTAGACTCCAGCAGTGAAGTTCCTGTGGAAAAAGGAAGGTTCAGTTGGGAAAACTGAGATTCACACCAACCTTCACTTTGCATTTTATAGGAAAATAATGACACCGCGGAGGCAGTCTGGTGTTCTGATTCTACATGATTTAGATAATCACTGGATTAAATAAGTGAAGTGTATTTTCTAAGCAATGTGTGAGGTGGTGTAAGCCTGTCTTCCTCTCGCACAGCTGTCAGCAGGCTCTGGCTTACGTGCTAAATTGTGGCATGTGGGTAGACTGCCAGTAGCACACAGCAGGAATTAGATGCTAAAATCATCTGTCTTTCACAGAATCAAGATATCGTGAATTACCTCTCTGGTAATACACAGGCAGTTAAGAGAAAAATCCTGCTGCGAACAATTCTTGAAAATTTGCCTAGCAAGTAAACTCTGATCAAAACATCCTCTTTCTCTCACTGCTCTCCTGTAAATCTCAGAACCTGTAAAGCAGACCAGTTTGAAGAGGATGCACCAGAAGATCCCATCTCAGAACAACAGCCTCATAACTGCACCTCATAAATCACAAAAAGCCTCATAAACAGAGCTCTCCTTGCATGTGTGGGAGACAAACTTGAATCCCTTCAGGCACTGGTGCAAAATGAACCCAGGTCTTCCACATCATTAGTGGTTAAGTGAACCATGCTCCTAAGTAAAAAAGAGAGCAGGAACATTACCTGCTGTTTCTCTACTTTAAAATATGGGGTTTCAGGGCATCTAAAGCAGAGTCTAAGTCACAGCAGTGGAAATTTTAACATTTCAACCACCAGGCCAGGTACCCTCAATGGGAGAGATACACATCACTTCTGTTCCTAGTCCTGATTAGAGGCACGCAGCACTGAGCTGCTCTACCTTTAAGGGGTCCACAAACACATAAAAACTATTTTAGGCCTTAATAAATGCAATATATTATAGCTAAAAACAATGACATTCCTCTGAATTTTTGTAGTCATAATGAAGATTTAAGGATTTCATTTTTTAATTCTGTCATTGAAACCCCTATTGATGGTCCACTTCAGGAACAGATCAGGCTAAACACCCATTTATTTTACTGTGTACACAATTAGAATAAAAGATTAATACTTGCCTATGACAAAGTGTCCAAGTGGCTAGCTGACATGGGCATCATTTAACACAAAAACAGTACTGTGAAAAGGTTTTATAATCCCATTACAAGACTTTGATAAAAGGGCTTGCAGTTCATATAAACTGAGGTGGTCTTCACAGACAGATGAAGTACATTATCACATTTCATGGTAACAAGAACTTTTTATATACAAGGGACTACTCCTCAAGTGCACTAAGCATTTCCGAACACTGGTCAACTTCAAACCCTGTGACTTTACAGCTTAGACAGCCCTTTATATTTAACTACTAACTAATCCAGTGCCTGCATAGAACATAATCAATAGCTTTATGATCCTGGAATCTAATTACAAGATTGATCACCATTTTTTGCCCTTTCTCTCCCTTTTCAAATATGAGTTTTCTCACAGGGAATGAAAATAACAGTTTCATTTTACTATCTGTCATAGATACTGCATTTTATTAAATTCAAAGAGAGCTCATTATCATACTGAAAGGTCCTCATTTGGCCTTTACAAAGCCAGGTGTACAAGCCCAAAGACTTTACTACAGTGACTATGCTGCATGAAGGAATACAACAAAGCTGATAAACTTCTAGATTAATTTCATTTTATGAAGTATAATGTGTTCAGCATAACATTAGATGGTGAATCAGCTCAGTTACCAGTCCTGTCGGATGCAGGCATTGCTTAGAGGGGCCAGGGCTGCTGCAGAACCAGCTAATGACTACTGTTCTGAGGGAAGCATTTTCAAATGGCCAAGAAAGGCAGCTTACCAACTGATCCACTCTGATTATTAAAATTACATCCCAACAGGGCTGATAGTTTTGGCCGCCTGCCAAAAAATTCTCAAAAAAACTAATGTGTGAAACTATTAAGGGAAATCTCAGGTTATTTATTCATACTGAGGATGCCAAAAGATAGAACATTTGTTTAGGCCAGAATTTGCAGATTCTACCCTGCTTCAGGCATCAATGCTCTTTCAAAATGCTGGTGATGATGTGCCTAAATGTGAAAGATTTAGGAACAGCAGTAAGACAAAGCAACCAATCTTCTTATAGTATTACATAAGAAGTAAACCTAAGAAAAGGAGAAGTTAGTCAAGTAAAAGGTAATTCATGCTTTGCCTTCGTCCTACCTGTCTCCAAAGACTTCTACATACAGAACAATATTAACACATCTGATCTTAGAAATATTGATTACACACCACAATTATGATATTTCAAATCACCTCTTCCTTACATCCTAAAGTAACAGATACTATCATGCAGGGATATGTTCATCACCTGAGGCTAAACCAGTTACCTCTGGAAAATTAGTTTACTTTATAACTCTTTCAAGATACCAAAATAAGTCTTAGGATGATAATGCAGCACTTGCAGTAGCAATTGTGTACAACAAAGGCAACAAATACAGTAACTGGTGGTGCTTGGAAAGCTATCATTAAGTTCATGTTGAGTTCAATAGGCCTCTCCTGCATGAGAGGTTGAGAATGATGTGAGGCATTTTCCCCAGTATTTCCCTTCCAGATTAGCTTTGTCCAGTAAAAGAACTCGTCAGGTTATACTCAAATGAGCAGTCAAATCCTCCTGGGGAACAGATGTTTCTGGGTCTCACTTTCAATATTTCAGATCTGTCAGAAAGGTCAGATCCATGGTATATAAATAGTGGGAAGTATGCCACTCATTTTCCTTCCATATACATTTTGGTAATGACACAGAACACTGTAAAAACTAAGGGAGAATAAAATAATTAAAAATTACATGAAACAGAGAGAAATTTGAATAGATTAACTTTTAGTTCATCTAGCTCATAACTGGAGGATATAAGAAAGACAATTAGGAAAAGCAAGCCCTCCTTTTAAAATTCCTGGTCTTGTATTTGCCCTATAGAGGAGTGTTCAATGTCCCCACAGGAAAAGTGATCTCTGGGCAAGGTGATCTCGAAATCACAACTAGCACTGAACTCCATTCCTCAATCAGAAGGATATAGGCAAATAAAAAAAAAAAAAACAAAACCAAACCCCAGGAATAAAATGGCTTACACCCCAGAATAAACTATGTGTTTAAATTATCATAATATGGTATTTCTGGTATGTTACTGCTATTGAATTAATCCAGACAAACTTCCTTCCTTAACAGGTAAGTAGCTTACGAAAATTTGAGAGGCACTTAGTTATCAAATATTACTCTACTTATGGTATTCATGGGTCAACATGCCTCTTGGAACCTTGCTGAGAGTTTTAAGAGCTGGGTTTTAGTCCACTTTAAGTTAACCAAATAAACTCAAAAAACACTACAGCTTAAGTCAATAAAAAAAATAACCTACATTACACAAGATAAAATCTAGAAAATTTACTAATGGCGAAAGGAGTGTGTCAAATGGATTTTATTATTACAATAACATGTGTTAGACTTAAATATGAATATCAGGGGAGAGTATACTTTGAATATTTTAAAAAAATCCACTAGGACCTGCCATGATAATGGTGTACCACAAGTCACAGTCAGGTTTCAGGTAGACTAATATTCCCTGATCCTGCATTTCAGTGTCTACAATGTAATTGTTCACAGGTGAGCTATGGGAAAGTAATCTTTGCCTATAATCAGTAGAGCCCGGAGAGGCCAGAGGGCTCCTGGCTTGAGCAGGGTTGCTGTCTCCCCAAAGCAGGAGATCTGGGCTTCCATCTAAAAGAGCTTCCCCTCATTAACCAGGTCCAGCTACCAGCTTACATACATGCATTGCAATGGGCTAAAACTAAGGTAAGAAAATACATCCCTTGGTGATTTTTCTAATATTCCACCTGTATGGTGAAAAAAGTGATCTCTCACCCTAATTAAAACATTCAAAAGGATAAGCAAGGTTTCACATTGGGAGCTGCATAATCAGCCCCTTTCTAACTCTTTAACTGTAGACCTCAAGCTGCAGGGTGGGTAGGTAATGAAGAAGGGACGCAAAATATCTCTATAGAAGGACAATCTCATTGGGAAAATCTGATTTCCTCCATCTGCCAATATCCCTTTCATTTTGTCCAGATTAACTTTTGGCCAAAGGTACACATGGGTCAGAATGAAGCTGCAGTAAAAATAATAAAAGCACAGTAGGGAGTACAAATAGCTCAATGTTACTCATCCAAACTAAAACAGAGCTGACAACAGGATGCTTCAGAAAGACTTATTTTCTTCTTTAAATGAGGCACCATTTATAGGCTTTTAGAAGGCATTAGGTCAAGGATGTTCAGAATCCTGAATTTTAACTTCAGCTTGGCTTTCCCAGGAAGGGTATTAATACCTTGAGGGCAATCAAGAGAACTACCATTATTAAGCATATTTAATACCTGAAGCCAGCCAAGTGTTTCAATTTATTCTGAACAGAAAACTGAAGTGACCAGAACAATAAAAATATCTCTATAGTAATGAATTACTTTGATAAAATGGAGCAGAGTTCATTATTTGCATTCATGACAGAGACATCTTTGAAAAGGAAAATTAAAAATACATGGGTGATTGGAAAGAATGAGCAGGGCACATGTGAATTATATCTTTTCTGTTCTACAGTGTATCACAAAACTACTGAAAATTAAATTTTTGTCTGAGTTTACATTACTGAAGCCACAATATAACCTGATACAATTTGTGATTTACATACTATTACTACAGATATAAAACAAATGGAAAGATAATCGAACACTTGTGTGGTTACTAAACAGTACAGGTGCCTGAGACCAAGTTCAGTTTGGCACTGATATTGATGAATTGATCCACCTTATGGAATAACAATTTCTGATGAAGAAGACTGCAAACATGAAAACCAAATTTAATTGCCATTAACAGCAACTAGATTTAACTCTCCTCCAAGGGCAATAAGCTGTAGGTTTTTGCTTGCTTAAACTACCAAGATTACTACCAAAAAAGGAGGAGGAGTGCAGACCCGCCCCACAAGTCCCAAAAGCCTTGGGGCAGCTACACGACCCCCACTCGCTCCAGAAATGCCTGACTTCATCAATGGTTAACTCTCGCCACCCTCCATCTGCTTACACCACAGTCAGAGAGGTGGCAAATGCTTAACGGGGAGGAAACTGATGACTGAGTATTTGGCAGCTATAATCAGCACAGCACTTATTTTTGGGTGATGAATCACCGCTTTTATCCCAGCCACACAGTGCTGGTACATTCACTGCACAGAAAACCTCTTTTATGCAAGGGGCTGATGGCAGGACAATGAACACCTCTCCTGGCAGAGTCATGACAAGAGATTGCTTTGGAGAGTTCAGAACATCTTACGGCCAAAGGCTGCTGTGTGCAGTACTGCTCACTGTCATTTGTCAGCCACACACCAAGCTCTGGGAATGTGGGACTACTTGCCAGGAGATCTCTATAGTCAATAAGGATCACGTTTTCCTTCCTACTGAAAACAAGACTGAGGATGCCATGAAGGCATGCAAGGTGTCAACAATGGTATCAAGGGAGAAAGTTGGGTCCCCTCCCTTTTGAGCCACTTGAAATTGAAGTCAAGTCACATCACAAAACAATACTTCGAAGTTCTGTCAAAACCTTGAATAAATGTGCAAAAATTGCAAAATTGGAAAAAATGACTGAACAACATTTTCATATATTCAGCTGAAGCGTATCTCCGAAACCACGCTCCCCACAAAGCCCTTGGCAGCCTCACCACAGGCTGCCTGGCCACAGGGCCAGGAGACCTGCCCGATGTCATCATGCACCAGAAACAGCACTGCAGCCACCTTCCAAAGCCACAGCAATGGCACTCAGGGGCAGCACCTTTATTGGCACTACAGTGCACATGCTCTTCAGCACTGCTGTGCACTGTCAAGATTTACTGCCCTCCTCCCTCCTTGCCTCTCAACTCAGAATCTGGCATTAGTTCAAGGACTGATCCAGGCTTTTGGTATATCCTCCATGGTCTCTTGAACACAAATTTCCACCACAGCAGCGCTCTCAGTCACAGGATAATTACACATAGGTCAGCAATTATTTTCTGTGGCGTATCAGCTGTATCACAAATGACATCCTAATAAAATTATAACAGATCCACTGAAACTTTTGCCTCAGCATTAAGAGATGTGACAAAGTCAATAAACACATCATATGTGCTTCAGGGTAGTGAATGGGCGAGATCAGTGCTTTTGCTTTAGTGTTTACTATGGCGGAATCCAGAATCCCTAACAAATGCAACAGACTACTTTTGCCACCCCAAAATAGGCACCTCTTAATTTAAACATCTGCCTTGCCACCATCTACCAAATTACTCCATCCTTTTCATTCTGACTTTAAACTGATATCAACAAGTGACAACACTTTGATATAAGCTCAAGCCTGAGAATGTATCTGTTTATAGTAATGTCCAACCCAAATCCGCTCATTTTGGGATCCACCAAGAAGAGCGGAACAACAGCTATTATTCAGATAGAGATACACATATAAAAAGTATAAAATATATATGAAAATATTTAAATATCATTGTATACAGATAGATATGTGTGTTTATAATGATATCATATAATTTTTTAATCTCTATATATAAATATGTAAATATAAATACATGTATTATAAAGAGAAATTTTTTGAGCCCAGGTCTATTCTTTGGCTCAGTTTCTACTCAATGACCTGGAGAACAACTGAAAAATCTCTATCAAACATAGACTTCTCTTGAGTATCTATTTTTTCTCTGGTTTTTTTCACCTTTGCAAACCCTTTAGAAAAAAAACCAACCAAAAAAAGACTAATGAACACCACTTCTTCCTTGCTAGCCAGTTGTTTTTATTACTATTCCTGTCAATATTACAATAAATATTTTAGTTTGAGAATTTCCAACTCATTTCTGATTATGACACCACCAAAAGCCTAATATTGTCCTAACATTGTCAGAGATCAAAAGAGAAAAGAGTGAATTCTAATAACATCAGCTCTAATCCCATTAGATTTCAAGCTGTGCTCATGAATCTGCTCCTTAGGGGCCAATCACTAAAACGCCTTTTTCAGCTCTGGCTTCCTATTTTTTCTATCTTCTTCAGAAATTCAGTCACCACTCACAAGATTCAGCAAGGAGTATTTTTGTACTGAATATACAATATATTGTGATGACTATTTCCCAGAAACAAATCCCTAACATACAAATCACACTTGTGGCTTCAGGCTCGCAATCCTCCATTGTGTTGAACAGACCTAATACCACAAGGCTATTGCTGCTTCTCTTTTCCACTGTCACCACTGGAGCACAATTGTAATTGATCCTTTACAATTCATAAATAATTGAAAGGATAATGCAGAAACATGTCATACATCACTGTATAAAGCAATGATGTCTACCTAAACGCCCCTTTATCAGCTGTCCTGGATCTAAGTTCTATCCTTAAATTATCCTACACAACAGCAGTAATTTATAAAAAAAAAAACCTCACAAAATTCCTCATGATGCTATTGGATACATCACTACTTTTTACAGTGATCAATTGAAAAATTTTACTTCAAAAGCACCATACAAACACAGCGAGGTGTTCTGCACTGCAAGCTATTCTTTACATAATATAGCATCACTTTTCAAAATAAGAACTTCAATAATCAATATTCTTATAGTTTATTGTTAGTTCAAGGCAGTTACAATTAAAGTTTCAGTACAGTCATGCACTAATAGCCTGTAACAAGACTCAACAGTACCACAAATAAATTAACATGTACATGAAGTTTCAGTAACATACATAAAGAACTAAAATATGTAGAAATTGTTTTGTAAGTTTGCGCATTAGGATAATCTTTTAAAAGGACACGTAGACCAAGAAGGGTGATTTCAGGAAGGATTATCCCTCTGCTATGGAATATTCTATTTCAAAATTTCCATAGAAACAGTAAAACCCATTTAAACTGCTATAAGACTACCACCACTATTACTGTCTGAAACACCTGAACCCACATCTATGAAACGTCCAAATTTTTTGGCACAGTATCAGAGCGTGGGTGCCTGATATCATGCATCCTGAGTTATAAGGACTCTGAAAAAAGAGCAGGGCCAATGCTACAGCTGGAAAAATACATCTGTGACTATATATACATATTTAAGGGACAGAATTAAAGAGCTGATCTACCTATCTAGATAGGTATGTAAATCCCCATTGTTTAATGGAAATTGGAAACGTAAGTGCTGTGGTGGGTCTGGAGCACAGCTCACTATAGGGCAGAGATTTACCTTCAAGCCCTGATCATCTGTCTTTCTGCTTCTTCCCTCTCCTCCTCTACCATGCACATGGCTGCCACCAGTGTAAAACCAAAGGTGACAATTTCTCAACCAACCTGTCGCACAACCAGTGCTGCACCACAGCCAGTTAATCAAACGTGTCCCTTTGGAAACCTGCATGATAGCACCGTATCTGCCACTTCAAATTAGTGCCTCCAAATATTCAGGTCCATTTGCAAACCACAGTCTGTCCCAATCCATTATCACATGACACTTGGTCAGCAAGCAGATTGCAAATTAACATTTCCATCTTCTGCTGTAGCCTTTTAGTCATAGTAATTACAATAAAATCTCTTTAATCAGCAGACTCATAAAATAACCAAGATGGATGTATTTTACTTGAGAAGACCTTGTGATACACATTCTGTCACCAGCTGCAGGGGGAGAATATCAGGCTTTGCTAGGGCAGCAAAGCATCAAGCTTTCTCACACTCTAGCCAGAAAAGCTATTTGAGTTTCTCAGTGATGCAACGCTTTCTGCTGTGATTAAAGTGAAACAAATAACATATTTCTGGTTTCCTCTTTTACTTTCAGTGTACTTCCAATGTTCTTAATAAAACACTCCCACAAAATGCTTGCAGATCACCTAAGTAGAGACAGACGTGCTCTGTAATGTCATTTCTTCAATGTTCAAGGCAGCCTTTTCAACAGGGCTTATAATTAAGAATGCTTTTGATGGCAAAATTGGGCCTCTGCTGTTAATCAAAGGACCAAAGACACCCCTCAGCATGCATAATTCCACACCTCTTTGTTTCAAGGAAATCTTGACAGGAAAATAATGGTTCCTTCCATTCCTTTCTTCTCTGTCAGTTAACCACGGAAGGTTATTCTGTTCCAGCCTCCCAACTGCTGCAGCACAGATTACTGGAAGGGGAAAGAGTCAGAGGCACAAACTTCCCAAGAAACCCTCTGCATCATTTTTACACTGGAGGTGAATGAACTAACCTGAGTAAAATGGCCTTCACCAGAACATATGGGTATGTCCCAGGGAAAACTCAGTGCTTGTTAAAATTGAGGAAAGTTGCAGTCAACTGAAACAGTCTGTCCTTCAAACCAACTCTATTTCTATATCTTCAGATATCCCCAAATATGATCTCAGCTCAGGCACAGCTGAGACTCAGAAGTACAGCACTGTCAAAACTCTTCGAAGATTTAAAAGATCTGGAAACAAAACACAACACAGCTTTGCAAAGCTTCTGTATTGAAATGTGTTCCATTTTTGAGAAATCTTCTCAAGATTACCAAATGATTGCATTTCCAAAGAAAATTTGTAGGGTTTGTAGGACAAATCTGAGTTTTCAAGTTGTAAAGCTAGTTGGTACTCAAGGCACAAGAATTTCTACTAACAGAGAAACAAATCAATTAAAAGGTGCACAAAAAGTAACAGGGAAAATGTATGCAAGCAGAAGAAATCTAAGAAGCTTTGCTCTGTCTCAGTCTTCAAGAAAGGTCAAACAGTTCCTGATCCTCCTTTTCAGTGTTTTGATCCTGTCATTGATTTATCCACCAGAGAAAGTAAAGAAGTTAAATCTTCAGACAGTTATTGAAATCATCACAACTAAAGAGGTAAAAAGCACTCAGAAATAAACCATCCTCAATTCCAAAAGCTTTTTATACTTGCAAATTGCATTAATCATTCTTTTTACAAGGTGCAAGCATAAAGCAACAAATCTAAACGCCTAAAAATTACCAAACTCGCAAAGATAAAGGTTGTAGGGCAATCTCAAACATGAGTTAAATACTCATGTGCTGCTTCTTTAATGTTACTGGCCAAAGGGGCTTGTAAGAAATGTGGACATCCCCTCACCTCAGCTATGTTCCCTCTGTGCTACATCCATGCGCCTCCCCCATACACAGCATTCATAATTCACTGAATTTACAGTGGTATTAGGAAAGGATCCATTTAAAGAAAACTCTGACATGAATTTTACATCAGTTTGTTCCTTTGGGTATTCCAGTAGGCTTCAAAGAGAATGCGTCAGTAATTAATGCAAGTTCATAAGTTTATTTCCTAGGAGTCGGCCCACATATGTGGTTTTGTCCAACAGGATACGTCCCTCGGCAAAGGCCTGAGCTGCACTGGGAGCATCAGCAGCTCTCTAGGGAACCATCACTGCTTTCATGTAGTCATCCACAAGTCCTTCTGAGCGAAGCATGGTCTACATTTTTCTTTCTTCACACGTTTCTGATCATCTTGATACTATCTGAGTATCTCCTTTCCTAACAGATCCTATTTTTACTGGCTTTGTATTTCTTCTACGCTACTCAACTAGGTATTAAAAGACAAGTGAAGAAATTTCCGAAGTAACTGAAATATTTAATGTGTTCTGAGGACTGGAACAAAGTTTCTGAAAAGAACATTACTCCTATCTTCTCACCAGAACTGGAGAGAAGCAGTGGTAACTACAGCCAGCTCCTTCTTGCAGTTACAGAGGGACAAGAATTGCATTTACAGAAGATGCCACAGAAAGACTTCTGGGGATACAAAGGCCAAAGAAGAAAGAAAACCTGAGGGAAATAACAGATACGGCATTGCCAGTTACAACAGCAGCTAAATCCATTTCTATCAAACATCATCATGTGGCTCTTGGAGCAGACATGAGGGCACAGAATTACAAGGTATCTTAGAGGGCTGCAGCAAGTCATATTTTTAGTTTTAAATCAGATACCATTATAAAGACTATGTCCATAAAGGCCATTCCCACACATTAAACACTATCTCTTGCCACCCACAGAGATCACACGGCACAGCCTCTCCTTGCTCTACCCGGCACTCCATACTTAAACCATAATAAAAGCATGGTCTTCTCACTAGCTCCCCACTGCTGCCCCTGAAGCTACCTTCTTGTCCAGAATTACTGATTCATGCTGTTGTGCAAGGTCTTCCAAAATTTACTTGGACTTTCTTCCCAGACATGCTAGTCCAACCACTGGAACAGCAGGAGAGAGATTAAATTTGATACCAGAAGTTCTGCATCATGGAGAAGCCAATTTTTAAATGAGGAGCTGTTTTCAATCACTACCAACACTCTGTGGGCAACAGGGTTTTAGTCTGATCTCAATAAAAGAGCTGTTAGTCTGAAACTGAAAACCTCACAAAAATTAGATGACATTCTTGATGGATTTTTTTTGCATGCATAAATAAATGTTCTAACCACAGCCACAGACATGGGCCAAAGATTATGAACTTCAATATCTGAAGTCAGGAAATATACAATGTAAATACTGAAAATTCAACAGCAGGCAGCTTCAGATATTCCCCGTGCCCTGGTGAGTGGATTCAACCAAACATATACACCAACAATCCAGAAGCCCAAGAATGCAGAAACTTGTCTGTAAAGGCAATCTAAACCCAAAACACTTCCATGGACTACACTTGTTTAGTGTCTCTCAACTTTTCTATGTCAAAAGTGATATTAGAAAATGAGGAGCAAGTAGTCCTCTGCTACTCCATTCAATCTTGAAAGTTTGACAAAATACAAGTAAGCAAACAAAGAAAAAACCAAACCCACAGACATCTTTTTTCTACTCAGTAGCAAGTAGAGTTTCTTTTAAAAAGAAAGCAGTATCGTGACAGATACTCCAACTCAGACTCCTTCTTTAGGGCTTTCCTCCTCTTTCCCCCCTTGCTCCCTCTGCCATAGAATAGTAAGCTTATATGAAGTCTTTGTAAGTGAAATATACTAGTTTAGTATTTTTCTAATACATACCATTAGGCAGCATTTGGGGTTATTTTTACTACTTTTAAGCTAAATTTTCATTGTAGTATAGCTAGAAACCTGCAGACAGATGTATCTTGAGTTTTGACATTTGAGCCCCACCCATTGTAAAGCTGACATGCTTGCAAAAACTAGACTGTGAACTTAGGCTCACACAGCACAGCAAAGCCCACTGACGTGTTATCTCCCTGCTCCTCTAAAACTTGCGTATTTTCCAGAGCACCCTCATTGTTCAGGCACTTTCAACTCTGATCCCTTGCTGGCTAACTATCAATTTTCTTTCCAAGTCCTTTTCACTACCACTTTCTAGCAGCAATAAACACAGTTCTTTCAGGTAACAGCTGCCTTGCAGTTTGACACCACTCAGAAACCTATTACAATGACTGCTACAGGAAGGTATCTTAAAATCAAGCTTGTCTCCAACCAACTTTGAAATTATCTAAGCTTTTAAATGCAAGTGTATGAAGCTCATTTTCTTTGCAACACTTGAAGCTAAGCAGTTACCTTAAATGACCCAGGGAAGAGTGAAATGCCAAGCAGCAGCTCTCTGATTTGGACATGCACAGGGTGTCCAAAACAGCAGCACGCAGCACTTGAAAGAAAAGTGTTGCGATTTCTTTAGTTTGTGTTTTGAGTTGCAAGCAGTGACCACATTGCTTTAAGTATTTAAAACATTATAGCAGATCAGAACTGGGTGAAACACGATGCCTGTCATGGTATTTTTGTTTTCAAAGACTATTTAAGAAAAGACTTGAAAGTGTCACAAACCCACAGTGTCCCAGACCCCCCAGTTCACTCCAGCACTGCTCTCCCTGTAGCACTGCTAGATGTTTGTAATTCTCACAGAGCAGAAAATTCAAACTTCACACTGACGTTAACAGGCACACCAAATATACCACTGCCCTTGTTTGATTATAATTATGACTGGGACATACAAACAGAGCATAAAAACCATGTATTTCTCTGACACCTGTGAGGTACAAGCAAGCAAGCAATGTAACACATAGTGTCACAGCCAAATGCCTTGGATTTGGTCATGTACAACTTTGAAACACCAAAATTCTTCAGAAAAGCCCTCCTGCCCCCTCCCTTCTGTACTTGATGGAAGCTATGGGGAGTTTCAATCAATAAGGATTTAGCCACTCTTGTGCTGAAGAACACTTGGAAAATAAACTGAAATAGCTATGTGTTCAAATACAGATGTGCTTTTGCACTGAGCAGTCTACAGAATAAAGGACAGGACTTCTTTCAGGCTTAGGGAGCCACAAACAGGACAAGCTCCTAGAAGAAGCAGCTCCTGTCCTGTGACAGAATTTTCTACATCCCAAGGCAATACAAAATCCAAACTGCCACTGCAAACACCACTAGGGAAGGAAGGACTGTATTATTTGCATTATGTTACTCACCTCATCTACAGATACCAGAGATTATAGCTGCACCAGTCACTTTCTCTACACTTGCATAAAGCATGGAGGCTGAGGCAAGTGCCTCCTTTATTTAATTTACAAAGAAAAGCTTTACAAATAAAGTCTTGGGGTTTTTGTTTTCATTTTTATTAAAAACTAGTAGATGATTAAGCCCTTACAACATTAAGAAAGTGTACTCAGCATGAGACACGATTAAGAAGTAAATACATCAGCTTATCATTCAACTCAGAGACTGACTAGCCTCAAGCAAGTACATCAGGATCTCTGCTTTCACACTTTAGAACTGTGCAACCATCACTGTCTAATTCAAATAAAATAGACAACCCCCCAGGAATCTTCCTGCAATTAAGGCAAGCAGCAATTAGGCACAAAATAGTTGTAAGGCTCTGAGAAAATAAGTGAATCAAAATGCTCTGGTTCACAAGGCTCAAGGAACAGCCCCATGTTTGCAAGACCACTGCTTTTCTCTTCTCCCCACGGACACTAACCCAGAAATAATTTGTGATTAACTTAATAATCGATAAAATAAAGTCATATTCAGGAGACGCTGAAATGATGACCAAAAATAAAAAGAAGAGTAAGGCGAAAGTACTTGCTCAACGGTAGGTAGCTTCTGTCTTCTATGCTTGAGTTACTTTCTTTTTGTTTTAAATGCTGTAGAAGCAGGCAGAATTTCTCTTTCATTTTTGGAAAGTTTCAGACATCGATTAGGCACTAGCAAAGCTCTGCTAAGACAGGTTAGCAATAAATCAAAGGTTGGTATGTTCATCTTCAGGTACACAGAGACACCCCCTTTAGCAGATTTAGTTAGTCTTTAGCAGATTTTCTGTTATTGGGGTGGTGCATTCTTGCTCCCATATCAGTTGAGATCTTCTACCACACAGTAATGTGCAAAATACCCCTCCATCAATATGAACAGAAGAACACAGTACCATATTATTCATGCAAGATTTTATTATAAAAAAATAATTTCAAAAATCTATTTGCCGCATTTCTCCACCCCTCTTACTACTCACTGTTTACCTAGCTGCCAAAATCACTAACTTTCAAATGCAGATATGAACCTTACCATGAATATCAACTAACATCTTCTGACTGAGCTACAATTCTAAATGTCAGTTCTAGGCAAACAAGTGAGCAAAACTCTTGAGGGCATAATTTATTAACACTGTAAAATGGACTGCTGTTAAATGTTTTCCTCTAGTAATGACAGAGTTGGCCCCTAATCAGACATGCACACACCACCAGAAGTTACAGGATCACCCTAATTCTGACCACTGACTCAGGTTTTCACATTTGCTTCAGTTCCAAACTTAAAACCAGGCAAAACATTAAAAAAAACCAAATTCTAACATAACAGAGACAGACCACATCCTATAGCACATTCAAAGGATACCCCACCCCTCACAACAGTGAAAAATCCCTTTGTAGATCACAGCATTGTAGAAATGGAAGATTGCACATGATGTGACTTTTGTTGTCCTAGAAGTTGAATCAGATAGGTTTAGAAAGGTTTGTTCAACTTAATGTTAAAACTTCAAGAACTAAGCTTTTACAACCTCAGAACCGTTTAAGAGCGCTTAGCTATCATCAAAGTTACATGTTTTTTCCTGGGAAAACTAAACTTTCTTGTAATACTCTCAGAGAATATTAAACATTTATTTTGCTGCCTCTAAACAGCCTTTAAAAACTTTGGATGCTGCCCTTTTTTCTCCTTTCTAGACTAAATGAATGTTTATCCACCAGACTTCTATTCAATTAGTTTATGCTATGCATTTACTGATTTCATTTCCCAGTCTAAAATTATTTGTTATTTTTCTGTACTGATCTTCCTCTTAAATGATTGTGGATCTCACCGCCAGCTTACCAATTTTAATCTGGTCTTCTATAATGCTTGCAAGTCCAGCTGCAAGTTCACAGGCTTCGTTATCTTGGTTCTGGCCAAGACAGGGTTAATTTCTGCAGTAGCAGGGAAAGTGCACAGCCAGGACCTGGAAGTTTATTCTATACCACCTCATGTCATTGCCAGGGACAAGGGGAGAAGAACGGAGTTTCTTCTAAGAAGAAGGCGTTCCCTCCAGTCAAGTCAGTGTGGTGGCAGTCCCCAGCTGGAGGGAATGGCTGGATAACGTCAGTTCCAAGCCAGAGGGAACAGCTGGGTAACTGGTTCTGGGCTGGAGAGAGCATTTAGAAGGATTTTAATGTTTATAACACATACCTATCAGAGGGAGTAGAGAAGATGGAACCAGACCTTTCCCAGAGGTGCCAAGTAGGACAAGAAGCAACGGCACAAACTGAAGCACAGAAAATTCCATTTAAATATAAGAAAAAACCTCTTGTACTATCAGGATGATCAAACAAGTTGCCAGGAAAGATTGTGGAGCCACCAGCCTTAGAGGCTCCAAGGATGGAGGCCTTGGATATGCACACAGGGACTGAATACAGCCTTGAGCAACCTGTTCTGGATGGTCCTTCTCCTGAAGTGCCTTCCTGTCCCACCTATCCTGTGATCATGTTCAACTGCACCCTACCATCCGTAATTTGATAACCCCACCAGATACATATCCCTCAGTTAGACAAACTACTACCACTATTTAATCTGCTTGCAGTCATCCCCATCATATGCTTCTGTATCTTTGCAGTCATCCACATAGTAATAATTTCATATACACTGTATATCTTCCAGATTGTTTCTGAGATGTCTCATATGACTCCAATCAGAGCCTTACTGAAGTTGAGAAGAAACTCTTGGACTGCTCTTCCACTCCAGCTGAGGTACAGTGCCACCAAGTCATTCTATCTCAGGCAGAAATTTCATAAAGCTCATTTCACAAGCTCACTCCATTCCATCATTACATTTTTGTCCTTGGTACTGTAACCAACTAGAAGACCTGAAGTCTATGTACTTTATTACAAAACTGTCATAAAACATCAGCTTACAGTTACTCATGACCACATGCTTTTGAAGAGTTATGTGTCTGAACATCTTTCAGGTTGCCAAATTTGTTTGAATGGTCTGCAAACACATCTTCTTTCTTTGTCTCTTTTAAGAACATACTCTCTATGTGCCCTCATTTGGGATACCATCTGTCCTTTATGGTTCTTACAAGGTAATTGTTCTTGGACTCAAAAACTGCTTCAGTTAGTTGTTTCGGTAGAAAAGAATAAAATCCACCTTAAGCTTATGAACCTGAATGCTTGTAACTTGAAAGCATTCTTCAGCCTGTTCTTTCCTTTTTCTGGCCTCTGTTCCTTCCAACTTGCTGTTAGCTTCAAGCATGCTAAGTTAGCTTATCTTCTTTGTAAAGACAGAAGACAGGTAGATTACTATTCCAACTTCTTTTGTCTTCAATTATTTTGTCACTTTCTCCTCCAGATAAGTCTTATAATTTCTTTTGTCTCCCTTTACTTACAGAAGGTTTTTGCAATTTACAAAACAATATTTTGTTGTGCACTACATCCCTTACTATCTGCAGCTCTGCATTTTTTAATTTGTCCAGCATACTTCTCATGTTCTTTTATCTTTAATAATCATAGTGCCAAAAGAATTTGTCAGCATTTCAAACTATCATCCTTGTACTGCTGTTTGGATACTTCACTCAGATTAGCCAACAGTCTCAAATGAAGTCTCAGCTTACCTGCAGAGAGAAACTGCTA
This sequence comes from Camarhynchus parvulus, assembly GCF_901933205.1. NCBI lineage: Eukaryota > Metazoa > Chordata > Aves > Passeriformes > Thraupidae > Camarhynchus > Camarhynchus parvulus. The sequence goes on along the minus strand of NC_044571.1, from coordinate 50,331,719 downwards.
AATGATCTCAGGTTTTTCATATTCTTTTGTAACTGTATTTCAAAGCTGTGCTAAACAAATCAGTCAGAGAAGCAGTACACCCACGTTCACAACCTTTCTTTAGCTAATGATAATTACAGATTGTACTACAGACAGCCTTTAATAAACAGCATCAGGTTTAGAAAGAAGACATCTGTAGGGACCTTTCTGTTGCCATGGAAATATCTGCAGGCCAAGCTGTCTTTAGCTCCACACATTACCTCTGTATTAACCTATTATTATGCTTTTCTTTGAGTATTAATACAAATTACAGACTAACTCACTCCAATAGGATTATTATAAATGATAATTTTGTCTGACTTTGAGGGATTCCAAAGGAGGAGTCACAAATGCTACATAAAAGGGTAAAATCCTGGACTTTCAGAAAACTGAATATTGGCCCGATGTTGCATGGCTTTTATTCCATGGAGTCTTGCATATCTGCAGCTTGCTTCAGTAACAGGGACAGGTCAAGGCTCCCAGCAAGCATTAATGCACTTTCTGAAGGCCAGGGAGCAATTCACAGCTACATTTTTTCACATCATTATAAAAGTCTGGATGAAACTTAAACCATGCCAGCTCAAAATATTAAACAGATGATTACTTTCTGAAACTATGTGATTAACGCAGTAACCATCATGAATGCAATAAACAATAATGACAAATGGTGTGGAACACTACAGCAACAAGCACAATAAATGTGTGCAACAGACAGTTTCACGTGGAATACTGCTTTGAAGGATCCCTAAATATTTTGCAACTATGTACACTTAACACTGCTGAAATGCAGTCATCTCAAAGGGTAGATGGTACTAAGTAACTTATAGCATAACAGGGGCATCTTTAACACCCACACAGAATAAACAGGATCTCAGTTTTTAAGATCTCATCCAAAACCCACCTACACAGCCAAGTGCACAGTATTCAATTTATTTATTTATTTTATATAAATGAAGAAGAAATTAACCTCTGCTAAGGTATGAACCATTGGACTCCAGAAGAGCGAGGGATCCAAGCACGATCATTCACAATTAACAACAGCATTTTCACTGCTTCACCAAAATTACACAGGACATAACTGAAAATGTTCCTTACTCTGACAATATGTCATACTGCCAGTAACTTCTGAACAGAAGATCAATCAGAAGTTCTCCCTAATGGCTTCCATTGCGACATTAATTTTTGCCACCAAGTATCTGATGATAGACTTTTGAAGAGAATCATTAAGAGCGCTGTCCAAAGAAGCACAGGCAACCTCTTTAGCATGAACTAAACTTCAAACTCATAGAAAAATAGACTTTAAAAGAATTCCAGGAAATACAAAGCTATTGCTGCTGGTTCTTACCTAGTATGAGCTTTATCTGTTAGAGAAAGGCTCTAAGAGAGTTTCTCAGATAAAGAAAATCATAACAAAAATATTTTCTGTATTTTTCTAATACCTTGTAACATCAAAATAAAAAATAAAGTCATTTTATCAGGCTGTCCAGAGTGTGAACAGTAATTTAGGTTCTATTTCTGAACTGCTGACTCAAATAAATATGTGGAAATCTCTTCACAGACCCTAGAAAATCTGTGATTGTTGCCCAGAAGCGACACTGAGTTCAGTCAACAATTAAAACTATCTATTTTCAGAACAAAAGGCAACCCTTTCTTTTTTTTTTTTTTTTTAACATCTTTCTTTTGTTTCTTGATCTTATTCCCTCCAGCGGAAAAAAAAAACCACTGTTAGTAAGCAAAGGGATATGCTTTTAATACAAACTTTAAAATTATAAATGCTGGAGAACAGGCCTTCAGACTGAAAATCTTCATATAATAACAAGTGGCCTAGCTACCACCAGGTAAGGGCTTAACTCATCATCTTGGTCTTTTTAACCAAGAGCAGCATGTGCACCACATCAGTACAAAATTATATTAAAAGCTGACAATACAAGAGGCAGTAACCCCACTGCCCTCCTGCCCCCAACTTGCCTCCTCCCTCATGCTGCCATAGGAACTTGCATACCAGCACTAGGGAATTGGTGGACTGAAAATCACCTCCTTCTCCCTCAAAATCAATCAATCATTTTTATTGTATATCCATTCCTCAATCTGATGCACTAGGAATAAGGAAGGAGTTTGAGGTCAACCATGTGCAGCCAAGACAACAAGGTAGGAGTGTACTGCTGTGTGCTGGCAGCAGTACAGGCATATACACGGGATGGTGACAATGAAATGAAGTGGAGGTCTGAGGGCAACACAGATGGGTCACTGACATGTGCCTGAGCAGCCAGATTCCTGTATCACCAATTCACACTCACTGGCGCCTTCTCTCAGTAATCCCGCTGGGATTAACGGGACCACACACGGATGACTTCATTGTCCCACTGTTCCTAAAACGTTTTCCCTGTGTTTCATTTACATCATGCACACTATCGCTTGTGTAAAGCTCTCCATTCATTCAGTGCTCATGACAAACAACCCTCAATGAACAAGACCACAGACTGTACTCGTTATTCTACTGCTGACTGCTCAATGCTGCATTTCCTCTGGAAGATGCACTCAAACATTTCAAGTAATACTGAAGCTTTCTTGTTCATGTCAAAGAGGAAATAACCAATCCAAGTTCAAGGTTTACTGAATTCCCCCCGCCATATACACCTACCAGCTGGGCCTCAACACCACGGGAAGCCAAGACCCTGGAGTGTATAGGAATCACTGCCTCCAGAAGCTCCATTTCTGTTCTCAGCAGGGTGCAGGAAATGTGTTGCTTGTCCTGTCACCCTACCTCTCTATGAATCCTCCTTCACATGGAAGTGCCACAGGGATGAGGCTCCATGGACGAGACAAACACACCCACCGAACTAAATGGACCCAAAGATGGGGCAGTAAAGCCAAGGACAAACTTTATCTGGAAGAAAAGGAGGATTACACTTCAGAAGCTGAAGAAGTTAAAGACAAACAGGTGAATGAGTGGAAACTCACTAGGTTTAATTTAAGCTGTACTACATCCAAATGATCCCTTATGAACAGCAGGCACAGGTAAGCAGATCAAAAAAGGTAGTATAATTTTTAAATTTAAAAGACAGACTAAGATCTCTGCAGAACCTAAGTTCAATATATTTCCAATTAAGAACAACAAGATAGTGACAAACAATCAAGCAGCATTTAGCTGCACAGAAAATGGTCTTTGGTCATGTCACTGACTTGCAAACAATGTATTTGCAAAGAACGGTGCATCTACTTAAAGAAATAACCAATAAACCCATTAGCACTTTCCAGATATAAGACACATAATCCTGTGACTTCTGAGGGATATTTTTTACATTTCAAAGTAAACACAGAAAGGATTTTTTAAAAAAATATACTTTCCATTCAATCAAGCCTAGAACGTATGAAAAAGTGAAGCAAGTAATGGCCAAAGCACAACATGCAGTTACACTGCCTAGGAAGAGGGCTTCACACTCAGCAGCACCGTGCCAGGAAAGAACTTGCCACTTGACATACAGAAGTTGCTTAAGTGAGAAGACCAATGCTAATTACATCAAGAGATTGGCACTAAAGGTCATATTACTTAATATGCAGAATTCCTGGCCCTTTAAAGAACACTTAATATATGGCATTTCTGGCTTTCAAGTCACTTTTCAGAGACTTTTCTTATATTCATATGCAATATCCATCTACAAAGACTTGCAGAATGAACTTGCAAAACTGAGTGACAAGGTAGTGACACAAAATGCATGAGGAGAACTAACCCTTACTGTGCCTCTACACGGATGATCCATAAACTAGACATGTAAATCTAACTGTCTTGGTGGCAATAGGTTATACTACAGCAACTCTCTTGGGAAACAAAATATTTCCATCAAAACAACGCCATGTTATAGTATACAAAGTGTAACCAATTCTTTTAAATACTGCATGGAAGACAGACCTGGGCAAAATGTTAATAAACGCATATCTTTCAAGAATGAACTCCATTTAGGACTTTCCTGGTTTTGACAGGGGTATTTTTGGTAACATTTTTGTTTTAGGCCAACCAAAACCTAAAGCATGAACACTCACTGGAAATCTGTAGTGGGTTGAGCCTGGCTGGATGCCAGGCACCTACCAAAGTCACTCTATCACACCCCTCTACAACTGGACAGGACAGAGAAAATAAATACAAGGAAGGGTTCACGCTGAGATAAGGACACTCACCAAATACCATCATGGGCAAAACAGACTCAAACTGTGGATATTAACTGAATTTCTTACTAAAAAAAATCAGAGTAGGATAACAAGACGTAAAATAAATCTAAAACACACCTTTCCTCCACCCGTTCCTCAGCTCTATTTCCTCCCCTGCAGTGGCACAGGGAGACTGAGGATGTGGGTTACAATCAGTTCATCACGCATTTTTCCTGCTGCTGCTCAGGGACAAGAGTCCTTCCCCTGCCTCAGTGTGGGTCCCTTCCAAAGGACACAGTCCTCCACAAACTTCTTCACTGGGTCCATCCTACAGGCAACAGTTCTCCACAAATTGTTCCAATATGAGTCACTCTTCCACAAGCTGCCGTCCTTCAGGCACAGTCTGCTCCAACACAGGTCCCCCAGAGGGTCACAAGTCTTACCAGGAAACCTGCTCCAGCATGGGCTCCTCTCTCTACAGATCCACAGGTCCCTGCTAGGATCCCGCTCCAGCATGAGCCTCCCATACGGTCATAGCTGCCTTCAAGGCATCCACCTGCTCTGGTGTTGGTCTCCTCCATGGGCTGCAGGCAGATCTCTACATCCCCATGGACCTCCACAGGCTGCAGGGGCACAGCTGCTTCACCATGGTCTGCACCATGGGCTGCAGGGAAATGCCAGCTCTGGCACCTGGAGCACCTCCTCCCTGCTCCTTCTCCACTGACCTTGGTGTCTGCAGGGCTGTTCCTCTCAAATAATCTCACCCTATTCTTCTCTGGCAACTAATATATCTGTGCAATGATTTTTTTTTTCCCTTCTTAAATCTCAACAGAGGCATTACCATCATTTCCAACTGGCCCCAGCTAGGGCCAGTGGCATATCCATGCTGGAGCTATTGATGTCATTGATGTGTTTGACACCTTAACCTGCCCTGGTTACTGTACCCATTCTATCAGCGGAGAAAAATCAAGGGGCCAGAGGATTTTTGTCTTGCCAGTTCTAGAGATTAAGGATGATTAGCTCAGACACTGCTATTTAACATTTAAATACTTAACTTACTGAAGAAGAACCCTGAACCTGATATTTAAAAATGTATGTCAGCATACATTTACAAGGCTGATGTGAGACATGAACTTTCAAGGATATATAAAGCAGGTAATACACTTAGGTTTTGGAAAATGATGACTGAAGTCCTATGATAAACATCCAAATAACGATTGATATGGAAACTGTTCTTCACAACATAAAACCTAATGCAACTGGCAGACAATAGCTCAAAATAACTGAAAAGAAGTAGCCTACATTTGCCACCACATTGCCACCAGTATCCCAGAACTCAGAAGGATAACAAGTTAAAAAATGGATTAAACAGTTTTACTGGGAAGAGTTCATCAGCTGCTATTAAACACAATGACTCAAATATAGCAATGGGCTTAAAATCACCTAAAAAATGCTGATCAAAGTAAATGTCCAAGGAAGAATCACACAACATGGATCTTTTCCATCTTGCCTGTTTTCCTCACCTGTTGGGGATCCTGCTGCAGTGTGGTCAAATGGACCTTTGGCTTGACTCATCGTGGTGCTTATGAGGATTCTAAATAAATCAGCCTGCGACTGCTACCACCTCACTCCACACAACCAGACTGCAACCATAAACTGCCTTAATGCTCAGTATGTTTCACCACATGCCCACGTAACAAAGGTTAAGTGTCAGCTAACTCCTCTGTGGATATTACCACATGATGTCATGCCGTGTACTCAGTCAGATGCCATTTGGATACCAGTATAAGGAACAGGTTGCCAAGTATTTTAAAAAAGAGCTGCACTTAGATTTAAGAAGAGTAGTGAAATGCACAGGCTGATGACCATATTTTAGCCAGGATTTTTAGACTGAGGAAACATGACACAGGGGTTAGTGTAACATAGTAAAGAGGAAATCAGACATATTGGATGAAAAGCTGTTTTTTCCTATTAGGGACACGAAGTCCATTTGGACATCATCTAGAGCAGCATTCACCTCACTTCCCAAACAACAACAAAACCAATACCTGGGTTTTGTAAAAGGTACAGACTTACTGTTCTTATCAGGGAGCAATGGAAGCAGTTGTTTTTCATCTATTAATTCCTTTCTGACTCAGAGGCTGGTTAGCCCAGATAAACTCTCCTCCATACATTCTTCCCTGACAACTGAACTCAGATAAGGTTCTCCACCTAACATCTGACCAGATTAATATGTTCTGGGCATTTGTGACAAGAGCACTTCCCTTGGCCTAGCAGAGTCCAACCTTCTTTTTTCTTCCCCTCCCCAAGCTTTATGAGAATGACGAGAAGTTCTTTGACTTCCTCAAGGTCAGACTTGAAGTGGTGGGTAGCTGTAAAGTAGATGATTTACTTGGGAGGAGATGCACTCTGAATTTAAAATTAGACCAAGCCTTTAACTGAAGCTCGACCAAAATGAATACATTTATCTGTATCTCATACGAAGAGGGCTATTTTGAAAGCTTCAATTTAGCCACTTTTTGCCTAGAGCAAACTGATAAGTGAATTTTAAGAAACATCTCTAGAAATACACAAAGTGCTATAGATAAACAAAATACTGAGAACAGGAAATCCATAATGAGAACAGTCTTGGGCACATACTGAAAACTCTGGTGTTGCAACGGCTTCAAAACCTTAATGCTGTTACAGTAATGATGTCCAAGCAGCAACAGTATTATCCGTGCTGATCACTGAATGTTGAATGTCGTTCTGAACAAGCACCTTCTACTATTTGCCAGTGACCTTCATCTTAAGACATTCCACTAGCAATAGGCTCTACCCATGCCAAAACATTGAAATTTCATGTTTGGTGCACCACTTACAGGTTACGAAGCTCATCTCACAAAAATGGGCAATTTATTAATTTCAAGTTTATTTCCTGGGATACATATTAAGATTACAAAATCACATGATGGGTCAGGTTGGAAGGACCATAGTGGGTCATCTGGTCCAATCTCCCTACTCAAGCAGTGTCCAGACAGTTCTTGAATTACATTAGCACTTTATTATTACTCCTTAGTAATGACCCCCAAAAAATAAACCTATGACTGTAGATGGAACAGCATTATGTCATGGGCTGGATCTTGAGCTGGGCAGTCTCCAGGTTCTATGGACAGCTCTAATTGCTGATTCATTACACTGAGAAGAGAGGGTATATTTTGTATGGAGCTCATTCCTCCTCCAGGTCAATAAGGAAAGGGACCAGTCTTTATATTTCTTCAGTGTAAACTTCCAAGTCAACTGCTCAAGGGCTTATCTGCCAGGTTTTATAGAAGCAAACAGAAGCCAGGAGGAGAAACCATACCCACTTACAGAGTCTCAGTAACTCAGAGATGAACACATCCCATCTATGGAACACACTGAAGAAGAAAACGTGATGTAGATCCAGCTTCCCTCCTTGAAATGACTGTATTTGAAACTATGTGAAACAAAAGACCTCACTGCTGAGGATGCCTCTGCTTCTGGAAATGTCGAGGGATAATCAGCAGGTCGACAAAATAAATAATGATACTCTCACATTATTGTTTTTGTTCAGTCATACCAGGACAGTCTTACTGTTTCATGGGAGATAATGATGCAATAAATCTTAAGAGATCTCTGGCACTGCATTTTAATTTTTTTTTTAATGACATGCTCCCAAGACTTGTAGCATACAGATACATCACCCTCATAAAGGCCTTGATCCTTGTGTGGCTGCAAATGTTGATATACTCCACTACCAGCAATAGCACAGGTTACACAGAGTGCTATGAAGGATGAGCCTCAGACACAGCTCTCCATGGTGTCTGAGAACTGCTGCTCTTTTACACGTGCAATCTCTCATGCTCAGAAAAACAGATTCAAAAACAAAACAAAAAAAAAAACAGCAGAAGATTCCATGAGAAAAAACAGAGTTGTAAGGAAATCTCCCTATCACCCTAATAAGCACAGGCTGTGCTGTCAGGCAGCTCCATTCTTTCATGCAGTGTCATTTAGCTGTCTTTTGCTGGAGTCAAAATGCCTTCCTTGTTCAGCCACTTAGCACCTGCAAAGTGCAAAAGCAAACCCCCAACAGCATTTCATCCACATGGCATGACTAAGAGCACGAGCTACGAGTTAGGGTAGCACATATCCAAGCACATGTTGTCACTCTTCCCCTTCCCTGCACATTCCTTCTGCTTTGAGACTACTTTAGCATTTACCTGACTCCTAAGAAAGCCAAAATTTTGTTGGGTTTTTCACCCCCTCTTTCCAAGCTACTTTTATGTCAGATTGTCAGGCTAAGCTGGCTCACTAAGCAATCCCACAGTTACCAGCATCAGTTCAAGGATGGCATCTGAGGAGTTGGGGAAGGAAAGAGGTGGGAAGAACAAAGGAATGGGACAACTTCTACAAATGCCTGACCTAGCCTTTACTACTACACTACAAGGAGTATTAAATCTTGTTAAGGCTGGTAAGCAGTCCTTGCATTCTGCCCAAAAAAGCAGAGGTCATAATTTAAAATAAAAAAGCACAGAAAGTTGAGATTTGTGCGTATGAACAGAAGGAGAAGAGAATTGAGAGAAGGCAGCAGAGAAGCACAAGCCACCCACACAAGGTGGACAGCACAGCTATCTGTTCCAGGCCATGATGCACAAGCCCTGGAGGCTTTTGAACCTTTGAGGCTTTTTCAGGGTCTTTAAGGTCCCTTCCAACCCAAACCATGTTATGATTCCATGATACCTGGCCATGCCAGGGACCAGCAGCAGCCTAGCTGCAGCAGCTCAGATCTCAGCAGAACAAATTTATCCAGACAGTCCCTACTAACACATCTTGCTTCTCCTGATCCCAGAAGTGGCTCACACCACCCTAAGTGCACAAACCGTCACAGTGGGAGTACTCATCTAAACACAGATCACAGCACAAGCTGAACTCTGCTTTAAGGGCACTGGAGGTAAAGCAATGCAAGTGCCTTGCACTACTAAATCCTCCTGCAACAACTCAAGACAAACAAAAGGAAAAACCAACATTTTAGATAAAGTTTCAATGTCTTTTTTTGTTCCTCCTTTTATAAAATCAGAAGGCTATAAAAAGCTACAGACAAAACATGAACATGTGTTACACGTCCAAGTTCCAGAACACACAGCTTATCAGGGTTTAGAAAGAAGTATTTTTTAAAGATGCCAGTTCTCTGCAGAGTTTTCACATTGTGTTAGAAGAAATAGGGAAGACGAAAAGTAAATATGCTAGTCAATGATTTAAGGGAACACCCAAAACAGCTGCTAAGGGAGACAGACTGGTGAAACCCACATCTGGCTTTCACAGCTGCTTGAAAAACGATTCACAAAGGGCTCAGGTCAGCCTGCAGCACGGGCTCAGGACTGGTACCCATCACCACACCGCAGGCAGAGACTTCCCAGATTAGCAGATGGGCACAGCAGGGTCTGGTACAGGACAGCAGGAAGCTCCGACAGACAGATTGCCAGTGTAGAATTTCATAGGGGGAATGGTGAAGGTCGATTATCAAAAATGTAACCTTTTGGTTTTCCACAGAGCATGTTTTTCTCTTAAAGTTCCCACTCAGCAGTTATTCATTACCAGTTTCCTCCTGTTAGAGAAATTACTCGGTTGGCATGGCAACATATTCCCACCACAAATTTCTATCCCTCTGCCTACTTCCAGTTCCCAAGGACTGAGAGCTTCACTGATCCCTCTTCACCCTTTCATGCCATTATTGCCCATACCACACTCCTTCATGTGGGCTTTTATTTAAATTGCATCTGGCACCCATGGGTGCGCACAGCCATTGTGTTCTCTGGCAATGACATTATGCTGAGGAGCTGCAGTTCAGGAACACACTCAATGTAAACAGCAACTCCTAAACACACCAGAGACATGGTAAAGGCTAAGTTACTGACCTACGTCATTCATCTTTTAGATGGTAAAGATATTTTCCCTTACTTTAAAATGAGTAAGGCAAATTCATCTAATGTTATTATGGAATTTTTAAACACAAAGCTAGCTTAACAGAGGATGCACTCCAACTACATTTGCTGATGTAATTTGTACTCACCACTAACTGATGGATAACAATAAAAACATTTATCATTTATCTTTTTAGAGATTATATGGTTTTAGAAATCATTTGAGTGAAGGCAACAAACATATTAAAAAATCAGGGTACATAATCAACAATAAACCCTCCCATATACACTTCATCCGAGCATTTGATATGAATAAAATTAGTCCATGAAGAATATTTAAAGTTCACTACTTCACAAAAACTTTCCTTGTTGTAGATGTACTGTGTGTTAGCTTAACAACAGGGTTTAAACAGATCTAAGAACAAGCATCAAGTTAGTAATGTATTACCTAACATCTAATGTATTACCCTGCCTGAAATGCAAGGACATTTAATCCAATTGATTTCTTCCAATTATTTTAAAGACTGTTAAAGACTTCTAGAGATTATGGTAGCAGTTTTAATAGATTCAAGGTTCCTGCATGGTACACCCTGGCTGTGAGTCAGTGCCACGAGTACGTAACAGATCTCCTCCAGTTCTTAAAAGCCAAGCAGATACTTATATTCTCTGCTGAATGCTTAATATTCAGTATCTTTCAAAAACAAGCCCACAGCATACAGACCAGATGTTTCATATTCTGCATGTGTGATCTGGATTTCCTTTATCAGGTTGAATATTAGGACAAAATTATTCACTGAAACTGGTTAAGCATTGGGACAGGATCCCCAGGGAAGTGGTGGAGTCACCATCCCTGGAACTGTTCAAAAAACAAGTAAACATGGGACCTTGAGAAATGGTTTAGTGCACTTGGTGGTATTAGGTCAAAGACTGGATTTTACCATGGAGATCTTTTCCAACCTTAATGACTCTATGATACTTTGAACACCATTTTGTTTCTTTTCAGCTTGGGGTTTGCAGACAAACTTGCAAATACCAATTCAACAGAAGCTCCAAGTGTCTCTCCACAATCCATTTAAAGCTACCAAATTTCTAGAGCAAGCAGTAATTTTATTGTTTAGCCTTTAAGAAATACTTGTTCTTCTTTCTGAAAACAGTAAGGTCACAATCTACACAGCAGAACTGTTATGAAACTCAAGGCAACCTCTTTGTAGACTAGAAGCATTTATGGAATTTTAACATAAGAATCAATTAATATTTGAGTATTCAATACTAACTTACATACTTACTTTATGTTGTCTTAAACTGACTCTTTATCTTATCAATACCAAGAATGGTTATTCAGCAAAAAACATATTTCAAGTAATTCAGTCTAAATCCATTCATGAAAATTAACAAGTACAGCAACAAAGGAAAGAAACTCAAGCTTCAATAAACCAAACTATAAACTGTGTTCCAAGACCAGACATAAATATTATTTTACCTTTTCACTCTATATTTTTAGCTTGTTCTGTAAAATTAATATTATTCAGAAGACAATGAGACTGTTTTGGCTTCTATTCTATTTCTCTCTTCTATTTCACAAGTTTTCTATAATGAAAATCAATAATGTTTTCTGCACCACATTTGCACAGCATGTTTTAACCTGCAGATCACACAGAACTGTGGATGTTGCAAATCTAACACTTAATCAGTCTATATCTACACCTTAACTTGGATTTGTAAAATAACCCGAATTTAGAGAGGGACAGTGGACAGGAGCTTCCAAACTGCTGTTCTGCCATATAAATCATGGACCAGACCACTTCTACTTCCACAGGGGACCTTTTCTTTTTGTTGACAGCTGTCAAACACATTACTACTTTTTACGGCTTGTTACTCAACAACAGAACAATATATTAGTATAAAACCCTAAGTATTCTATTAAACATAAGGTTTATAGTACCATGAAGTTATCACAGAGCATTGTTCCACAATATCCAGCAGCTGAAGGAAGAAAAACTAAAGTCTGTTGTTCTCAAAAGCATAGCTTCTGCCCTCCCCAGACACCTCATCATATGGACTTCCCAGAAATCCACAATTCTGTTCTACTATAAGTAATGGGAAAATAAATCAAGAGTGTCACAGGAAATGCTCTTACTGCCACCACTGTTTATACCACTACATCTTAAGTTCCTACTGCAGTCTAAGGATGCCAGTAGGCAAGTGCAAGACAAGGTTTACAGGTCAAAACCTACAGCACAGCCTCTGGTTAGCAGGAGAATCTCCATGGAGCTCAAACAGCAGTGAAAACTTGCAATACTAAACATCACCTTCTGCTCATGTGGTCCCCAGCTGCACACTGACAGGTACAGGAGGGTGTACCAGGGCACTGTTGCTGTATGCTTGCTTTTTGCCTGGGTTTTCTGGAGGTACATGATATAAAAGCTGCCATTGTATGTGTAAAAAAAACCTCTCATCAGGTTCACTGTGATCACTCCTCCAGCCTCGTAACATCCCATATGGACAAAACCAAAATGACCACTGTGGAAAAAAGAACAAGTGAAGCTGTGGTAATCAGTGGGTGTGATGAGCTCTAAGCAATGGAGTTTTAGATGAGAGTGAAGAAAGAATGGTACTAACAAACACCCAGTCCAGGTCAATCTAGACTCTCAACTAGAGGAGAATAGAAGTTCTCAGGGAATTAAGTGGGATCTCGTGGGAGATACCTCTAAAAGGATTAAACAGCACAGGAGTACTGGAAGGTCTTTAAGGAGATCAAAGTAGAACCCTAGTATATGTAACCACTCAGAAAAGCAAGAAGCATTAGGACACCAGTTTGGGAGACATGAAACACATGAAGGAGCTCCAGTACAAGAAGGCAGTATAGCAGGAGGAGCAAAAAAAGGATGAACATACAAATATCACACAGTAACACATGGGTAATGTTGTAAAAGCCACAGCCCAGCTGGAGTTCAGACTTGCAGGGAATATCAAAGGCAACAAGAACTTCTATCACTACATCAGCAATACAGGAAAATATGGGTTCGTGGCTGAAACAGCGGACAGCTCGCTGATATCCTTGCAGCACCTTCCTCTACCACATGTGAAAGGTGCTAGAAATTGGCAAAAAGCTATCAAAGAAAGTGGAAAATGTCATGGAAGGGTACCTATGATACTGAAAACATAATCAAACATATGCGTAACCCAGACAGGAGAGGGTGATACTGCTGTCCTCCAAGGACAAACTGATATGACTGCTACAGAATTTCCAGTAACTCCCTCACTGCAACAACATAAGCTCCACACAGAGCATCACAGAGGAAGATCAAAGTCAGTGTCTCAGCATCAGTATCAATCTCTAGTGTGTATCATGAAAGTAGGAAACAAGCTACAAACATCAACAGAGGCAAAGGAGGCAGAGTGCACGTGAAATCTGTGTGATTGGTGTTCCCCCCAGGCACCAGGGGAATGGAAGCAATTTGGAAGAGACAGGGCTGAGTGAGCTAATCTAACACAATCCTTTCCATGAACAAGCCTTGCCTGGGAAGATCACCTGTCCTCCCTTCACTTCATCCTCAGCACCTCTCCTCCTCTTCCTTGCTCCCTGCCCGCCCCAATGAGCCAGGTGTTATCACACTTGTCTGCTTGGACTCCACCCTTGGGCAGTGGGAAGCATGAGCAGTGGCTTGTGCTGGCAGGGGAGGACAAACACCACCTTTGGTTGCTGCTCGATTTTTCTGTCTGCAATTCCTATGGTTTCCTGGTATGTTTAAGTGATGAAACCAAGCAATAGCAACATCTGTAAAAGGATGTCTGAAAGCAGATGCCCTCCTAAATAACAGTTTATTAAATACTCATCCTCACAATATGAAACAGGGTGGGGATGGTGAGAGGAAAGAGTGAGGAGATTGTGAAAGGAATTTAAAAACAAAACTAAACAAAACCAAAAAAAAAACCAAAAAAAAAAAACCCAAGCAAACCAACAAAAAATTAAAGAAAACAGAAACCTTACAGTAATTTATGTAAGGACTCATCTCCACAGGGAGAAATAAGGAAAAAAGCCAATGATGCTAAAAATATATACAGCTCTTTCAGTACTTCCCCAGCAGGATACAGAACAAGAGTAAAATATACATCAAAAAGAGTACAACCTCCAACAGAAAAGAAAAGCTATCAGAACATCAATGAACAAGAGAAAAGTAGAAGTAATCCTTTCTCATAATGAACAGTAAGGATTAAAATAATTCTGGTACTTTCATAACATAATGGCATTTGTCTCATGATGCTGAAGTGTTCGTGATATAGTAAATTATTGAGTAATATTGGCTTATGATTATTTTTCTCAGGCTAGCCACTACATAATACAGTAACAATGCACGTTTACACAATACTTCTCGCTTCAAGAGTCCTTGAAGAAATAGAGTATAGCAATTACCAAACTGAGAGCCATGAAGAGACGATTTCACTTTACTGAAGTCAAAGGGAAAGGACAAGAGCCCACTCACTTCCATCTCATTTCTACTTTGAACAAACCAACGCGCCGTGGTGAGCAAAATATAGACTGTCATAATGAACTGGCTACTCTAATAAGCATTAAAACAAACAAAAAAATTCCATTACTCACTCAATCTGTGAGTAGAACAAAATGAAACCTAATGACTAACTTTTCTCCTTGCTAAACAACTTAAAGATTTTATGAGTAACAATTATTTCACAGAGATATTTCAATGGAAAACATTTTTAATCAAGAGCTCTGGACCACAAAAATTAACATGCATCAGCAGGCCTGCACTGCCCATGCATATATATCATCATAGACAGAGGCAAACAAGAGGTAATTCAAGGTAGCTTTCTTTTGAGAAAAGTGGGATTACCTAACTCACCTTCCTCAGTTTCTTAACATGAGCAGAGGGGTTACGTACACTTATAACCTATTGAACTTCACTGCCATTGCAGACTGAATTAAACTTCAGATGCCCAACCAGGCAAGTTACCAGACAAGAAGAGTAACTGCTTTTCATATGCCAGTAATAGTTTCACACATGAAGTCTAAAATACTCATTGCTGTATCTTAGAATTCCACAGCACTATGACATGAAACAACAGAGACCTGTGATGAGTTTCAAGGCAGAGGTGCAACAGGATTTTAGAATACAGTGCTGCATGCCAGCTGATATATGGCATGCTCTGAGCACCCAGGACTACAGTGTTAATACCCTTCTGGCACAATGCATAGAAGAAAAAAATCTGTACCTCACAGGTTCCTCAATTAGGATTGCAAGCTCAATCACAATTACACCTAAACTGTCAATATTGGATTCCCCAAAGAGAAAGAAGTGGAGCACACACAAGTGTCATGGGAACTTGGGGTATATCGGGGGAGTTACATTAATTGTAGATATTTTAATGGTTAAAGTCTTTCTTGTGATTTTTTTAAACCATTTTCAATGACTTCTTTAGCATAGTAATGGAAATGTTGACCTTTCACACCTTGAAAAAAGAATCTATTTTCAACCCAACATGTAGATTTAGGAATTCACAGTAACCACAGATACACAGCTTGTATATATAATGCTTGTTTTTCTTTATGCCCAGTTTCTCAGCTGAATGAATCTTTCAGGAGATTCCCATCATAAGCTCCAGGAGCAGTGCAAGCTGAGAGGTCATACATCAAAAAAAAGCAGACTGGCTTGAAGGTGAGCTCACAAAATAGTTGAGTGGGGATAGAAGGCAACCAAACTATAATACTGCAATGCACTTCAGCACTACACTCCAATCAAAGGGTCAACTTTTCTTCTCTCAAAGGCAACCTTACTTTTCTAATCCATATAAGCACATAAAACATCAATTTATGTATCTAGCATGATATATTCTGTAACTGTGTTTTTGCTATGGAACTGCAACAATATTAAGCTATGTTAGTTTCTGGGTAACATCCCACATTCTCTATGAAACTTTCTCCAGTCTTGGCAGACAAAGTACTGTCCTTCTCCTCTACCAAATGGTTCTTCATAAAAATCTAAATCTTGCATTGAAACCATCTTATTGCTGCCCTTCTATTACTATAGACATAGGAAATCTCTTGGGCATGGCACTGTTGGCTAAACACACATTGTTTGGAGCAGAGATCTTCCTCTGCTTCACTCCTTTACACTTGCTGATGAATTCCTAATAAGCACAGCCACTAATATCTGAAGAACACCATTAAAAGACTGTCTAAACTTCTGATTAATTAAACCTAGATACCCTGGGACCACCCTTTATCAGTACAATGCCTCACACAATTAAGCCTTCACCCACAAGTGAAAATCCCCCTGTTCCTACCATACACACAACAAACAATACCAGACAGAATAAGAAGCACATTCCCTGCTGTGCTCTGTAACAGCCAACTTAGCTGCCTAGGAAAGGAAAGCAATGGCAGACAGTGGTCAGTAAATTAAGTCTCAGAGGATCTGGGATACTTCACTTAGTGTGAATTTCAGACAGCACCATACATCTTACAACCCCACCTGCATTTTCAGTCTGCAGTCTTGGTTAACTTGGCAAAAAGACTGCCTGGCAAGTGTGCTGAGCTGGTTAAGCTATCATTTCCTGTTAGTCTTAAATCTATTATCTTTCTATTGCATTTTTGGGTCTGATCACTGGAGAGAAAAAACAAATTAAAAAACAAATAAGGAAACCACACATACATCCAAGACAAAACCCCTTGGCTCCCTACACATGAGCTGACTTCAAAAGGAATAAGAAACATGAAACACTGAAAAGATTCAGTGTTTGATAATGCAGCACTGCAGAAACATGCCAGAAGTGGGCATCTGGGGTCCCAGAAGTAGTAAAAATGTCTCAGGATGCAGTTCCAGATACAGGTCACCAGTTGTAATCAAAAGCACCACCCAGGATCTTTTTCCCACTCTCCCCATCTCCATATAATAGAGGATATCCATGACTTCACATGCAAGTATGACTTGCAGGACATACAACACCATTCCCTTTCTCCCTTTGGGTAGGTTTTTCTGGGACCAGTGAGCAGTTGACCCTACACTCCCCAATGTCATTGAGTCACTGGCAATGGACTGAGCAAGAATGCCAGGATGACAGCAAAGATGTAGGAGTTGGCTACCTTTTTACTTCGTGCAAGCTTCCACTCAACATGAAATAGCACCTGCAGCACTCATGAGCTTGTGATGCTTGATTTGACCTAATAAATCCAACTGACATAACCCTTCTGGGATGTGACTTGCATCCTTCTGAGTTGCGAGCACAACCTTCAGCTGTGCTCGGGAAATACAGTATATCTCCTTAGGAACTTCTCACAGGGCTTTGCATCCTGCCCTGTCGGTTAGGTCCTTACTAGATCTGGAGTCAGATCTTGACATCTTTCTGAAGACTGTTCTACATTTATGGCACTGCAAAGCAACCAATGAATTGTACCAGCTGTGGTTCTAACACCCCTTAACTCCTTGAGTCATGCCAACTGCAAGATGAAGAAAACCAACAGAAATCAAGAGGGGCTTCCTTTGCAGAAGAGATCGATATGCGTGCACTGTCCACATGCAACTTGTTTCCCCAAATCAGTCATGCTAAACATTAAGTAATTCAGAAAACAAGTAATTGAATGAAGCAGAAGTCTCACAAATGACAGTAGCAAATATCAGAAGTGCTCTTTCTTCTACCAATACAAAGAATGTACCCAAGCTGAATGAATCACTGCAAAACAGCTCCCCATATAGCCATGGAGTAAGCTTTCTTACTAAGATTATTCTCAACTGAATGTGAATAGGTATTGGTATTTTTGGAAATCTTTAAAAATAGGAGATTTATGTCAGTATTACCCAGGCTGAGGTAAAACATGTTTATGCACATAACAACGTAAGGATGGATGGCGTTTTTCAGATATGAGACAAGAAGATAATTTGCCTGGCTATGACAGACACAAAACAATATTGGCTTATTAAAGGGTTTTGTCATTTTAATAATTTCTTTTCATAATTCAGTCATGATAAATGATTTGAATGTAGACAGATCAAGAAGAATTAGGAGGAGACTTCAGAGTAAGATATATAATCCTCCAGTGATGATTTGAGAGAACAAAATGTAGGCAAAGGAACAGATGAGACTGCAGATCTGGAAACAAAAAGACTGATGAAAATTAGCAGTTCATCATTCTCTGTATTTGAAGATTGATTGTGGGATCTAAGCCTCATCTAAGCCTCACATTTATATCTCCTTTTAACAACGGCTTACAGGCCAACTCAGCAAATACTTGAAAAAGTGCAACTGAACAATAAGCTGCACACATTTACCAATTTTTAGAAACTGGGCCACATTCTGCAATGACTAGCAGACTTCACACTAAAGCCAGTCAACACTATTCATCTTAACTTCTTAATAGTAGCTACCACCTAATAAATTCTCCACCCAGTCTTCATTACCAATACATTAATCCAGCTTCCACACATTTTTGCAATAAGAAGTATTACTCCCAGAATAGTTTTTGGCACAAAGAATGAAGACTTTTTTTTTCCTGAAGTACCCCACCTTCAGCCTCATGGGGAGGGACTACCTTCTTCATGTCCTTTTTTGAAACTGGTAACTGAGAAAGATTTTACTGCAGCCCAAAAGATCTAAAGTTGTAGGTCACTGGAGGATATTAAATGATAAGCAAATTCATATTTCTAAAGTAATTCTCCCAATTTATTAGCAATGCTAGCTCCTGTTCCACAGTAGGGGAGATAATAACGAAGCCTTGTTAAAGGGCGATGCAATATCTTTTATGTAATGTCTTTTTTTCATTTGTGATAAAGTCATGAAAGCAGAACTGTGTCTTCTTGAAGCCTCAAACAATAGACTGCATTAAATCTCCTGTGCAAAATTAAGGACAGTAGCTCACTGGAAAAATAAGCATGTGTTCTTGCTAATGCTGATGGCCTTCCAAAAAGCATTAAACTACGCTAAATTGGCGACAATAAAAAATGCAGAACTGGTTTAAGTTTTTCCAAAGCAAAGAGAAAATCCATTTCCCTTGTAAATACCTCTTTGCTCCAAATCTGACTAGCAACCTCTATCTCATAAGGCATGTCTTCCTTATAGACTGCCTAAACCCTAGTCTCCCACAATGATCTAACTTCAACTCAGTGTCTTAAATCTGGGTTGGTAAAGGTTTGTCTTCACTTCACAACAACACAGGCTGCAGTTCAAGAGTCCTGCTCTGCTCTTCTCCAGTCACAGGCTCCAAAGGACCCAGTGCATGGGGCATAGCTGAAATGTCAGCTCCAATTTCCCTTCAGACTCAGCTAGAGGTTGGGCTGCTTTGCAGCTAGGAGTACTTCACACAATTTCATTCTCCCAGGGCTACCCAAAAATCTCAGCTGGATTACACTTTTTTTGTGCATTCCTCTTGCAGTATTGCATTTTAAATTCACCTTCACTTGCTCTAGATAAGTAACTCTTGCGCAGTGTAATGGCTGAGACTACTTTTTAAGAAAATTACTGAAAAAACTTTTCAGTGGTATCAGACCAAGTTTGGACGAAGCACCCAAATACAGCGAAAGAGCAATCATGAAACAAAACACGTAACACAAAAGTTGAAAGATTTTGGAGCTCATGCACAAATGGCAGAGAAGAATCTTACATTATACTTAACCTCTTTTGCAAAAAGACTGAAGTCTCCAAATTAAAACAGAAAACAAGGGAATATAATTGATTGATTGCCTAGCTTGGTATCCAAACACAGCAAGAAGTGCTAGTATCTGCTCTGTCCTGATTCTCATCTGCATCATGCATGACTTCTACTACCAGCATACACAGTCAAGAGACAACCTGGTGAAGACCAAATTGCCCAGAGCAGTACAGGGAAGATGAATTTCTTATGAATGAAATGTGCATGGCCACATGCCCCATTTTTCACAACTGTATGTCACAAAAAGTAAATGAAAAAGTATCTCAAGGTTAAAAGCTGGTATTGTTTCTATAAAAACTTTTGTTTTGGTGCTGCAGGTGGGAATATTCCGAGGTTTTTTTTTTACTTCCATGTTGTCCAGTTATTGGAATGATCCTTTTTCACTTTACCAAGAATTCTAAGCTGGGTATTTTCTATTTCTTTAGTAAATAGGTCAAGGGAGGAGCAGCTGGGTGTGCGACACAGTCCTGCATTCATAAATGGCCAGATAACACCCAAACTCCCCCAGCAAGGTCCTGCGTGTGAAGCCCACCTTGGAGGCCATGAATCACAAGGTGGAGTTATCCAAGGCACAACTATAGAGAAAATATCTTTTCTGGATGACATACTCATTCATGCGTCCTGCAGAAAAGCATTCAACATTCCTACAAGGAACAGGCACATATCCTTAAAAAATTCTTTAAAATTAAGAAGATGTTTATTTGAAATATGGGATCAGACTTAAACAGGAGACACCTCAAAGCGGTCCTGTAGCACTTCTAAGACAATAGTACCTTAAAGCCTCATGGGCAAAGCATGACAACTTGGTGTTCTCTGGTCTGATAGAGCAATGCTCACCATCCTGCTCAAGGGCCACTGGTGCTCCAGACCCTGTTGGTTTCCCTCCTCCACAACTGATATTGCCTTCATGATTCTCCAATCACAGATGAAACCTTTTTTACATAACCCTTAACCCATGTCGCACTTTTGCCCTTGCAAACCTAGAGCCAGCAGCTGATAGCAAGTCAGAACAGCAAAAAACCCAAATGTCTTCCTCTGAGTTTTGAAAGAGTTTGTCTGGTGTTCAGCTCTTAAGTGATGAAGCTTTGGCCATTATGCTCAGAAGACTCAAAATGCCATCCTAGTTCCCAAAGTTTCAAGAAGAAGTTGCATCTCCCTGTACACACATATGCTGTGCTGGAGGTGCAACTCTAGGGATTTTGGGCGCTATAACAACACATACACCACAATTTCAAACTCCTACTACTTGGATCACACTTTAGTTCCCACTCCATGCTTCCCAGTTATGATATTCATCTTCCCAAATAGCTCCACGTGCTGATTTTGGTAATCGCATCCTTCAAACACTTGTCCCTGTTATGTATACCAACATCTACATTCAAAGCGGTCTCCGAAGTACATGCCAAACATCTGTTTCAACCAGCTCTCTTTAGAGTTTAAGCTGTTTGCTGGAAAATTGCCATCCTAATGGCCAGCTCCTCTGCTAGTGAACTGGAGAATTAATTTTGTATTTATTGATTGTTCCCTAATGAAGAATCATAAAGGTGCCAGAGACTCTTGACCAGACACTACTTAATTAGTACTAAAGTGCATAAAATTCAAAATCAAACAAGCTCTTTGTCCAATGTTCAGTCACTGGGGGAAAAAGTGACATCATTTTCTGCTTATACAGAAGTCCATAAAATTTTATTAAAAAACGCTAAGGAAATTAAAAAATTATATAGATTATTCATTTCCTTCCAGTTCCTAAGACACCAAACAGGTCTTCCAGAAACAACTCACGGTTTGCTAAAGGAAGTACTCTTCCATAAAGGACCCAGCACTATGTATCATGCACAGAATCTATTTTATACTGAACAGAGGCAAATGGCAATAGAACCTTTGTCTTCTGAACGTTATACAGAAACGTCTCTGTTACATAAAAAGACATAATGCAAAGCATCCAGAAGGTATTAAAAATGAATGGATCTGTCTTTTCATCATCGCAGCTCACACAATAGTTCAATTTTTACATTTCCACAACCTACATTGTATTGGAGTAATTTCTGAGGGTACTTGCTCTCAAGAAGACAGAGGTGAGCAAGAACTTGATTAAATGCCAACCTTTTTCTTCCTCCCAAACTTAAAGCCTCAAAAATACCCTGAAAAACTGGTATTTCCTTGCAAGTACTTCAAATTAAGTAATCCTGAAAGTTAATTCACTCGTTTCTATATCATTCAAATTCTCAATTAAATAACTGAAAAAATAGCAGAAAGGGAAAAAGCCAAGTAACAGAATTAGGCAAAAGCCCATCCCTACAAGGCAATAGTGTTGCTGCTTATATTAGGCTGCTTGTTGAAGGCATCTGTCTTCAGATTAGTAAAGTGGCTTGGACTCTTTGGAATAACATACCATGTACACAAGGAAACAAAGTTTCATGATTAAAAAAAAATCCACTAGAACAGATACCCTTGCTGTAATCTACAATCACTGATACCACATTTCCAAGAAAATACCCTCCCATGTTCCTAAAAGTTATCACTCCAACACCAAGTTCTGCATAAAAAATCAAAATCCAGTTCATGATCTGTACCACATCCAGCAGCTGATGTGATACCAGCTTCAGTTCTCTTATCTTAATGATAAACAAGTGCATTTCACCAGAGAGAGAGCAGGTTTCCACAAACAGAAAATGGAGCAGGACGAGCATATAAAGGATGAAACGATTGCAGTAAGGCAAATATCCCAAGAAGGCAGAACAGCAAAGATACATACATACATACACGGACTTCCCAGACATATGGTTTCCTTTACTGAAATCTATTCTTTTTTCCTTTTTTTTAAATTAAACTGAGCCTTTTTAATAGGTGTAAAATTACACCAACAGCATCCCAGCTATCGCAGATGATTTCAGTAAACCTTCTGCAGAGTTTTGTTCTGTGCTCCCAGCAGATCAGACTAGATGCTCACCAGTACAAGTCCCAAGAAAATATGTTCCAGAACAGCAGAAATAAAGAAAAACATAGAAAAGAAAATGGGAGGGACAGCTAACCACAGAGAAGCTGGGGAAGGGTTACCAGAGTGAGGTCACACAAACCTCTGCTTACCCCTTGCTCAGATTCCAGCAGCTCTGTTTTGACTCTGACTGCCGGCATCCCATCAAGCATTAACATTCTGTTCTCAAAGGCGCTGATGTCCTAAGGCAAAAAAAGGACAAGGTTAATCAAAAAATTATGGAAAAACCACTTGTTTCAATTCACTGGTTTAAGTTCTACAGTACTGTAGAAGTATGTTTCTTTCAGCAGAAGTGAACAAGGAGGATGTAATAGTAATTTCAAGGAGTAGCTGCCAAGATACTACTTCTGCTAAAACAGTAAATCACTCTTTCAGTTATCCTTAAAAGAGAACTTAATCTTTGTAAGCAACAAGGAAAAATCATCTCCAATTACTATTTCGTAATTTGAAATTAATTACACAGGTACACGTATATTAATTCCTTGCTTTAGAACTGAAAAGGAAAGCAGTGGTGTCAAACAGTTTGAAGGTTTTGGCAGTATGCTTAAGTATAGTTGATTTCAGTCAAAACACTTGTACTTCTGGTAGAGAAAACTTTCATGGAGAAAAGTTACAGTGAAGGCCTGTACGCACACACATTACAAATTAATGCACAATTGCTCAAATTTCCTGCCATTGTCTTATAACGTTATCAGCATTTGCTAATGAAAATCTCCACACACCTCTGACACAAAAGAAATTATCTCTGAGAGAGATAAAAAAAGCAAGTTAAAAACATGCACTGTCCATGTAGTTACGGGCACTGTATGCTGAGAGCTTCAAGCTGAAAAAGGATTTGCAGAACTGTGGTTCCCTCAATCAACATTCCTGCTGTTACTGGAGCAGTTTATGAGGACGTACAAAACAATCCTCTTGTGCCTTCAATTCAAACAGGACCTCAACCTGAATCAATTTTCTACTCCAGACAAGGCTCAAGGCTGGTGTTTGAAAGTGTCTTCAGCTATCATTTAGTCTGGATAACACGGAGAGAATAAAAAACATTTTATACTTCAAGCTAGAATGTGAGTTTACAAATCCAGACACCTTGGTCAGTGCTACAGAAATGTGGAGACATCACACCCATTTTTCAAATAATGTAACTGGAGCACACTTCACCTACAAGTGACTCATTTACAGTCAGTTATTAATCTGCAGCCCTGTCTGGAAGACTCTAGACTGGAAACTCACCTCTGCTCTGGTACCTCATAGTCCTCTAACTGCATGAGAATAGAAAAAAAAAACAAACATTTTCCCTGTGTTTCACTGGCAGCAGATCCATTGAGCACTGTGTGGTGCCATTATTCATAAGGAATGTGTTCATAGCCCTGTTTCTTAGCATGCTTGCTTCACTGGAAGTTTAAGGAAAATGGTCTATCAGAGTGGAGCTTCCCAAAGTACATTTTAAAACCTTAAACTACTTTAAACAGTTTCTTTTTTCCAATGATACATCTCATCCCAGGGCCTCCACTTTCCTGGATATACTGCAGAAAGTATTTATTTTTTGCATACTCCTTTATTGTAATTTAAAGAACACGTTGAAAAAGGAAACTGATATGCCCAACATGCTGCTAAAAGCAGAGGAAATTACCTGCTTAAAATCCCTGTCACCTTCACTTTAAATCTTGTGTATTTTGGCACCCAGAGCTGTGGTTTCTTACTACAGGACTGGAAGAAGTTTGATGGTGAAGCAGGTAAGCAAGTGCAATCTCTATTTCTTTCCTTTAAAAGTAGATTAAGATCATTCACAAAAGCTCTAAATGCTTAGAGTTATAAAATTTCAGATTAAACAACTAATTTTCAACAGACACCTCTGCATTCAAACAGGTGAGAATGGAAACCAGTCAAGCCATTGAGATGTCTCACTCCATGCTATGCTACTGCTGTGCATCTACTGTACTTTTAAAGGTTGACGCAACAAGGAGGAGAAGAAAAACAAGTTCTTCCTATGTTTGCTGAGCAAATTATTTTGTGCACCTTCATCTTTATTCAGTGTTTGAAGCACAAGGTGGAAAAAACACAGGAAGGGTCTCTGATGCCACAAAGAAGTTGGATGAAATTTTCCCTGGCTTTACATCTTTCTCCCCAGCAAGGGCCCTGCATTGTTTACTTATTAGTAGCAGATCTCAGGTGCCACTGAGCCCCATCAGTTTGGATGTGGTTTGAGGTGGATGAAGAGCAGACACCAGTGTGGCATTCCTGGCTCCCCCAGTGTCTATTTTGCAAGTTGAGAGGTCCCTCTGCTTTCTTGATTTATAGGCAGCACAGCTGAATTTTACAGCAAGATCAGGAATACACCATCATCAAACATCCCTTAGGGCTGTTTAGCTCATAGACAAAGAAGGATGAGCTGATGCTGCACCGTGTCCCTGAGGAAGTTTTACCCACCTGAGCAAAGGGACAAGGCTGGCTTACACAGGAGGCACAGGCAGAAGGAGGGGGGGAAGACAAAGTGCCACGGAGGAAAGGCAGGTTTAATGAACTGTTAGAATCTGATTAGAGGCTAATGTCCCTTTTAGTGCTTTGTACCAATTTACAGCTGATATACTTGAACCATTTTTTCCCCACTGGCTGTGATAAACTCATTAGTTTCAAAAATGCAAGCTAAACAGAGCCTTTGAAGTTTAAAACTGATAAATCATGAAAACCTGACTAGTTCATGTACCATTTAACACATTTACATTTAACTAAATTTTCATCGTGTTCTCTTCTCCTTTTGTTCTCCAAAAATCTTGTTTCTTAAAAGCAGTTTTTTGAGTGCTGGTCTGAAGAGCAAATACTCTGGCTGCGAACTGCTCTGCCTTTCGGGTAATTTATAATTCACAGGAGCAATAATCACAGGAGTAAATTATTTCCAAACTATCTGATCTCTTCTGCACTTATAAATTGAAGTACGTTGTGCGACACATTCTGAGAGGCCACCGCCGAGTACATCCAGCCTGTGTGTGATCACAGGGACGACACATTCAGCCCAAAGTCACCCAGAGAGCTGATCCCTCCGAACAGCGCTCTCCTGCCATGACCAGTGCTTGCATCACAGTATGTTCAAAGCCATGCAGCAAACCAGGTATATTTGCTGAGGTTTGCACAGAGTGGGCTGTCACCTAAGGCAAAGGGGCTTGAGTTACTCCCACTGGGGCTGGAGATATGAATTGAGCTCTTCCAGAAGCCTTCAAGGTCAGGCAAGCAGATGGAGCATCC
This sequence comes from Camarhynchus parvulus, assembly GCF_901933205.1. NCBI lineage: Eukaryota > Metazoa > Chordata > Aves > Passeriformes > Thraupidae > Camarhynchus > Camarhynchus parvulus. The sequence goes on along the minus strand of NC_044571.1, from coordinate 50,305,741 downwards.
ACACCAGAGTGAGGCCAGGCTGCTCCAGTGCCCACATTAACTGATGACACTCATGAGACCCACTGGCAGAGACAAGTGATGTGATGTATTGAGCCAATGCATTATTCAGGCAACCCCATTTTCTTCATTAACTGTGGTAGCTAACTTCCAACCCCCAAAATTGCTCAGGTGAAGGGTACCTTAATTTGTGTGACAGTCCTTCCTTTTCTAGTCTCCCACCTCAACCCTCCTGGTGGACTCCTTTACTACATTTGTAAAATGCACAGCAGATGTAGGTCCTCAACCAGGCAGACAATCAAGCCAAACACTGCATAACCTTACCAAAACATCTGTTCTCTCAGATGAGTAACTCATCCTAAAAGAGATAATGCTCTCTTTCTCAGTGCCATCCGCTGGAACCTGCCACTAATCACTTTTGGACATTTATTCCCTTGAAATATTAATTAAAAACACAAATTATGCCCAGGTCTGTATGGGCAACTGCTACTAGAGCAGTTGTTACACAAGACAGATAAGCTTTCAAGCTTACAAGCTCTTCTGAGAAGCTGTGGCAGTCAGTTAATAACCAGACTCTCCCACCCCTAAAAAGCCTACATTTTCAGCACAGCACCTCTACAGCCATCGCTGGCATTTTCTTCATGAGGACAGCTTTCCATTGCAACTTTTAATCAAATTATCTTTCAGTACTTTAGAAAAGTACTTCAGGACTTCTAGTACTTTACTACTTTCAGTACCAAATCTTGTTATTTCATCCTGATACAAACTCCCTCAGCACCCTGTACCATTTCTTTAATGATAAATTACACTACCATGACATTTGCCGTTCACAAGAAGTGCTAAGGTTTTGTAGGCAAGTTTTTCATTTGGCCAAGCCATACATTTTGGGACACACTGCAAACTTTTAACAACCAGAGAGGATCTGATGCCACAACTGATCTCCTGTTCTAAGACACCACCAAAGACACCCCTAAACCCCCTTTATAATTTCTTCTAAGCATAAGATGACAGAAACCAGATATCCTCACCCCACATCATAGTTTCTTCTCCCACTCTCCAAGATTTTCACATCTAGCTACTCAGTACTAAAGTCCTACTCCTGGCAACCCAGAAAGCAAGCACTGAACTCAGGCTTCAGAGCACCCAGAACTCAGACCTCACATTTCCTGCCAATCCAATCACATGGACTGACAAACATTTACATTCCTATGAAAGAGAATCTCCTTGTCTTGTTCCACTCCTGAACACACAAGCAATACAGAGGCAAGGCAGATGACGCTTGATACTGCTGCCACTAGTCTCACTCTTCTCACTGAAGAGAACTTAGTTCTTACTGAAGTGTGAACAGAGTTGCACACTGGTTAAGACAGAGACACTGATGGTTCTGCTTTTTTCCATGGTGACCTGAAAGGTTCAGCTGACAATTCAGTTTTCAAAACTCTTGTGGGCTTGACCTTAGCCATCTACCACATGGCTATACCCATCCAAGCCACTGCTGCATTCCTCCTCTCCCTCAACAGCACAAGGGAAGAACAGAATATAGAAAAGCTCAGGAGATGAGATAATGACAAGAAAATCACTTATGGGGTACTGACACAGGCAAAATGGACTTCATTTGGGGAAAATTAATTTATTGTAAATAGAGTTGGATGAAAAGAAAGAGAAACAAAGATTAAAACTAAGCACCTCCACCCCCAGCTTCCTTCTGCCCAGGCCCAGCTTCATTCCAAATATTCCTTTACTTTTCTGTACAAGCTTAACTTTTAACATTACAGTCTTTGATTTTGAGAAATGAAATATCAGTTGAGGGAAGAGCAGTCTCAAATTCATTATTCAAGCTACAGTACAAAGTTTCAAGTTTAAGGGGAGTACATTTGAACAGCTAAGAGCTGTGAACAGTTTTCAGGCAGTCCTTCTGACCCAAAGCTATGACACAAAACTTCCCCTGCCTCACCTTCAGGTTTTTTTACGCAAGTTTTCTGTACCTGCAATAACTTCCTAATTCATCATTATATTCTTGGTGCAATTTTTGTTATAACAAGGTTCTTGACAGTTGATAAACACAGGGCTTTAAGTCTTGCTTTTTTATACAGACATCTTAGAAATATCACTGAACTAACCATGAAGTAACCTATGTCAGTTATATGCCCTATGAATAAGATTACCTTGTTAATTTTTCCCAACAAATATACCCAAATTTATATTATTCTCTTGGCTTACATCACTACACTAAAGTTATTCATCAAAGCAAGAGTCAGCATAACACATAAAGACAAAAAATGTGAAGTGATCCACTTGAGGTAAAGTAGAACCTTTTAATGGTATGACCAGATAAGTTTTTCAAAATGTGAAATTATTAGTTTCTCTTAGTTTCAAGGGATAATAGAAAAATGAAGGATTAGCATCTCTTATCAAATACAACAATCTTCATAGGGAGAGGAAGCCAAGGAAGACCTTAGTTTTCTGAAGACCTTTATACACCATACAATGAGATCTGTTACTCACTTTAATGCAGTCCTCTCTAAGATGAAACATAGCAGTTTAAGAAAGTATATTCATGCGGCTAGAAGAGAATCACTTAACTGGGAGTTCTGCCAGGGAACTGGGGGTAACAGCCCATGTCTTGCCATAAGATCTTCATCATATGTAATTATATCCATAGGTGTGTGAAATGTTCATAATGAAAGTAGAGATTCTGCTAGTTCTGTATTTTACCCCAAACTTGAATTTTCAGTCAAATTCACCAGAAAACTACAGTTTGCCTTTACTATTGCTTCAAGGAAAGCCAAAACAATTTGTGCAAAAAAAGTGAAGCAAAGCCTTAGACTTCTTACTGTTTTCATATGAAACTGGGTGGGGTTGGTTCTAGTTCATTTCAATTCAAAATTAATTTTCTTTGGTGAGAAGGGACACAGACTGCAAGGCATCCAGTGAATAGGGAGGCATCACAGCTGTAAGCTTTTTAGGAAGGCTTCTGAGTGTGGTCTCCTATTACAATTGTACCTGCCAGGTAGAGCCCAGACCTCAACAGTGGCTGTCACTTGATACTGTCAGTGCCTGAGGCACATGCAAGGGTTGGCCTCCAGCACATGCTCCCAAGCACAGATCCTTGCTAGAAATACCAGACCTGTGCAGCTGTATCCCACTCATACCAGTACAAAGATGTGCACGTGCAAAACAAGCTTCTCAAATTCCTAGTGCATTGCCTAGATCTCTTGAAGAAAATACTAATTTTGAAAACAGCAGACTTCCAAAACTATGAAGTACTCAAATCCCTAAGGATGTAGCTATGTTGTAATTTGCAACATATTTTTACAGATCTGTCTCCAGGAAAAGGCTTCATGTCGAGACAATATTCAGTGAAGATAACAGAGATCTCAAATTTTGCCGCTAAAATCTTTTTTATTAGCTTGGGTTTAGGTTAGTTTTAGGGAATATAAATAGAACTGAAGAGACATGAGCAGCTTCCAGGTGACAGAGGACCATCAAGTGCATTGGCAACTAGAGGCCAATCTGCTATTTCTCAAACTCAGCATGCAACCCTTCAGCTTTGATGGCTTAAAATCCCTTCACATCAGCTCTGCTGTCCTGCCAGTTTTAGTGCTTCTTAAAAGAATCATGGATTCTTCCTGTGGAATTCAGACACAATAGGCGACAACCAATAGCACTTACACCGAAGTCTCACATTTAACCTTTATCAACATTATTGGCTTCATTGTTTTCCTTCTAATACAACATGCACAGAATATTTGATTTTTGTGAATATCAATGGATTCATTAAGTATCTGTGGATTTTCTTAACCTTACACGTAAAAGTCCCACATAATCAAAGTCCCACATAATGAAAAAGTCTCACAAAATTAAAAAAGCCCAACCTCTCCATCAAAAAGAGAGCAGGAAAAGAGCCATCATTTAGGAGTGGCACATATTTAAGAAAGGGTACATGCACAGAAAGCGTGTACTACATTTATCTTTACCCTAGAATTATTTTAAAAGACATCTTTTCAGAACACTTGATATGTATAGTTTCTCCTTTGGGTTTTTTGAAGTACAGACAAGTAGTAAAGACTACTATCAAGCCAAAACTCATTACTTTTTCCCAAAAACCCAACAAATACAACAACAAAAAAGCCCCTAGTAATTGATTTAAATTGCCACTTCTCCTTGACCACTATTATAAGACAAGTGTTTTTAAAAAATACTTGCTCAATTTCCAAAGCAGTGCTCTAATATTGTATGTCAACTGCCCTCAAGACTGGAGAAGCTTAAAGAAGAGTTTGAAGATGAATAAGACTTAAAATTAAAAACAAACCTCACCACCACCTGGCAAAAAAAAAAATTGGAACAGGAAACAGAGTAATTTTTCTAGGATTACATTGACCAAATTTGCACATATTACTTAAAGGTTAGCTTCACTGTTGTCTAAATTGTGACTATTTTGTACTTGCCGAGCAAATGAATATTAAATGGCATTGCCCAGAAGCTTGCCAGCAGATACACAGTGACTACAATTTTACTCTGAATTCTGACTGGACCTGCTCTGGTCAGAAAATTAGCTGCTGAAAGCACAGGGAGCTGGCTGGCACAGCTCCCCCACCTTCCACTGTGCAAAGTCTGCTTCCGTAAAGACAGATACAACATGGATTCTGTGTGCTGGAGAACAGAAGGAACATTTAGCATGCAGCAGTAGTCAACCATGTAGTCCAAAATTTGTGCATGAGATGTTATGTGGCAGGCCAGACATTGTTGCTTTTTGCCGAGAAGATGCTTTCTACAGGATCTGCTCGGTACCATCACTCCATGCAGTCCAAAGGGACCATCGCCTCAAAGCAACAGCACCTGCAGCTCTACAACTGCAAAGCTCCAGAGGAAGCAGTGAAACAATCCAAGTAAGCCCTTTACATAGGCCTGGGCATCGTCACTTGCTTCAGAAAATAAGCCAGCCCTGGTCATTTGTGTTTCAAAGTAAACACACTACCAATAATGCTGTCTGTCCCACTGCTGCATGGGATCATACCCAACCCTTCAGCTCAGCAACAAAACTGAGGTTTTTGTCCTCCTCCAGCTGCCATGTTCACTCCCCTAAAATAAAACATGGCAATAAATTGACGGTCAGGGCCAAAATGTGGCTTCTTATAAACCACAGACTTTACAAACTGTATCCTCTGAACGAGAGCAATATAAGCTTATGCCGACGTTAAATCTGCCTAGTGCCTTCTAGCAGCTGAGGCAACTGGCACTGCTTCTGTGCAGCAGGTAAGTAAGGGTAATTCCTTGTTTCTCACTGATCTGGGAGCTCCAACACAGAGGCAGAACGAAAAGGGAAACAAGGAAAAGCCAGCCTTTTTAACAACCAAAATTCAGGAATTTCAGCTACGACTTATTTTTTATTTCAGATTTACTTTGTTCACATGCAATTTTTAAAAACTTTTGGGGTTTCTTACTATTAAAAATAGAGCAGTATATGACACCCATAAGAGAACAACTTGTTCCCAGCAGTCAATGGCTCATTTCCAGCTCAGCCTGTCATGCTGCCCATGACAGGAACAGCAGCCTTGAGGAGGAGGAGGACACCTTGTGTGCGTTGCACCTTCCAACACCAGGTATCGTAGGAAGGCTCACACAGAGCCTCAGAAACCATCTGTCACAGTTCATGTACAAAGTCACAGATACCACAGGCAGTAAGTGGTGAAACCAAGTGCTCTTTCAATGGCCCTGTTCCAGCTGCCAGTTAGAGCTGTGACCACAGCCTCAGCCTCAGAAGCATAGTCAGTTAGCAAAAGCATATAAAGCTCATTTATTCAAGGACAGGCCAAAATAACACAGGATTAATTAAACAAAACTGAATGATTGCAGACTCAGATGAAAAAGTCAGACTACATGCCAGAAACTAAGAATTACTCCATGACCTTTCCCCACACCTTACACACATGTGGAGGAGCAGCAACTGCTGTATCTGCTTCTCAACACGGAGCAAACTCACTGCTTATTCTGACATGTTTAAAGAAAGGGTGTATGCTGTGATGAAACTCCCAAACTGCAAATGTTTAACACCCTGTCCCAACCCAATCTCTGTTTTATTTAACAACATTTTGAGGTTTCCTGCTCCCCACACACTTCAGTGGAAACTCCTGAGAAAATAATAATATTAAAGTTGGTGAGTAGTACAAAGCTCAAAAAAGGGGAAAACACAGTTCAAAAAAAGGGGAAACTCTTGACTTCTGTTCATTTAGTGAATAAAATACAAAGCAACTCAATTAATTAATAAGAATTTTTAAGAATCCACCAAATATTTTTAAAAATTGTATAAAATAATATTTTGATCTGACTGGCTGCATCAACTGCTAGATCAAGCCAATACCTAACTACTCACAAGTTTTCTTCTTACTCAAGACAGAATGATCAAAATGCTTATGTACAAAACTGCCAAATTAGATTCCACAAGCAATAAACTATAGTAGAATTAGGGCCAATTTTAAAGGCAATTCTAGTTAAGTGCTAAGAATTTCTAATTAACAAGTTTCAAATGTTGCCAACACGCATTTTCCACAGATTCTCAAAAAACCGTGATTCCTCAAACACGTTTAAAAAACAAGCGCTCTGCACAAAATTACTGCAAATTATCAAAATAATGGCAAACTTCAAGATTAAAGAATAGTTTAAGCAACTCTAGACAGAGCCATAAAAATCTGGAAAACATCAGAAAGAGATATACAAGTAGCACACATAGTAGTACATTAACAGACACTCTGAACTTTCATTAAAACTTCTTTAAAAGGCAGAGATACCAAATTTGCTATATAAAGCCAATCAAACTTGGCAGTTATATTAAATTAGAGGTTATAAACAAAATATATGAGTGTGTGCCTAGGCAAAAGACAAGCTAATGCATAATTCATTTATACCAAGTCATTTTACAGCATGAAATGTCATGGACAAACCAGGGGAACAATGAATGCTATAGCCAAGCTGGTTTTTTGTTAGGATTGCAGGATAATTTATACCAGGAAAGCATTTCAGGAGATCTCCAGTCCAACCTCCTACCCAAAGCAGGTGCTAACTGGAAACCATGGGATTTGCACTGGAAGCTGTAACTTACACACAGAGAGAAGCTGGTCTCGTGACAAGTCTGCCTGTCTGATGGGCTGGATATTGGCTGAAAAATAAGTGGACTTTTCTACAGATTTTTTTACCAGGAGCTATCATCAAGCACAAAAATACAGATACAATCTCTGGCTATGCAAACTTGGAACAGTCACTGGAGCAATACCATCACTCACACAACAGCCTTGCTACAGCTTTTCCCCAAGCATCCATTATTGACTATTGAAAGCAGAAGCAGGTAAGGTAGATGGTCATTCTAACAGAAAGCACATTTCTATTTTTATGTCTTTCCTTTATGTATAATACACACCAAAAACATCAAAGTTAAATCAGCTCTAAACCATGGCATTCTGGTCTCAAGAGCTGCACTCCAGAATGAATTGACATTCTTCTGCCGAGTACCTGGTACGGATCACTGCCAAAAGGTACCAAAAGCTAGCTAGGCCACTGTCTGTTCTTCTGCAGGATTTCTCTACCTGACATTTACTGCAGAGGTAAATGAGATGGCCAGCACACGGCATATACAGCTTAGTATGGACTTCAAACAACAACTGCAGAGCCTTTTCCCTTTGTTCCTCTCAGTGACTATTCGATTGCTGAACATGCAGCAATACAGCCTGCCCATGCATACTGCTGCTGCTGGCCAACTTCACAACTGGTAAAAATCACAGCCAAACAACAGCACCTGGTAAAGCAACCTATTGCTGTGCTCACTGAAACCCTGAGAAGATTTACACCAAGCTATACGACAAAACTATTCATTCCTATCTGCTTTTCAACTGTACCTTGCATCAGAGGTGCCCTTTGCAAAAGCTTTTGACAGAATCAGGTGTGACTGCTCAATGTGCACCGCTGGGTCTTTAAATCCTCATTAGTGTTCTTGAAGTCAGAGCACCTGATTATACATTGCACAGCAGGAAGATCTAACAAATTGTTGTTATTTGTATCATCCTTTCATCCTGCATCAACCTAGCATCACGCTCTCTTTAAAAATGTATAGTGACCTTACCCATGTCAAGGCTTTCAAGAAATAATGCACTGAGATAATTGGTTGCTTGGCATCATACATAGCCTTCAGAGCAGGTGTCAAGCCCCAAGTCATACTAATATATTTAACATTTCTCATTAGGACATAAAAGAAATTGTGCCTGTATAAATCACATATTTATTCCCAACACGTGGCTTAGTTACACTGTGTAAAATGATGAAAACGATTTCCTGTCCACATTAGCTATGTCTCACTAAAATGCTTTTATTAGATTTACTTTGCACCACAAGAACTGGATGGGTTAAGTTGCTCATATTTTTAAACAATGATCTCTGTACAGAGATAGAGTGTTATGTGTACTGCATCTTTCTGAAGATATCCAGACCTCAAACATTAGTAACATGACAAATTACCTCCATCATTATTCTGGTTGCTGAAATTCAATAAACATTACTAAAATATTCTCAGCACTAAAATCACAGCCACAGTTGTTTCAAGAACAGTGTTTATCAGACACTGAATGATGCTGGACACAAATCTGGTGAGTGATTCCCTCAATCAATGTAGCTGATTCACAAGAATGCTTTCTGTGCTGAAAGCTCATGCCAAGTCACCACTTCACATGTAAAGTAAAAATAATTTGAAGAACTTTTTTAATGAAAACATACCTCTTCTTAAAAATCACTCCTCATGGGACTTCAGCTAAAAGAATCTGGACTTTGTGATGAAAAGCACCAAAGTTACATCACTGTTAGGGCTGTTTCCTAAAAGGTTCATCTCCTGGCTCAGTACCATCAAGACTTCCATCCAGTGTCTGTGAGCATGTCCATGCTTTTAGTATTTTGAGGTATACTCCGTACTGTCTGAAGATATTAATGAATTCATCATTTCAGGAATTTTAGAAAAAAGTCTTGGTAATTTTATTACCTGTTTGGTGCCAGGGAGAATAAATTATCCACTCTTAAGTGAAAAATGTGAAATTCTACCATTATTTATTTTGAAGTTTAAAAAGGTGTCCGAAACATTCAGGGGTGGTGGTTTCTGTTTGTATTTTGACACTTGTTTGGGAGTTTATGGTGGTTTTGTTCTTGTTATTGTTTTGGTTGGGTTTTTTTAAGTAATGATAACTCACAGTTGGTCACATGCCTGAAGAAAAACAGAACTCTAAATTTATTTGCAACATGAAAGAATACTTGGAAAATCCATGGATTCATCTCTTAATTCAAAGCACAAATTTAAGTACTAACCAGAACATACCACAACTGTGAAGGGAAAAAAAAAAAAGAAGTCATATCAACCATTCAACTGTGAGGAACTACTAGATTAATCAAAGACATCACTGTTAATACTGTTATGACTATATCTGATTATCAAGTCCCACAGAACCCTACACAAAAGGGCAAAGCAAGCCTTTTAGAAATAGAAAAAAATCCTTCCCATTGTGCCATACAACTGCTTCAGGGTCAGATATAAAGGTTTATACTTGGATTGGATAGTTTTTGTTGAAATTTTGCAAGTGGATACCAGTAAGTACTTCACATACTCATCACTCTGAAATGCCAACTAAGAGATTAGTAGTAACATGCACCCATGCAGGGCAGAATCCTGGCTGACTATATGGAATGTTCCCCAGAGTTCAAAGCAGTATAGGCCAACATAGGAAATGCCCAGTTTCATTCCTCATTAGCAAGGAATATAGGTTCATCAAAACGTGATAAGCATTTCTGAGTTGCTATCTCAGAAAGAGCTGAAGGCAGCAGACACTTCAAGGTACAACAACACAACAAGCAGTAAATGCTTACTTTTTAAGATCTGTACAACTTGCAAACTTTTGCAACTGAAACCTTCAGGATATTTAACTAAATGAACAACAATTTAAGAAAACCACCACAATCATGCTAGAGCAGATCAAGTCCAGCCCTGCTGGGAAGGGTTTGGGGGTGCTGGTGGGTGAGAGGCTGGACATGACCCAGCCATGGGCACTCACAGCCCAGAGAGCCAAACGTGTCCTGGGCTGCATCCAAAGCAGCGTGGCCAGCAGGGACAGGGAGGGGACTCTGCCCCTCTGCTCTGACCCCACCTGCAGCGCTGCATCAGCTCTGGGGTCCCAGCACAGGGAGGACATGGACCTACTGGAGCATGTCCAGAGCAGGGACACCAGGATGTTTAGAGGGATGGAACAGCTCTTGTGTGAAGAAAGGCTAGGAGAATTGAGATTGTTCAGCCTGGACAAGAGAAGGTTTCTGGAAGAACTTACAGCAGCCTTCCAGTATCTGTAGTGAGCCTACAAGAAAGATGGAGAGATACTTTTTGTGTGTATGCAGTGATAGGACAAGGGGGAATGGTTTCAAACAAAGAGGGGAGGGTTAGATTAGATACTAGGAAAAAAATTCTTTACTTGGTGGTGGTGAGGCTGGTGAGGCAATGAAAAAGGTTTCCCAGAGAAGCTGAGGATGCCCCATCCCTGAAATGTTCACGGCCTGTTGGAATGGTGCTCTGAGGAACCTGGTCTAGTGAAAGGTGTCCATGCACACAGCAGTGGGGATGCATCCTTAAGGTCATGTCCAGCTCAAATGATTCAGTATTTCTGTCTCTGCGCAGGCAAACACTGGTAGTTCACTCAGGCTTGGATTACAAGTAAGAGCCTTCTCTGATACAAATGTACAAACACACAGCCCTAAGAAGGGCATGAGGAAGCTGTCCTAACCCAAGGGGGATGTTCTTCAGACACCAGGACTCTTCAGAATCCTCTCCTGTGTACATAGGGTCTGGCGCTGCATAGCTACACAGTGCAAATACCAAGTCTGGAGGCTGAAGTGAACTTTTCCCCTTGTTTGCCTTGCTCATATCATATTTAGGATTTTACTGCTGTTTAGGGAACAGTTACAAACACTTTAAATCACATTTGCCTGGTGTGATCTTTTATTTATTTACTCTAAAGATCCCCACGTGGGAGATTTCAGAGCCAACGGGGTGGAAGAATTTCAGTGTTTTAAAACACTTTCTGATGAAAACAATTCTGTTCTTATAAAAGATTCCTCGGTCTCTGATCCCATCCGGCTGGCACTGTGGAGAGACACCAGCAAATATAAGCAGATGGGTTATCACGTTGGTGCCCTTCCTTCCACACTGCAGTAACTGTTACTGATACACACTTGTGACTTGACAGAAATAACACATTTACTAGAAACACAGGGAAAAAAAACCCAACCGGCAAAAAGAAAAATCTAACTTTGTACATCAACTGATAAACAATAAATGCTATCCAGTATCCAGAGGAAATCTGGCCGAACTAATCCCAGCCTGCATCTGGGAATTAAGAGTGGAGCACAGCATACCTAGTAGATTGACTAGCTATTGTCCATCACTGCTGAAATCACTGGAAATATGTTTTTTCATTAACAAAAGCAGAAACCCACATAATACTACATTCAATAAATGCTGACTTTTTTTCTGATAACCTGGTTTCACATTAGGTAAATAAATGCCTTTTTTCTGTGCAACATTTTATAATTATATACTTGCCTGGGCTCTTCTAGAAGAACTAGCAATTGACATAAGATTAATACAAAAGAATTCTTAAACTGCATACAGCTCACAAAAACCAGAACCTAAGGACATCATTAACTCTTCTGGAAACTTGGTATGTCCAGAAGTAAATCTTATCCTTCAAGCAAAACTGCTAAAGTAGCCTTGATCATTAGGAAGTTTTGCTAAAGATCAAAGAGCAATGGCACATTTATATTCAGACTATCATAAGAGTCCGACTCTTGCTTGAAGCCAAATACACAGCTGAAAAGGATACAACAGGAGTTGGGTGTTCTTATCACCACCTACACTCAATATTTTACTTTTCCAGTGTTTCCTTGTCCATTTTCCATGCTGAAGAGATATTATCAGCTGAAGTAGAAAACCAGAAACTTCCACACCAACCAAAGTGGCTAAATTGGTTTGATAAAAATTAAATCCTGCAACCTTTTAACATTAAAGCATCTTTCCAAAATGCACCCACTTTGAAATGAAAAAGGCTCTAAAACTTTTGAAATTATCATTACCACTACAGAACTAACAGCAGGTATGCTTGGTTTATAAATGCTTTCCATATGTTTAAATATATAACAGTTAGAATAATTACCCAACCTGTTACGAGCATCTTATATCAAGCCATGAATTACCATCTCATTTCACTACATACAAGACATATTTTCAGAGATGTGTGTTGCTTGTCTTCCCTGAAGAACTTTCAAAGTCCTCAATAAGAAAGCATGATGGCTGAATGGATTCAGGTCATTCTAAAGAAAGGTTTGGTTCCTTGTATATGAAGAGCCAGGATATTGTGAACTCTCTGGCTCTCTTTATATAAAAAAAAAAAAAGGAAAGATTACCCTTGCTTTCTGCAGAGATTATTAAGGCGATTCACTTGTTTTACATCCTATGATAAAATACACTCCACTGTCATGCTGCCTGGAGCTCCTGTACCTCATCCATTATGTAAATCTCCAAAGAGTAGTTCAGCAAACAATCTCAGTTCCACTGCACTTAAGACAACCTACACGTCCAAGTTAATTTTCGTCTTCCTAAGACCAACAGGCCTTAGGACCAACTCCTTAATTTGCAAGGGAGATTGTCACTGTCATCTCACTTCAGAAACACCTAATCCCAAGTCCATATATTTTGAATGAAATTCAAGACTGTACTCTTTAAAAAAAAAGGAAAAACAAAGCCAAGGAAAAAATAATGTTTTGTATCTTGCTATTTCTAAGACACCTTTTTCATATGTTTAGCCATTAGTGGTTGGGGGTTTTTTGATATTTTTTTCCATAATACAAATACTGAAATACTTCTATATTACTTAAAAATTAAGGTGGAAACTCAGCACATTTACCTATAATGTTTGAAAGCCTAGGTTTTTGTTTTCACTGGAGCTATACCCACATGTCCATCGCAGCTGACTGCAATCACAGCTGCAGCTGACTGCTATCAAACTGAACACCAAAATCTTCAGTAAATAGCAAAGTTCAAAAGAAGGTGACAGCCTCAAAGCAGAGAACTCGCCCTTTCCTGACTCATCACCAGACCTCTGCATAAGAAAGACTTAATGAATCACCACGTGGGAAGCACAACAGTGAGATTTAAATTAATACTGGGAGCTTGTTTTCTCTTTTAGACACATGCCCTTGGGTATAGGAAATACCATATCCAGTGGAATCATTATTCAGGTCTGTTAGCAGTGGATATCAGTTTTAAACTGTCCTCTCCTTATGTGATAGCTACTGAATTCTAACACATTCTTCTACACCATCATATGAGAAGTGACAAATCGCCATTGTTCGACATCATGCTCTCCACAGGATGTCAAAAATACTAAAATCCAAATGCATTTATTTCTACCACTAAATTCTTATTGTCAGATATGTAGGAAAAGGAAAACAAGAATACACAGTATTTCAGTATCTGGTCTGATGTATTTTAGTTAGCACTACTGATCAGATGGAGAAGATTCTTCTCCTCTTCATCACAAAGAAAAGATTAACGCCTAAATGCAATTAGTTGTGATGCTTCATAACACCGAGAATTAATATCTCCACACAAGAGAAGTATCTTTTTTTTTTTTCCATGCAAACTTACATGCTTATAACTAATGACCAGAAAGAGGTCATTATTAAATAAGCTGAAGTAGCAAGTCCTGCATATCTGTTTTTAAATTGTTTTATTTGATGGACCATGCTCAACAGAAATGATGATTATTCTCTTTCTTGGAAACTGTAAGCCTGAGAGTATGAATTTAAACATTTTTGTCCCCATTAGGCACTTTGGAAATGGGTGTCATACTTCGGAAAATACACACATTAAAATGGTCTTGTCAAACAGCTTTGAAATTAAATGCCTGATGCTTCCCTCTCTGGAGCAGTATAAATTTAGTCATTACTAGAATTAGTGTAATTGTTCACTAAGTGCACTAGGATTAAAAGGTGAAATGATCATGGTGACTGCTCTTTCGTTCCCAAGAGACCGCGTGGCAACAAAGAAGTCGGGCTGCAAAGGATGCTCAGGGGTGTTTTGGAAACTCAAGGGCTGGAGAATGAGCCCAGCAGAGTGGAGCCTCATGTACTCATAGTGTCTGTACCATCACATCTCACAGGCAGAACAGTTGTCCTTCCAGGGAGGACAGAGAAATCCCATGGGAAGAACTGCCCTCTGGAGATGCTTATTGCTCTCTGCTAACTAGTAGAAGACAGGAGCCTTCAGCAAAATGACTGAAATTGAAAAGAAAGAATCCAGGCATCCACAATCTAGTTCTCTGCAGATTATGTCCCATCATTTAGAACCAGTCCCCAGAAGAGATGTCAAGGCTGAAAAAGGAACTGAAAAAAAGTGGTTTGAAACAGAGTGGTTTGGAAACACCAAACCAGGTTTCTTCCAAGTCACCTCATTTGTGCAGCCCTGGGCCATGCCATGAGGTGAAACAGCCTGCTGGGCCAGGACACGCATGGAAGCATTTCCTGATCTAAGCTAAATCAGTAACACCCTTGGCTCGCTTCCCACTACAGCCTGAACTGAAGAAATGCCCACCTGAAAACTTCTCACCTAGATCTTTAGGCTGTTTCCACCGTTTTACTTCATATATAGCTTACGAGATGAATTTTCGAGACAAGAGGCCACAGTATCGGTTTCTGCTCCACCTGAGATGCAGGAACTCTGTTTTTAACACATCTCTCCCTCCCAGCAGGGGAACACCAACACACCACACACCACACATTTTCAATACCAGAAACAGGAGCCAAGGGTATCTTTGCCCACACTACAAAGTTATTTGTTATTTTATGCTCACAGGCTAGTTTTTGTTAACTCTGTTCTCAGCTCTTTCTGATCTTTTCATGTAATGATCTTTCCAAGATGAAGTTTTTTGGTTTTTCACTCCCAAAATGAATTAAAAACCAAAGAAAACCCTCAACCTGACAAAAAACTCGTTGAACTTCAACAAACAAAGCAACATTTACAGAAGGATTGTGATCACAGGATGCATTTAAAAGCTCCCTATGACCTTAAATAATCAGATGAAGTTATCATACCCTTAGGGTTACCATACCCCAAGCCTTATCATCAACTGCAGTAAGTAATACAGATGCTAACACATTTACTAAGCAAGATCATAAAGGGTTATCTATCAACTTTCAGAAGTAGTTTAAACAGCACTCTACAGAACTGAGTTATGTCAGCAGGTGCTGAAGCAAGCTCTTAAACAGCTTTTACCTACATCCACAATTTACTACGCACAGACCATCCTCACCGCCTGTCTCTTTATGGAGAAGTGATCCAGGCAACACCAGCAAAATCTACCTTTGCTTGAAAATGACATTTAGTAATTTTCATGACTTGAACTGTGAGAAGAACATTTTAAATATTCCACATTCTTATCACATTTTTTCAATTCTAGACAAACTACTTTCCTGTAAAGTGCAGTATAATATGAGCTGCCTTACTCCCCCACACACCACCTCACATGAAAATTGCTGCCATCCTCTTTTATGCAATTCTCCATTCTTCCTATCTCAAAAAAAGTTTAATAAAAAAATTTTAATTAAAAAACCAATACACCTGAAATATTCCACAGCAGTTCCAAGCAGAGCAGAAGTCTGTGCAGACACTGGATGGAAACCCTCCACACCATGACTGAGCCAAAGACCTTTCTCCCAGTTATGAACAAAGCCTTTGGGACAACTTTGCTCTGACTATTTGAGAATAGAACCTTATTTATAACATGTGAAGATATCGGTATTGATTTTAGAGCAAAGCCTGAGATGTTGCAGAAGACCAGGCTTTGAGAGGGCAAATGTAACGTGCCCCATGAGTACTTTCTAAGCCTTTCTGAAGAGTCAGAGTGTAAAAAGACCAAAGCTATCTTCAATCAGTAAAATAACACTTCCCAAATATACTGCATTTTTTATATATAAAACTTTAAAACAATAGTTAGGATACCCCATGGATGTTTTACCCCCAATCCACACTGGCAGAAACTAAATATAAAAACAAAACCCTCAAAATCATAGCCCAATTTTATTTAAACAAGGTCAGATCACAATGCAACTGCTAAATATGATTTGTCCATAATCTACATGTATGTGTGTCACCAAAAGAGTTAGGAAATGAAAGGAATGTAGCCAAGATCCAGGATCCATAAACAAGAAACAGATTATGAAAGCATCTGTCTGGCAGAAATGAAGAAAATGAGCTATGTAGAAAAAATTTTATACGGCTGATCATAAGGAAAGCCTAATAAGAACATCAGGGTTTTTCCAGAAGTCATCTGGTAACTTTGTAAATGCAAGGGAAACAGGAAAGAGTTCATAGGCAAACTCACAAAGCTGAAGTGGTTTGTTGCAAGCCAGCTTAAATGCCTTTTTCTCCCTGGAAAATTTCAGTGTTGTAAATGACCCCAGCAATTTTTCAGTCATGGTCATTAGCTCCAAATTCACCTCACCCCACCTGCAGTAGGCCTGAGCCTACAGTGAGCAAACCTGGAGCTACAGCACACACCATGCACAGCCCTCCAGCACCCAGTGGGAAAAGACAGGAGCAAGAGACAGCCCAGTATGTGGCTGCTGATGTAAAGAACAGGAAAAAAAAGAAAATCACTGCTGCTCCTCCCTTTCCGCAACATAAGATTTGGGGAAAAGCTTTCCTCCCACTCTACAGTTTCAGCATTAACTTTTACATTTCTCAGTGACAGCAAGTAAAAGCAGATCTGTCCTATGAATATGACTGAGCTCCAGACAACTGCCTGCTATCTATTTACATTGTGAAATATTCATTAAAAATCAACTGTTAAGGGACCCATCTTGATAAATGCTAGACAACAGCTGAAACCAACAGAACTTCACATCCCCCTGCCTTGCTGAATGGGGCCATCAGTCATTTTTAAGTAGTCATTTGTTACATTGTTTTATCCAACTAATTTATAATCACAATGAATTAAGACAAAACATCAAACTACAGCGTCTTTGCCTGAGAGTAATCTAAACTGAAAAGCACATGACAAAAAGATAGATTGATGGTCAGTGCAAAGTAATTCCCTCGAGATTAATATATTTTACCAAGTTGATTTTTCTAGTCATAATTATATTCCAAGAATCCACTGAATTATGCTAGATGAGAAAGACTCCTTGAGAACTGCCGCTTTCTTTCCAGAAAAACTGCATTTGTTTGCAATACAGAGGGGACAGCTGACAAGCAAAACCAAACATACCACCACACTGTTACCACTATACTGACTATGCAAATAAAACCATAAAACTTCCTTGAAACATTCTCAAATACATTTTACAAAGCCATTTTATTATCACGACTAGACTTCAAAAAGCATGAAAAAGCAAAAAGATGAAGTCCAATGAACCCAAACTCCACACAAAAGCAGGGCAGACCCTGAATCAGATGAGATGACCCAGGGGCTTGCCCAGCCTGCAGTGGAGCATGGGGTAGAGCCCAAGGCCTGCAACCCGCAGCTATCAGGTTCTGCACCCTCCCATGCCCTGCTACATGCAGGAGCCAGAGGAGGTGAGGCAAGGGCACATAAGAGGTTGGGAGATTGCTGAAATGGGGTGGGCTTTCAACAGTTCAAGAAACATCTCCTTGAGTCCCTTCCTCTAAACAGCTGAGCTAAAGTTTGCTGTTGGTTGGTTTGGTTTTAGTTTTTTATTTTTGAAGACATGACACACAGAAAATTAGGAGTCATCTTTACACCATTAAACTCAGTGTTGTTCATCACTTTTCCACCATTAAATAACTTAGAACATCATTAAAACTGATCAACTGAACTGCCCAGTGTTATTTCTAGAAGCTTTCATGAAACCAGTGCGAGTGGTGTGATTGCACCCATGGCCACTCATTCAGTACAACCCAGATCTGTGCTTTTCCAATCTGAACAACCTCTTTTTCCCCTTTAGTTTTGCTCTCTGACCTTCTTTCAGTCCTGTTTACCTGGCTTTGAAGTCTTGATCTTTATTTTGCCCAGAACCTTTGAGCTATAGCTTTTCCATCAGTTACCCATTTCCTTGCCAGCTCCTACCCAAGTCTCAGCCCCCTACACCCCCATTCAGCCACTGTACACTGAAAAACAAACTTCAAATATCTGATCCAACAGACAAATGAACCTCTGGATGTAGCTGTCAGTATTATGGAAAATGCAGAAGCATCATAAGCTGCATGCATTCAATATACACATTTGCTGTCAGGTTTACTTTTGCATATTTCTTTTTTCTGCTAGATATTCATCTAACCTCATTTTATGAGACAAAGAATTATGCTCATTTTTCCTTCATCAGTTGCATATATGCTTAGATATCACTTATTTATACAACACCACATTTACATATATTTTGAGGCAGACTAAGGAAGACCTTAAATATACCAATATAACATACAGTCAATGCAATACAGACTGTTTACGCTCCCAACAATACACCAACATTTTCATGTCAGCAGCGAAAATCTTTCAAAACTAGATTAGTAGAGGAGCAATAAAACAAAAAGCTAAGGCAGGGTGCTGGCTGAAATCCAATCTCTTCCCTATTGGAGCCAGAACTTTATCAACTGATCTTCACAGTGACCACAGAGAAGCCTTCTCCACCTCTATTGCTTAAGCTTTCTGGAATCATTTCTTCCCAGAAAAGGAATTTTTAGCCTCGAACTTTGAATTCCTCCATGTAACCACATTTCTTTTCTTATTCAGTGATATGATTTAATCATGGTACTTTCCTTATATAAAAGACTATCATTAGGATTCAGAGTCCTACATTTGCAAAGGCTGCCAAACAGAATACATGTAAAGAAATAACTCAGAACCCCCTTCCTAATCTGCACATATTTAGAGCAGTTTCCCCACAATCACTGTGGGATGTTATCAGAAGGGCATGAGAGAGTGGAACTATGGCTTGACAAGAAAGAGGTCACCCTGTTCTCCAGTTCTTCCTTCCTCATTCCATCACTCTGTGTTAAATCAGAAAAGCAAAAGCAGAGAGAGGAACAGCAATACAGAGCTAACAGAGATACAGCTCTCATGCAATTACAGAAACCTGCAAAAAGGTCAAATTCTTCCAAGAGTCTTTTGCTTGATCTGGAAGCCATCCCTCCTCTGCACAGACTCTGGGTATAACAGCGCCTCTCAAGAAATAAATCCTTAACTTTTTCTGCCTTGGTGTCACTTCCCAAACCAAATGCCTAAGACATAGCCTGTCCTAGTTACTTCTCAATCCAACACAGAACATTACCACACTATGGTAGTACTGGTCTGTGCTGTCTCCTGGACAGCAAGAGTAGTCCACTGTAAAAAAATTATATCCAAAGACGGCTTACAGATAATTAGTTTGGTTTTTTACCCTCTCACACTTTCTGTCAGTGAAATGCCTCCCTGAGCTAGTAAATACAGGATTTTATCACTGCACTTCTGAATGATGCAAGTAAGGTTTGGAAAGTATCAGTTTTTCACTCTGCTATTCATAGCCAAGAGACCTGAGCAGGGAAGTGTTTGCTCTGCCACAACGCTGGCCCATCCCAAGCTATCAGACATCGGTATGGGCAGCAGCCGCTGACCTGTCAGCAATCAAACCAAAGGGAAATTCCTCAGCATTCTGTGCTCTGGTTTTAGCAGGCAACAACTGCTGCCTCATGTGGGCACATGGGCCCCTGACCCCATGGAAAAAATTGTGTACATTTCTGCACAGCTACTAATACCACTTTGTCTCTCTCAGGATTTAAATTTGGCTCTGGGAGGCTGGAGGTGTTTTCTGGGACCTGCAGCATACAAAGCAGATGTTCTATGGATGCTTCTGAAGATTGTTTTGCTGGCTGTTATTTCAGGAAACAAAATTCAAAGACACAAATGATTCCCTGAAATCTCATGCTGCTTGTGAATTTGGAGGTAGCTGGAATCAGCATGTCCACTCTCTGTTGCGAACACTCAAGAAGTTAACCTAAAAAGGAATTACACTCTTCTGTATCCAGGTCAGTAGTTCATATACTGTAAAACTTCTGAACCACTAAGAGCTTGATAAAACTGAATTATCAGTGAGAAAAATAAGACCCTGTCCTCTTGAACTACCTTCAAGAGGTTAACACAACTGCAGACTTACATTTCTTGTACTGAACTAATACTGTGCTTTTGAAAAACAAAACCTGGGGGTTTGCTGGTTTTTTGATTGTTTCCATCCCTGACTGGGATTCAGAGGTTGACAGAAGCTCTCAAGGAAACAGGCTTCCCACAATAACACCCCTACTTGACTATTAGAGTTTTCAGAATGCTTTATTTAGCCAAGCTGCTGCACAGTGTCCCCCTGGACTGTGCCCTGCATCCCAACTGTACCACATCCTGCATTTGTCAACACAATTCATTTGCTCTGGTGTAAATCCACAGGCAGCATCAGCTGTGCTTAAACAGCCTTGGTGGGAATTGGTTATCATAGCATCCCAGAAAAAGATTATCCCTCATAGTCACCAATAACTCAGATTGGCAGAGATCAAAGGTTGGTGTATTAAAACAGTAGCCAGTCATGGAGCTCCACCAATAGCTTCTTCCTTTTTAATCATCACAGAAAACTCACACTGCAAAACAACCTTCTCTCTATCACAAGAAAACAAAGTACCAAGATAACTTCCAAAGAGATCATCTCCTGTTTGACTCCTTAAACAGCACCTGTCAATATGGCATCTGAGTGCCACTCCACAACATATTAAGCATCACTATGAGTAGCTATAATGGAAAACAACACCCCTCTAATTCTCCCTTCATCCTCGCATGGAAGAATGATGAACACCTCTATGTGTGAGCCCACTCAAACACCTGGCTTCAAAGGAATTGCCTATTTCCTTAACATACTACTGGTTTTTCTGCTGTACATTCAGGTATTGTCAGCAAACATGGCATTCAGCCACGGCTGTTCAGCTACAGTATTCCCCTGCCTCAAAGACAATACAGCATACAAAGCTCAGGCCAGTTATTTAGGCTATTCTGTTTTATAACACAGTGTAAATTTTTGATACTAGCATTAATACATGTAATGCATATGGCTGTAAAAATGTCAACCAACTTTTATGGCTTTCCTCTTCATATGAATATTCAGTCATCCATTTGTCCCTAGATCCACTTCAATCCTGAAAAAGAAAATATTAAATCATTTAATCCATGTATTTTCTGAGAAGTTCAATAATTTCTCAAGTATGTTGTGTATGTAAATACAAAAAAATCTAACCACAGACATCTATTCCATAGTAAAACACAGCTCAGAACAACAGTAATTTTATAAGCACTTGAAACAAAAATCGATAAATACAACAAAAAAGTATATTGGAGAAAGCCTTATGTTTCCTGTTAACTAAGGATTTTAGTCAAAGCTCTGTGTTTTTAACTTCTGAGCTGCTATTTCAGCTCACCAAATCCCAGCTGCTTTAATAAGTCTTCTGAGCCCACTATGTGCCAGTACCCTGCGTTTGTACAGGTAAACTTTCCAGCAGCTACAGAGGGCAAGCATTCTTTACCAATATTTCAAACTGTATTTCCCGGAAATACTATGCATGATCCCAACAGTGACACATTAAAAAAGTGTCCAAGACCACCACAAAATCTGAATATGTATTTCTTCCAGAGTTTCCTATAGACACATGATCAGTTCAGTTATGAGGGCCACAAAGAACAGAGGGCTGTAGCATCCCGCCTGTCAAGAGGGGCTGAAAGAGTTGGGGTTGCTCAGCCGGGA
Organism: Camarhynchus parvulus; assembly: GCF_901933205.1. Taxonomy (NCBI): domain Eukaryota; kingdom Metazoa; phylum Chordata; class Aves; order Passeriformes; family Thraupidae; genus Camarhynchus; species Camarhynchus parvulus. The sequence goes on along the minus strand of NC_044571.1, from coordinate 50,283,904 downwards.
GAAGAGAAGACTCTGGGGAGACCTTACAGCACTTTCCAGTACCTAAAGGGACTACAAGAGAGCTGGAGACGGACTTTTTACATGGGCACATAGCATAAGATGATGTTCCAAACGAAATGAGAGATGTAGATTAGATGTTAGAAATAAATTCTTTAGTGTGAAGGTGGGAAGGCATTGGCACAGGTTTCCCAGAGAAGTTGTAGATGCTCTATCCCTAAAAGTGGATGGTTCAAGGTCAGGTTGGACGAGGTTTTGAGCAACCTGACCTAGGGGGTGGCAGCTCTGTCCATGGCAGGGAGGTTGGAACTAGATGAACATTAAGTCTCCTCCAACTCAAGACATCCTATGATTCTATGTTAATCTATAAAAGAAAAAAACATATAGAGATTCAAATATTATATTATGTTTTGTGAGGCTCCTTCAGGTTTAAGAAAATAAACAAACCCAGTAGTCCAACTTTTTTAAAAAGCCTTGGGGGAGAAAAAAATCTTCAGATGTTCAAAATTTAAATAATAGACAGGATGTCTTAAACCCCTTGACAGAATATGTGCATGTATCTGGAAGCAAATGCTACTTACATATGTCTCTCTTAATAATGGAAATGGTGTGAAGTCAAGAATCTAAATCTGCTGTCAGATTTACTATAAACAATCTGCTGTTATTTTTCTGTCATTCAAAATAAGGTCATCCTTCAAATACCAGTAGAGCATCACCTGCCTGATTTTAAACCACATTCCAGTATTTCATTACTGCTGTATATACAACAACATGACAGGTTTCCAAATACTACACAAACTTTTAGAGAGAAAAGACAAGAAGGCCCCTTAAGAAAATAAAAATAGTCCATTCATACAGTGCGTTATTATCACACTGACTAAACATCATGCCTTTGTATTTTATCTCTAAGAAAATATTAAGTTTAGTAGAAGAAAGTAAGTTTCAAATATTTGTATGAATTATAAAAAGCTGCAAAGTTAGCACAAACACTGACCTAACTGAATACCATAGACTGTAAGCATGCTAACTGTTGTAGACCATTTGTCTTCTCTTGTGCATCTTGTAGACTCTCCTTTCCTTTTGTTATTTAATCTCCCTTGGCATTTGGATTACTTCAAAATTTGGATTACTTCAAAATTTCCTTTTTTGATTCCTTTTTTTTTTCTTTTAAAATTGTACACTTGAAGAACCACCTTTGAGTTTATAGCTGCTCTTTCCTTTGTGCTCTTGTCCAAAAACAGGACAACTGGACCACATTTTCCATATCCTGGACTTACATGATGTGGTCACCTAACCTGTACAGGAAATTACTCAGTCATTTCCCTTTTTTAAATTAAATGCAATGTATCCAAAAGCTTCATAGAGTCTCTATGAGAGAAGAGAGAGTCTGACTTGTAATTGTTTCCAGTTCTCCAGGTTTTCTCATCATTACTCCTCTCTACATGCACACAGACACTCATGCTCCTACAGCACAACTTAGCTTCAAGTTACACACCAACACTGGAGTCCTATTATGTTACGGTGGCTATGGTGACACAGCAAACACGGGTCTGTGTTTCAGAACTAACAAACCACTACCCAACCAGCCAGAGCTGCAGCTGTGGTTCTGCATTATTAAATCATGTCCAAGGGTCCTCCTCATGGAAAAGCTACTTCTTTAGCAATGACAAGTAACTGGGTTTCCTTATTAATGCTCTTCAGGTCTGCACAATTAACAAATGCTAAATTGCCCACATCCTTGCACCACTGGGTGTTCTCCTTTATGGAAGGGCTTCTATTGTAGGCTGCTTTTGAGAAGAGCAAACTCTTTTCCTCTGAAAATGGCATTTAACTAGTAACTTTGCAAATGTTTGCTTTGACTTCATATGAAAGGACTTTGAAATGCCTATGATAAAATGGCCCATCCATTCTGCCACGTGTCACCACCATGAAACCCGCTTTGGACTTTGGTTTTCAGTCCCTTGCAGTGAAATGTTACTTTCTACTATCAGGAATATGAAATCAGACATTGAAGTCCAAGTAGAAACACCTTCCATTTGCATCAAGCAGGAAGAAAATCTACCCAATGAGACAGCTGCACAATATTTCTGATTTGAAACCTTTAAGTTAAAAAGGCTCTTTAAGTAATCATAGAGCAAAGTACAACTCATTTTCAACCAAAAGAATAAAATTTAAGTCGCAAACACAGAATTACGTCCTCTTCTACCCAAGCCTAACTTGCACCTTAAAACAGTGTTTTAGGACCCCAGGAGTTTATGAATGCCACGAAACATTAGATTCCTTTCTCTACAGCAAGAAGAAACCAAATAAATTTGGTTTGGTTAAATTTGGTTACACCTAGTCCATTTTGAAAACCTGTCTTGATCAGATTAGATGCCCCGGTAGTGCCACCCCAACCAGCAGAGCCACCCCCTGGTAGAGCTGAGCAAGACTCCTGGACCACATTAAGGAGCATGAGAAGAGTTTCAGGACAATCTGCCGAGCACATTTCAGGAAAAACAGAAGTCCCTACGGATGCAGAGGTAGCCATACCTCTACAAATAGAACACTTTTGAACATATAGACCCCCATTAGCTCACTAGTTCACAAGTCCACACTGGTATCACTTTTACTTATCTTTTACATACTGATAATTTTAAAGGAAACTCACATTAATACATTAACAAATTACTCCTTGTGCTATTTTTACTCTTTTATAATTCAGATAGGTATGAGAACATACATTTGGTAAATACCAACTCATTTGCAAAGTTAAGTCATTTGCTGAATCAGGATTTACTAACTTTTCCCTCTACAAAACAAACTCCTTATGTGGACATAAGGGGGCTAGTTACCTCTTTACATTATCTATTTTATTTTTAAAGTATGCATTTTTCTTCTTGAAAGCCCTCAGACCTGTATTTTGACTTCTGCAACCCCTTTCAAAGGCCCTGAGTCACACTAAACCTCCCCAAAACCAGCATGACTTCTCCCAAACTCATCAAGACCACCCTGACCATCAGGTAAGGCAGGATCACTGAAAGCTCAGTTTCAGCACTATTCAGAGAGGAACACAGGTTATCCTCAACCTAGTGTTAAGGATAGCTACCCTTGCAGTAACAGTAGTCACACACTTGTCCTTTTTCCCTACGTTTCTGACTCTTGCAGGGACATTCATAAACTCCATAAAGTGACATTTTGCACAAGCTACAGATAAAATATATATTAACCACAAGCTACAGATCCACAACAGTTTTAGACACTTAAAACTGATACAGGATAGGAGATGCTGGCATACAGTCCAGCACTGTCCTGAGCAAATCCCAGTCTTCCTCCTGCATTTCAAGAGTCTCTCTTTTCTCACCTGGGTCTGGTCCCCAGGGTATTTGTAAACTGAGTGCTGTACCACTGTAACTGAAACTAGCCAATACACTTTGCTACAAAGCTGTCAGCAAAAAAAAAAAAAAAAAAATTGAAATTCCAATATAAGGCACTGTCCCACCAGCAGTCACTACAAGCTGCAAGGCAAACCATGTAGTACAGCCTAAAGGTCATCCAGTTCAGGTTAAGTGTAACTGCAGACCTCACAAGACCAAAGGATCACTTGCTATACATCCTAACAACTGTGATAATAAAGGGTTATTCTGTCTCCAGCTGCAGTTTTTGCTAATTTTTGATTGCAACTGCTTTAGGACTTTAATATGCCAGCCCCCACACCAACATCTTTGTTGCTCCTCTGTAACGTCATAACAAAAATATCTAAAGTTGCTCAAAATATTTCTGAAAATTACCTTAATGTTTCAACTTCTGGTTTTCAGGTACTTTAATAAAAGTAAAGAGAAACAGGAGGTAGAGAGTGGGATGCTTGTTGCTAGGTGATACCTAGCTCTCTTGAACTCCTAAAGACTGAAATATTTATCCAGACTCCCACAAAAAACGACATCTAGCAGAGAGAAGAGACGCACGCATGTACTAAAGCACATCAGGATTCAAAGCAAGAAGCAGCAACCCTGCCACCTGCTTGGTCCCTAGGGCACCCAAGAAGACTGGAGTCTGGGATGGGGATGGTACAGCTCCTCTTAAATATCTACCCCAGTTTTGCTGAGCCTTTAAGGAGCGATGCCTCCAACACATTCATGCCAAATCAGAAGGGTCTCAATGCCATTGCAATCAATGCAGTGCAAGTAAATACATCCTTGGCTACCTGACCATAAAGCAGTGTTCTTTTCCTGATGCTTGGGGTACTTTTCCCCAAAGCACTATACTCTGACAACAGGCTTCCATTTAAAAAAAGGCATGCAGTTGGCCAAACGTGGATGAACAATAAATCAACTGAACACACAACCTTCGTGCCGTGTTCCTCCTGCTCCTCACTTTAAAAGGTTTATACTAATCGTTCAACAAGTGCTTACACAGTCCTTCAGCAGAGACTTAGAGGAATAAACATTATTCTTTACAGGGTCTTTTATTTGACATTAATGAATTATTCTGAACTGAATAGCCTCAAGGGTCAATCCCAGACCTTTTGGGTCTTCAAGATTAATTCCAAAAACAATTTGTTCTCCCTAGAACTTAAATGTCTGGTTTGACAACTATTAAAGTTTCAGAGAAAGACTATGTCTTTCAGTAATACTCAAAAAGCCTTGCTACTGGATCAATGTACATAAATGAAATTACAAAGTGTATGTGCACACTGATAACATCTTAAGTGTAAAATGGGACTTGGTTAAACTCTGGAGAAGTAGTGGAGTCCTCAAATAACTGGATTTAGGTAACAATCAGCAGCCAATCTAGAAGAGTGCAATAAATTGCAGGGAGCAGAGAAAAATACAGCCAAATACTACTCCTTGACTTCTTATTCTAAAAGTAGTGAACTTTGACACCCAGTCGTTTGAAAGGATAGCTCTGAAACCTTGATACTCCCTTCACAATTCTAGCTTAAACAGAATGACATTGTTTTTCATCAGATCCAAATGAAACAAATAGTGATAAACACAATCACCTATCACTTTGGGTAGCTTCTCTGACATACGGAAATGCTCATGTTACTGTGTAGGACAAGGTCTGTCACCTTATCCTCAACACACAGTTCAAACTCTCTTAGAGTGAAAATTTTATTTAGCAGCCTGTGCACTATGTCAAAGGACTTGATGAGCCTTTTCTTGTTACAAAAATTACAGCTTTTTTTTTAATATATACATACACACACGCTTGTATGTATATATTAATATGAAAATATGTACATGTTCGGTCACAAATTTGATTTTTTTTAGTAATTTTCTGAAGGAATGTGCAGAAAGAATACTTTCTAATATATCAGTCAAAACAACACATATTTTAAAGCTTGGATGAAAAGCCTAACTCCATTTCTGAATTCACAAAGAACTGCAATTAATAAAAAACGAGTCATCTTTTCCCCTTCAGACTTTGTCTTTCCCCTTTCTTCAGCAAACAGTATATGTTACTATCCATATAAGGATTATTCGAGATTTGAACTCATAAGGGCTTATGAGCATCTGAAAGAGGTGTTTAAAATAATATTTAAATATTTAAAAGTGGTTATTCCTAATTCAGATTGGGATTATGTATGTTCTGTTTGTACATTTTGTTTGGACTTCAGATGAAACAAATGTGATTAGGTGTACTAAAAATAAAGTCAAACTTTAAATGAAAAGGAAGGTAAACCACAGGAAAACTGCTTGTGCCACAAGCAGGGTAAGAGGGAAGAGACCTGCTAGTGATTTTTCCCTATCTCCACAATGGGGGAAGGGATAAAGATCAACCTCTCCAGCAGGAGAGTTCCATCAAGACTAGATTGACACAACAGATGCTGCACAGGAAAGATCCTAACTTTATATGTTCCTTACTCTTATTTTGCCCTGATAACACAGACTAGCATTACCAGATACTATCACCCATTGTCCCACTTCTGGTTTAATGCTTTTACTCAAACTAGGTTTACGCACAGTCCAGAATCAAGCCAGCTTTACCTGAGGTACAGGCAGCAGTACTTAATCTCTCTTTTCAAAGTTGCAATATAATCTTCTATATTCTAACTCATTCCAAAAACAAAACAAGGATTTTCTTTACCTTCTGTTAGGGTGCTGCTGAATCCCAGACACCACGAGAGGAATAAATAAGCCTCACACTTGTATGCACTTAAAAATGAAATGAGCAGATCTTAGGAACCAGTTTACTTAGGAATACAATTTCTGTGTCTCTGATGTTTCTCAGTGTGATGGCAACCTCCTGATTACCTGATGTGAGAGAGGGTGGATGAACCCTTAAGGTCTCATGCTACAAGTCCAAAGGAATGAGGATAACTTCACTGCACACCTGTGTCAAAATCTGCTCTTTGGTCGAGCCAGCTGTAGTGAGCGGAGCTACCAGTGGTTTAGCCTGAAAGAAAGTCTGAAACAGATCAATACTGCCTCAGATGGCAAATACTACCCTTACACAACTCAAAATTTTTTAAAGTGTATCCTCACAATTGACTTCAGAGGGAACACCAGGACAATTGAAACATCAGAGCAGGAATAAAAAATGCAACACTATGTAGTAGCTTATATAAACCCTGGCATGTCTTCCCTTTTACACTGTGCAAGATGTTGTAAAAGAAGTTAGAAAATGGCAGTAACCACCATCCCACTGCAGACAAAATACTGTGCAGCTCTCCACCACAGTGTCAAGTACTCTGAGCCAATTTTCACAGCAAAGACACTTAAAGAATAAGCAAAAACAGAGAAGTTGTGCCCATTAAAATTCCTTTAAATGAGGGAACAAAATTGTTCCCACAAGCAACAGAAAAAATGTGAACAAGCTTCAAGTTTATACATCCCCAGAAGGTGGTTGTAAAATCAGTGTTGATATTGCTGAGGCCTGCACAGGCAGCAAGAGTCAATACCTTGTCCCACCAAGATCCAGCCTGGAGATGGTCACCACTCCAGAAGTGCCCACATATTCAACTTCTACCTCACTGCGTCAATAAATGAAAGATAAGTTAGCAAAAACCCAAACTGCCTAAACAAATATATTTTGATCCTCCAAAGCAGAGATGGCAAGAGGTATGAGGTGGCCTTGACCTCTCTAACTACAGCCACAGCATCTAAGGACAGGATTCCACAACTTACCCTAAAGTTGGGAAAAAAGAGCAAAGAAAACCAAGCAAATGCTATTCCAAGTTGCGATACACACTGAAGAAACCCAACTTCCAGGTTCAGTTATGCTTCTAAGAAATAAAGTTATAAGCTGAATGCATCCTGCTCTACATAGTAGATAATAATATTCACGTCCTATTCCTGCCTTTGCACAACAAATTCCAACAGTACATTTTTGACAACTTGAGCCCCTTCTTTTGCTTTCCATTAGAAATATATCAATAACATGCTTTTTCAAGAAAACAGCATGGTATCTACAGCATCTATCTATGTGCCTGCGTAGTTACATAATCAGGCTCTAAACGAGGGGCACTACATGACACCAGTGATGCTGTTAATCAATTTAAGGAGCCTATTTGGCTGGCATCCTACAAATGTGGGTGATGAGTGTCTATTTTAATAGGAAAGTACACTCTCTAAAATTGATCAATTGACCACAAGTGTTTCAATTAATAATTTTTAATGTCTTTTCTCCTAGCCTGGCCTTCCTTAAAAGTGCAGACTGGTATTATTACTGATAAGCATCTCTCAACCTATTGGAGGCAAGAGGTTCAGAAAGGGAGAAATCCTAAAATCTGTCAATACAACATTCCCATCAGGCACTGACCAGCTTGAAACAGCTTCACCACCAGATTCAGCAGCTACAAATCTTTTAGTAGCAATTTGAAATCCAGAGAAAATCACTGAAGCATACTCATGCTCTTGATGCCTTCAGAAGGAATGAGGAGAATAAAATTCATCTTTGTACTGTTCCTAGAGAATTTCCACTGTAAACTCTCCCCAGCTTTTCAAGCTTCCCAATACATGGTAAAGCTCAGCAAAAGCCACCATTAACCTTAGGAAATGGTACACATGTCTGGAGATACATGCAATATATAGCTGGTCATACTCCATCAGCCTCCCTAGGCCTCATCATTTTCCTCCTTGTTCCAACAGCCCTCACATTTTGACAGGACACACATAGATGCTCTGATTATTTTCCTGTCCTTGCTTAGACAGAAATATATTTGCTTCTCCCCTTTGGAGAAGGGGATGGTTGGGAAATAATTTCATGCAGTATTCCAAGGGGACATTAATCTGAAAATCTGACTACATACTTAAATCCAAAATCCAGTAGTAGCCTGATTTCCAAAGGTAATTTGTACTTTCCAGTCTCCTACTGAGATGACTGCAGCAGCCTGCAGGACTCACCATCTGCATGCAGCAAGCCAGTGACATTTCATTCTGCAGACCAGCACAGGCAAACAACCCCCTTAATCAGGGCTTGGCAATTGTTCACATTCACAGCCCAGAAACCATAACCTAAAGAGCAACTTTAGCAGATAAAGTTCTTGGCAAGTGGCAGGTTCATCTCACCTACTGACGGACACCTACACCTGTGCTAGCTGCCCTTCATGGCTCTGCAGCTAAAGGACAGAAAGGGGCGGTGTAAGGGCCTGAGTCACTGGCACTGCATACAGTCCAGCAACTGCTTTTGACCAAAAATCATTGTAAATAAATGTTGTCTGCAAAGTGAAGGGTACTGTAAGTTTTAATAGCTTTGGTTTTTTAAACTAGTCTTAGGTTCCTTTGTTTTCCTGATCAAACACTCTAAATTCTAATACTTAAGAAGAGACCATTTCAATGGAGCCACGAGGACTTGGAAAAGGATCCCATTTTTACATGAGCTTAGAGGGAAAAAAGGAAAAACAGAAAAGTAACTTAATCTGGTTAAATACTACTGTCAAGCAGGAACTGGTGACACCAGCCATGCTAAGTTTCCTGTATACCAAAGCTCATCAGTTGTACAGACATCACCATAAAAAAATTATTACAAAAATTAGAAAATGAGAATGGTAAGAAAGTCACATTGCCTGATTTAGTAAATGAGAGACAAAAACACTGCAATGAAAAAAAATCCTGTATTTTATGGGGAAACATACAATTGTAAAGACCAAAGTTTTTCACAAACTTGGCAGACTGCTGATCCTGTATTCCATGTCAGTGAAACAAATCACCTCCAAATTTATGCTCCAAATATTCTCACTCCCATAGTAGAAAGTGGACTCACTGTATTTAATTATCTTTCAGGAAAGAGAATGCCACAAATAAATTAATAAACATAATTAATCACAAGAGACATGAAAACCAGAGGCAATGCCACTGAGGAGAAACATTTTTTCTTCCCCCTCAATACTCCAGGTGTAACAAAAACAATGTGATGATACAGATGCTGTTTAGAATTAAACATGCCTTCTATCTGAGACACCCAAAAAACTGTCCTTTCCTAACCTACATGATCCATAACCCCCACAAACTATTCCGACTCAGAACACCATGGATTACATGAACAAATTGACTCACTACCTCCCCAAGGATTAAATTCAACAACTCCTTGACAATCAAAGCTTTTGTTTTTCTACCGGTTCCCTTTGATTACTTTTTTGACTTGCAGGTAACACCTGACACGATACATGACTTCAAATGCTTAAAGCAGTTCAACTGGCAATAGGAGTCATGTTAGCTGAAGATGCATTGGGGCAAAACCCATGCTCAGCTTATTGCCAGGAACACACCTATCTGATATTTTGCAATTATGAGGAAGCTCCTAAATATTGAAAAGTATTTCTGTAATTTGATTATGTAACAGACAGCTAACACAACTTCTGCTATTTTACCAATTTCAAACAGTTGCCCATCATCTGCTGTCAGTATGGTGGAGTTCGCCATGCCTTTTCTACCAACTACCCCCTTTGGTGACACAGTTTCTTCTTTCCATGTTACCCTAACACAGAAACATCGCAGTTGTCCATCTCAAGCCTTAACGATGCTCCCACCTTTCTCAGGTTCAAGAACCTTTCAGCCACCCTCGAGACACAGGGTCCTTGCCCAGGAGGGAAATGTTCCCCTCTCAACTAGTGGACATCCCTTTCCACCTTCCCCCCTTGCTTCCAGGATAGGCTTCTGGTAGGTGAGTCGGCAGCTTCTGAAGCTCAAATACAGCTGCCTCTGTGCACACCCAACCATCAGGGTGATAACTGGCACCTTCACAGCCCACACTTCAGCCATGTAAGCCTGCTAATCAAACCACCCTGCTCTCATCCCATGGAGTGAGCAGTCTCATGTTCCACTGCCTGACATTCAGTGGCTTCAAAAGAGTTTAAAATTATAGTCTAAAACAAGGTGACGTAGAATTTGTGAGCCAAACACTCCTCTGTGACTGGTCCCACCTACCCTCATCACTACTCTTACCATAGCTCTTCCTACATCCTCTTCCCTGAGCTTCAGTCTTGGGTAGGCCACTCATCCAGTGGTACTAATCCAACAACAACCCTCTCAGTATCACTGAAAGTGGCTTTATTCCCACTAGAAAGTGAAATCCTGACTCCATCCTGCTTTTTAATCCATTACTATGAACGATTTCAAGGTTGGGTTTCTTTTTTAATACAAAAGCTAATTATTTCTTTTATACTAAGTTGTGCTCCTGATTATCCATTAGGTACAAATATTCCCTGTTCTCCACCTTCTGAGTTTTCAATATCCTGAATTCACTGCTAGCAGTAGAGAAGGCAGTACTACCTACTCCAAGACACCATGAAATACAACCTGTCTCACACAATGCTCCCCTACTGGAAAGGTTCTGTTACCAAACACAAAGCAATTATGAGAGCATCACCACAGGAGCAAACTTCAGTTAATAACACCACCAGACACATTCAAAATACTGACAGTGGTCCAGAAGCAAACTGCAGATTTTGCTGCATGTTGGGATATTAAGACATTCTGAAAACAGTTTTATTAAAAGCAGAGGTAGCTGCAACAGTCTTTGTAATAAACATAAGGAATACTGCAAACGACTTACGCTCCCACAAGTGGCAAGTGTCATCATCCTAATGAGAACCCCTACCGAGTTGCATCCTGTAGCGTTATCACAATTAAGATTCTGTTAAAATACCCATTACAAATATCTATTTTTAATTAACTGTAATTCAAACTTATAATATGAAGCAGGCTGTTACTTGATGACTTTGATGATTTTCATAAGACAATGATTTAAAGATTAGAAAAACAAAATAATGATTAGTCTCTTGGGGGGGGGAAAGGAAATCAAACCAATTTCAATATATATGGGAAAAAGTAATATAAGTCAATAAAAATAAAAATTATATGTTTTTGTTACACAGACCAAGTTTTATAGATAATAAAAAAGTAAACCACTGAAAATAAGAGTCCCCTAAGTGTGCATTTACAGTTTAAAAAGAACAGAACAAAAATCAGTGTTATAGCCCTGAAGTTGATATGGGAGAAAATACGGAGGTGAAAACAATGTCTGCTCTATGCTCTACTAGACCCTTCACAGCTTAGCTTAAAAAAAAAAAAAAAAAGAAAAAAAAATTTAAAATGCATGCAGATATTTCTACAAACCCACACAGGGAATTCACATAAGGGTTAAAACCCAAACTGCTCCCAACAGGACCATATTCAGCACACACAGATTTACTATTCCTCCTTGGCCCATCAGGCTACAGTACCAAACCAAAGGCTTACAGCTGGGGAGGGCTAACAGGGCTTCTTACATTTAAGGGACATATTCACCAGCTCCATCACTTTTAGTCTTAATCCCATTCATGCATTAGTCAGATTATTTTGCTTTTCCAACCTGATACACAGAGAAAGCCCACTTTTCTCATCTCTCTTTCCTTTATCAACTGACCAAGTGACAAGAACATGAGATCAATCCGGTGACCCATCTTCCCGTCTGCTTCCATGTCCTGCTGTGCACAGCAGGCACGGTAAAATACAAGTGTCAAGCAGTCAACAAATCTCAACAAGCCCCCAATCTCAAGTGCATCAAATATGGTTAAGTCATCCTCTTTCATGGAAAAAAATCTCATGGACTGGAGCCAGCAGTTTAAAGGACTTTGACAAGCGGAGAAGGATTAGAACAAGCCAGCACCATTTCAAAATGAAAAGCAGAGAGGTCTGGCTTCCTAATAAGCAAATTCACCAAAAAGCCACAAGCTTAACTGGAAACATCTTAACCTGCAGTATGTCAGCAAATACAAGTAAGCTCTTTCAAACACGTATTGAAAGAAATAATGCCATATTTTCTTTATTGCCGTTTTTCTTATCTGCATTTGAAAAGAGCCCACAAGGAAACACTCTATTGAATGAATTCAGGAGAAGCATATTATCTAAATATGCACATTTATATTAATACCCAGGGATGACATCCACAAATGTCTTCCTACTATCCTGTAAATGCCCTCAAAACAACTGTACAACTTTCTACATTGTATCAGGGATGCAGAAGTTTCTTGAGAAGCTTCCTAAGGACCAGCATTCCAGAAAGGGCAACCGCAGCACCTGCTCTCTCTTATGATCTTTTCCATACCCTGCACCCAGTGTGCTCAGACTGTCACTGTTTCTGGACTCTGTAAAGAGAAGGAGAATAAATTCTCAAGACAGATAGTAGATAGTGGTAACATGCCTTCTCTTGAGGAGGGCAACAAGGACAAGACGTAGCTGCGTCGAGTTCTACTGCTTCAGGACTCAGCTTCCTGCCCAAGTCATCTCCTCCCCTTCCATCTCCCAGGCTAGACCAAGACAAAAACACCCCTTCCACAGAAGTGAGGGGCATTTACACCATATTAAGCAAACATTAAATTTCAAGCAGCTGGTCTATATTAGCTTGAGCTGAAGCTGTCACCACACAGAAGGCAAGGCCCCACAAGACCATGGCATTTTCCAAGCTGTTCCCAAACTGAAAGAACTGAGCAGGAACAGGTTGCATAGCTAGAACAGTATCTGACTTTTTCCTCCATTCCTGCCAGCAGTATGCCAGATCAGGATCCTCATCACCTGGCCCTCTGTTGCTTTCACAATTTCATTCTCTCTATTGCCACCTAAAGAGCCATCAATAGAAAATTCACACAAATTGTAAAAACTAGGATAGAGGAAACCTCAAAAAATCATCTAGTCTCTCCCTAGCAATTCACACCACTGTGATTACCTCAAAAAATCATTCCATCTTTATTATATCTATTATAGACAAGCTTCAGGAAAAGAATGACTGGACCTGTGAAGAAAAACTGCCTGTAGCACCAGGATTTCATCCTGATTCATTCTAAAGACAGAACTTCTGCTTTAGCATACCACTAGGACCATAAATTGAACAATACTCAGGATATGGAGCTGACAGCTTGCCAGAGCTCTGATATTTACTTCAATTGCTCCTAAAGACGTCTGTGAAGTAAACATTTTTCAACATAAAATTAGGGTTAAACCCACCCACAAAATATGACTAATTATATGTCTTTTAAGGATGTTTTCCAGATCAACTATCATAGATTATGTCTGCAAAATTATTTGAAAACAGAAAGCAATATGAACTTCTGTGATAAAGTTTTAGCCGTCCTGAACAAGAGGGAATGTAAGAACAATATGTTTTCATTCCTCAGTATGAGACAATAGAGTACACTTTTAAATTGAAAATAAAAAAAAAATGCATACACAATAAAAATCACTCCTCCAGCTTCTTTAAAACTGACTTCATACACAAGCTTTGTCCCCCCAAAAACAACAGGAGTGACAAAAGGCAGTTCCTTCATGCAGAAGTCCATGTTCCCCTGGCTAAATTTATTTTCCCAGAGAGGCAAGGCTATTGCTAACCCTAGTCAGATGAAGTTTCAAGATACCACTGAACTCTAATACTGGCACATCTAGGTCATTACAAAGTCTGTGGAGCTGATGATCTAATTGGTTGTGATCCCTAGTGAGATATGAGTCAGTACTTGGTCCATGTTTTGGTTTTTAATTTCAATGCATCTCAAGGTACAAAAAGACAAACATAAATTTGTGACCATAAATCTACACGCAAGTCTGCATGTTAGCAATGAAAAGTAGTAAATGTGCTCAAATACTGTTTTCACAACTACAATGAACATCTTTTTAGTACTGTAAAAAGACACAAGAAAATTTAGACACTCTCAAGGTAACCACATGCAGAAGTTATACTACAGACACTTCTAAATACCTCTGATCTCTTGGGATTTGGTTATATCTAATAAGCCACACCCCAAGAGTCACCATAAATAATACCAGGATTTTTTTCATATTGCATAACAAGACCTGGCAAGCTAATTTATTTCCTATTACTATAATTTGATCATACAATGTTAATATGGTTTTGGCTATACAGATATGTAGGTAAGTAATGGTCAGACAGAATGAGTTACTACTGTACTGTAGCATAGGGATGCACTGACTGAAAAGGGTATTAGTAAATCCATTATTGTAAGCTTACACTGGTACAGACCAATTATGTAACTTTTAATTATCTTCTCTTATATGTTACAGTCACATGAGACGACAATGCTGTTAACAGCAGTAACAAGCATCAATACACACTTGTGAAAGACAAGGCCAGACTAACAGGAATGGAAAGGAAATAGCAAGAAGGGGGGGGAAAAAATTACTCAAAAGCAGATGAGAAGTAGAGAAGGAAAACAAATACGTTTGCTGGAACTTAGTCTACTTCCTCTGCATTTTCTCCCCTCCTCAGAAATGGAAACATAGGCATATTAATCATAGGGAAGACCACCAAGCGTACTGCCACCACAGAAGAAACCTTCAAACCCTGGAGTGTAAAACTAGAGTTCTAAACAAAATTTCTTTAAAAATATTAAAGAGATATGCAAAATATAACTAATGGAAAAAAATACAATTTAAATTTATTTTGCTTTGTTAATTTCTCTGTGGAAGTCTAGTATTTTTATGAGTTTTTTTCAGGGAAGTAGCAGATGAGTCCAGCAACTGACTGCTCTTTTGTGACTGCCCTCCTACTGCCTTTAAAACAGGTGTATCTGTAACTTTTTGTTTTCTTGCTCACACTCCAGTGCCCCAGTTTTGTCATTTTTAGCGATTCCTTCCTGTGTGAACAAGCCTGAGCCTAAGTGTTTTGTTTCACACGTCAACAGGAAACCCTGCCTCCAAAGCTGCAAACAGGGTGCAGGGAGAGGTGCAAGGGAGAAGCGTGGCCAAGACAGAAATTTTCATGTAAAACCAGAAAAATGAGATAATAGATAAGCAGTCTAGAAGAGGAAGGGTTAAAATTGCTATCTAGAGCAAAGCAAAAAACCCACTATGATTTATCACGTACACCAGATAAATTGTCTTTCGCCTCCAATTACTGGACTACCCAGCACAGCTAGATCACTTGGCCTCATGATGTATTCACCAGCTACTCCAAGTTCCACTAGCAGCCAATTTCTAGGTGCCAACACTGTACAACACCTTCATTAAAACTCGTATGACAGGACAAAGTTTCAGCAGGTTTGTAGGTGACAAAATTTGGGGAGTCAGAACACACTCAAGGGCAGCAATGCCATTCAAAGTGATCTCAGCAAGTTAGAGGAATGTTTTGTTGGGAATATTGTGAAATTCAGCAAAGGCAAATAAATGGCAGGTCCCGCACCTAGGGAAGAATAACTCCAAGCACCAATACAGGCTGGGGGCTGACAAGCAACTTGGCAGAAAAGGAGCTGGGATCCCAGAGGACAAAAACTTCACCATGAGCCAGAAATGGGCTTTCTTGGAAAAGAAGGCAAACAGCCTTATGGAATACATTAGGAAGAGCATCATAAGCAAATTGAGGGAGATGATCCTTCCTCTCTGTTCTGGTGAGACAGTTGGAGTCCTGGGTCCAGTGCTGAGCTTCCCAGTAGAAGACAGACATGAACACAACAGCATCCAGGACAGGGACCAACCTGAAACACAGGGTGGTACTTATGGGCCAACAAGAGAGCTGTAAGACTTGGAGCTGTTGAGCCTCAGGAAGGAGAAGAACTGGTGGGGAACTCAGCGGTCTCTGCAACTACTTAATACACTGCAAAGGCAACAGAGGAGTCCAACTCTGAAGCAGGCAGGAACACAACCCAAGGTAAAGGCCACAACTGCAGCAAGTGGAATTTCAATTAAGGAAATTAGAAAATGAATTTTTTATTATAAAGGTTATCAAAAACTGCAACAGATTGACTAAAAGGTCACTGAGTCTTCATCCTTGCAGATACTCAACACTTGACTACCCAAGGATTGGAGCAACCTCAATGAACTTGGCCCTGCTTTGTGCAGGGACTGGACCAAATGAATGGTCTACAGACACATCCTGCAACCTATGTCAGTCTGTAATTCAGAGGGGCTTTTTTTCCTCCTGTGTATATTAGGTTTCTCTAAGCATTAAGACTTTGACAATACAGTTCTTGAGAGTATAAAAAATTCCATCCCAGTGACACAAATTTTTAAGACCCAAAGTTCAGGGCAGCTTCACACAAGTTTTAGCATTCGTACATTTGGAATGAAAAAAACCCTCCAATTTCTGTTTTTGTTGTCATTACAGTGCAAGAGTTCTATTGTCATTACATTGCAAGGGTTCCATATTGCTAGAGTTTCGTACCTCCCTGACGTTTCTCGTAGGCAGCTCCTCCAGGCACTGACTCTTCCTTGTCCTCACAGCAGCCAACTGACTCCAGCTCCCCTCAGCCAACCAATCCACTCTTTTATAACCCTCTTATGATTGGCTACAGGTGTGGCCTGTTAACATCAGGCCTGCTCCTAATCTCTAATAATTAGCTCAGCTGCAACTCTGTAAGGGGATAAGATTACATTCTATACTTCCTTTATTTACTTATATTCTATCCCCCTACATGTTTGCCTTCTAAACTGCTAAAAATGCAATTTTTCTTCAGAACACCTAATCATAAATATGCAGATAAGTGTGTATGTAAAAATATTTATTGTCCATTTATATGTATTTGCTAACATATCTTGAAGCCTCCAAATACTCGTGGTTCTGAAGAGGTAAGAGAACACAGCAGCTTCATATTTAAGTACTATACCACAGAAATACAAATCACATAGTTAATTCTCAGTGTTTATTATTTATTTATCTCACTGACATTTCAGCTTTCTCATAATACAAACTGTATTTTAAATCAGTTCCTGTGCCACGGGTTTCCTATACTCGTGATGCCGACTAGTGTGACAAGAGCTACAGCCACAGCTCATACAGACAGCAGAAAAGTGACAGAATATTTTCAGCTGAAAATAAAGACCTGCATTACTTCATTGCTAAATCACATGCCACCACAGTACATACTATTAGACTACATCTAAGGGACTTCAGTAGCTCAAATCAACTGCTCTGTCAAAGACTTTGTAAACTTTCAAGATGTAAAAAACAAAGTAATAATAATTCCACCAGTTTGGATTGTTTTCTTCTATGCACACAGGATACATTTATGTAAGCACGTATAATCCATCTGAGACATAAAATATATACCAAAAGGAAATTTAAAGTTTCAGATTTTTATGTACAAAGAATACAGATCACAGGACAAAACAGAAGGAACAACAGATTTCTGTAGTTTCCCATCATCTGTGAACAGAGCACCAGGACACATACATGATATTAATCACCCAGGACTCCACAGATTGCATCAGCAGAATTACATATGGAATCCACAACTATTATTATACTTTGATGCTAAAGTTAGACTCCACACAGCACTGAGAGGACAAGTTCAGTTCCCTTTTCACTTCAAAAGTGGTACAGCCTCAGATGGTACTCTTTCTCCCTTCTAGAAAGATAACTGTGTCCAGATTGTATGTCAATTCCAAACTCCACATTAAAAGTGTGATTTTCAGCAACATCAGTAATTTTTAATTTTTTTTTCAGTGGTATAACTGATTCCATATAGAAATAGCAAGAAGGAACACAAAGCAGACTGTGGAAAATTCTGCTTGCATTTCAACCGTAAATCATGAAGGTCATGCTTGGTTTCGGGTCATGGGACAAACCTATCCTTGGGAAATATCTCAAAGAGAGCAAAGTAGCTCTGCCTTGGTCCAGCTCACTACAGGCACATCGCCTTTGGGCGTCTCTCCAGAGCAGCCATCGCCCCCAGCAATGAATGCTCACCAGCACGGCTCTCCACAGACTACACCATCAGGTGCCCAAGGGTAAGCAACCATACCTTCCTCTCTGTGCAGCATCACACCAGGGGTAATCAGCATTCAGCATTTATGCATAAGCAAGCAGCAACCAAGAAAGTGGCAGTAGTACTCAGTGCAAAAAAATAAAAAAAAAACAACCCCACCACAAAAAAAAAACGAAAAAAAACCAACAAACCCCAGAGCTGACACTAAATATCCAACTCTCTGTCCCATAACCATCTGTGCATTGCAACAGTAATTTCAAAGAAAAACGCCACACTTTTTACATGATCAAATCATATACTAACAAAAATATACAGCTCTGGAGACAAAAGAGGAAAAACAACCCAAAAACCCTATACCACCAAGAAAGAAAAAAACACAACCCAACCACAAAAGCAAAGAATCCTCTTTCTCAAAATATAGTCACAAGTCTAAGCTGTCTTAACTTTTAACCCATATTCTCCAGGGGATGGATGAAAAGCAGGAGGATAAATACATGTTGCCCAAGACATTTTAAAAATCTGTTATTGACACATTTACTGTCATACTACTATTCATGAAACATAAAGCCAGTTTCACCCTCATGGATTTTGAAGAGGAAAACACAGGTGATTTAAGTTAATTATTATATTGCTGAGTAATAAAAGTATTAAGGGAAGTAATGGCAAACACAGTTGTACATATTAGTTCTCACTGAAAATGAGAGGAAAAAAACCATTTATGACAATTATTACAACTGCATAAACATAAATCAAGGCAGGGGAAAAACCCCACATTGGTCAGTTCTAATTTTTAGTATCAGAAATTTGTAACTAATCCTTCAAGATAATGTATCAGTAATGCTACAGGCCTAGTGCTTTCTTCATCACACATAAAAGCACTGCCTTGATTGTGTAAGGTGCCAGACAGAGCACAAGGTAGCCCCCAACTCCAGCAACATTTTTCATGCTGTAACACCTTTGTCCAGCCCAGCCACAGCTTCCTCAGTTGTAAAACAGAGCAGCAACTCTACCAGAAGACAGTCATGTTCTTGGTGAGGGCACAATTCATCAAAACAGAGGGACACATCTAAAAGCAATGCTGCCACTAGCTCCTTCTTTCCCACCTTCGCCCCCACTCTCAGCTGACATGACTCTTGGTTCACAAGACTCTGATGTTGAACTGAATGCTTTGGAGAACTAAGGTCACCAAACGGGCAAATCTACAATTGACTTTTAAAAATAATTGGTTTTCAGCCAGATTAGTGAACTCTGCTTGCCCAGAGGCCAAATCACTGCTGGAACCAACACACAGAAGGGAAGATGAATAGCAGGAGAAGCACAGATGGAGACCGCTGCTTCCAGCACAGCAAGGTGCAGGGTTTGCTTAGAGTCTCATCAAAACCATAACTGGTGGACAAATTGGAGAACATGCAAGCTGCTGCCACTCCAGAACTGAAAAACTTCCCAGAACGTTTCCCATTCTTCATTAGTGGCATGAATTTTTAAAATTATGTAAGACAACACTTTAGATTGGTGTGTCAAGATAGAGACGTCAAGAATTCATCAGCAAGAGCTGGCAGAATGATGTTCTCTGGCTCTGTAACCATTTCATTTTTCCTGTAATTCTGAAATTGTCTCAGGACTCGTCTACTGTTGACAGAGATATCTATACATTTTCTCATTAAACTTTACTAGGTTCAATCTTTAATGTAGCTGTACTCCCAAAACAGTAAGTGAAACATAAAAAGAACTCTTCAAAAAAAAGGATATGAAGGGGCCACAGGAGGATTTTTATTTCTTAAAACACTCCTTTACTTTACAGATATACTCGAAGCAAGCTGAATTAACCCACGAGTGCTATTTATCTGTCAGATACAATGCCAACAGGCACTTTAACAAAGACCAGACAATCAGAGACCAGGTAGAATATGCTGTGATGACTTTCAGGACCTGGCTTCCATACAAATGAACATTCCAATCTGTACATGCATGGCCTCTGACAGCAGGCAGCACAGAAGTTATGTTTCAGTTACATTTTTATTTCCTGAGGAAAACAAAATAAAATTAGAATTAAACCTCCAAGATTTGCCTGCAGGGCCAGCAAAAGAGAAGCAGTATTCTGGACCCCTCTGCTAAGCCAATGGAGAGCACATACTCCTACATACATCTAGGAATAGCTCGGCATAGTCTCTACAGACAACATTTTCTTTTTCTTTAAGGAAGCTGATCTCTTCAAAGTAATTAAAAGCTACCAGTATTACTGAGCAACACCTTAACTCCACTTACATCCAGGCCATTAGTTTCCTTTTCTGGACAATACATCATTTCCATTACATAGAGGACTCCCTTGCAGTACAGTACAATGGATCTTCTCCAGTCCTGCTAATTTGTTTTCTACAGGCAGACAGTAATTTATACCTGACATGAATATTTCTGTTGAGTTATCCTATGCTAAGTTTCTGCTCAGAACACATTTGTACAGCTGAGACTTATCAGTCCCTGAAGACAGGAATTCCAGTAGACATATTTAACTTGAGATGGTAAAAGAAACAGGGGGTTTCAGCTACTTAAAATTATCAAAAACTTTTATGGTAACAATATAAAAAGAAATGGACAGTTCAAGGTAAACCATTATCTACAATTGCTTCCATATATGTCCTATCTTTATGACTGCAAGCTGCAACATTTTTAAAGTACTTTCACTGATAGTGCTTATCTCAGCCTTCACTTTAAAAGCTTTTTTCTTTCTTTTATATTATTTCTTCCAATGAAGTATTCTTCAAACTACAGATCAAACTGCTTCATTTTGACTTTGTTCCAATGATTTTTCACCACCAGCTACCTATTCATAATCCCAACTACCTTCTAGTATCAGAACCACAAACAAAAAGATTCCATAAACTATGATGCTTAGAAGGCAAGGCTAAAGGAACTTCCTCATTTTGTGCAATTATTTGGCACCCACAAACAGACCTGAAGATCAGACCAAGTACACAGCAGTGTCCACACATCCCCCACTGCAGGTCCAAGCTCACAGGAAGCCAGTCCTCAGGCTCTGGCACCCAAAGCCCGTGATGGGGATTTTGTGCATGGGAAGAGAAAGGCACTTCACAGCAGGATCAAAGTCTTCACCCACACTTTTAAGAGCTGACCAGAATTAGCAAACTTCTAATGCACCAAAAAGAGGCTGATCTTAAACCCAAATCCTCTGCACAAGGTACCAGTTCCGTGGTTCCCACAACCAAACAACAAATATTATTTACTTGAGAAGAGCTGACAATGTTCCATTCTTCTAGGCTAAGACAGAGCAGCATTAACAGGGGGTCAGCACCACTCTACACACCCATCAGAAGCTGCAGAGCAGGCTAAGCTGCTCCTCCTGGGTCAGAGGGTCAAAATCCACACCCAGCTTCTCCCAGCCAGGAACAAGAGATTCACTCTTCCAGAAGTCACTGAGAAGCATGGGACAGCACAACCTGTCGTGCAGCAAAGGAGAACCACCTTCCCAATGCTGTTTCATTCATTTGGATATTTGGTGGAGAAAGTTGCTAAATCCTCCACTGAGGTCCAGCCTCATGCATACCTTGGATGACCCTCCCTGTTGGACATCAAGTTGCCTTGCTCTGTAATTAGAACAGATTCTTCTCTGAAGCTCCTACAATAGCCACTGGTGCAGTAGTTTCATCAGTACATAAGCACATGCTGATTTTTAATAGAATTTAGGCACTCACAAACTTTTACCCTGAAGGAACAAGATGAACAGACCAAGCACATCAGCCATGCAACAAGGAACGCAGCTGCACAAGAGCAGAGGAGTGTCCTCCAAGTCTTTCACTAACAGAGGAAAACAAAGAAAGGGAGATGGCAAGCAGGAGCAGTTACCTTTAGGGACAGGAAGAACAGCAGCGCAGTATAACCTCCTCTCTAAAAAGAAAAATGATGGACAAAGGAAGGGAAAAGAGCACTAGATGGATAAACATGAGGACAAGAACAGAATATACAATGTAAAACATGATGGGCAAAAGAAAGAAAAACAGGCTACGAGATGGAGAGATAAAATATAAAAGAAATGGTGTACACTTCAATTACTCTTTCAGTACAGAAAATTATAAAGCACATTAAGAATCTTCAGAATACTCCTCTCATGAAAAAAAAGTCCTTTCAGTTGCTGTTGTTTTATTAAGTGTAGCGCAGTTTTTTTTCCTGCTTCTGCTTATATAGAAATTGTTAGATCAGAAAATTGAGTGAGTTAGCCACTATCAGGAAGTAAAATTAAATCATTGAGACAAGCGGTATCTATTGATTTTACAAGTTTTTAAATAGCAAGAGCATCTTGCATATGCATACTCATGAGCAAGAGACTAGAATGAAATGAGACACAAAAAGGTGAGCGAGTGAACCATAAAAAGGAACTGTCAGACAAATATAAGACACTAGTATGACGATGAGCCAGACACAGAGATAACAAATATATTCAAAGAAATTAGAAAACAAAAAATTCAGAAAAATGCAGAATATCAAGTTACACAAGCTGTAATGTTTGTGCTTCTACAATACACATATCTGACAATGTCCTGTATTTACAAGCATAACAAAATGGTGATGGGAATGGCAGGAATACTTTCATTATACCAGTATTTCTGGCTATTCTGAGTTTTAGCAAACCAGTAGCAAGACACAAAGAGAAAATAACATCTACTATACTCATGCTCCAGCTCTGCAGGAGCATGGAAGTCCTCTCTCCATAGAGGTTGCTGCTTTACTTGAAGAACAGTTTCTTTAAAGTACTTCCCATTGCTGGTTACTACAGCAACCTCAGTGGAAGGGATAAAACCCCACAGCAAGAGAGATTTGTACTATCCTTGAGAAGTTCCTGCTTTTTCCAACCCCTACTGGACAGTAGCAAATTAAAGCTGATGATTGCTTTTAAAGCCTTAAGCTGGTTTTACTCCCTCCGCCATTACCCTCACCTAGAAGTGGAGCAGCACTCTGGGTCCAGCACACTTTTGTATTTTCTGCTCTCCGGTTAGTAAGCATCTTGTTTTCTTCCAGCTTCTTTGGCTGTTTTCCCACCAGATGCATACACATATAATAATCATAAGAATTCCCTAAAAATGTTAGTCTGAGTATTCATGAGGAGTAACAGTTGGACACAATGATCTTAAAGATCTTTTCCAACATAAATTATTCTCTTTTTTTTTCATCCCTGTTTGTCTCTCATGTCTTCATTCAGTTCCAGCCAAAAAAAGATTCAGAACGGTAACACTACCTTTCCTAAACACTTGGCAAGGATTCTTCCTTCAACAACTCTCCCTCATTAGATGCACCAGGTTCACTTCACATCAGAAGTTGCAGGGACAAAAAGCTGCACAGCCTCAAGAAACTGCCAAGGAAGGAGGGAGAGTAACACAGGACTGAGCTGTCATTTCCCACCACTCTCCACACAGTGACACAACGTGCCAGAGGGCTCGGGCACATCTGCCCCAGCCAGAGGATACTCTCTCTTCAGACCCAGTATTTCCTGTTAAGGAACACTAACACACTCAAATACTCTAAACACTTGAGTATGTAGCAACTTCTGAGCAGGTGAGGCTGGGGTATCAGGTTTCCATGGAGCTCCTAGAATATGGGAACTTAGTCTCACATGGCAGTTAGTTTGCCATTTGTATGCTTCTTATAGTTTAGTTTGAAAGTCCTTCCATATTAGCTTAAAGGGCATTTTCAAGAGCATCCAGCCATTCAGACACATCCCACTGCAAGCTAGAGACACATTTAGTTGCCTCATTCCATTTGAAAATTCCTACCTTTTACATTATTTTTGTGATCATAGTCTAAGTCTCTTTACCCCCAATGTCAGGCATCTAATCCACAAATCAGGTGGGAACCCAAGGTGTCCCAGACTCTCACTACAGGCAATTTACACTGGAACAGGCATCTCTGGAGGTTGTCACAGACCACACAAGATCTAGAAGGGCTTTTTAGATCTCCCTTGCCCACAGCACTGTGCTGGCTACACATTTACCTGAGCACAGTACCCCCACCAGGTGTTAAATGAAATAAGCCTAGGTCACCTTCCCTTACTGATGTATTTCATATCCACCTACACACCTTCATGAATGAGCACATACGAATACATACATACACATGCACTTACACATTCCTCAGCAAAACTGTTCTTGATAATCTTGCACTCAAGCAGTAAACTGCTTTAGCAAAGAAATTAGCTGATACAAGCCAAGACAGACATTTCTTCCACCCACCTTTACAGAACCTCTAAGCCTTTAGAGTGAGTGAGGGCGCTTCTCCCAGAAGACTTTTACACTGGCATAGCTAGGGTGACACAAAGCAGAGGAATAATCCCAATTAGGTTAAAAAATATTTTCTAGAAAAAGTAGCTACCATAGATTAAAGAGAGTGACAGATCTGTAGCTTTGCCAATCACTCATGAATTTGGCAGCACCTTCCTAATGATTGCTTCTGCTTGCTTTCCTGAGCTGCCAGCGCAGCCAAAACCTAACAAGCACCTGCTTCCAAGCAGGGAGAGCTTTAGTAAAGAAGGAGTCAGAAGAATGATTTCATGCTTTTGCCTACTACTTCCCAGACAAGGGGATTTACAAGGTAGCATGGCTCTCACACAGTTACCAATCACAGATATGCTTTTGGCAATGTGGAATCTAGCAATTAGGAATCGGCCAAAAATACTGGTTTGCTTCTGTTTTTAACATCAAAAACTGGCACTCTGCCCTGCCATTACAGCAGGCTGCACCAAGACGAGACAAGAGGGTCCTCTGCATTCCACCCTGTTCTGTCCACTCACGCTGTATTTACCAGACCTCATGCAGATTGTACTGCAAAGTTGAGTTCTGTATTTCTACTTAAAATATTGGTCATGTTTTTGTGGGGCACTCACACACCATCAGGTAGACAGATGGAACCACAGTCTGTTGAAAAGAAACAAACACAGATCAATAACTACAGTCTGATTTGTGTGCTTTAAATATTGTCAAAACATGCAGGAGGAAAAGGCTGGTGGACTTCACAGGACAGAAATCTCAATGCACTCCGATACTCCATAGAGGGACGTAGCATCCACAAGAGTTAACTACACTGGGAGATGTGTCTGCAGGCAGACAAGTAAATAAATAAATAAGGATGGGGAGCATTTCACATTCTTTCAACCATTTATATTTAATGATCTCTATACAACATAGTCTACAGTTCTCCCTATAAAAGAGCCATGCAACATGTGAATGAGAACAGGAATGCATAAACACCGAGATCAAACCCTAAGTCCTCTGGCTTTAAATTGAAAATAACAGTCCTTTCCCTATTGATTTTTTCCCTCCTCTTTCATTTGTGAAAAATTGATTTTTCTAGGCTGTGTTTGCTGAAGTGTCCACACCTGCAGCTCACTGCTTGCTTTAATCTTTGTATTTGTTCATCCCTACTTCCAAGTAAGCCATGTCAAATAAGCACCTGAGAGCCCCAGTTCCACACTCACCAGTGGTCTTAACAAGTCTCAGAAATCCTATCCCTCACACATTATGATTGAAAGATGAGAAAGCTGCTCCTGCCTTCCAGAAGGATGCTCAGAGGCCATTCCTGTAGCTGGAGACCCTCAGGAAAAAGCTGTATCGCGTATTTTTGCAGGACATCTCAGGCAGCACAGACACCAGAGAAAAATGCAACAGAATCCCATGCTGCTCTCCCAGCAGCTCCTGAGAAAGACAGCAGAGCAGTAACTCCAGACTTGCCATGTCTGAACATCCTCAGGAAATCTGGCACAAAAAAAGGGAAGCCTTGGAAGAACAGAGAATTTTAGGAGATCCAGATGAAAAGACAGAAAGTACTCATACAATAAAGCCCGCACCACAGCTACTGCCTGTTTCTCTCTCTCTCCGATGCATTTAACAAAGGAGCTCATACCACAGTTTGCCAACCTACTCAGTTCCTCTGCAGACAGCTGGACTAGCTGGAAAAATGCCAGACAATGCAAGTCCTTCAAATCCTGTGGCTATACGACTTCAAAATTGTAACATACATTTTTATTTTTCTTTTTCTAAAGGGAAGAAAGTTTAACTGAAATTTTCTAGTAAAAGTGATTTGGGGATTAATCCAAATAATAATTAAAAAACTGTAACAATTGAGGCTAAATCTGTACTGCTTATGAAACACTTGGATTTTAGCATGAATCCTTCCTACAGAAAAAAGGAGCTCTTAACTCTCAGACCAGGCCAGTCCGTGCAGCATTTGTGACGTATGCACATGTCTGCTCTGAACATGTATGGCTTATTTCACTTTTGACCTGAACTAAGACTTGCAGATGTGAGAGGCATTAATCCACTTGGGCAATCAATCTCTTTCGTGCTACAAAAACCTGCACGTAGCACAAAAAAACCCAGTAATTTGCATGTAATAGTTAACTGAATTTTAAGGTATTTTAAAGGAAATTTAAGGTAATTAGCGATGCTGCAAGCCTATGCATTTGAAATCCTCAAACACACTCCTATTCCAATATTCTGAGCATTAACTTTTGGGGGGGTTGACTTAAGTCAAATTATTTTAAACCATTCATGACACTTTCTGCTTTTGCCTTGCCCTTTGGTCCAAGGCACAAACAGAACACAAATTATGGTGTAAGCCAACAATTATACAGTTCTACAGCTCATTTATCAGATGGGCAAGAAAGTCCAAATGATTATGACACATTAAGCAAGATACACAAATTATAAAATACATCTAAAGCTCCAAGTATCTATTTACTATAAAACACATCCTGCTTGCAGGAGATAGGGGAATAGTAAAGAATGAAATTAACTGACTCCAGGTGCCAAAAGGGACAGAGACCCCAAGTGAGGGGACATGGGGGAATGGTCCTCTATAAGGTTACATCCTAAATTAACAGCATGCACATGGCACATTGCACTGTGACCCCCAGAGACATCCTCCAGTACACAGCAAGGTAAGGGGTGAATTGCTTTTGTATAGCTACATCCTATTTGGTTGATCTTCTATGCAGCAGCAATTCCCAAGGAAAAAAACACAGCACAAGTTCTGCCACAGTACTGTTCATTAAAAAACTGAAGTGTTTCACCCTGTGCAGAGATAAATGATTCATCCGTGTGCCCTGAGGAATATCCAGGCCAAATAAAGATGCCAGAAAAGAGACAATCCCTCCACAAACCAAGTTCAGCGTAAATAAATGAAGTGAGACTTCTCACCTTTCTGAGAAGGGTTCCAAGAAGCTTTCTTAAGTAAATTTGGGTCTGCTCTAAACTTCAGAAAATTTAGTGTGCAAGAAATCTTTCATCAAAACAAGTGAGAACAAGAGTCATATCACAGGACTCTACAGCAAAAGAAACAACTTTTTACCAATCTTTAAGCAGTTGAGCTTCACTGCACGTAAGCTCTAAATGCCAAACCATCCTAATCAGTTTAGCAACCCTAAGTTTCAAATACATTCAAGAGAGACAGAAGAGCTGAACTTCCCCTGCAGATGTGTCCATCTCAGGAGATAGCTTCCAACAGAGACCACCTCTGCACCAGCAGGTTGGCCTGGACTATCAGTTCACCCTGGCTCCCAGGAGAACCACAGTGCATGTAAACCAGGCTGCTTCTGGAAGAAGCTAAAGCAGAAGCCCCTCTTCAGCAGCACAAAAAATGTACTCCAAACCCCAACAAGGTAATAAGGGCCTGCAATAACAACTGCTCCCCTCTTTTACATCTGCTGCTGCACAGCTCAGGAGCTCTACCTGCTCATGTAGACATGGCCTCCAGCACATAGTTAGGAAAAACAAGTCTAAATCTGGTAATTTCAAGGTCCTGCAACCACTTTAAATCCCTTTTAAAAAGAAGACATGCTGCTGACATAAGACATATAGTTCTTCAGTATTACTAGATCAGTATTTGTTGGATGTTTGATGGTTCCCCTTACTCTGCTTGGCTCCTGCTGCTTCTTTGAATCACCCTTCCTTATTTTCCAGTTCTTACTCATCACCTCCCAGCTCTGAAATATTTATCACATCCCCCAAAAATGGCTGAGAAAAAGAATCACAACTAACCTATGTTGAATTCTGAAAGCCAAAACATAAAATATATCAAGAGCAAAAGGTAAGCTGCTCTCAAAAGACTAATTTTGAATTTTAAAGACTGAAAACCCTTCTATATAGTGTCATTTTTTGCTAAGATAATTATCTTTAAATATAAAGCATTAAATATATGTAATTTATATAAATCATATATTTATATAAGAAAGATATCAACCCTGCATGAGATCACCTTCATGCAATGATCTCCAAATTTAGTTAAATTACGAAAGTAATAATATCCAGTGCATTAACATTTCAAATTACTAAAGCACACAGTGAAGTGTAGAAGCGCTGAGCAGTTCAGCAGCTTTCTATAGGAAGCCTGTCACAGAAGGAAGAATGCATTGCTAGCCTTCCAGCTTCTTGTCTGGAATCAAAAACACAGTTTCAGACTTCTGCCAGCTGAAAACTGAGCTGCTTTGAAATCAAAAATGCCACTGTCTTGAGAAATACTAGGTAAAAACCAAATCCAGGAAATACTTTGGCATTAAGAAGCCAAATCTTTGTCACAGAAATTTTAGATTATTATCCTGTAAGGGGTTTCACAACTGCAGAGATCAATGTACTAAAAGGAAAGCCTCTCTTACAACATACTCGTATTTTTTGGTGTATGACTTGTTCTAAATAAGAAAAAAATGTGAGAATTTCCAAAAGGGTTTCATGCATTGTTAGTACATTTTAAATGTTTGCCTCAGGCAGGAAAAAAGAAGATCAAGCAGTTATAGAACAATCTCAAGTCCGCTGACCATAAAGAAAGCAAAATGTAAAAGGTACAAGTATATTTAAACAAATAGAATGAATTCAGGTCCTTTGCTCTACAGTGTCTGAGCATCTTCTAAAAGGATGCAAAGAAACATAATTAATAGATGTCATCTTAGGCTCAGTCTATCAAATCTCTCCTGGGAAAAATCACATATGCACTGCAGTGTTTGAGGGATTTGGAGTTTTTTCATTCTTTTTGTGCCTCACATGCATCTGCACATTTGTTTATCCTTAGTCATGAGAACATGGATGATTTGATAATGGCCTCAGGGAAGACAGAGCAGCAAGATCTAGATGAGTCTAAGCATCATTAAGGAAATAGATGGTCTGTAGCGAGAAATTGAGAAAAGTCAAAAAGAAGAAAACATAAGCTACAACTCACTTTATCCAACATGTCTTGCCATGTAAAAATTAACACACACTATGCGCATCTTCAATTTTCTAAATAACTACAAAAAATGATTATATTGGGGAAGATCAAATTTCTCAAGGTTTTCTGTCATAAGGTACAGACCTCAAACATGCTCGTTTCATTTCAATCACCTCTCACCATAAAAGCAGTTTTCCTTTTTTTTCCTTAATACTTTAAGGCAATTACAACTTGAGTATCTGGAAATGCAGCTCCAAGCTGCATAACTGCTTTCCATATACTGCACAAGGAATGCTCTGCCTCCCTCCTGTGCTCTTGCAGTTCCCAAAAGAACCCAAAGTTCCCACTCTTCGAGATCTATAAATGGACAAAAAAGTACCGAAGTCTCTTACTGTAACCCCACCACATTCAAACAGGAAACAGCACCAAAGAGGAAGACAAAGCTGCAAACTATTTGGTAACAACCACCTGAGAAGGTCACCCAGGCTTTATTTAATCTTTCAGGCACTGTAGGTAATTTTAAAATAACACAACTGTTAACTGGTTACCACATCACACACCCAAACACAAGGAGATATTTACAGTCACCAAGTAATATGAAGTTTAATGTCTCTCTCTTTAGAAGAGAAGATACTCAAAAAGGAAAGTGGGTAATATGATTAATGACAGGGTGTTAAATTGGACAGTCTAACCCTGGAGAACCCTGGAGTCACACAAGCTTTGCCGCCTTAATTCTCTTGCAGCCACTTCAGCAGGAAGCTCCTACCATTCAGCATTAGAGTTCCCACACTTACATTGTGCCTGGAAAGCAGAATTTGGTTTGGAAAAGACAAAGATTACAGCTTTCTGCCCAATTCTGAAGCACAGAAGAGGCAAAAATGTAACCATGTCCACAACTGAATTAATTCTACTCAATCATGACTTGCACCATCATCACCAAAACATCTTCAAAGATCTTCCCTTCTTCCTCTCCTCCTCCCTAAAAAAAGAAACTCAGATTTCACTTAAACGTCTGTGCTGGGAAACTCTCTTGAAGCACTATGCTTACTTCCCAGGGTTTCCCTTACTGTCATCAGATCACCTGCTCTTTGATTTGGCAAATGGATTGTACCTTTCTCATCCATGCACAGGCTCTTAAGATATAGCCCATTTCTGCTCTTAGACTTCAGGGAAAGTAAGGGAAGTCACTCTGAAATTCCAAAAATCAAATCTTGTCCTACCAGCCCATTTTTAAATCTTAGATCTCTGAGGCCCAATCCAAATATTTCTTCAATGTCTCTTGAAGCTAAATATCTAAATGGAAAGCACTGGACAGTTAGGTGGGAGCAGCCAAAACCAGAAGTTTATCATAGAACCTGACAAATTTCCCCTAGGAGGGAAAAAACCCCCTCTTGTGGGTGTCTGCTACTAAAGACTATGGGCTCATGCTCTCACAGGCAGCAATCATGTGTTCCAGCCAGGCCAGCAGCACACAGGGACTGTAAATCCCTTCCTTCCCACTGGAGGACCATGTCTAGAAATGCGACAGGGTGCAAGACCCCCACAGCATGCGTTGTGCCTGTCGCTCCCCACCACCATTCCCCACACCCACTTGCACTCCCCCATCTCTCAGACAGATGAGTCCTCTGGGCTGCTGGTTTCTCATCTGCCCTGATCCAAACACCCTCAGGTCTTTGCATTCAGTTACACATCCCTTGACTTGCACCACAGCAACAAGAAAGTAAACCCAGGCTTCTTTCACCAGATGAAGTGCTCCACCAAAACCCTGGTGCTGGGGGCAGACACGGGAATGGAAGAGCAAGGGTGTCCAATCTCCCATGCATCCCTGACTCCCTCACAGGGCTCTTTCAGGCTGCTGCAAACTCTATGGTCTCAACTTTGCCAACTCTGGAGTCCAAAGACAAAAGTCCAAACCCCAAGAACATTAAAAAAATGAAACAAAACCTGCATTGTCAGCCAGAATCTTCAGAAGAGGCTGGTCTTCTCAGAGCTTATGTATCCAACTGGAGATGTCCTAAAGTGGTTAGATTTTATATTTGCTATTCCTTTCAAAGCTAGTCTTTAAGGCTGGAAGCAAATTGTAAAATAAAATCTAAGACTCTTGTGCCTTTCAGAAAGTTTGGGAGTCAATGCAAAGCAGCACTCTGAACTTTAGCTCCTCCATGCAGACATTACAAGACTAATTTGTTGTAATAGATTTAATGGCATCACAGTCTCCTATGTATTTACACTGCTCTTTAATATTGAAGTTTTCCAACCCAGCAGCTTCAGATCTGTATCACAGGGGAGCAAAAGGCAAAAAACAAACAAACAAACAAACAAAAACCCCTCTACATAGTTTTAGGCACTTCCCGAGTCTGGTGAATTTACAAACACAAGAAAGCAGCCAGGAACTGTTCACTGAAATCCAAAGGCAAAACCCAAGCCAGCTGCAAAATTCATTTCTTAGCACACAAATTACAATGATCCTTGCTCTTCAGAGGACATCCAGGCATGTGTGGTTTGCACTGTGCTCTACAGTAAACAGTGATCTGGGAAAATTCATCAAGTCCAAAGCTCCCACACGGAAAATATCTTGTTAATAACAGTCTCAATGTGGTAAGGACTCTGGTTTGAGTAATTCTTCTCATCACAAGAGCAGAGGTATCAGAGAGGAAGAGAAAGGGGTTCTTACATATGCTGCTCCCCAGAGATTTACTACACAGTAAGTCAAACAAAAAGCCACATAAACAACCTGTGTAAGGAAATTTCACATTCCCTACAAAGACATCACAAGACAGGGGACTGGCATAAACACTTCTGCAACGCTCAAGACATTTTATGACATTACCACTACGTTTAACGAAGTTATTAGGAATCTAGACCACCCATAACTGCATGTTACTTGTGAATGCAGGGCAAGAGCAAAGTACCCGGTAAAAAGAGTCTTGATCTAGTTATTCAGTTACAAAATGAGGTGTAGACCAGCCAGATTCCACCTCTTTGTTCCTCCCTTCCCAGCTGGAGGGCCCACCTCATATGCCCAACCCACATGCCACAACAGTAATTCAAACCCAGCAGTGACCAAACCAAGCTCAAGTTTTCTTTTTCCTGACTCCTGAAGCAGGTAACACCACTGAAGTTCAAAACTAATCACATTTTGTCAAATTCCTCTCTGATGCAGAACACCAAGAAGCACCAATGAAGAACAAAACTATAAATATGCAGCAACTTTCTCTGAACACCCCCCACCTGTTCCCTTCTGCACTGATTTCATGCACTGTGCTTATGCAATTCATCACAAATAACCTTGTGGCAGGTTAGCTAAGGGTGGCAGGGGCAGGCTGCCCTAGTCCTGACTCCCTGGGAGGGCAAGCAAAGCCAGCAGAGATGCCCCAGGCACAGCAGAAGCAGCACAAGGCACTGAGTTTTGGCAACCAGGTACCCAGTCCTACAAGGATCAAGCTACAAAATACGAGAAATCTCACAGAAGTTGATACTGACGCAGAAGAAACAACAGTCAGGACTGAACCTGGTACCACAAAGACTCAGCATTCTTTTAAGCATTCACAGTAACACACCAGAGAAAGATACCCAAGACTTGAAAGAGTAAAGAGATTAATAGGCTGCAGAATGAAAAGCCAACAAAGAAAACAAAACTTCTTTTGAAAGTTGATTTATACCGCCTCTTATGTGGAATAATATAGCAGGTTAAAAGCAAAATCCATGCCTCCTTCATGGTAGAGAAACAGATTTGCAGTGGAAAAGCTTGGCCAAAAATTCTCCATTTATCTTTGGCAATTTAAACCATTTTCACATAAATGACGTTGAGAAGGCAAAACTGACTGACACTTTGTTTCACAACACATCAGCCAAAAATCCTGGCTCTTGTGCTTCATTTGTTATCACAGCCACAGACTAGGAAATTCACATCTGATGCTTTATGCATAAATATAATCCACCTACACTGCAAAACACATTGGGATAGAGTCAGCCTTAACTGAGGTATGTAACTTCCACGGATTTCCCCCTTCCCTTAAGACAGAAGAGCACATCCCTTGTACAAAATAATAACTACTGCAGAACTTGAGAAATTGTTTAACAGTTTTTCTATCTAAATTCCAAGTCAGGCTGCAAGTGAGATATATTTGTGTGGCAGTCAAATGATTAAGACATTGTATCTACAGTTGGGCTAACGCAGCCTATCATTCTCAGAAAGCATTTTAAAATAAAAACAAACCCATCTGATTTCTGCAACAGAACAAAACCTCTGACAGGAGAGGTCTTTTAAACCAATAGTGAGCAGCAGACTGTAAGGAGTTCATCTTTTCCACATCTACTGAAACAAACCAGAACTATGGTGGCTCTTCTTTTTCCCCACTCCTCCCACACATCAGCGTAATTCGTGTTTTGGAATTATTAGATCTTCAATCATTTTCTGTCTTACAACAACCATGCCAGGTGCAGAACCACAAATTTTTATTGTTATTGGGAGACAGAACTCATGTCTCCTTCACACGGTGTCTCCTGCTGGTATCTACTTTTTTTTTTACCCCGAGCTTTCAGCAGCCGTGGCTGCTATTCATAGCGAAAGCCACAGCGGAATCTTTCAAGGCCGCTGGCAGTTGTGGTTACTCGGCTCCTTACAAACACAGCGGCTCCCTGCCAAGGCTCCCTTGCTACATCAGGTTGAATCATGGCATCCCTCACCGCCGTGACCCCCGAACGCAGTCATGCCACAACTCTGTCTAGTTCCATTAACTACACTGCAGTGAGAGAGCACTTCTGTGCCTACCTCCAGAACAGCCTGCCCCTTCCCTAAGCCGGTCGAGAGACAGCCAGCACACTCCTTCAGGCTGCCTTCAGTTAATCGCATTTTCATGTTTCAGAAATAACGGTTCTCACTAATTGCCTGCAATATGAACTTCATGGTACACCTTTAAATATTCCGTAGTGGCAAATAGGTAATCCTCAAGGCAGGCTCCTATTCATCATTCACTCTTCTAACACTGCAGATACAAGCACAGGAAATAAAGCTCTTAGATTAAGTGGACAATAAAGAACAAAAGCAACTTCTTTTTAACTAGGTGAAAAAAAGGTGAATTAAAGGAACAAGCAGAGCATCTTATCACTCTTTGGTGATCCTGTAGCAGATACATTTATCGCACAGCAGGGCATTAAATGTGTTTTCCTATACACTGATAAATTATAAATTACGTGCGTCCTACTTCTAGTAGTACCACTTTTCTTATCTCTTCCAGGATTGAGTCAGTTAATAGAAACCTTAGCATTTCTGACCTTTTACTTCATCAAAAAAAAATTAACATTCTGCTGTTTAAATTAAGGATTCTGCCTGCAGCCCCTAACGGTCACTGTTTCAGCCACCCCCAGCAAGCCGCTCAGTAACAGCAGCTTGACACTGAAACAAATGCATGTGAGGCTGAGACCAGCTTCTTTAGATGACATATGCTGAGGTGCCCCTTCAACACTTCTAGCTGAGAAGTTTCCATCCCCTTCAGATCACTCCATCTACCAAAATCTTGACAGGGTTGAAACAGTGATGCTGTCAGTGAGCAAGAAAAAATTTCTGCTGCTCAGGGAGCAAAGGGAGGAAAAACAAACCCCACCCTCCCTCTCTAGCTTGCTGTGTGTCTGCACCTCCAGCTGCCTGGGTGCACTGTGTCAGTGGATGAAAACAGATGGGCTTGACAACTTCACTGGCTCTCTCAGAGAGACCAGTTGGCAGAGGCAGCAGTCCTGCTCCGGGTAGAAAAGGATAGTTTATTATTTCCTGTTCCCCAAGTCTGAATGTACACTTTCATTTTGACTACATGGGAAAAAAAAAATGTTTCTCTTTTGAACACATAATCTGAAAAATTCACACATCCACCTACTCCTGGCGAGTAAGAAAACTTCACCAGTGTAATCTGGTTCTGCAAAAATTAATCTTCTGTTTGAAACCTAAGACAACCTAAAAGACATGACTGCAGAGATAACCTCTCAAACACGAGGAAGTTTAAAGCAAAGCAATGAGCTACAGAAATGCTCCCACTAATTCTGTGCACCACTTTAGAGCAAAAGCGTTCCTGTCCAGAAAACCTGGGGACAACCCCAAAACTGACAAGCAAGCCCAACTTTCACACTTCTGCTATTCTGCCCTAACTTTAGGGTACTCTGGAGAAACTGACTAGAAAGACATGTAAAAAGCTACAGGGAGACACAAAAACAGAACAGTTAAGAAAAGCATGCAAGAGTGAACGTACCCAAAATACCTCCAATGGAACCAGAAGCAGTAGGAGATGGATGTTCAGCCTGCTAAACAGTACAAGATAATCCAGAAGATGATCTAAATCCAGTATACACTTTCTTAAACGCATATCAGCAAGTTCACCATAAGGGCATTTGTGGTAAGCTTTGCCCCAACAAGACTGTAAGCGAGTGGGCAATATTTTACAACCAATGCTTTACATTTCAATGCACAAACTAATGCAGAGTGCAAGTGCCTGTAATGCATCACAGCTTCACAGCCCTGCCTCCAGGCAGAGCCTGAAGAGTAACGCTGCCATAGTTCCATCTACCCCAACCACTTAAGCTTGCAGAGCTGTGTGTCAGACTTCAGCATCTCCCTTGTGCACCTCAAGATGCAGAGGAGCAACCTCATATTGTGTTTACAGGAGAGGTGGCATGGTCAACGCATTTGGGTTTTTTTGGCCTATAACCACTCCACATCTTTTAAGGATCAGATTACCAAAGATGTAAGTCATCCACATAAGATATTAACCCGAGCCCCGGTGTGGGTAGTCATGATGCACTGGCAGCAGCCATGGGTGTCAATCTTACAGGAGGTTTTGTAAGGCAAAAATGTTTGAACTGAGTAGATATGAAAAATCTATGCTAACTATTTCACTACCACCCAGGTCATTTTCCCACTCATCTCTCCACTTCAGATGCTTCAGAAACATTGCTAAAGCGGCTACGTCTTGGAGTTTATTCTCATTCATAGTCAAGATCACTGAGAAGCTTTTTGAAATTTTAACTCACGATTTATGTCCAGAAATAAACTAAAATATGAGTGGTTTGAATAGAAAAATTGGCTATGAGAAACCATGAAATAGGAAGGAACTGGACAAGGCACTAGTTTTAAGAGCAGCTGCGACATTCACGCCAGAAAGTCATCATGATGGCAGCAAGGCAGAGTGCCCTGGTCACCTGTCTCCTGGCTGCACAGGCCTTCACTTCCTCCCTACGAAAAAGGACCCTTTGCAAGAAGGCACTCCTAAGGAGACATTTCTACTTTTAATAAAACAACCATTGTTTACCCTAATGCTTCAGGGCTAGCTTGTGAGAGCAATCTTCTGCACAACTGTTAGCTGTCTTCTGTGAACACTCTCATAGATTGTATCACTGCTGTAAATACTTCTGAGAGTTTTGTACTTCAAAAGAAATTAATCCCAGCTGACAGCCCAAGAGCATCAGTGGAATTTTCAACAGCAATTATTTGGCAGGTTATTGCAGGTGAGAGTTCCTCAGAGTCAGGATGACCAGAGCCCAGAACACAACAGAACTGCTCAGTTGTCTTCAGCCCAATAGCACAGAACCACTGCAAGCCCAAGGTGAAAACTTTTTACAAAACCTAGGAAACACTACTAAAAAATCACTGGAAAGTTGCTGGGGAATGTTCCACTAAGGAGTCATTTCACACCTGTCAGGCCCATAGGCCTCTGAAAGGGCTCACTGGCACAAATTATTCAATCCCTGCACAACACTGCAACTGGGCCAGTGACTACTTGAGCTACGGGCCAGGAAAGTAAGCAATACTTCTTCCCAGGATACAGAGACTGTGCTGGAAATGCATCAACCTCCTAGCAAAGGAGAGAGGTCAACAGCAAGGTTCACAAGCCTTTCACAGCAGGGAAGAGAGGCAGAGCAGCAGCCAGGACACAATCCAGCTGCACGGAGTGAGAGCGCAGGAGAGGGGAGGAAGTTCCTCAGAGAGGCAGCAAGGCAGGCAGGCCAGAATGGTCAAGCCCACATACCAAACTCACCCTGGGCTCTGAGGAACACAAACCATGTACATCAGCCTTGAAGGAGCTGGGGGGAAGTGAAGATGGATCTCAGGGGGTCTCCTTCTCAAGCACAGGCCATGGTGCTCTGTGTGACAAAGTCCAGAAACTTCAGCCTCGGGAGAGGCTGTTGGCTCACCTCCTTCTCCAGCTGCGCATTCCAACCATCCCAAAGCTCTGCTGTTGGACACTTCTGCTTATATGTGAACTGTGAGTACTGATCCAGCCACTGCACCATGGTGATCCATCTTCTCCCTGCCACCTCAAACAGCCCAGCTGAATACAGGTGACATTGCACAGTGGAATAGATGGGCTGAAGGATCCCTGAACTCTCCTGGGAAAACTTGAGTTACATTTTTCATCTGAGCTTCAATGAATGAGTTTGCTGATACTACTATGTCCAGAATACCAAACTCACATGCGAATCGGCATTAACCTTCTGGGTACTTCAAGGAAGCCTCAACACAAATTATCACTTAATCAGTAGTCTAAAAATAACTGGGGTGGGGGGAGGGTCCAGCCACAGAGAAAATAAGCTATTAAGAAGAACAATGTTCAGCCAATCACCTCACATTCACTGCCCTTGGGAGAAGTCTCCCCTTTATAAGCTGCTCTTGGGAATAAAGGAAATTCATTAACTTGCCAAATAAACTTTTCAGAGGGAAGAGAGGAAGATGACAATTTCATGCCTCTTCCCCAGCCAAGACTGAATATACTTACAGGTGAGTGAAGGGAGTGAGGGAATAAACCTGATTTGCAAAGAGGTAGATCAGAAGTGGGGAAGAAATTCAGAGGAAAAATGAAGAAAAAAGCAAGTAATTTGTTTTGATTTTTTAATAGTTCCATTAAATCATGGAACAGAAGGACAGGAATTCAGAGTAAAAGGAAAGGAAAGAGTGACTAATGAGAAAATTTAGACATGCATGTTCACCTCAATGCCTGACTGATCTGATAACCATACCCTGCACATTATGTAAATCAAGTTTCCAAGAAACTTTACCTTTTACTCAGGCCTTGTTGTGGGGATATCTCAAATACCAAAACTATTGCACCCTCTTTGGGTTTTGTTACTCAATATTTTCTGAATCAGCCTCCTCAACTTTCACCCTCTCAGTCTGCAAGGTGACAGAATTACGGGGCACTTGGGAGAAAATAACCTAGAGAAAACATACAAAACACAAAGAACTTTAATTTCTTGGGGGACAAATAGAAGTATGAACACACAGCTCAAGAACCACCAGTGGAAGCATATTTATTACTTACATCTAAGGTTCATTCTTCAAGTCAAAATTAAGTAAACACCTAAGAGGTTAGAGACTTTCCTGGTGCACAGCACTTAACATCTCTTCCAATGTTTAATAGCACAAAGTACAGTGAGGGAGACCCACCACCAGCAGCACACCTTCCTGCAGTCTGCAGAGGAGTAACTGGGGAATTTGGCTCTGACTGATCAAAGCAGAATGCTGCCAAAAACTTAAGGACAGTAAGGACAATGAAGCGTGGTGATGGCAGAAGCTATAAAGAGGCATGTAAAGGGAGGAACTAGGCTGATGGGCAACACTCAAACTACCATGAATTGCTGCAGTACTATTAAGAAACTGCACTCAATTCATCTCTGGTTTATTTCCATCATGTTTTATCAACTTGTTCAAAGTGAGCATTAAAAGCTCTTTAGTACCTTGCTACATTTGTAACTGCTGAGCAGACATAATTGCCAAGTAAGAATCTATCTGGCCTGCTCATGCTCCAGACAGTGGAGGTCATGATCTGGAAAAGTCTGATCTTCAACTTACCTGAGTTTCTAACTTCAACTGAAGTTACACACGTCTAAGACAACTGAATGGCAAAGAAACATGGAGATGAGAATCAGAAATGCAGCAGAGCCTCACCTACTCTAAAATCTTTTTTACTTCTGAAACCATACATGAAATATTAGGAATTTATTTGCTCCATTTTTAAGTCATATATTTGAAAAACAGTTACCATTGGTGAAAATATAAGTGATCCCTGAAAAATACATGCTGGCCCTGGTATGCCCCATGCTGCCTCCTCTCTCCAGCCACTCCCTCCCACAAAGATGCATGAAAGCCCTATTCTGGGCTCCTTAAGGAAATTTTGTAAAGTTTTCTCTAAAAACAGTCCACAACCAACTTTCTTTTCCACTTCCAGCACAGCAGGATTCCATGTCAGTGCCCCAGCTGCTGTGTGAATCAGAGGTAAAGAAGTGAGCTTTGAAGCCTGGCTGTGCAAAGGCCATCCCACAGGATGCCGGAAGCTCCCGCATGCAAAGCACCAACACCCAACACCACAGAATTACAGGGACCAAACCATTCCAGCACAGCACAGAAAACGCCTCAGCTGAGGAACCAGTCCTGGGCAAGTCACTCTTCCCTGAAGCTCTCTCTCTACCTGCAGTAATGCATCAAAAAAAAAAAACCAAACAAAACCAAACAAAACAACAAAAAAAAAACCCAAAACCAAACAAACAAACAAAAAAACCCAAAAAACACAAGCACTCCTCCTCTGATGGCATTTTCAGCCTGAAATGACATGAAGCAACCTCATTTTTACATTTCTTGTTCAGCTATACATGTTATGGCATAAGAGTTAAGCACCATGTCAGTAGCTAGTGTCACTTGATAGCTGACTAAAGCTCTGTAAAGCATAAGGATTTCCATGATATTATCAACAACTGTCATAAACTTCCCAGACTCCTGCAAAAACCTCCCAGCTGCCATTAAACTGTTAGCATTGTCTTTTGCCTTCCACTTTCTTTTCTTCATCAAAGTTGCTGACCACACAGCATCACGTTTCACCTTTCTTACTCTCACAGCTCACACAGCAGTGCTGTGCTGGTAACCCTCTTTTCCACCCAAAACCCTCTTTTTCTGTGCACAGGGCTGCAAACCCAGCAGGTCCAGTCCTGCCTGCAAGCACCCTTCCCATGCACACAGCAGGTTAGAGCACCAAAATGAAAGGTGTGCCAAGAGCAAAGCAGCTGCCACAGGAAGAGGTGCACTCCACTTTCAGTGGCAGCAAAGCCCTTAACTCTGTGTGTCCTGTCTGCCCTCACCAGGCTCTGGCAGTCTGAAGTCTGTCTTTCAACTTTTACAGATGGGTGTAGGTTAACAGGTTGCTGGAGCGAGGGAGCAGTTTTGAGCACCCATCCTGAAGCCCAATTTCAGATTATGTCTATATCCAGAAGGACTTAAAATCTTTAAAAGTCACAGTAAAGACACAGACCAGAAGATATTCAACACACAGTAAGCGACAAAGTTGTCTCCTTGACAAATAAAAATTCTGAGCAAATATGACAGAAGAGAACACATGTATCCTTTGCTCTGAAATGGCCTGAATGTCAAGCAATAAGGAAAACAGGAGGAACAACAATGAAATGGCAACAACAAGGACAAGACGCGATTGGGGGGGGGTTAACCATCCAACCAACCAACCCCAACCATAAAGGGTTGCAAATGGTTTTAAAAGCTAAGGGAAAAGTGATTTTGTGGCATCTCAGATAGATTTGATGCAAGGAGCTGCCTTCTAAGTAGAGAGGAAGAACAAGAGGAGGTCAAGAAGAGCAAAGAGCCAGTGAGAGCAGTGAACCATCACTGCCACGAACAAGCTCCTTTGCTGCGCAAGCGCCAGTTGTACTGAAATGACACTTAGAAAACTGAGTAAAGTAGTTCATGTACAACACAGCAACAATCAAATGAAGAATGGCTGAAACACACAGAAAAGACCATCTTTATCTACATAAGTGCAGTACCTATAGAACACACATATATGTATCTACAAACACTACTTAGTGCATTTTGTAGTCATAAGAAGGGTTTGCCCACATTCAAACTTTCAGCATAATGCTGATGTGCTAAGGCCTGGGTTGTTTTTCCATTTGTCTTGACTTGTTTGTGGCTTTTTTTTTTTTTGTGATAAGTATCACCTCATGGCTCTCCTGCGTGTCTGCTTGCATCCATCTACTCCCCAGTATCTTACTCTAAAGACTCTTAAAAATTCCTTTGTGGAAAGCTTATAATAAGAGGATCTTAACCTATTACCTGTCTTGTACAAATAAAACAAATTAAATATTTGAAAATGGAACATTTAAAACACATTTATGGATAAAATTCTCCAACAGAACAAGAAAAGCACAGTTCAACTCTGTGACGATGCAGAACTGCTGATTAACTAACTGAATAGCTTTTGTGCTACCAAAGCAAATTACACAATTTACAGTCGCTGAGTCTGTGGACAGACCCAAATGAGGAGATCAGCTTCTCTTCAAAGGGACCACCCATGTACTCTTTGTTATTCTTCATGGCCTTCTGATCAGGCGCTACTGTTAGCAAAACTGAAGTGTGCTTTGAGTACTGATTTAATTACAAAAAATCTTGTACGAAAGATCTTGGCAAACAGGTTGATAATAGTATTCATACACTTTCTGAAATACTTACTGAAGAATAATCCATTTGGATGCACTGTAACTCTGATATAATTCAGTATGAAGACAGAAAAATTAGTTTTAAAACTTTACTTTTCTGATTTCAGTTTAACAGAATTCTGATGTACTAAACACAGACAGGGTTTTGTGTTCATATGGTTGGTACCTGAAGAGAAAGATCACAATTTTTCTTCCTGCCTTCATTCTAGTAGAAACACTGACAGAAATCCCATACTATCCAAATCCAGCCTCTCCAAGATTTCATCTCCTTGTCACTGCTATGCTACAATTTGCATGAGTTAAAACCTGAATCACATTTTCATCTGTCTGAAACCATTATCCTGGTAAAATACGTAAACCTTTAAAGCGACACAATGAAGAACATCTCATACCATTCAAAATCTGTACTGATCTGAAAATGATGGCAACACTTCTTGAGAAAAGGGTAGTTAATATCTCCTTTGTGTTGATATTAAACCAAGTTTTACACTTGTGAATACAAAGGCAAATGATGCAAAGGTAATAATTTCTTTGGTTGCCTCTCAATACCTCCCAAATGTGGAAGGGTAATAACTGTCTCCAGTTACTTACTCAGGCAAGAACTTTTAAGGAGAGCCCTCTATCAAGAATGCTTCTCATTAACATCCTATGCTTATTTATAAATACATACAACCCTCCCATTTTTCAAAACCTCAATATGAAGACTAACACCAGAATCTGCTCTGTTTCAAAAGCAGATGCACTTTTTTCAGTACCAATGGGTAAATTTTCAGGCTAATTTTACTCCTTCAGTAAATGTGCTGAAACTCTGCACCTCTAGTCTGTCTCAATCCAGTCTAATACAATCCCCAGTTTTAGTAGCTTTACAACAACACTCACCTCCCTCAAGTATTATCATCAATATTTAAACAAGAGAAAAATGAACACTGATACCATCTCCAGATTCACACAGACAACCTGTACCAGGGATTGAAAGGGAAAGCCCTTGCCTACATTACCACATTCCCCAGTCTTTATCTTTCTCTGTACACTACTGCATCAGCTAGAGAAGTTAGTCACTGAGAAGTGAATTTGGAGAAGGCTGTTGCCCAATTACCTGGTTAGATTTCAAAGCCCAAAAAATAAAGGACAGCATAACAACACTACAAAAAAAAAAAAAAAAAGAAAAGGAAATCATACACACAGAGCTTAATTAAGAGGGAACAGCTGGCAACAAGACTGGAGGGACTTTTAAGTGCTATGAAGAATATAAGTGCAAGCTTGAATTAATAGTTTCTTCTATGTATTATGCTTGAACAAGATGAACAATGCTGAGTTCCTGTATTTTCCTAATGAAGTTAGCTATTTTCTTAGACAGGGAAATGAAAGTAGACAATGCAGCAGTCTGTATTTAATTCCTTTGCTATCACCTGCATGTGAATGGAGGCCTCTATTTATCTGCTGTGCTTTTATTATGAAAAGGAAGCAAACAGAAGCTCAAATTGTCAAGTATTAAAAAGAAAAAAAAATAACCTTTTTTTTTTAAGCCCAAACAAAATCATAAAATACAAAAATCTGCATGAAGGAAAATTAGCTTAAGTATCTATGAAAAGAAGCAAAGAAGGCCCCAGAGTATCTACAAATGACAAGATTTTTCACTATCGGAAATCCAAACACTACAATGAAACTATACAGATACTTCAGTTTAGCTATAGTGACATTCAGGACACACCAAAGTAACAACCCAAGCAAAAAGCTGCTAGTGACAGAACTGAAAGTGAAACTCCACTGTGCAATGTCCCTGCTGCTTGCAAATTAAAAAACCCTTGACTTTTGAAAAGCACAGTTGTTTAAAAAAAATCCCTCAGTGGGCCATTTTAGATTTTGACATGAAGTGGTTTATTTCCCTGAATAGATACTCTTCTATCTACTGTGTAAACAGTGAAAACTTCACTCTTTAAACTTTCAGTAAATCCAATGTTAACACACTTTTTTTCCCCTATGCCACAGTTTCTGTATATTTGTACAGCATCTCAGCTCCAGCTGAGATGAACCTCTGGTTCAGAGAGGCATGCTCTCCAGTCCCCTGCAAGGATGAAGCTTCTGCTAATGAGTGGGAAGTGACATAGTCAGAAAAGAGCCAGATGCTATGCAGGTGCACAACTCTGGGCAAAGAGCTGCTCTTACAGCCAAACAACCTGGATGTACCCCTGCAGAAACACAGGCTCTTCAGCTGGGAATAACAAAGTCCACCAATGTATATTTTCAATATTCCCTGCTCACCAAAGCAGGTGGCACCCTAGCACTTTCAGGACAGTGCTTCCAGTAGTTTATCGCTTCTGAGCAGCACAACTTTATTCCCTCATTCCCTGCTATTTGGGGAGTGAATCTGGGTCTTGCTGCCCTTGCTCTGTTATCTCTTATTCTCCTAAACAGCCTGTTGGCAAGTGGGAACCCAACCAGTTCTCAGATTCACTAGGAAGATACAAGATGATGTGGTCCACCTACCTCCCACTGCCCCCTTACCGAAAGTCACTTTAGTCCTCCAGCAGCTCCCCTCTCAATTGCCCACCTTGATCCCCAACTCTCCCCTGTTTTAATTCAATTACTGATTAATTTCAGAAAAACAAAACACCTTTAACTCAGTAAGAAGCAGATGCTCCTCCTCCCTCCTCTCCATTCCCACCTCTATCTCACCCCCCACACATAGAAAAATACTCATAATGCTCCAATTAAGAGTACATTCTTAAGTCCTGTCCACAAAATCTCAACATTTATTAGTCTGAGACCACCACCATGACTAAGTAAGGCATGAACACTACAGTGTATGAACTGTCCCCTGTGTTGCAATGTGATTTTCTGAACAACATGCTCATTTGTACATTCTACAGTATTTCACAATACATATAATGTTTCATTTCAAAAAAGCTAGCCAAGTAAAAACATTTCCCATTTTGCAGAGACATAATTCTGCAGTTTGCTAACTAAAGAGGGTGTCTGGCAGTATCTCAGATTTGGGGTTGGTTTTTTTAAGAGTAAATGAAAAATGGGCTGTTTTAACTTGCCATTTGACAATTGAATCATTCTCCCTTAAACCTAGTAATTTTCATTCTCCCAGTAACTTTATTATTTACCTGTGCCCAGTCCAGTATATTGCTGTTTGGTGAATGTATTTTCAAGTCATACAGATCTGAGCCCAGATCAAGTACATCTGAAACAC
This sequence comes from Camarhynchus parvulus, assembly GCF_901933205.1. Lineage (NCBI taxonomy): Eukaryota > Metazoa > Chordata > Aves > Passeriformes > Thraupidae > Camarhynchus > Camarhynchus parvulus. The sequence goes on along the minus strand of NC_044571.1, from coordinate 50,238,914 downwards.
AAGTCCAGAATAATTAGTTCCTTACAGTCAGTGAGAATGACTCTTTGGGCTTTGCCAATTCTACCACAACTTCTCTTCCTCATCCTTTCCTCTTCTCAGAGGAAGCCATCTGCCACTGGCTCAAACCTCACACTCAGCAATGACAGCCTGGTGACAGACACAGTACTGAAGACATGAAACAGCCCTTTCTGATTTGAAGGACTTGGCGTCTCCAACTTACCTCCACACTAGCTCCTCCCATGTAGAATCACAGAATGGCTCAGATTGGAAGGGTCTTTGAAGATCAACTTCCCAGGTTCCAAACACCCCTGCCATGGGCAGGGACACTTGACTAAACCAAGTTGCTCAAAGCCCCATTCAACCTGGCCTTGAACACTTCAAATGGCTATTTCAGCTTCATCATGAAAAACATCTTATCATGGAGCTGAAAACAGAAGTCTTCATCTTCCTCTAGCAGAAATAGCTCTCCTTTCTTTCATAATTGGGTGACAGGTAACACAAGTGCTCTGTCCAGAAAGCTTTAACACCGTGTAGCTCTCATGCCTGGTAAGACAACTGGCGGACAGTCAGAGATTCACACACGTCACAGGCTGAAGGTAACCGAGAGAGATACTTACTTTCCACTTGAATTGATATTTCTCTTTATCTGTGCCTAATGTCATCTCTCACTTCTTTCATCACCTTATTCATAAAAGTCAATACAACCTAGAGTAAGAGCTGGTGTATCTGAGGACTGACACTGATGCTCGGCTGGAGCTGCTTTAGAGCCACCACAAAGACAAGAGGTGCTCTGCACCTCCAGTATTATACACGCAACAGCTAAATAAATATCACATAACTGTTTCTAAATCTACCTAGACATGATAAAAACAACAAGGATTCAAAAACTAAAAATAATATCAATATTCTGCCACAAAAACAGTGAATATATGAAGTTCCCTTGATGATTCTACAGGAGTGAGTTTTTGCAACTACCAATTTAATGGTGGACACCCTAGAAAAATCAGGAAAAAACAACAGGTCTAAGGGTGGTTTTTTTCCCAGCTTCTCCCTCAGAGGTTGCATACCTTCTATGGCTATGATTTAATCACTTAAAGTGAGTGATACTCAGAAGACATTCACCATATTATGAAATGAAAAAACCCAGAATAATGGAAGCAATATCACACTGCCATCTCATACATTTTTATCTTCTACTTTTGTATTCTAAGAATTCTCTATACATCTTCACTGCAGTTATTCCTTCGTCCTTCTAAGTTTAAGTTAGTGTCTTCTCTCCAGACTCCTCTGGAGGCATTTATCTTACAATCAATCCTGCAATATGAAACTCATTTTGTATTGGCACAATGGCTTCACATGAAAACAATCCTAATTTTAGCAGGATTCTTATGCTGTAAACCCTTGTTCCCACCTTGACTGACTTTGCAGCAATCCATGTTGTTTATTTGGTTACACAAAGAACTAGAGTTAATTTGATATCATTATCTTCCTGTGTTTGCCATCCTAAGCCTTCACATTCAATTTTTGAGGCATGGTTATGATCCTCAATGAACAATTCTGTATACCTGTTCTGACTTCAGCCATACACAACCCTACCTTCTGCTTCGATTATCTGCAGACTTTAACCAAACAAAAAAACACCCCACCCTAAAACTTAAGTGCTGCCATTTCTCAGTCTTCCCTCTGCAAACACCAAGAAAACTTTTTTGCAGTTTACTGTCCTCCCTTTCAGCGTAAAGCTTCAGCACACAAGTTACCAACAAGTCTCCATTGTTTTCTGGGATTTTGCAACATTGCCATTTTCCACGTTTTCTTTTCCACAGGTTCCTAATTCCCTCCTCCTGTTCATTAATCTTTCTGCCTCCTCACAGCCTCTTCCACTGTAATCCATAGCCATTACATGGGGTAAGTCAAGAGCAAGCTGCCCTGACCAGCTAGAACCAGCCTGAAAAACAATACAGATTAATCCTTCCTTAGCATCCAGACAGACAAACAGATAGCCTTCAGGATGTTAGACACTATTTACAGAACCACTGGGCAAAGCATTTCTGCTTAGTTCAACTGGCTGATGAGAAAAGACAGCTTGGCCCATGAAGGAAGGTTTCTGTGGTACCCTACCAGCTCTCAGTCCCTGGTCTCACAAGACACAGAGCTCACAGACACAGCCATCTTATCTGACACATTCACCCACAGGTTTCAGCAGTCCTTGCTTGCCCACACCACCAAGGCCTCTGAATATTGAGGACCGGATCCTTCCAAGCACCTGTGCAGACACCTGCCTGCATCCCACCTCCCACTTCCAGGATAAAATCCTCCTGCAACCCCAGATGAAGGCAGACCTAAGCTCATCCTGCCTTAATTAATATAGCTACATAAGGCCACCTACCATAATCACCTTTATAATCTCCAAGCAAAGCACAGCTCATAAGGAGTAAGGATGTCTTGTATAAAACGTGGAAGACATCTTGGGGGAAAAGAATCCAACAGCTTGAGACACAAAATCTTACCCCAGTCTAAAAGAGAGGCACAGACTTGCATGTTCATATTCTTTCAAATTACTTTATCTTTTCATCCTAATATACCACACCTTCTTTAAAACTCTGCCTTGCCACCTCCTCATGGCCATGAAACTACTAGCACTACAACCAGCAGACAAACACGTAGCTTTTCTGCAGGAAAACCCAAGATCTCACCTCATCTCTGCTCTGGAGATGTTCTCCTCCAGATTAAGAGCACATGGAATACAAGGCTTTCCCACTCTTAATTTGGGAATGGTCAGAGGTGTTCTCATGCCTCCAACCACCTGATTGCTCCTGCACAGCCATAGCTGTTTTGGGAGATGAACTAGGAAAGTAACACATGTTAAGAATAACTCAGTGAAACAGAAGAAGTTTGGGCAATTTCTTGACCCAATCCTGCTGACAGCAGAAGCTGTCTGAGTGACAGAGGGACACGCACCATAGGAGATGGGTGGTAACTGGAACCATATAAGCCAGTGCTGACATCAGAAGAACAAATTAAACCATGGCCAGCAGGACCTCAATTAGACTGACTGAACCAAGACCTGCTCCTCACTGAAGAGTACACAGAGGCAATCTTCACCCAGCAGTCAGCACTCACAACATGTATGCAACACTGCCGTATGCTTCTTCTCCCATATTGGTGCCCCTTTCCACCCCACTAGCATAAATCTAACACCAATTTCAAGATAACCTAACACTGTGCTCCAGGGATAAAGCAGCCTTCCATTAAAAAAAAAATTAACATGGCCAGCAAGACCAAATTATGACCAGAAGTCTTTAAAAGCAAGTGTATATGAAAATTCCTATACAATAAAAGATATCCAGTTAAATGGAATTTACTTAAGCTTATCACACAATCTCTTGCATGAACACAACAAGGAGCATTCAACTCCCTCCACAGTTTTAAAACATTTACAAGACATGAATGACAATTTACAGCATCTAGACTTCACCATGAAGAAAGTACTCTACATTGCACTCCATCAGTGGTAAGGCACTATCTGACTTTTAAGAGAAACCATTTTTTCATTTTGTCTGGAGTTGACCTGTTTAACAAAGGTGAAACTGGAGCCAGGGCTCCCAGTATCCCTTTTCAGAATCCCTTTTCCATTGAAACTCAGATTTTTTTTTCCCAGTTCTCCAGCATTCAGAATTGGCTATTACACCAAGAAATACAGAATTATTATAAATGTCATTCCTTGGACATGCAGTGACTTTCAACATGGCCAGAACTCTTTAGAGATATTAATTTAAAAGCCTGAACCAACAGTTTAGGATTTCCTCTAAGCTGCAGCTTTCTGAAGTCAATATTTGTAAATCATGTTTCATGTTTCCAAGGAAACCAAGTGGGTAATACCTCTTGCAAACAGCCTCCTTCAATACACTTTTCATGGCTACAAGGCTCACAGAAGTTATTCTGAGTCTGACAAAAAAGTTACGCTTTTCCTTATATCTTCCAAAAAAACATATCATCATGCATAGGCAACTGAAGTAATGTACACAGCAAGCATTTACACAAATCTCTCTGGACCCTGCCATCAGAAGCACACATCTTATAACCATTGTATTACTCAGCTTTTGTATGTATTTTTCCCAATGGTAGACCTAAAAGTGTCCTGAGTAAATAGCATTACATTCATTTTGCACGTGTAAAAATGAGGCACTTATTAAATGACTTCCAAATCATCAGTCAGTGTATCACTTACAGTGTGTATCTCACCACCCTCTCTAAAAACATTATTATGCATCTCATAGTAAAGTTCAAATATTAATGAAGATAGAAATCAAATCTAGGAACAGAGCAGCATATTGTAACTATGCTGCTTACTTGATCTTTTTTCTACTATTTTTCTTACTTGACAGATATTTACAACAATTTAAAGCATGACTGCTCACTGCAGCCTGCAGACATAAAATAATAAATGGTGAGGAGCAAAAATTAGTCAAAGTAATTTTGTTGATGGGATCTTTGGAAAATGCAAGACCATGAGCTAAGCAGCAATAACATAATATTGTTACCTGAAGAAGAAAGGAGGAAAAAGTAAAGTCTTAAATAGAAATAACAAATTTATGAATTCCACTTTGATAACTGTGAAGACTTAAAGCTTTAAAACAAAATGCCTGCAACAGTATTTTTGTGCTCTTGCACACTGAAGGCAGATCAAAGCAACACAGAAATTCATTTTCCTGTCTGTTAGAAGTTCTGTAAGACTTCTGTTTCCAAACAGCCAGGTAATGTGCTTTTACACGATATATTTAAAGAGCATTTTGTGTCCAAACATTCCTGTTGAAAAACAAAGATTCTGAAGCTTCACCAAAAGAATACAGACTGGAAAATACATATCACACCCTCTCATCTGCTCACATCTATCTACAATACACCTTCAGCAACTGTTTTACTACACAAAACATACCCAGAGCTCAATATGCTGCATTTTGCTTACTCAGAGAAACTCAACCCTGGTTAAGACATGGATGCTTTCTGGTGGGTCAGGGTAATCAAAGAAACAGCAGGTCTTCAAGAATCTCCTCTGGAAGTAATATGCACAGAATCAAACTCATGGGCTTTGGCTGTAGCAATTCACTGCATCCAGCACGAATCTGCAGCTTAGATAGACACATATTCAAGAACAGCACACAAAATAAAACCTAAAACCTCGAAGGAGAAGCCAGAACATTTATGACACTACAACAGAGGATTGTTCTAACAACAAAAATGAATCCATTGCACCAGAATCACTTAACACAACACACCAGACATCACACTAGGTGCATCAACTTCTTTGGTAAGCAATGAAAACCAGTGTCTGCCTTGCAGCAAGTCTCAAAGTTGTCTGCAGAATAAAAAACATCATTTCACAGCTCAGGACTGAGATGATAGTAATGGACAAGATGTTCAGGGGACAATAACCAGTGCTGCAATAAGAGAAATCCATGTAGCATGGTAAGTATACTCAGCAGCAAGTAGTTTTCAAAACACCTAAGTCAACACTGAGCAACAAAGGGCTTTCTTTCGCCACCATTTACTCATGAAATACACACCTTCACTTTTCTGGGACCATCTATGTCCTCTCCACAGCCCTAAATTTAGTAGCTTCTCTCCCCTGCATCCTGCCTTCATCCCAGAGAGGGGCAATGCACAGAGTCCAAGAGCACCACCGGGAAAGAGATGGGAAAGAACAGAAATATCTTCCCAAAATCCCGGAGGCAGAACAAACACAAGGACACATAGAAAAGGCAGACCACACCTAGACTGCAAGGAGAGGAAAGGACCCCCAGGACCCTCCTGCTGGATTGCAAGTAAAGTCATGGTCACCTCAAACCTCAGCTGTCCCAGTTACAGAAGAGCAGGACATGTAAAGCATCTGACAGCCTGACCTAAATGAAAGAAATGGAGTTGCTTTCCATGTAGCAACTTGTGAGGTACTACAAGCTTTTCCAAAGGTACAAGACACCAGCACTGGAGCCACCACGTGCAGCTCCAGCTGCCTATGGCAACAACCCAGAAACCAAGGGGTTACTGCTTCACTACACTGTTTTCAGGAACTGCTGCAATAAACCCTCAGCAGAAATTCAGGGCTCCAGGGACCTATAATACGCTATGTCATCTATAACACAAAAATGTAAATTAAGGTTTTTACATTTAGAATTGTGCAATAGAAACTAATTTTGCATTAAAAAACCTTAAAAGGGCTAACAGTCGTTGCATGGAGAAAGCAAGAACAACATTACTGGTGAAGAAATAGAAACACCTAAACATTCTACTTGAACAAAAAAATGGAATCAGTATTAGCCTTTGCAGGGAAAAGATTTTAAGCTAATGACCACAAATGCTTTAGGCTCACATTTCTTCTTTGCCACGCAAAGCACTGTACTCAGATGACAAAGTTCCAAAGTTCTGTGTCGAGACATTCATGAGCTTCATTCAGGAGCCTTGTACATCACTGCCAGATAGCACAGGGCTATTTCTTAATAAACTGGTGGTTCCTAAAGAACATAAAGATCATAAACAGTAGCAAGCTCAACAGAGGAAACTGAAAGCATCCCACTGGAAACCTCAAGAGACGCTGCACTGAAGAACAGTCTGTCAAGGAGGAGGAACTGGAGCAAATGCTGGGACTAACAAATCACCAAAAGTCACCTGGATCTTACAGAGGTGGTATCTTTCCTCACAGGCCAATTTGTTTCACAGTAGTAGTGCATGAGGTGACTGTAAAATTAGCTTTGTAATGTATTTTGTTTTCCTTTTTAAAAACCCAGATAAGTAAACACCCATTTGGACTTCTCTCATGAGCAGAAAGAGACAGTCCTTCATCAGAGAGTCTTCATCGTGCTGAGATGTATTTCCAGTGCTCTTTACCTGGTTCATTTTGCTCTCAGGCAGCTTGAAGCATTAATAAAACCTTTCCTCTGACCACCACTTTCCAGCTTCCTAACTTGCTGCACAAGGCTAGACTGCACAATGGTCCTTGTTTCCAGCCCTGATCCTTTTCACAGGATCTGCACTAGTTACGTCAATTTGCAAAAAGAAAGCAAACAGCCAACAAGCCTCCTTCTCCCTCTTTGAGGAAGAAGCAAATTACCTTTCCAGTTGTACTGCTCTTTGATAGCTCTGTGTCCTACATCATTTTGCCTGGCTCCATGACAAATACAAGTAGAAAGGAAGTTATCACACTGAATGAAACTACACAATGAAAAAACTGGCAAGCAAAACAATCTTGCTTTGGTCTTCAGTTGCTATTTCAAGAAGATCGGGAGAAGGCAGGGAAAAAAAAAGGAGAAAGGTGCACCTTTAGTTTCCTTGTAAAATAAGGTTACTTATGATCACAGTTTTAAAGTCAGAATATGCAGAAATTAAGTTTCATTTAGATAACTGTATCTCTTTGAAGACTGAGGAAGTAGAGCAGTGTATACTTAAGCATTGAGAAATGTCTCCAAAAAAAAGACAATATAATTAAAGTGAAAAGGTCTGGTTTGTTTGAGCACCAGCAGGGCTTCACAGATAAGATTACTGTTAAAGAGCAAAACTTCCCCAAGTTGAGCTCAGCAAAATCACCAAGTCCTCTTAGTAACTCTTTTCAAACCGGTATGATTAATGAAGAGCAGTTGCAGGGGAGAGGGAGTGGACTATCCCATCATTAAATTTGAAACGATCTCTAAAAGGAAGAAAGAAAAAACCCAAACCAAAACAGAGTAAGAGACTTAAAGGTCTGAGAAAGGCAGCACCAGGTAAGCACACCAAACACTGGAGGAGCCTGGGTGCTCCTGCTCAGCTGGTACCTTTGGCCAATGAGCATCCTATTTCATACTTTAGATAATACACTGAAAATAAATGCCCAAAAAGGCACCTGAGAACTGGGGTGTCAGTGTTATCAGCTGAGAATAAATCAAGTATTTGAAAAAATTATCTTCATATGCCGCTTCACAAAGCAAGAGCAGCTGGCCAATCCTTCCTTTTGACAATGTTTAGAAGGAGCAGGTTAACCAAGGCTGCTCCAAAACTTGTCTGGTAAAGAAATGGCTTTTTCCTGTAACACTATTATATGTTTCAATAAAAAAATTCTGACTCTTATTTAAATTTTTCACCAAAATTACATTTGAATTTATGAAACCAATTTACATCCCTTCTTCCATCAATACCCAAGCAGCATCCATTCGCTGTTGAAGTTTCAAAGAAACTACTTACCCTATAAAAAACACAGACTAAACAAAACTGAAACACAAACTAATCAATAAGCAAGTGCAGAACAGAATATCTTACTTCTCACAGCTTATTCAACCACCACAAATTACTGGATCATTCAGAAGTTGAAAAAAATCTATCATGAGCAAATTAAACTGGGTAAAGACATTTCTCTTACAGTATTTAAATATAAACAATATGCTGAAGGTGATAGTTACTAGTTCTAAAACTTCCCAGGATATTTTTAACAGAAATTTAGAATTTTTCTTAATAACAAAATACTATTTTTCCTTTATTCACCATAGAAGTTATTTATAACACTAATACATTTTATTAAGATATTTAAAGAAACCTGGCATATCAAAAAGAAATCAAGATATTATTAAAAGTTATTTTAATTATGTTTTCCACGTTTTATGAGTTTTAAGTACAGTTGACAAAGTCAATCATAAAACTGAACTACCTAGTAAATCAGAAACATGTCAGCTGTACCATAATATTAAACATCTGAAAATTCAAACACAGCAAATCAACATTAATTCCATGAACTTTTAAAATGTACAGGTATGCATACAATGCATTCTCTCAAACAGCAATTTGAGTATACTCTGTGTAAAGACTATTTTGTCTGCTGTGTATCAGCACACTAAGCATCACTTACCCAAAAGACAGCAGTAGGAATGGAAAATGAGTAAGAACTGCAGAAACCAAACAAGATTTAAACTGATTGTTTAAATCAAGTTTTCCTGTCCACTACTTTGAAGTCAAAATTATTTAAATCAACTCACTGTCTTTAACAGCCACAAAGTAAAACACTGTTCAATTATGCATATTCTGAAAATGAAGACAGAGAAGGAATTGACAGGAGACTGGCTGACCACTCATTTAAGAGACAGAAGCACAACAAGGTTAAGTGGCTGGAAGCCAAATATGTGGCTAAATTCAGGGAAGAAATAATGCATAGAGATTAGAGTAATTATAACCACTGGAACAGCTCACCAAAGACGACAGTTGATTGCCCACTGCGTAAAGTTTTTTACATTACAAACATCTACTCACAGAATGCTCCAGCACCAAGAGACCACGCACAGTTTGTGCAGGACAAGGTGATACTCTACTGATGGCATTATTGAAACTGAATTAGATGATCACAGCAGTCTCCTCTGATACACAAATCAATGAAACTACAATTTGATCCCATGAGAGATACTATAATATATATTTCTTCTTACTTCACCAAGTCCTGCCTCCAGTGAGTATACTGAATTTGACTTTTACACCTCCTGTGCTATCTGCTTAAATGCCAACCTGTCCACCACCAACTAAGACTCTGAACATATGTGGCTAAATTCCAATTTGTTCATCCAGGCAGAAATCCTTAAACGTCTTTGCAACTTGTATGTTGGTTAAATGTGGCTTTGTGGGTTCACTTCTTCTATGGCATTTCAGCACTGTCAAGACACTTTTAGGACATAATTTCTGTACTTGACACTGCTGCCAAACCTCAAGCTTCAAAAGAGCTGCAGTCTAGTCATTCAAATTTTAAACTGAAAACTCTATAATGTCTGTAAAATACTGACTGGAATTACTGTTTTAGATCATACCAAGTGATTGCCATAGCATGTGTCTCATTTCTGTTCTTTCCTTCAAAAATTACTGTTACAGAATCTTTGAGAGATTAGAATTTCTGGGTTTTCTGAACTAGTTCTAGCATTTTCTAATACAAGGAGAATATTTCCACTGATTATTTTCGTATTTCTAATACATTAGCAATACGAAAAGACTTTTCACACTAACCTCATGTTTCTATTTTTGATATCACAGTAATATGCAAGGAGTCAGATTGGGTATGGGAGTAACCCTAGCCCGCTCTGATCTCCTAAAAGACACTACGGCACCCGCAATCAAACGCAGGGAACACCTTCACCCCACCTTTCCCTCTCTCTGCCATGGAGAGCCATGCTTTCAGGAGGGCAGGCCTGCTCCAAGGGCTTGCCACGTAGGCACTGAACTACTGAGAATATAATCCTTATGCAAAGCAAGTAGCAATTTTAGCAAATACACACACACACACACACATATATATATAAAAATATAAATGTAATCTATAAAGGTTTCTTTGGTCAAATGTCTTGAAAACACAACTGTACAAGTAGAAACGTTAAGAAAAAACAGGGGCAGGGAGTAGTTAAAGTGGCTAAGGTTTTTGTTGAAGGGAAGCCACTTTCAAATAACCCAGCATCTAGAAAATGTGGCTGCTTATAAGAATTCAGCGGCTTTTTAATGAGAAAGTCATCAACAGAAGGTTACAGCAAGAGGAAGAGAGTAGCATCCCTCATCCAAAGAGAGGTTGAGCAGCGCTGCTGGCAAGAGGCAGAAAGCAGCACAATAATTAAACATACAAGGATGAGAACTGATGGATGGGAACATGCAGCATTCAACTGCACTCAGAATCCATCACAAGGAGAAACTTCCTTCTTTTACTTTAATTCCTCTTTTTTATTTCCTTTTTTGTTTAAGACAAGAAACAAAGATGTATCCATGAAAGCCACACAAGTGGAACTTCAGTAGTACTGGGGGGAGATGCGGGATCTGAAAGTACAATTATCTTTTATTTCTGTTGATGGACTTCAGGCTATCACCTCAAGAGAACTTGGGTATCAAACCACTCTGCACCTGATGCTGTCCCTACTATAGAAAATCCCAGCCTGGCTGGGTCTACGGGCTCTCACAATATAAGGGCTAAGTTAAACACCAAATAACTAAAGCCACAAGAAGAGCCCACAGAAACTGCTACTCCTTCTTCACCACCACCAAACCCTTCAGGGCCTCCAGTGCTTCTGCCAGGATCTGAGCACTGCAAGTGCTCTCTCACTTATTTTTTAACAAGTACAATGTACTCATTTACGTGTGAACTAAACATCTGAGACTTCCTGTATTGTCAGTGAACAGAGAGGTTTTCTGAAGGCCTTTTGACCATAAGAATTATTCTGGTGTTGTGATTTTAGTACACACTGCTGAGGCGAGGATGAGCTAAGCCCTTCTTTTTTGGAAAAGGAAAGTATTTTATTCAAACTCTCCACCAGAACTGACTTAGGCAGGTGTCTGTGATTGCTATCCATAGAGTTCAGTCTTCCATCCCTGCCTATCCCACATACTTCTTTAGCATTGCAATGCAGAAGAAATGCTGTGTTCCTAAGTGCAGCAACATGTGAAACCTAAAGGACAGCACATTTCCAGCGAGCACAAAATAAATCTTCTCAGATACTGGCTGGGATGCAAAGAAAAGAAAGTGCACTAAATCTCTTTTTTTTTTTTAAAGTTTATGATGTTTAATTGTTTGATGTGAATGTTGAAAACTTTCTCCCACTAAAGCCACAATAAAAAATTACAAATCTATCATCTTCTCAAAATAGGAGGTCTCCAAGTATTAAGATACACTCTTTCAAGATAGACATTTTATCCAAATGTTGATTTAGCTGAATATATATCTCAAAAGTAAAAGTGAAAATGGCAATGCTATCAGAAATAGCAGCCTCCAAATCTGCCTCCTAACTAGACCAATTCTGCATGCTCTCACTTTCAAAACCTCATTTTTTCCTTTCAAAATTGTGTAGAGCACTGTCTATGCAAAAGATTTCCTTGGCTAGATGGAACAAGTGAAAAATTAAGTCGCCTTGTAACTGCTACCAATTTATAGAAAGTGGAAAGGAATGTTTTTCTCTACTTTTTTTTTGTCTTAAGAAAAATCTTTTCATTTCCCACTTGGAATTTTCTTGCAACTGAAAGATTCTCTGAAAAAGAAACTGGAAGAGCTCCAACTACTGTCCAACACTTTAAAAGATTTTAAAGTGTCATCAATCACAGCTCTTTACATGCTCTTCTAGAGCACTGCCAACTTGTATTTGAAGACTAACTCAAAAGTGTTTCATGCCAGCATTAAACACTCAAAATAAAGACAGATACAAAACAACAAAAAAAATTTCTGTATTATCTGATTTTAAGTTAAGTCCTGCTCAGATTCCCATCAAATGTTACTACATAATACTAATAGTCATTATCTTCCCTTTTGTCTAGGAGGAATTGGCAATTTATATCATTAATCTTAAATATCTCAGTGGCTACCTCAGATGACAACATATTATTATGCCTGGTATAAAAGGTCCCTTCAATTCTTTGCAGACCATCTTGAAATGCTGATACCATGGGGAAAAAAAACAAAGGAATAATATCCATGGTAAATAACAAGTCACATGTATTCTTTGAAACTGATGTAACAAATTTCTAATACTACATATTCCAGTTAGCAAACTTCAATCATTTCAATAGAAATACTCAGTTTCTGGTTCTTCAAAGTCTGATTTGAAAGTATCTGAGAACACTGAGTATCTGAACCAGCCACTTCTGACAACTCTGGTAGTAAAAAAAATGCAAAAAAAAACAATTAGTACTTTTTCTGTAAAGAGTAGTCTTTTTGAAAATTTTTCCCTGAGGTATCCACAGAGTGAAATTGCTGGGTTACAGATACTTGCCTTTACCCCTGTCAATGGCAGCCTGTCAAGACTTGAACCAAGTATATGACAATTACCGATCACTCACGCTCAGGAAGGCTTCCAGAGCTCACTGATAGCATCTCCAGCTCTGCAAACGGACCTGACCTTATTTCCAGCTGGCCTGAGCTCTGCACACACCCCCTGCACCCACGCAGCCTGCCAGCATCACTGTGCTGCCCATGCTGCTGCCACGGACCTGTAAGGCTCCAGAACAGAGATGCAACACCACCAGCAGAAAAGCTCTTCTTGGACAAGGCAGAGAAAAAGAAATTATTTAGGCAGTCGGCAGGAGGATCAGCATTAGCACGCAAAACCTTGTGCTCTGTGCTGCTCTGACCACTGGACAACACCCCGCATTAATAGGGAATTAGGGTCACCGCTTGCCACCTTACAGAGAGGGTAACAAAGTGCCTGTCCCAGGTGACACATGACAAAATGAGACTAGAACTCGGGTCTCCCGACATGATACATCATCTGATTAATTATCCCCTTAGCAGCGCCGATGTCCAAGGTCATGCATTTGATTGTTCCATGTTTAAACAACGAGAACACACTCGCCCTACAGCCAGGCCAGGAACAAAGCTCGGGATTTCTGAGTCCCATCATTACTCTGCTATGTAGCAAATACCGTGCCAGCCATTAGCAAAGAGCACGCCTCATTCCCGTCCTGAAGGCTGGTTCACAGAGAGGACAAAAGCTTGCTACTGCTAACCAGACATTCCTTAACTCAAGTGGTGCTGGTCTGCGCTGCAACGCCCAACGCTGTTAATGCCACCCACAAAAGGATAAACACCATTGCACGTGAGGGCGTTTGTTACAAGAAACAAACAAAAAATATTTAAAACATTTCTATGTAAAAATAAACAAACCAGATTTAAAAAAAAAACACAGACATTACTAGGATTGCATTCAGAGGGTCAGAAATGTCAGCATGTGACAGTCTTGGCCAACTTTATTTAGTATCACTGAATATATACTTTTAATAGTCTTCAATCATAGCATCTCCCTTGATCCTGACAAACAGTTTTAGTTCCAATAAACCTTAAGCTTTTGCATCCTTGTGATTTTACTGAACTTTAAAAAAAAAATAAAAATCAGCAAGCCAACACTGAGGTAAGTCCTACCCTTGTAGCTGAGGCTGAAGGAACTCTTCTGGCACAAGACTTGATGTGTACAGATGCTGAGTGCATGAAGAAACAGACAGTATAAAGCCTACAGTCCCTGAATATATATCACATGACTTTACATATTCACTCCCAAGTTTTACCATGTATTTGAGAAACACTAGCATGCTACCATGCCATCCCAAAAATCCAAGTGATTACAGAAATAGCTACAGAACCAAGACACACCATAATTTGTATTTGTCTTCTCCAGATCAAAACACATCATTCTTCAGCAGACATAGATGCAAAAAAAAAAAGTATGTAATAACTCAATTTTGGTTTAGTCCCAAGTTTAGATAAGGCTTTCTAATTCATATGAAGAGCTATTACACTGAAGTCAAGAAAGTTCACAAAAGCTCAGTGTTACATACAGCATAGATACACTTTCTGGCAAGGTCATGCTCATTTTCCCTCTTCTTCCTATCTCTCAGCATTACTTTAAGAGCATTCTGCAGTCAAAAGGTAAATAGAACTAATTAAAGAACAGTCTAGCTTTTTCACATTGTAGAATCACAGAATGTTCTGACTTGGAAGGGACTGGCAAGATCATTGAGTCCAACTCTTAAATGAATGGCCCATACAGGGACAGAACCCACAGCCTTGGCATTTTTAGCACCATGCTCTGAGCAACTGAGCTCATCTCCTATAATCACTGCTTGGGAGCAAACAAGAGCACAGACTTCATATGAACTTCAACCCTATCAGTCACACCAAACTCTACAGAAGTATGAAAAAGTTCACATATTCAGGGCACAAAATCTAAGCGAACTTGCTGCACAGAAGATAGATTCAAAATGCAAACACAGCATGATTAGGGCTGGAATTTATATATATATATATAAAAAAACCAAAACTGACTTCACAACTTTCTTCAGATTGGTCCAATTTTACCCACTTTTGCAACAGTGCAACAAGGTCTGATCAACACTTCAAGGTTTGTCAACATATGTCTGTCTAGCTATAAACTAATGCAATCATTTTGACACTGAATCATCAAACATAATTTCTGCTGTTGTTTGGGGGGTTTTGTGTTTAGCAGCAACTTTAAAAAAATCATTCGGTTGAAGCAAGAGGTCTGTCTAAAGTTCAGTGGTTGAACACAGGGTAACGTTACATGGAACTTTTTCCAATGACAAACAATGTTGACAGTGTCATCCGTACTTCAGTGCAAAAGCATTTCTCCTTTCTCATGTAAACATGAATTTAATTTAAAAAAATAATTTTACTGCATAGGAAACATAGTCATTTCATGCTTCCACATTTTGCACCTGCAAGACTCAAAACTTGTCTTACAGACACAGCACAGTGCAACTGGCACAAAGGAAAGGAAAACCCTCAACCTGGCTGCTCAATACTTTACTTAACAACCCACTTTGAAACAGCACGTCTATTACATGTTTTCTTCTTAGCAGGAAAAGTGAGCATGCTTGTGTTTGCAGCTCCTCCTCTTTCAAAGACACACAGCTGCAGCTGTAGTAAACAACCACTAGTCAGGAGCTGAGAAGGTCAAAGTCTGTGTGCTGCATCCATTTCAGCTTTTCTAAAAACAAAATTTTCATTTCAGGAAATTCATTTTTTTACTCATTTTGTACTTAAGTCAAGGAAAGGCAAACCACAATCATTCTCTAACAAAAGAAACCAAGATACAATATTTCAAAAGCCACAAGCAAGGCACTTCAGTAAAAATAAGTGTTTTCAGATCTCCCATCTTTATTAATGAACAAACACATCATTCACACTCTCCTATTTTACTTGATTCAAACTAAGACTTGGTCAAAACCAACTTTGTGCTGATGAGACCTGTTCCACAAAGCAAACAACACTTACTGAAGGAAAGAGCAAGGAGGCTGGCCACGCAGAGAAGTGGTGCCAGCAGCCGAGCAAGGTTCTCGTAGGTCATCCAGCAGCCTGAAGCAAGGAGGCTACAGCACTCCATCTCTGGGAATGCTTGCATAAGTGGACATCATGCACCCAGCCATGATAAAAGCGCACTCAGCTTTCCCTTATTTTACAGACCATCCAAAATCTAAACAATGGCATACCCTAGCAGCACTGAAAACTCCACCAAATTACACAGATGTTCTGCAAGCCCCTGTGCAGCAGAGACCTCAACAAGCACTCAGGAAAGGCACTGCCCACTTTCCTCAAATACAGGGTCTGTATTTCTATTGAACTGTGGTGGTTACCACCACACACCACCTTGGTCTAGGCAAAGAGGAAAACAGTCACTGCCACTGGGTTCTGCAGCACAAGCCCTTCGCTGACCCCATTCTGACATCTCCCAGGGGAAGAGCAATTTCAGCCCCACATTTCTGCCTCCTCTCATCTGGACTAAAATTCTGCTCATGCATGTTCAGGTCTGGCTGATCCTGACAGAAACAGCTGGCAGAGGACTCCACGATTAGCCTGTCCTGGAATCTTAAAGTTTATTTTTAAAAGTTATTACACAGAGTCTTCTTGGGCTGTCAGGGGCCTTTCCAGAAAAGGTTTTTCTACAAGAAAGCAAAGAAAGGCCTGGAAATATTATCATGAACTACTGCTGGGGGGGAAAAGAGAGAATTAAAAATACATGAGTTCCCATCCCCTCTATTTACACGTCTGATATTGCCTCACTATCAGAAATAGAAAACAAACACTATCTCCCATATCCTAAACTCCTTCCCAGCCCATCCAGAATAGGTGCACTCACTCATCAAATGACCTACGACATCAGCTTTTTGACAAAGATGTTTCTCCCCCATAAAAAAGGTGCTCCTCAGACTGCCGCCCTCCTCCCAGTTCCACGCACAGTTAGGAAAAAAAAAAAGAAAAAAATACTAAAAGGGGAAAGAAAAAGAATTAAGAAGAGGAAAATGCCAGCAGTGTTGTTCTGGCGGCAGTGGGGGGAACGGGCGGGGGTGCTGGCCCGGGGAGGGGCGCGCATGGGTGTCACCACCGAGGGGGTGATGTCATCCACCAGCCTCCAGCCCGGGCACCTGCCAGCAGCAGCAGCCTAGCAGCGGCTGCCAGAGCCTCCGGCAGCACGGCCAGGGGAAAAAAATAAAAAGACAGCGAAAAAAAAAAAATCCGCAATGTTTCCCTTCGCTATGCGCGGTTGGTTTGTGACGATAGGTGACATGCCAGCTTGCGGAGAGCGGTTTCAACTTGATTACGTCCCATTAGAAAGACATTCAAGACACTCCCCCTCTCCCAGCACGAATAATAAATTAAAAAAAAAAAAAAAGCTGCCTCGGTTTATGCAGCCTTACGTCACTAATAAAATGCTCCTATCGCCCCATCTGTGACCTATTCAGCACAGCTACTAATCCCACGCTGCGACCACTTTGCTGTTCCTGTGCATTTCAGAGTTGTAGACCAACCAGAGAGCAGAAAATGGAGCCCATATGCCAGCGCTATATAAAGCAGCCTCGCAAAGTTGCCGCGAATAATCTACCTGCCGTGGCAAGATGAAAAGTGAAAAGCAAAAAAAAAGAAAAACCAAAAAAGGGTGGTGGAGGGTGGAAGAAGAGTACCGTTTACTTCACGATGGGTAATTTAAAAAATAAACTAGTTTACTGTCTTACTTAAGGGAAGGGGGGCTGCCAAGAGCTAGCAGGATTTTATAAGCTCTACACAGACCCCGATCAAGTGAACTTCTCTTCAGTGCTTCCTACCGAAACGGCTCCTACCTCCTCCCTAAGCGCACAAAACATCTTATTTCTCAAGCAAGCCCGTCTGCGGGACTGAATGCCACGCCAAGATCCGAAAAAAAAAAAAAGCCCAAAAAACCGCTGTCTGGACCGGAGCATCGCATCCCTGCAAACCGCGGGGAGGAGAATATAAAATAACCCGTCTGGTAGCTCCTGTCCGCCTCCCCCAGCATCCAACCACCAGCGGTGGTGCAGGATTTTGGGGGAGGCGGATAGGAGCCACATCTCATCCCAGAGGAAATTTCATCCCAGCAGCGGAAAGCTTTCGGAGAGCTTCACAGGGTGACGCTGATGCCATGGGGTAGGTAACCCATCTCCCGCAGCGGCTCTGGGCTCAGCGTTAAACGTAAATACCAGCGGCTTGCTTCCCAGGCTCCCGACTTCTGCAAGAGCGAGCATTTGTTCCACAGAAGACAATTATTTCTGTAGAAGGTAGTACAGCACGACACTCTTGCTTTTTTATTTTTTCACCCCATAGCGTGTTATAGTCCCATTTTTCTCCCCATTCAGCGTTACGCTCCGATTTTCCCTCCACAGAGCGCTACACTTTATACTTTTTTGATATTTGTTTTTATATATTAATTGCCCAGCCCCGAATGCGCACGGGGGCTGCCCGCCCCCACCCACACCCCCCCGGGGACGGCAGCACAAAGGGCTGGGCGCTCCCAGCTCGCTGCTCATCACTCCCCGCTTATCGCTTTTTATTTCCCCCCCCTCGCCTTTTCCACCGCCACCCCCACCCCTTTTTTCCCCCTCCTAGAGCCTCAGCGGGAAAGTTGAGGGAAAAGTTCGGGCCGGCGCCTAGCACCCTACCCCGGTATCGCTGCCGCCGGGGCACCGGCAGGGATGGAGGCAGGCGGGAGGAGGGGATGGATGGAGCGGGGGAGGGAGCGGGGGAGGGAGGGCACCGCCGTTAACCCCCGGCTCGCCCCGGCGGCGCCGGGGGAAGCGGGGGGGCCGCCCTGCCCCCCCCTCCCGTTCTTCAAAATTATTTAACTTCAGTATAGGAGCGGTATTTTGTTTGTTTGTTTTTTTAAATAGAGGCTGGCTGGGACAGCGGCAGCAAAACCCACACACATTAGCCGTTTATCCTGCTAAGAAAGGGAATCGGCACAGACCTGAGCAGAAGCGGCAGAGCAGGAGAAGAAACTGTTTCCTTCCCTGACACAGGGTCCCCGCTCTATGTCTGTCTGTCCGCCCGCCCCGCGCTCCCCGGGCAGTGCCCCGCGCACTCGCACCCCGCACCGGCGGAGGCAGCCGGCGGCCGTCCCCGGGAAATGAATGGGGGCAGCCCGGGGAGCCGCGGCGCTCGCTCGCCGCCGACTTACCCGCGTCACATGATGAGCCCGGGCAGGGTGGGCCGGGGGTGGAGGCTCCCGGCGCCGCCTGGCCGCGCCTCGCCTTGGGCCGCCGCGGCACCCCGCCGGCCGCTCAGACAAAGGCTCCGGACCGGTGTCCCCCTCCCCAACTACCGGCCCCTGCTCCGGCCACGGCGGGCGCCGGTGGCGTCGCTGGCATGCGGCGCGTCCCCGCCCCCACCGGCAGCCGGGCGGAGGGAGGGGGGAGGGAGGGGCCGCGCCCCCCCCCCGCGGCCGCCCCGGTGCGCCGCCCGCCCCGCCCGGGGGGTGGGGACGGGAACGCCCGGCCGCGCCTCCCCCTCCCGGCCCCGGCCCCGGCCCCGGCCTGGCCGCGGGGGGGGGCAGGGGCAGCGGGGCGCCGCGGGGAGGGGCCGGGCGCGGCCGGCTGCGGGGGCGCCGAGGGGAGGCCCGGGGCGAGGGGGCGCCGAGGGCGGGGCGGGGTAAAGAGGCGCCGGGGGAAGCTCAGCGGGGTGCGGGGCCATGGGGGAGCCCGGGGGGAACTCGGGGCTCTGGGAGCGCCTAGAGGACAGTGAGAGGAGCGAGGCGCTGGGGACGCCTGAGGGAACCCCGGGGGCACAAAGCGGAGGAGAACAGAGGGGAGCTCCGAGGGGTCGGCGCGGGGCGGCAGCAGCAGCCGGAGCGCTGAAGGGGCCCGAGGGACACGCGGTCGCGACGCTGAGGGGCGTCCCGGGGGAAAGGACACAGCGAGGTGTCCGCCCCAGGGCTGCGCCGCCCGAGGGTCTGGCCGGGCCCGGCCCCGCCGTTACCTGGGGCTGAGCGCAGCAAGCCTTTCCCTTCTCTTTTATTTTGTTTTCTTCGCACAGACAGACTGCAGCTCGTGAGAAGTATGCGAGGCGTGGGGTTGTGGTTTTTTGGGTGTTTTTTTTTTTTGGTCAGCGCTCGTAAGCCCGAGTCGCGCCCCTGCAAACTGAGAACTTCCTTTATGGGGAAGATTTTTCTCATGTAAGGGCTGCGGATACTGGGTTGTAAAGGTTTTAATAACAACATACAGAGGAACAGATTCTATAATCTTAAAGTTTGTTTAAAACACCAAGTCTTTGTTACATTCATGTTTTAAAAGAAGAACTTTCAGAACCTTAGGAAGCAGAAATATAAACCCTAGGAGTCAGTTAAACCTTTAGAAGCAAAACTCTATTTCTTTTCACAAGCATTCTTACACGTATTTACACTGTGAAGTATTTTGGTGGAAAGATCCTGGCCCATGCCTGGGCAGTATTGAAGCTATTAAGCTGGCCTGACAGGTTACCTGGGGATTCTCTTCCTCTGGAGAGCCTTTTGTTAATGTAAAGCTGATGTGGCTTTTTTCTGCCTCCTCCCCTGTGGTTGGTGTTGCATAAAGTAAACACGGTGTGGCCAGAGCACAGGTGAGCTTTGACCAGCGCTGCCTGCTTAGATGGTGTCTGGCCATGGCCGGGGGCCATTCAATTTAAGGAAGCTTAATAGCCTTTTGAATAATCAGGGTGCTGTGGTGGCCCCCAGTAGAAGCCATGGTCAGAGCAAGTACAAAACAGTAAGTTCTTTATGAGTCCCACTCCTTAGTCTCTCAAATTCACAGTCAGCTCAGGAGTTCCTGAGAGTCCCAGTCATAACAATTATTGGGTAAATAAAAAGCAAAAAGAGGGATGGATCCCGTGTCTGGAGGTTGGCCTGTCATGTGAAGGTGTTTGTAAATGCCCATACATCTTGTGTATTTACACAGAAAGCCAGCCGGAGCGCAGGTAAATAATTGCTGCTAAAATGCTATTACTTTCAGTAAATACAAACTAATATTTGCTGCTCATCACAATATTTACTGAGGAAGCCAGAAGAACCAGAACCAGTGTTTGTTTCCAAAGAGGATTTCATGCCAGCTGCCAGAAGTACGTCTACTCATCTCTTTCCCTGTAATGATCCTCTGCCTTCTCTTGGCATAAATGTTTTGGATAATATAACTCTTCACTTTTTGTCTCTGTATCTTACCTCTATTTTCACAAGGAAAAAAAAAGGCAGAATAATAAATAAGGAATGTTAAAATGGCTATAAACAGAAATATATGCCTCCACAAGACATAAAGGGGATTAGGTATAATTTGCTATTGTAATGTTGCCTCTGGTCTAATAATTTCTGTTGGAAAAAAGTGAACATAGAGTTAAAATACAGTCTAATGACCCAAGCAATATATTTCCTTATGCTAGGAGTTTAGATCAGAATCAGCTCCAGCTACTCCCGGTAAGTTACATATGTGATTCATTAGATTTCACCCAAGTCAAAAGTTAACATTGTAACACTTGTTTTTAAAGATGAAATATGCAAACCCCTAGGAAGTGGGCTACTATGGAAGACAGCTGGAAACATTCCCTGGACAGATGCATAGCTTATATTCAGATTTATCAATAAAAAAAGTGAGTATTAACAACATTCATCCTTTTTAACCACTTGGAACAGGGAGCACTGAGTGTTCTGCAGGAAAAAACTGGTTTCTACCTACCGAGGTTAAAGGATTAATGAATTCTTGGCACATGAAAAATGAATAGTGATAGCAAGAAGAAGATTGCATGTAGACAATGTGATAAGGTGCGTAACAGAGAAACATCACATTACACACATTGCTGTGCCCTGAGAAAAAGACAAAGCTCATTTCCATTGAATTGCAGATATTTTAGAACATCAATATTTATTTTGTCATACTTAGAAATATTTTATTCATTTATATAAAATATCTAAAGAAATAATCTAGAAGTGGGGTTGGCTGACATTGGGTGATAAAATTTGTTCTTTGTGAGTTTCATTATGTGCTATGTTGGCTGTTTACGTGGTCTATTGCCTGCTACTAAAAACTATTACCCATATACATGAATTTGCAGGGCAGTATCTAAAGCAAAAAAATATGTGGCTACGTTTGCAAGAGGAATGTATTACATGATTATATACCAATAGATTGATACAGAAGTAGGGATATTACACATTAGTATTTGATATATAACACAGATTTATAGAGAAATGTAGTTCTCAATCACATGTTTTATGGAAAACCTGTCCTACTAAATCACCATCTTGGCTCACTCCATACACCTGACCCCTCTATTTCCAGTCTCCTCTAGCTTAACAAAACTGAGAGTACATAGTCTGTTTGAAAATGTTCTGGCTTACATTTTAACACAGAAATACTTTGAAAGCATTTAGTATTTATCAAGATTTAGAAAGTTCTTTTTATTCTTTCTTTTTCCCCTGAAAGAAGAAACTTTAATTCTATTTCCTCTGAATCAACAGGACTTTTCAGCATTTTTTTCAAAAACACAGCCCTAAATTTTGAAGTGGGAACCTCAACAGTGTACTGCCATATATTATTCTAAAATTAGAAAGTTGTACTTTTGAAACCAGGAGAACAAATCAGCCCACAGACCATTTTTGGTTGTTTGTTTTTTATAAAGCTCAACAAGTGTGTTTATGTATGATTTTAGACTTTTTCTATAGCTCTTCTCCAATTCTGCCCCATTACCTACAGAGCAGTACTACTGAATCACTTTCATTGAGTCCCACTGCTTACAATATCAGGTGACTCTTTCCAGTTTTCCTGTAGCTGTTCTTCCCCTAATGGAGTTTCCTAAAACTTACCAAAAACAAGGTACTACAAAATCTCCCCTTAATGTTCCTCAGCCTCTCATTTTTGTTCTCCACTGATACAAATTTTTCTTCATTGTCTTCTTTGTTTTATAATTTTGTCTTAGATCCTAATCCATGTACAAACAAATGATACTGTTCAATGCAATTTAGCAACTTCTAACTTTAGGCATGCATTAAGGTTATTTTTTTATTAATAACCAATCATTTTTCAAAATGGAGAATGGCACCACCAGCAGAGAGCACACTGGAACCTCAGAACAAAAGAAAACAAAATCAATAGCATATTTTAACAATGTTTACCTGAAACATATAAAAATACTTCTGAAATACATCAGTAATGTGCTGAATATTGAGAGATTTTTGTAATTTAAGTTAACACCAGTTATAAAAAAATCACTTAAGCTACCTATTGTTTATTCCATTTCAGATTGTATTCAATTTTCTAATTCAATTAAACAACACACAAAAAAAATCAACCTTCCTACCCAAACCAAAACCTAAATGCATTTTTATTTGGGATGCATGGTTAGACAAAAGCTTTAACAAATTACATGATGCATTTTAGAAGACAGATTGTGTTCATTTGCTGAACTTAGAGAAACCCTTGGGTTGACAGATAATCAATTCAAATACCTACAGCTGAGGGATTGTGTTACTAATTCCTTTCACAAGCCTTCCCTTTTGGATGCAGGCAAATAAACGTGTTTTCTTTGCCAAGGAATTGACCACACCAGCAGATACAACCTTTCAGGTATGGTTGCTGTCTTGCAATCCATCCTGTAATCATCTGCCAAGTGCTTCCTCCACTCTTTCTCCATTCAAACTGGTGTAAAGCTCAACATGAATATGTGGACCTTGCCCCTTTATGTGACAGCTGCCATCAAGCATGCGAGTACAGACTCTTTTGGGCCAGGACATCGACTTCTGTTTCTTTGAATCTACTTAGGAAGTGTTTCAACATGCATGGCACTCTGCCATCAAATGCTAAGCTTTGTAGTAAACTTCTAGGTGGCCATTAACCAAAGCAGTTAGTCTAAAACATGGAAGCACAACTATCAAGTATCAGGGTTGTATTTCACGCGCCTCGCTACCAAAGATCAGCAGTAATATTCCTTGGGTATGAATGTTGGAGATTTTGGACATCGTGTCTTTTTTCTCTATGCCATATAAACAAATTGTTTGTTCTTAAACAGGCTATCAGGAAATCTTTCCTTCAGCCCACTGACATTAACCCCCCCCTAAAAATACACAACCTAGCTCATTGCATAAATGGTAGTGTAAGTGTAAACAATGAAGCCTCTATGATATAATAAAGTATATAACGGAGAGTAATTCAGTTACACTACAGAAGAGCGAAAAATTATAATCTGATATAATTAATAGGTGTGTGTTTTTCTCCAGAGGAGGAGATCAAAATATTCAATTTGCCAGATTTAGACTAGCCATGTTGCCAAGACACATATTCTAGGAAAGTGGGGCCACAAAGTATTAATGCTTCACTCCCTTGATCCAACAGCTCTGTGCCCTTTTTATAACCTTGAACTGAGATCATGCTTTTTTTTTTTTTTAACTTGCCTTCTTTTAGAAAGAGCCCTTAAAGGCTTATGATCTTATTCAAAATCCAGAAGAACAGGAGGAACAGTTCCTTATTTAATATAATCTGAGACTGGCAAAATTTAATAGTGAGTAGGAAGTCATCAAAGGATGTGTTCTGAGGAAGGTTTGATATGTGCATGTCTTTAATGTTTGGTTAACATTTTTGCAAAAAAAACCAAAAAAATGGAGATGAGCACTTCCCGGCTCTGAACACCATATCAAAGCAATGCCCCGGGATGAAATGCTCTGGATTTTTGTTTCAAAACTCTGTAGTTTGTAGCTGAATTTATGAACCTAAACACAATCCTAGTAAAATTTCTTACGTTATTTTAAGATCTGTGTTCAATTCCATGATCTCAGCTCCTTGCATTAAACACTGTGTTGTTTGGTTGTTTTGGAAACAAAAAAAAAAAGGGGATCATTGCTTAAACTGCTTTGTAAGGAGAGGCACACAGTAGTCTCACATGAACATTAGAGCTACTACATTTCTTATGGTAAGATAGAGACATAGTATATCACAATCTTTCCCAATTTTCCCCGTAACTCCCACTGTCTTGTGTTCTCTATGGCTCCTGATAATTTTGTGTTCCACTCCATCTTTGTAAAACCGATAATGTCTAATTTGTTCCCTGTGCATGGGTTCCATCGGCTCCAAAAGAAGTTCTACATGTTAAAGACCTGGAGGAGAAGATTCAAAGCCAAAAGAAATGTTTCAAAAACAGCTGGGGGTAGTGCACAGGAATAGGGAGCATTCTGCAGTCAGGTTAGCAAAGGAAAGTGTTCAGCTGGACATGGATTCTGCATCTAGTAGGCAGCCAAAAATATCTGGGATATCTTCTTTGCAGGTATTATCATAACAATCTTTCATGCTTTTCCTGACAGATTTTAGGTATAACAAATATTTTCAAGAACTTGTGGGTTTTATCCCAGTTGTTTTTCATTTGGCGAAGTTCTTTGTTCTCCATGGAGGTATTAAATAAATTACAACAGAATAAATCTCCTCTCCATCTTACAGATGCTTTCTGGTATTACTAAAGTATTCATGTTGTTAACTTTTGTTTTCAAGGCCATTCAGCTTGGCTTTTCCAGTACCAGAAACTCTTGGATTTAGGAAGCATTTACCCAGCATCAAGAATGGAAGAGGTTACAAGTCAGATTAGAAATGGGGAAGAGCTCTGGGGAAAGGGACCTGCAGGTTGAACATGAGTCAGCAGTGCCCTGGCAGCCAGGAGGGCCAACCCTCTCCTGGGGTGCATCAGGCACAGCATCATCAGCCAGGCAAGGGCAGGGATTGTCCTGCTCTGCTCTGAGCTGGGGCAGCCTCACCTCGAGTGCTGGGGCCAGTTTTGGGTGCCACAATTTAAGACATTAAGCTGTTAGAGAGGATCCAAAGGAGGAAGACAAGGATAGGGCTGGAGAGGGAGCCATATGAGGAGTGGCAGAGGCCACTTGCTGTGTTCAGCCAGGAGAAGAGGAGGGTGGGGGAGACCTCATTGCAGTCTGCAACTTCCTTGTGAGGGGAAGCAGAGGGACAGGTACCACTCTTGTGACTGGTGACAGGGCTCAAGGAAATGACATTAGCTGAGTCAAGGGAGGTTTAGGTTGAGTATCAGGAAACAGGCTTGTCCCTCAGAGGGCAGTTGAGCACTGGAACAGGCTCCCCAGGGAAGTGATCACAGCACCAAGGCTGTCTGAGTTCAAGAAGTGTTTGGACAACACTCTCAGGCACGTGGTGCAACTCTTGGGGTTTCCTGTGCAGGGCCAGGAGTTGGACTTGGTGATTCTGATGGGTCTCTTTCAACTCAGCATATTCTATGTTTGTGTGGCTGAAAATGAAAAATGGTTCTTTTCAACTCTTCTGTTATGTAATTAGATTGGCTTGAAATGCCTGGGTTTGCACCTGAGCATCATGCACATATCCATGATCATGGTGATTTCCGGATAGTATGCTTTCTTGATATGGAATGTTGATGACTCGCAAGCATTAAGAGGCTTTATCTGGACTCAGTTGTATGTATCACATTACAGATTAATAAATTGAGTATTTTTTTAATGAGATATAGGGTTTTTTTTAATGTTGAATTTCACAGATTATTGACCATAGCTGTACCACTGAGTATCAATATAACAGTTGAAAAAATCTAAGCACTGTGTTGTAGCAATTGCTTACTTAACATCTGGGCTTGTTTGTGTGATTTTTTTTTTTTTAACTAAGAGAATGAATTTGTTTGAGTGACTGCAAAGCTCAGTAAGTACTAGTTATCAATTCCCTTTCTAATGACAACTGATGACATGATTTTTACAAATGGTTGAGCATTTGGCAAATGCTAACCATAGAAATCGAATGAGCTGAAAGAAACTCCAGTCTGGCCTATTGTCACTACTGAGCTGACAGATGGGAAAAAGAGGAGGAGGTTGTGATGCTCTCTCAGAAGCCCAAGGGCACACGGTAAAATGACTGCTGAAGTGCCTTGACAGACCGTGAGAGAGCAGCAGATTTCTGAAGAGCAGACATCACCTATGTTTTGCTTTGCTACGAGCATTACCCTGTCTACCACAGCCTTCCCAAATGGGCTGGCCAAATTCTCTGCGGAGCACTTAGCACCAGAACTCATTTGAACCTCAGCAGTGGAGGTAAAATTGAATTTCCCTGACAGAAGGAGGAGCTGGAGCCAGGCTACCTCCTCCAGCAGCTGCTGGAATAGTGAGAGGGCAGTACTATCCTTACATCTGCACCAGGCAGGTGGCCCGAGTGCCAGCATATGCTGCTGCCCTTGACATTGTCACCTGCCTGGGCTCTATCAGCATGGCCAGGGTGCTTGCTATCCTGGCTGTCTGCTGCTGTGAACATCTGCTTGCTCTGCTGGTGCCTAAGCAGCAGGGAAAATCACCCAGTATGCAGAAAAGCCTGTAAACCCCAGAATAAGAATTGTGAAATGGGCAGTGGAAGTCTGTTGGGGTCAGATCACTCGGCTTCGCCTTTCCTTACCTTTTTTTTTTTTTAATCTCCACAATTAGCCTAATGCTTCTCCTTTGGTTTTGTAAAAAGTGACTCAAGAAGTTAAAAGTACCAAACTTCAGTAGCTTTACCCATATGTGCTGCGTGCCTCAGGCTAGACAGCACATATTGGTAGCCAGACTGAGAAGAACATTTACCACATTACCTCTTCAAAACTCACTTTATTTTTCTTGTTGAGCTGGCCCCCATCCAATGTGACACTCCAGCGTGAGCAGTGTAGTGACAGCAACAGCCTCCATGGAAACACACCCGAGCATGAGGCCAGCCGTGGGGTAGACAGAAAAGGCAGCTCTGTCCTTTTCCTTAGTCTGTGTGGTTTTGCTCTGAAGAAGCTTTCTTTTCATTTTTAAAGCATTATTATGAGTGTCTCCTATGCTATTTTGTCTTTGCTGTGTCTCTTTGAGCAGTGCAAAGTTACGCTGAACCTGGAAAACCTGGGGCTGTTTGCTTTGGCATCACCATTCCTCAGCCTCAGAAACATCCAGTCCCCTTTTACATGCTGGAGCCAGGAGGGAACCTGGCTTTCCAACTGAGACACAAATAACTGCTGGCTGCTGTGGGTGGGGGTTTGAATGTGCACTGTGGAGTGACTGGCTCTTGTGGACAGTGCCCTGCTGGCAGCCTTGGTGCCGCTGTGCCAAAGGTCCTGCTAACTGAATGCCTCCTCTTGGCAAAATGGGGACAGCAAAGGGAAACAGCATCTCAGAAATTTCCTTGATGTCTCAGAATTTGACATACCCCCTGTATCACCCAGGAACAAGTGTATTGGGAAAAGGGTGGCTGGAGGAGAGGTGTTAGGCAGGTTGCTTTCCCAGCAGAGTACTGGGGAGACTTTGATGATCAGGATGCCCTGAGAACAAAACACCTCATCATCAGGGCTATCACCATGCCTTCCTCTCCATCATACTGAAAACTAACTCCACAGGTAATAGCAGCATGCAAGTTCTCTAATGCCATCATAATATAATTCATTATATCATTTCCCCTTAATGTTTCTCTGAAATTTTCCTTTTTTTTCTGTAGACTACCCTCAGTCTGACTATCCACTGTTTGATGCAGACAGTGAACCAGGTAGCTGTTTGGCATCATTCCAAGTCTTACAGCATTTCACAGACAACAGTGTAAATCCAGCAAAATTTGTGCACCTACAGGGTAGCTGCTACTGTGCTAAACTTACAGACACCTGGCTTTACATCCACCAGCATCATGACAATAGTGACTTTCACTGCACATCCCTTGTAGGCTCCCAGCTCTGAATTCATACTGCATGGTGGGAAATACCTACTCTGGATATGTCATGGGGAGAATCAGGTGCCACAGCCAGAGTACGGAGCAGGGAGTGTCTTAAACTAATCAAGAAGAATGACTTAAAGCAGTTGTATAGTAAAATTTCCCGTCACAGCATGTAAGGATCCTA
The DNA here is from genome assembly GCF_901933205.1 of Camarhynchus parvulus. Taxonomy (NCBI): domain Eukaryota; kingdom Metazoa; phylum Chordata; class Aves; order Passeriformes; family Thraupidae; genus Camarhynchus; species Camarhynchus parvulus. The sequence goes on along the minus strand of NC_044571.1, from coordinate 50,210,287 downwards.
CACATGGGTTGCAATGCAGTAGTTTTTGGTGGTTGGGAGTCACAGTGTGGTTCTGAGCATATCAGCCATCTTTCCAAGGAGCTGAATTAGCTCTTTTTTAAATTTAAATGATACATCAGTACCCTGACCATAAATGGCATGTAACAAGCGCATTTTACTGTCTAATGCTTTAATACATGAGTTATGAATAGTAATAATAATAGATTTGGCAGATGTCTTTGTCATATCAAACATTTCAGTGGACATCATGAGTCACACTTGGCTTCCACATGAACTCCAGCACTTCTGACATTGATTTGGTTGCTCCTCATGTCTTTGCTCTCCCAAGTGCTTTGGGTAGTTATGTATAACACCAGATCACCTAGTCTAAGTCTGGTGTGAAATCTTTCAGGTATAGCAACAATATTAATAAATGTGCACACTGTTTCCTGAGTTTAATTTCCTTGCAAGATTCTTTGTTCCCTGATGTTTCAGACACAGAAGAAAACTAATTGTGCATCATACCACTCACCTGGCTTCCTAAGTGATACTTCTCATCTACTGAAATTACTTCTCCAAAATCACCATGGGTTCTAGAACTCCAGTTAACACCCTCAATATCAATTTCCAGTGTATGAGCCTAGATCCTGAGATTATATTAATTTGAACACCTACATTAAGTTAGTAGTCCTCAACATGTTTATAAAGTTGTTGATGTGGCCCATGGATGTGTGAACTTCCCAGGATGTTTCACATCACTTTTCACCTTTTGTCTTCCTCATCTATCTGTCCTTCTTGCCTATCTCTCATTCCAAAAGAGCCTGATCATTCCAGCATCTTTACAGTGTAACACATTGAAAAGAAACTTTGTTGGCTACCTTTAAAGTACTTTGACTTACACTACCACAGCAATACGGCAAAGAATGCCATCTAATTTACATAAAGTCACACAGAGGTTAATTAGTATATGGAGGTTAATTTCAAAAAGAGTGCACTAGGAAGAAAGCAGCAAAAAGCAATTCTTTCCTTAATTGGTTTTGTATGCACACCTCCATCTATGTTTTACAAATGTACTCAGGAATTTCCGTCTTCATTTTCTGGGAAGATTGCATGTCAGGTAGAAAGGGAGTCTGACACTGTGTCTGTCTGAGTGGTTACTTGCTGACCTTTCATTGTGGAATATACAATTTGGAAATATTGCCATCACATGCTATCACAATTGCATGGTGAGCGCTGTAATGCTACGCTTGCATGCATCCTCTGCAGTGGAACAAAAATAATTCCCAGTTGTCTTTTTTCTTGCATAATTTGATACAAACATCACATTAGAAATAATAGATGTTGATACAAACCTCACATTAGCAATAATATGTTCCTAGCTCTGTCCACAAGGAATGGAGGGAAAGTGTTAATTTGGTGAGCCCACATGCTGGAGGAAAAGCGGGGCATTTAATGTTAGAAGGCAGGGACAAAGGTGATTATTTTTCTGTTTGAGAAGAAACATTCTGGGGGCTATCAGAAGCTGCTACCAGGTGACAAAGAAAGAAGGCAGTCTCGGAGCCTTGCTGGATTAATCTCTAAATTTCAACACTCAGATCTGTGTATTGTCTCCATATCCATCTCTAGATCCTATTACTTCAGTGGAAGTGGTTATGTTTTTCTACAAGAGCTTTGATGGACACAGTACAGTTTAATTTGAAAACACTTCTTCTCTCGGCAATAATAGCATACATTTCTACTATCAAGACGCAAAACCCATCATGGGTTATACTACAGTGTTTTTAATGAGTCATTAGCATTATCATTTATTGCAACTAGACATCTGCTTGAACTTGGATCTTGATAACCTAGAACTACTTAAGTGTTGAATTTGGCTTCTGAAGTACATGTTAGAATCCTTGTGTTCACAGAGGCTTTGGAGCTATTCTAATCCCAAAATGTTTCTTTCTCGAAAGTAAGTAGGAAAAATCCCTGCAGCAGGGTTGAACAGCAGTAGCAGACTATGAAGACTTCAGTATTATTTCTGTCTCTCCACGAAGCTGGTTATATACCCAACAAAGCAATTCGGTGGTGGAGCCAAGGATCTACTCAAGCTCCTGGTAGAAATGGAGCACCTTCTGCCCCTGGTTGCAGTGTCAAATCCATGGGCACACCATGCTGCCTTCCTGACCACTCCTCCCCTCTCGCTGCAGCAGCGAGGTGGTGGCTTCACCACTGCTCCTTTGAAGGATGAAGTGGGTTTGCAATTCTGTAAATGTTCTGGTGAACATTTGTACAGAGGCTGCATAGAAAACAGACCCGATGCAAGCCTTTCCATGATGGGTGGATATACAGTGGTACAGCCTCTCCTAGGTCACACAAAACTGGATGCTACATTTGGCAGTGGTAACAAGGTAGTCAGCACCCTTCCATTTTCCTTGGTCATGAATAAATCCATCCTTGACAATAAACAGCTCAGTGTTCATTCAAAAGATGAAATATAATAAGAATACCAACAATCAACATTGAACTTATTTTTTCTATCTATCTATCTATCTATCTATCTATCTATCTATCTATCTATCTATCTATCTATCTATCTATCTATCTGTCTGTCTGTCTGTCTGTCTATCTATCTATCTATCTATCTATCTATCTATCTATCTATCTATCTATCTATCTATCCATTTTTCCTTATTATTCCTGGTGCCTAGGAAAATGTTCTTTCTCTTCCTTTTAGCAACTCTTGTCCATTGTTCCTGTTTACAATCTCCTTATTGTTGCTGAGGGTTGTCCTATTCCCTCCCTGTCATCATTTAGCAAAGCTAAATGCATTTCATTATTTTAATCTTTCTTGAAAAGTCAATCCCTTAATTAGAATCTATGGTTGTGGAGCTCCACTGGTGTCCGCAGGCTAAACACAACTAAGGCTGTTTTCTTACTAATTGTGCTCACAGGCAGGACATTTGTTACTGTTGTTGATGGCATTAATTTGTTTGGGGGGTTTGTTTTTGTTTTTGGTTTTTTTTTAAGACTGTTTATCTAGGTGAGAAGGAAAAGGCGAAAATCATTAAGTAAGAATTTCAAAGGATCAAAGCCTACAAGGCATAGAAAATGATTATTTTCTTGGTTGGGATTTTAAACTGAAACATGCAAAGGCAAACCTAAAAGTCTGGGTTTTGTAGACTGAGCACATCAAAATCTCTCAGTAAAATATGGAGGTTTTAAGAACATGCTTTTCAAAGAAGGCTGTCAAATGCCAGTCTGCTCTCTTCTACCAATTCCTAATGAGCATCAAAAATGTGGAAGCAGTCCTTCATGCCTAATCAAACACATTTTGCTAAAGAGGCATTTGGAAATTCAATGGGAAGGACAGTAATGCCAAGAAAAAAGTTGCTTACCTTGTCCTTTCTCACTTTTGTCTCCAGTTTAGCTCACTAATCACCCTACATGCAAGTTTTTAGGAAGGATTTTTGTTCTTCTAGCATGCAATTGAAGAAGAATCAAAGAACCTTTACAAAGTCACCACAGTGACTTTTTGAAATAAGTTTTGATGAGCTTCACAGTTTGTAATTTATTTTCTACATACTTAGGGATGTAAATTTTTTACATATGCCACTGCTCTCCACAGCATCACACATACTAGCTTAGACAATAAATGTAATAACTGCTACCTGAGGGATATATCTTTCACCCTGCACATAAACTTACTGCAGTTTGAGTGTTTCTTGTGGTGGAATATGTCCCATTTGATTCAGTTCTATTTAAATCAATTTTTTCATTACACATTAGTCAAAGTTGCATTGTTTGGACGTACAAAGTAGTGGTATTCCATCAAGGTGTGTTCAGAGAATGTTTCCATCTATCTCCTCTGGCCACAGAGATTTTTAGGTTCAGCTGTGTAGTGTGGCTTCCTCTAGAGTGCTCAGGATGAATCCTGCTCTATCTATCATCATGCAGTCAATTCTCCTGTAATTTTAATCTACTGCCTACTTCCAGTCTAAAAAGTAGCCTTTAACAGGCATTTCTCCTTTACTTGGGAGATGAATCTTAGCAGTTGGGATTTCCATGGCCTTGTCATGGCCACAGCTGATTTTTTCACATCAGTGCTAGACTTGATGTGGCCTTACCCCTGGTGACAAGTGCCAAAATAGCACCAGATCCCACTTAATGATTTAGCTGTGTGACTAATAGCATGCTAATGTTTGTACCTCTGCCCTGGTTGCCCACACAGATGTGGCTTGAGAAAAACTACCTCTTGCACCATAGCATCATCATGACTTTGGAGATGCCCCTACCATTGTGTATGAGCTTCTCAGCATTCAGTATCACCTGCAGCATCTATACCTCCCCTAAGGTGTAAAGCTGCTGAGGCAAACCGGTTTTCTCTTCCCTGTTCTCCTTCTGCCCATGCAGCCTTTCCTCCATCACCACTTAACTTGAGCAGCAGAGTTTACTCCCTCTACAAGTTTCTCCAACATTGTGATTTAACCATTCTTGAGGTTTTTAAGAGCTGTGGCCTAAAAACCTGATAGTTCACAAACCTTCCCGTTTCTAAGGTGAGGTGGCAAACACTGAAGACCCTGAAAGCTGAACTCAGAGCCCAATAGGTTAAGGCACCTCTGGGAATTTCAGAACAGGTTGGGCATCTTGTCTGGTCAGTCTGGAGTATGAGAGATCTTAGGTGAAATGCATGGGGCATTTCCTGACACTGAGCTGCATCTGAGCTGGTACAAATCTTTCCTTTGAAGGATTTGACAGCTCACCAGGATGTTTCTGGAGAGGGAACAGCTAGTAAGTTAGACAGTGCTAAAGAGTTGTCAGGCTGGATCCCTGGGATTTAGGCATGTGGATTTTGTCCAAGTCCCAGTATAATTTTGAAAGGTGTATGTGTTGCTATTAATTCCTGCTCCTCAGAAAAAAAAAAAACTGGCAAAAAATTCCATGTGCTAACACCTATATACCCATAGCCATATATCTACTGACTGATTTCCAGTGAAACCCATGTTTACACAACAAAATGACGTGTCTGCATCAAAAGGCCCTTGGCATCCAGCTCACCACTGTGCATTATACACTACAGCTCAGTCCCAGGCTGAGGGCAAAACTCTCTGACGTTCAGCCATCCTGGTACTGTAAATGGAGAGATTCATTCCTCCTGTGTAAATAGAAGACAAACTAGCTTTCAGGTAGCATAGAAAAACAGCAGTGAATGCTTTACCACTTAAAAGAGTAAAAAGCATCTGTAGAAGGAAGACCCATCCTTTAAAAGCATAAAATATACTTAAATTTGGCAGAGAACAAAATATTTTGAAATTATGCAACATGAAACAGTCACTGACACTCCTACTGAAACATGACACTGGTTCCAGGATGTTCAGGCACTCCTGCTGGGATAGATAATCTGCATTTAAATTACAAGATTCAGCCATATGTTTGGCTGGGAAATGAAAAGTGTGGAATGATAGATACTACCTTGTGCTTCTGCTCTTGGAGTCTTTTTCATCCTGCTCAGTCACTCTCATGCACTGAGGTCTGTTCCAGGATAAACCCTCTTCCTATTAGATAATATCCAAATGTCTCCAGGGCCTGTTTCAGAATCCAGCAGCCTCTTTTTTTTTTTTTTTCTTTAGAAACTATATATCAAATCTTTGGTGGGAGCACGCTTTTGACTAATGCTCCCCTCTGGTTATTTAACTTGTAATAACGTATCAATTTAACCCATGCAACTTTTATTCGAGATTTAGGCTATGACATATGGTTGGGGATTCATACTGTTCTATTTAGGAAAAGACAGATTTTCTTCATTTACAAAACGGGTACAGCCCACCTCCCCACTCTTGTGTGTGTGTCTGTGTGAGTGTGTGTGTGCATGAGTTTTAGAATAAGAGGTAAGTAATTCTCTATAATTTAAGTGATTTTTTTTCTCAGCTCATGTTGACTATCTTTTGCTATTATCTTTCAGGGAGAAAAATGTATTTTTGTTGGACCTTCAAGTCAAAGAAGCATCTTCTTTGTAGCTGCTGAATATATTCTGTAATAGCTTGGGGTTTCCTTTTTTTTTTACTCTGAGGAGTTGCTGTTATATTTCCAGTAATTTAGTTGCACATTCTGAACTAAAACAGAATTAATTGGTGAGAAAAAAACCCCTCAGTTCTAGTATTATGAAGAAAAAAAACTAAAACAGCATAAGAAAAAAAGATATTTGAAATACAAGGACTTTTCCCACATTTTCAATGTCTTACTATTTTATTTTTGGACTTTTTTTTGACTTGCCATTGCAAATGGCTTGGATCCAAGAAACACAGAACAATGCAGTCTTAGTGATTTGGTCATGGTACCTGTGAGTGGTAAAGGCACAATCTGGGTTTAGAAATCTTGTTGCTGTGCTCTTCAAATCAGAAATACTCCCATAATTTATAGTAATCTTTGGAAAACATGCAGGTAGCCAGGAAGGACACTGCACAGCATCAACCAATTGCCATGCTTGTAAATGCCACCTGGAGTTTGATGGGGACATTTTAAAGGTACACATGCAAGGAGCTGAGCTGAAAACTGGTGCTCTTCTGAGGGACAATCTGTTTTTCTGCAAAAGACCATTTGCAGGTGACCAACATAGCAGTCAAAAGAAGCTTTACTGTGGTCTACTTTCTATCCATCCAACCTTGCTCTGGCTTCCCCTCCCTGCTTTTGAGATCCTGCAATTGGTCTGAGCTCCTGACTGACCCCTGGCCAAATCAGGGTGGCATGAGTGTCACTGTCACTGGGAATGACTTGGGAACTCCATATGGTCCCAGGCTGCTACCTGGATTCTCCTGTCTCCAGCCAGCAAGGCAGAGCTTTGAACTCAGCTGTCACCTGCAGATCTCACTGTTTTTGTCACCACTTTGAAAAAAAAGGTGGAAGGACCATTAGTTTAGCCCAAGTGTGAACTGATAAAAATGAATGTACTTGTGAATTGCTCTTAGAATTGTCACTGGTTTCTAGCAAGAGCAAAGAAATACAAAAATTAGCATAATTACTCTGAAGGTACTTATTTTCATACGCTCTTTGTTGTTGTTTTATTTCAGGACAGGTTTAATTAGAAGTAAGCACTGGCAGTAATCATATGGTGTATGCTTCCTTTTGGAGCTTTGAAAGATCTTGCCTTGTGAGGGTGATAAATCATCTAAATGAGCATGCATGAAAACTTGTAAAATGTAATTTGGTACAGAATTTTTCCACACATGGCACATATCCTAGGCAAGTGTTTTATAAGTGAGACATGAGAGTTTTATGGAGCGTGGTTTGGTATATGGCTTAAATAAACTGAACTTTGCATATAGGCCATACACAAAATACTACAGATATCTGCTTAAAGGAAGACAGCATGACAAACCTCTAGGAGCCACAAAGTCTACCTGGTACATATTAGGCATGTCAAAAACAATTGCCTAATGGATGTGCTGATGCCAAAAGAACCCTTTGGGTCTTTCTGAAAAGAATACATACATCAGCTTCCATGAAATATGTCATCCCTTTCACTCATTTTACTAAGGAAATACCAACAAAACACTGTTTTTAAATAGCTTTAAGGATCTGATATAAATCAACAATAGCCAGGAAATTTAAGAAAGCCAAAGACTGACACTCCCTCTTCAGCACATTACACCCTGCTTTTTACAAAAAGCTAGAAACCTTGGGTATCCCATCTCATTTCCAGTTCTTGCTATGTCAGACCCTATGGAAAAAGTACCAGCAACAACAGAAGCTTCCACCTCACACCTTGCACGCCAGGGGTGAAATCACAAGTCATATGTGCTTTACATAAAGTATCAGTAACTTTTTCCCCTGACACATGACCATTCAGCAGCTGAGATTGAGTCCCTGTTCTACCCAACTGCTCTCACCCTGAGCTGCTGCTGGTGCAGACACAGTGACCTGAGGAAGGGACAGACAATGTACACATGCCAGAGGAGCTGCTCCCCAAAGATTTTGTGAAGGACATTTTCCATTCTGGCTTTGGATTAGGGGCTGAGGTGGTCCTGGGGCAGTAACACTGTCACTATCACTGCTTTGTGTCACACTGGATCCGTATTTATTTGGCTCAGGCAGGTGATAATTATTTCAATAAGAACATAGACATTTTAAAGAAATGTTTATAAAAAATTCAGAAGAGAAACCTAGTCCTATTCTGGAAATATGGGTTGATTGGATGCAAATGAAAATTTCTGGATTATGACTTTACTTTACATCAGGCTTAAAATACAGAATGGTTCCATCTGATATTTAAATAGGAGAGAGATCAGATATAAGAACATAAGAAGCCCTGACAAGTTCTAAATAAGCATTAAAATCCTAAACATATGTGTGCAGAAAAACAGCTCCTTGGAGCAAAAGATTTTAGAAAGGGAAGTAAAAGTTTTTAAGCCTTCAAGACCAGGCACATTCTTACCCCTAGATTTACTGTTTAATCCCTTTAAGCACAACTAGCCATGTCAACACAGAACCAAACTATTCTGTACAAACCACCCAAAAACCTTTGACTGGTCATTGTTAAAAGGGCCATGTGCTAGGTGCCTAATTGCCATAAATACTGATTCCCCTAAATTCTTTTCACATTCCCATCTAAATTTTCAATAATGATAGCAATCAGACAAAGAATTTCAAAATCCTAATCCAATGTCTTCTCAGAGCATTCATAAAATGAAATGCTGATGCAGCACATTCTATTTAATTGAGATACACTTAGACTAGGAAGTCCGCTTAATCAGGACGTCTCTCTGGGAACAATTTAAGTCCAATGACACTTAATGGCAAAGACACTGCTGCTCCCACATAACAAGCAATGGGACAAGAGGAAATGGCCTCAAGTTGCCCAAGGGGATGTTTGGATTGGATATTATGGAAAATTTTGTCACCAAAAGGCTGCCCAGGGAAGTGGCTATCTCCATCCCTGGCACCACTTAAAAGATGTCATGCCAGGGATGGTGGACTGGACATGGTGGACTTGGCAGCGGTTGGATTCAGAGATCTTATGGTATTTTCCAGCTGAAGTGACCCAATTATTCTCTGAAAATATTTGATTCTGGTACAGGGTTAGATGATAAAGGAGGATTAAGTAAAGACTTTCTAGACAGGTACTGCTTTTCTTCTGGTCGCTTCTGTTGCAGTGATATTTGCAAGTTATCAAGTGCCAGTGTCTATTTTGGACCCATGGAAAAGGAAGGAAGCATCTTCTCCAAATACTTCTGGGCATCTCTAGCCCCAGCAGCTTTATCCTAAAGCAGCAGCTTCTTTGGTCCTGTACCTTTTGTCCCAGAACCTCCCCTTGTCATGCCTGGGCCTAGGGGATTCCTCCCAAGCAGAGGCAGAGCTGTCACCACCTCTGCAGCAGCAGGAATGTCCCAGGGCTCAGGGTGGTAAGCCAGGACAGGTCAAAACAGGCCTTAATGAAAGTCCCATCTCCTTTTTCTGCTTTGTAAGCCTAGTTACAGCCTTGATTCATAGTGAAACAATCTGGTGAAAAAGAAAAAAAACAAACTTCCCTGTAAGAAGATTCCTTTTTATTGTCAACCTTCACACAGTCAGAGTATGAAATTCCCTAGGCAATTAGAGCTTCTAACATTACAGGCATAAGGCTTGTTTTGAGAAAAGAAATACATGTCAGCATTTTTAAAGTTATTTTTTCAACCTTTAGACATGCTGGCAAGGCATCCATTCAGTGGGTTTTTTACTTGAAGGCATATAGACAAGAAAACAGTACCAGGTGGGAGTGCAATATGCCACTTGTCTGTTAATGATAAAGAGCAAAAATGCAAAGGAGCCATAAACCAGACAAAGCAAAGGAGGAGAGAGGCATCCACAGAAGTGGGTGTGTGGCAGTTACCCAAGGACTGGAGATATCCCTAGCTCTAATATCTAAAGTAATTAGCGTAAAAGCAGCATTGGTTTGGGATATCTGCACAGCTGTGAGTAGCTGAGGGTTTCTGGTTTGGTATTTGCTTGTTTGGTTGGGTTTTTTGTACCTAGTCTTGCTTTCCATAGTGGCAGTGGTATAAAAATAAACTTAAACTAAAATCGATTTATAGGGAACTCAATAAACATGGTGTAAAAATGACCACTCATGCAGCTTGCACCTTCTGTCTATTAAATGTTAGCCTTGAATTTTTGTAATACAATTTAACAAAGATTACAGCATTTAAAATGAAATGTGATCATTCTGTGCTTTTATCTCAAAATGCTGCCTTCATTTGTGCTAAGTAACCCCTCTGACTCAAACTTGTTTATTACTGTAAGGTGGGCTGTAATTGTAGCCACCAGTGGCAAGCATGAGATAGTTCATATCTAAACAAAATTTCACTGTTCCTGAACAATAAGTTTGAGCAGTGTGAAAGGTCCAGCACATTCAATATTTTTTTCAGTCAGCTTGGTGAACCTGTGTTGAACAGGTAAAACGTGAAACCAAGAAAGCAGCGCTCAAAAAAGGAGAGGAGAATTTAACAAATAGTGCTAGAGCCAGGAGCTATCAGTTTCATGTCTTTTTCCCTGAAGTGAACCCATGACACACAGAGTCAATAGCAGAGGTATTTCCCAAATTTGAGCTCCTGACCTTGCAACTGGACCCTGCCCCTGCACATCCTCCCTCCCAGTGCCTGCAGCAGACTCGCAGCCCAGCCCTGGCGGTTGCGCATACAGATGTGATAACTTGACCAGTGACCTACATAAGATGCATTTCCTAACCCACAAGCCAGACAGTTTTAAGGGCACATTACTGCCTCCCCTCCACAGGAGAAACTTGCCTCAAAAGGACATCTCTGTGTGGGACAGCTGTGATTTCAGACCATGTCAGGGGATGTCATTCAGAGGCAGAGATTGTGCATGGCAGCTCTGTGAATGTAGCAAAGAACTGGGGGGAAAATATGAAAAGAAGATGAATCTGTTCAGCACTAAACGTGTTTATTTTAACTTTTTTGCAGCTTCTGAAAAATCACTGAGCAAAACTCCAGGGTATAAATCAAAGTGAGAGAGAGAAAGAAAAACGGCAAGCGAAAGAAAGTCATTACTTTGATTGGCAATGAAGGATTACTCAGGATCCATAACTGTGTTTGCCTAGCTCAGCTTAAAGTTCACCACTCTAAACTCCTCTAAAGAATCTCATCTTAAAAACAAAAACTAAACTAAAAAAAGCCAGTGTTCACAAAAAATTACTTGTGTAACAACAAGTGGGGATTGCCACCTCTGCTTACACAACTATGCACAAAATGCATACTTTATGTAATTTCAAGCTTTGTCTACTTAGAATTTAAATTACAGAATAAAGCCTAAAATTATGAACATAAAGATCTGATATTATTTTTATCCTTTCAATTTCATGCTCTTCAGCTATACCTTAGCACAGCCCAATTTACAGTCTAAGGCCAGAAAGTTAGTAGTACTAGGCACACAGTTGCACTAAGTACTGTTCTCACTTGTTCACTATAAGCTCCCTATTTCCTTCTTAAAAGTTGTTTTCAAAAGGATCTGCTTGCATAATTGTGCAGCAACAAGGCCTGGTAGCCTCAATCCCCAAGAATGTTTTCAATGACCTCTTCCTGCCCAGTTTTTCCATGAGAGAGAGAGAACTGTTGGGAAAGGGGGAGCCAACAGTGTTACCAGAGGGTAAATGAGTAGACAGATGCAGAATAGAGATTAGTGTTTTAGGAAAGCAAAAAAAAATTCTCCCTCTCTGGTGTTACAATTGCTTTTAAAACACACCCTCCCCTTCTAACATTTCATGTGCTTTTTGTAGGCACTTCCAGCAACATAATTTTAGAAATGAGAATATTAAAGCAGAGGAATGGGCACACAGTGTGGCTGCCAGTATCAAACCCAGACCATGGGTCAGTCCTGGCAGCGAAGAGACTGGGCAGCTTTGCAGGGGCAGTGTGAGTCAACATGGCCATTTGTGGACAGATAAGTGAGTGTAAACAAAAAACCAGAGCATCAAAAGTGCAATGTCTGCTTCAGAGGGAAGCCGAACTCACTAACACACACATACCTGTACCACGTGCCTAGCAAATCAAGATTTGTTTATTTACAGTATCAGTTTTGGTTATGGAGAGCTCTTAAAAATCTGAGGGTAAAATAACCTTGAGAAATTCACAACATTAAGAATTAATTATTACCCTCTGACAGACCCCATTTATCACCATGAACACCAGATACATTAATTAGAGCCACTTCTGGCTTCACAGTAAACTTGTTTCCTTCAAGTTAGATTTTGGTTTCTATTTTGTTCCCAGAGGGACAACAGAAATTGTTCCATGTACCAAAGAGCAGTTTTAAGGTTTTTCCACTATGAAGAATTTAAATTCGGGCTTTTTTTCTTTTTGTCCCTGAATCAGGCTCCATAGTAACCTCTATCACCAAAGAATTATCTTTGCTACTGACAGACTAAATTAATAATCAGAGTTTTGTTTTTAACCCTGTCACCTACAGCACTGATACTGAGGACCATGGGGTAGATTATTCAGCAATTAACATTGTGTGATGTTGCTGAATACAGCGTATTTCCTGTAGCTTGAAAACATGCCACGCTGTGGCAATGCAGAGTAGACAGCTTTTAAATTTTGGATTAAATCTTAGTGAAAGTCTCCCATGACTCATTCAACTCCTGCCATTACCTTATGTATTGTGATAATGGTGTAATGCAAGGTAGGGATTTAAAAGGACAAGAACATAAATCTTTGAGATTGATGGCATTTTGCCATTGCCTGTGTGTCAAGAGGACTGAGGGAGCTTGCTGTGTTACAATTCCCCTTCCTAGTCGTAGTGGGAGTGCAGAATGAAAGCTTTACATTCAGATAAAATCCTGTGTTTGCCTCCAAGACAAAATTTCCTATGAGAATAAGACCTACTAAATATGGTCCCATAGGGAAGAACTCAGAAATTTTCAATAACATCCCAAGAAGGCCTTACCACTTTTTTATCCATGATCAGCTGAAAATTGCCCACCACTTTGGTTGCATTTTTCTCTGGATGAGAGAAAAAAATCCAGGCGAGTGTGATACCCCGGTGCTCCATAGCTTAGCTATTCACCACAAATGGTCTGCCTCTTTAAATAAAGCACAGGCTGGGACACGCTATCTGCTTCTCAGAAAGCTGAAGGTGGATGCATGCCAGGGATTTGTGCAGCTTCCTGGCTTTGCTGATAAAGAAAGGCCACTGTGAGGTAAACCTCTGCTCTGTCCCTGACACGTTTTCCCAGCGGCTGCCCAGAAACAAGGCACCCCAGAAGGCAAGGAAAGCGTGGATCCCATGGCACCACAGCTCCTTGTGTGCACCACAGGGCTGGGAGGAAGCCTCTGAAGAGTCCACACAGGCTTGTGCTTCTACATTTAGAAATGTGAGCTTCTAGCCTGAGCATTTGCATCAGCAGGTGGAAAGTATGAGAGAGCACATCCAATGCTGAAAGTTAATGATAGCATTTGACCATGTTAACCAGTAAGTGACAAGGCAGGGTCACAGGAGTTAATTATTCATGTAAGTGACTGCTAAAAGAAATGTTTAAGAAATGTTGGTAGTTTGCACTGACTGCAATGGAAAGTGACTAATAATTTCAAAGTTTAACCTTGGCAGCTCTAAGCAGACCCTTCTGGCTTTTTTTTTTTCTGGTTTTGTTTTTTAAATCAATATTATCTACTTCACAGGCAGAACATTAGAGGTTTCAGAGCAGAAAGCTGGCTAGAAGGGCACCTGTGCCATGAAGACCAGAGCTCTAGAGAGAAGCAATCTGGTTTAGAGGTGTTCAGCTTTGGGAGAAGGGGGTGCTTCAGCCTCAACTCCCAATCTCCTGAGTGATGTGACACCACTCTCCCCAGCTCCCAGTACTTGTGTATTTAAATTATAACCTCTTTGGGGCAAACTCTACCTTGTTTGTTCGGTGCCAAGCACAATCAGTCCCTGCCTGTCGCTGGTGTCCCTCGGCAGTGCCACAATATAAACACTAACAAAGACAGACTGCTCATATCTGCGTAGCCACAACTGAATCCACCACTTTAAAAATGTCATTATTTTTGTTGGTGCCCAGATAATTTAAAAAATTCTCAGGAAAAAAACAATTACTGCCCTGCCAGAACTGCTAAGCTTCTGTGGGACATAGCTGCATAATTTTAAGAGCCAAACATTCCACTAGATCTCTTTGTTTCAACAATCAAATACCAGAGAGGGAGGTAATACTGACAACATGTTGCTCTTCTTCTGTATGCTGAACTGTTTTATAACTTCTAGTCATGATATATGAGTCTGCAATTCAAAAAATAAGGGCAAGTATAAACTAACAGTTTATAGCACTACAACTTATCTACAGCACTTCTCATCCCAAGAGTACTTAGAATACTTGAGGTCTCAGAGGAGTACAGCTATCTGCAGGCTGGGACACAGCATGTGTTTAACAAACAGTATCTGAGGCTTGAACATGGAGAGCAGCAATTTTTCCAACTTACCTTACCTCTGGTAATGATAAAGCAAAAATAAAGGCACATTTAATGCATGTAGCCTTAATAAGATACTGAAACTAAAGGGAAGACAGACTTGGAGAACTTAAATATGAAGAATATAATAAGTAAGGGTAAAAATTATATTTGAGCTTTAAGATGAGAGGACAGCTAAGTGAATATTATTTTTCCTTAAGAAAAAAAAGCCTTTAAGGTTGCAATTTGGTTATTAAGAAGCATAACTTATGTGAAAACCAGAACCCTCAGTACCCATTGGTGTGGGCACTGCACTGGGACACAACATTTGGGGACACCTCAAAGGGAAGGCTGCAAAATCATCAGGGAAGATATGCAAAATTCCTAGTGAAAAAAAAATTAATTGTTCAAAAGAAATCCTCTGGATGTGTAGCACGAAATCCCTGAGTTTGTGGGAACTTCCCGTTCTTCCTGCTCATATAGGAGGGCTAGAGGTGTTATCTTACTGGGCTCTCAAAGAGACAACAAAGTTCGCTTGCAGGATGGGTCAATATGTAGGTATGGTCAACCCTTTGTGAAATGTTGTTTTCCATCTGTTGCCCAAAATGCCTCTTCAGCAACAGAAAACATTGGGAGAGGGATGGTGGGAGGCAAGGGGCCTAAGTATAAAAAGAACCTTCGATGTAAGTAATACACAAGAATAAATGCAAAAGAACATAAAAAATTTTAAAGTTTCTATTGCAAACAATCCAGTGCCAAGTCAGCCTGCATTAAGGGTAAATGATAAACATGTAAATTAAAGACTGCAGAAAGCAGACGTTTAGGTTTCAAGCCACATTGCTCAAGTCAAGAACAATTTCCTCTCGTGTGGTACTTGGACAGAAGCAGAGGGACATGGTAAAGGCAGTGTGGGTGGTTCACAGTGCTCACTTTGCTTTGACATGGGAAGCTAGGAAGCCACAACAGTTCATTGCTTGTATGCTTTCTGTTGCTTTAAGCATGAATGTCCTTTTTGTCCTCTAACAATCCCATTTTTGTTTTTAAGAAGACAGCCTTTGACCCTTTCCTGGACTAGGAATGAAAGTCATCTGAAAGAGCAGTATGCTGTTCTTCCAAACCTACTTTGTGGTGCTCTCTTTTGATGCCATTGCTGGCATCATGCAAGCCAGGGTGACTTGAAGCAACTTTTCTAATCTGCCTTCATCAGCCTATACCAAGAGTGATAAGCAGTGCTCATATGATTTTTTCAGTTTTTCCTGCACCAGCCTCATTCCCTAGGGGTAATTTCATCTGGTGGCTATGGACCTTCAGCTCAATCTTATGTCTCCCAGAGCAGGCAAAAGAGATGGAGAGAGGTCCTGCACTATCCTCCCTCAATGCAGGCCTGCTTATTTCTCTGAGTATCTGTACAGCGAAACTTTCTGTTTTCAGTCCATTTCAGTCAGTTTCAGTGAGTTTTGAGTTTTCCTTCCTTCTGTAAACCTCCCAGGGTGAGGTAGTGTGGCAGTGATACTTTCAGATAAGTGCTGGGATCTATATGTCCCAGAGCCCCCTTTACAGACATTGAACATGATTTAGAGACAACAGTCACATATTCAGTGTATCTATAGGAACCCCAAAATATCTACTGTTCTATCTGTCTAGACTCCAGCTGCCACTGGGGAAGGGTCTTCTGTGGGTCAGCCCTGGGTCACATCTGCCACATCCACATGGATGTTTTGGGTATCTTAAGCAATCTCAAACAGTGTGAGATCCCTACCTGTGACAAATAAGTGAAGCATCTGTCTTATATCAGCTGGTTCTGTCTGTACCTATTGGTAAGAAGCATGTGTTTCTTCCACCTATCTGAGAATGGGCTGGTGCGCCGCCTGGGGATTCCTGTCTCTGTTCCTTGATTTAATAGGAATTTAGGTGAGTAGATGAGATGTGATGACTAATTTTTAGATAGCTATAGTGAGATGAAATGAATCCCATCCATCCTGGCACATGATTAATGTTGGAACAGTAAGCACCTTGCACTTTGCTCTTAAATGTCACAATAATTTTGGTCAGATTTAATGTTTTTTTAAAAGTGTTAGTGTTCTTATTAAATTGATCCTTGTTAATTATAATCCAATAATTTTAAAAATAAGATTTAAGGGGTGATGATTTATGTGTCTATGTTCAAAAATCAGAAATATCAGACAGCAAGGCAGCAAACTCCTACAGAATTCAGAACATACATTTTGAGAAGTGATTTTAAATCCCTATGCCATCAAGCACATGGAAGAGTATGTACAAGACATACTGCTATATTGTGACAAACCATAAAGAAGCTTTCAGCTATATAGCAACTTGACATGCTGTTCAAAATCAAGCGTTTAACTTCAATCTTTACCTTGATAATCAGGTTTCCTTCTTTGCGTCACACATTTATTATGCCATATTTAGCACACAAAAGAAAAAAAAAAGCAGTAGTTTCTTTAGAGACAGCCAACTTTGCTGTGATGCTCCTCATCACTCTTCTTGTCTTTTATCGTAAGAAACACATCCTGTACTTGCTTGTAGAGCAAACAGGTCTTTCCTAGCAGTAGTCTTGATATGTGTCATAGGGACTTATGAGGCTGTAGTCCTATGCCTCAGGAATAACTGTCTTATTCTGCCAAAAAAACACCAACCAAACAACAAAACATAAAACAATCCCAAACTTAAATTTTTTTAAAG
Source organism: Camarhynchus parvulus (assembly GCF_901933205.1). Classification (NCBI taxonomy): domain Eukaryota; kingdom Metazoa; phylum Chordata; class Aves; order Passeriformes; family Thraupidae; genus Camarhynchus; species Camarhynchus parvulus. The sequence goes on along the minus strand of NC_044571.1, from coordinate 50,193,194 downwards.
TCCTGTCTCTCTAAACATATGGGCTTTACGTACTTACTCTGAGCAGTGTTCACATTAGTGACATAACCTTAGTGTTCCACTAATATTTATAAGACTTTCTAACTATATTTAAAAATACTTACGAACTAAAAAATATAAATCAGGGCATGTCCTATCATAAACAACACTTCTTTTGCAATATTTGTTCCACAAATTTAGTTATTCATTGCTCAGTCACACCTAGCAAGACACCTAGTCTTTCTGGACAATAAATACTATATACCTGTTGATTTTCATGCATTATCTATATAATTTGCTTTTCTTAGATTGCCTCAAATAATTGTATTTCAGAGTAGACGCCCATCTCTGTGCCAAATTCAGTCAAGGTATAATAAATGTGAAACAGAGAAGTGACTCTTTTACTTCAATTTACACATGTACCCTATGCTGTATTTATCTTTTTTGGGGGAAAAAAGTATAAAAATGGACATTACTAGCAGTAGGAACTCTGGATGAAAGGACTAGCTTCTAGGGAAAGAAAATTCATGTGATTTTGAAAGCACCTATACTAATCAGAGGTCAGGCATATGCTGATCTTTACTTCTCTTCATAACAAAGCAGTCAACATGTTACCTGGTAAAAATAACAGCCACTGCACCAAATACAGCCCAGCACTCTACAGACAGTGACAGTGACATCTGATGATACTTGTGACAGATTATTGTGGTCCTCCATCATAACACTGCAGCAAAAATTCAAGGCTGCAATAAAAATTAATCTGGCCATGAAACTGGCCTGTAGTTATTTTTTCCCCCTTACTACTACAACACTGATGTATAGAAGCCATCAAACATGACTTTGTGAGGGTATTAGATGTACATAAAGCTTGCAGAGAGAAACTGATGGTTGCTGCAGAAAACTCAGAAACCAACTACTTGGAGGGTGTCTTTTCACATCTCCTGCATCATTACAGGTAGTTCCATGACTATCGGACTTACTAGTAGGGTGTTCTGAAAACCTGCTACCAGAGAGGTGGTTATAACCCTTCACCTTTTCTGCTCAGACTATGGATTCAAAGTCTGGCCTGAGTCAAGGAAATGATTCTAATGTAATCACTTAATTGATGATTTGAAGTAAGTCAGTAGTTTTAGTGAAAACCCTAAGGATGAAAGCCTTCTTTACAAAACCAGGGCCATCCCTAAGATTCCTCTGGATCCTCAGAGAAGGTGAAGGAGCTAAATACTCAGAAGAAACTGGCATCAAGCTGGGTAAAAGCCAGGGGCACTCTGTGTTGCTGCTAGTGGCAGGGCAGTGTAAGAAGACTTCTCTCTGAGATTTAGCAAAGCTATTAATACGACACTCATTCAGTCACACACTGACTTGGAAATCAAAAGAAGCACTGTCTCCTGCTAAGGAGAGGAATATAACTGTTCATAACATAAAGGGCTGTAAACTGTGGCCTTGGGTTTTCCTGCCTTGTGTGACCACTTCAGTACTCTCTGTTTGCAGAGCATCTGTATAATCCAAATGTGGCAATAATTTCATGCACAAACTTCAGGACGCGCAGTGCCGTAGGAGTTGAACAAACATTGTCAATCACCGAACACAGGAAAACCTGTTGGTGGAACAAATTTACTGCATGCTTTAATTGTAGCCAAAGAGGCCTAGCTTCCCCTAGATTTTCATGGTTTGTCGTTCAACTACAATTTCTTTCATGCATCTGAAATTTGCTCCAGGTTATATGACGTTTTGTGGTCCATCACAACATGGCATATTACCAATTGATACTATATAATCCAGGATGAAAATATACCCTTAATGCCCCATGACAAATGGAAAGAATGTGGATATCTTATTTAAAACAGTAGAGGGGAAATGGAATACATCTCAGCTCTGTTTTTTAAATTTATCATTTTTAAAGCAAAAGAAGTATATAAATAAAAGGTACCTGAAACTTAGATTATTCATAAGAGGAACTTAATGACTTCAGCTCTTCTTAGCTGGCTTGTGCATTTTTTTACTGCTTCCTATCCATACTTATTTCTGTAATAAATGTGCCAGTACATTTTTGGATGTGCCTTTTTGACATTAAAATCAGCCTTCTGGAAGAACAAACTAGAAAACTTTACCCTTTTGAAATCAGTGAAAACAGCCCTATTGCTTACAATTCCAATTGCACCATTGTTTTACTTTCTTTTAACATTCCACATCATGGTAGATGCAATGCCAACACAAAGAAAGGTATATGGTCTCTACAAAGCAAGCATTGCCAAAGAGAAAATTTTCTGTTATATTCTACAAACTAGTTTCAAACTCAGTGGACATGTGGTTTAAAATGGTATCCATAAATTCTCTCATTGCAATTACTTTAAAAATTTATATCAGCCTTTTTCCAGGGATCTGCTTATGAATATTAGCATTATAGTGTTAATACTTTTTGGTTAAGGCTTGTTTGTAAGTATTACTGTGACAGTACAGTAGCAGAATAATTAATTACGATTTTAAATGCATCCAAATATTTTGAAAAAGAAATAAATAGATTTGATTACTGCTTATGATCTACTTAATGCATATGTAAGTACATGTTTAAATACCTTGCATTTGCAACTGGAATTGAACCTTTTTATCCTACCTGCAGCTGGGCTATGAACTGAGTGCATAAATAACAGGTGTTCTGGTTTCACTGACTCATTTCTCAGCTTCCTCAGGGCCAGATAAACCACTAAATATTTATCAGATGTGCTTACAATATAGGGTCTCAAATCAAAACACTAAATGTGGAATGCCTCGGTTGAGATCACCCATCCTCTTCTTTGAATATGTTTCTTCTGGATCAGTGGCTATTCTGGAATGGCTGGTGCTCCTGGCTACACGGGACAGGCACAAAAATATCTCCTTTTCTTTCACCAAAACTTGACTTTTTTTTTCTGATGTTGCACAATGCATTTTAATAGAAAGGTTTTAAGGAGCCAAAGTGAGATAGGGCCTGGAAACTGTTTCACAGTCTTCTGTGCCTTACAGTTCTTCTCTTTCCTTCCCTCCTCTTTTTCCACCATGTGAGATGGACTGCATTGCATCAGTGCAGTGGCAGGCGACCTGCAGTGCTACATTTAGCTGTTTGTAATAAACATACCTTGAATGATGTGAAATATTTCTACCTTGGGAGCAAAGTATGATACATTTTTTCTTCTTTTTTATTCTGCCTGAGTGAGCAAGAGACAAGAACTGAAAATCAGTTCCAGGAGCCTCGCATGACTCTGCAAAACATTGCCATTAAACTTATTTGTCCCTGGCAAAGCTGGTATAATCTGTAGTCATTTAAATTTACCTTTACTGATTGAAGGCTTAATTATTGCATTTTGAGGCATATACTTTTTAGGTATAATTATGCAGTTGAAGACATTTCAAGATCATAATTAACTGGAAGACTGAGAACCAAATCAATTCAAAGTCAATATGAAACATAGTTACTTCACGGGATCAAAAAACAACTATAAGAGAGAATTCTTCCTGGAATAGTTATATTCCTAAATGCTTTTGGCCTCTATGCTATTGAAATTGTTGTCAGAGATAAAGAAAAGGCAGAAATATGCTTCCTAAAGTCTGTAGAAGTCTAGAATATTAGGGGAGTGACCAGACAATATCATAGATTTTGGTTAATAGTTTAATAAGGCTACATGTTTTTTGGCATGGTGACAGGAAAACTCATTCATCTACAAATAATGGGGAAAGAAATAAATCTCAAGAAGCCTGAGAGAAATAAATCAGGTGAACAGACTCTCCCATGGTAATGCAATTCTTACACATAATCCAGGAATTTATACTCAAAAAATGTAGGAAGGTTACACAATGCTATGTGTCATCCTGCTGGAACAATAAGCCTGGCTCTGGTGTCTACAATTTGATAAGGATTCTGAAAAATCAAAGACATTTCAGACAAGGTCCTCAAAAATGATTAAAATGGAAATTCTTCCTCATGGAACGCATGGAATGAACTACTTAAGACATTGAAACAGGAGAAAAATTACTTAAGTACCTACATGGAGAACAGGAATTCAGTAATAATTGGCTCTTTGATCTCACAAATAAAGGTGTGGCATGGTGAAGGCTCAAAAGGCTGTTTTCAGTGATTTCAAAAGGGCAAGGCTTCCTGTTCCACTGAAGTGACAGAGACACGGTCAGTATTAAAAGTTCATCAGTTCAGGGGTCTTCAATCATCCCTTATGACAACTGTTGATTTCCAGGGATGAGGTAACTGACCGTAGTGGGAGGGTCACAGTTCTTTCAGTTGCAAAAGGGAAAAGCCTTATGAGCAGGATTTTGTAATGCAACCCAGACACTTCTTGCAGAAGCACAGTTAGAGCATCTCAGCTAGGTGCTGAAATAGGTTAATTGAGAGGAATTTCTGAAGTCAGACCATTCAAAAAACCAAAATGAGAGTGAGGCCTTGAAACAAAAAATGCTCAAACACATTTGTCATGTACACCAGTGGAGAAACAAGCCTGCCACGTGAAGGGTCTCTCGGTGTCAGTGAGCAGTGTTGGGTTGAGTGGACAGCCCAGTGACCATCAGACACAGGCATGGCCACCAGCCAGGCGTGAGGTGAATCCAGAATGATGGTTCAAACAGCAATTTGGGCACAGGGACACCTCCAGAATTTCTCAAGGCAGAGCTGGGTGCCTGAGGCTAGACTGAAATGGGGCTCCTGGCTCATGGGCAGGGTGTGGGGAGAAGCCTCAGGCAAGTGTGGCCAAGGCCAGGAAGGTCCTTTGGGGCACAGATGGAAGCCTCATAAGGCTCAGCAATTAGCATTTCTTTAGGCTTGTGCCAGAGACTTTCTCAGGGGAGATGTTCTCAGCATGACAGCATTTTCTGTGGATTGCTGATTTGTATCTCTTACTACCATTTCTGAGAAGGGGTCACCCATCCTTTCACAGCATATTTGAAGAGTGATGTTCTCACACAAGGATGACATTGTCTTCTGAGACCGTGATTCCCTGATGCATAGAATCAGTTTATGAAGTGATGGCAGCTCTTGGATCATATCAGTCTTTTTATCCTGCCATTCTCCTTCCTTTATGCAGCAGACAGTGGGTTTTAGTAGTTTTCAGCATCCTGTCAAGTAAAATATCAGTGGATGACAACCTAAATTTAATCACTGCCCTTCTGTAATTTAATCTAAATACAGATGAGTCTGGTTCTGCAGGTTACTTTACAGTGCTTTATTATTTTGATACTGTTTTCTAAAAACAGTTTAGATTTGAGATAACAAGCATTGGCAGTTACATGACTCCTCTCCCCACAAAATTCTTGAAGGGGTCTTTATTCTTTAATTACTTTCTGTGGCTTGTGTTTGGTTCTTTCTACACTAGAAACTAATTTGTTACAAATAATTGCTTATTTAGTTGCAATATTTTCTAGTAAATATATCAGAAGAAAGTGAAAATAGTAAATTAAGAGAAATATTAATTTCTTCAGCCAGCATAAACAAACTTATGCCTACATTGCTCCGGGGGTCCAAACATTTCTGTGGTGCCAATAAGAGCTCTTTCATTTGACTTGGCTTGTATTTCTGGCATATGCAACAGACGTAGAAATATTTCCCTTTCATTTCTTATATTTCCAATACCTATGTTCCCTTTTTGTGGCTTTTGAAGCAGTTTTTGTGCAACATCTTGGAAACATTATCCAGGCATATTTAGACAAAATCTCAGCTGGTATTGTGAGGATCATCCATAAATCAATAGCAACAGCTGGCCATACACTATTAAGATGAATTAAATATCTTTTGGTTTAGATATTGTAATGCAACAGTAAAACCAGTACTTTCCTTAGTATCTCACCTCCACCAGTAATCTGAATTGCATCTAAGATTAGACAGTTTGGTATTTTTTCCTTATCAGATCTACAGATGCACAGTCTGCCTTAAGACTTTGATTTGTTGCGCTTCTGCTAAACCTTCATGTCAGGGATGTCTGACCTTTTGAATAGGGGCTTGATACCTGTTCTGGAAACCTCTGCAGTTTGTGCTCTCACACTACTCCCTTGTGCCTTATGGATGCAGCAACAGCAAACAGCAGTATATCTGGTAATGCATAAATGCATTTTAGAAATATAAAAATTATTTTGGGGGGCAGATTAAGTTGTCATTTGTAGAGCCCTTCTGTTGTGAACATTACAACTAATGCATTTTTCCACAGATGTGAATTCAATCTGAAAAAAAGAAAGCATGTGCTCTCCTAAGTGTAGAAAGGCTGTTTTGTGAAGTGCTTCTGACAATGGCAAGAGTGGTTTATGATTACCTTCCATCCACACCTCATAAATTACATTCTCACTAGTAAAGACAAAAACTTGATATACCTAACCACTTATGCCAAAGAGACCCTCTCCATTTGCTCTCATCACCATTCTGCATTTGTCAGTCTCTCTGAGGTAGTGACCTCTAGCTTTGACAATGCAGTTACGAGAAACATGAAAATAAAAAAGAAAGTACTTTCTGGCTTGTTGAGGCAGGAAGGTGTTGGCCTTAGCTGTACTTTCATTTCCCTGTAAGTATTGTTGGGTTCATTTCTGAATGAGATCTGCTATTTCCACTGAAATTTATGTATGAAATTTACATTTTTTGCTTCTCTTTGCTTTATTCCAGAAGCTCGAACACTTTTCAAAGCTGCCAGGAATCTTTTGTCAACTGACTGTATTCCTCACATCAAAGCTTCATCTATGTGTAACTTAACAACCTCTAGACTATCAGAAAGTTGTATTTTCAGATTAAATAGCTGTTAAAAATAACTGAGATGGTGATGTTCAAAACCAGTAATTCTTTCCCAACAGGGAGGGAAATGGTCAAAAAGCAACTTTATTTTCCTTTTGCATCAAGGGCGGAAAAATGTTTCCTTCTCTTCTGTACAGGAATGTGATGGGAAACATTCTCACTTTAAATGTTTTGGACCTATACAGAAGTGAAAGGTTCCACCCTTTTTTCCACTGTGCCTTGTGCTCTGGCCAGGAAGCTGCACCCATGCTACCTGCTGTTTCACTTGCTCTCCTCGTGCAGAGCAGTAACGCTGTCCTGTTCCAAAGCAGCTTCTATTTTGGGATGAAGGGTGTCCTCCTAGGAATTCGAACAGGGGGGCATAGGAGAGTGGCAAAAGGAAGAAAATATGATTTTATGGTCTTTGCTCTGAAACCCACTGGACCCTTGGAAGACCAGCTCCAAAGCTTTTGTCCCTTTCTTTCCAATGTAGTCTCTGCGCAAGTATTAAGTCCTAGATCTTAATTTTGTGTTGCTCATTTAATCTCTTCACCCTCAGCCCTGTAACACAGCCCCTCGCCATCTCTTCCCATGCAAAAGAAGGAAAAAATCCTCTAAAAGCACAAGACTCTCTTGGTGAGCTCAAGACATTGATAGTTTTACTTGAGCAAATGTTGCTGCAAGGTTGAAAATCTCCTGTTGCCTCCATTGCTGTCACAAGTGTGGGACTGGCATGAGGAAGCCTGTGCTTGTGCCTCTGCTGTGCTGCCACAGAGGCTGGCAGCCAGTCTGAAATCAAAGGTGGGCTTGAACAAAGTGCAGTTCTGTACTGAAGGAGATTGTGCATGGGCATACATTTCCTCCTGTCAGTTTTGCTGAAGGGTGATGACCTGTTACAAAAAGACCATAGCAAACAGCTGGGAAGAAGCAACATAGCATCTGAGCTGTTCACTAAGCAAAGCTGAATGAAAGCGCTTAAACCAGTCACAACTGCTCATAGTTTCATTTTCCACTTTTGTTGGTTAAAAAAAATATTTCATATTTTTTTGTTTTGTATGAAGTGATATTTTCCTCAGATTTCTATAGTACCCTCATCATTAGTTTCTTCTACTGATGTTAATTGAAAAGAGTTAAAAACATTAAATTATTCTAAACCAGCTCTTGTCAGAAATGAAGTTAATTTTTGACTCTTTCTTCCATGCACAACTTATCAATGGAGAACACTTACTTACATTTTTCTAGTTGTCTTACAAATTCAGAGAGCTTTAAGTCCAGTGTGAGTTTTTGCTCTCTAGTTCATTTCTCCCTATTGGAACTTTTAAATGCATTTTATTGTTGATACCTTGTGTGATTCAGCAGTTACTGAATGTGTGTGTTTCATTCAGCATCTGAATTTTAACTCCTCAGCATTTGCCACAATCCTCTGTGACCAGTGACCCAACTGGATAAGAACCTTATAAAATATAGTTCCTACGTTTTTCACTTCATGCTGTTTGCATTCATTGACAAACTTTCTGAAAACTATCATGGTGCAAGAGTAAAAGGGAAATTAGGATTTCACTCACTGTTCTTCTGACTTACCTTTGACATATTGCAGTACATGGGACTTTTTAAAAATTACAGGTGGCATGGACTTGAGGTTTTGGGGGATGGAAGTGTAAGCTCTGTTGACAGAAACAGTTGAAACCCAAGGGCTCATGAATTGCTGCATGGTAACAACTGAGATGCTCCCAGACAGGCACTGATATATTGCTATTGGTTTCTTGTCAAATATGCTCCCCTCAGTGTAATTATGCACAGAACATGAATACATTAAACCCATTTCAACTACTACATTTTGCCTCCTCAGCTCTTACAAATAGACCTGCAAAAAACATGCCAACATTTTTTCCTCACTTTCAAAAACCTGTGTCTTTGCTTCCCACCTTTAAAGAAAATCAATATTTGGCAGCTGTCTTATGTTTTTGTCATGTTCCTGATTTCCCTCTGGTTTTGGCATTGCCAACACACTCTGCAATATGCTGCAGTGCCCTTAGTAACATTTTGGAACAGCCTTGCTAGAAATGCCAGTTCACAGAGTATTGAATTAGCATGCATCATCTACACTGTGGACAGTTATGAGTTTTGTGCCTTTCCCAGATTTTGTTGTTGATATTTATTTTCAGATGGGTTATACCTATGTGCAGAAGGTCCCAATTCTGTGACATGCTTCCAATTTTTGTTTTGCTCTTACATACTTTGGCTTAAATATTGCTGATGGTGCAAAAAAATCTGCATTCATTGACCAACCAGGCGTATCATTATGGTTATTATTTTAGTTCAGTTTCATGTTCCATTATTACTAAGTGTATTTGCCATATACAGGTTGGCTATCTGTGTTATTTGGCTGAGTATCAATCATTTTCAGAGCCTGAAACTGGATTCTGAGCCTCCAGCTACCCAGATAAAAATAGGAACTGTAATTTGTCACAGGTGTTTGCTGGAGCAATTCCAGCTATGGACACAACACTAAAAATTGCAGAATAACATTAGATTTATATGACATGGTGGGAACACCCTCAACCACTATTTGGGATCTGTTTCTACAGTTTGTCACCCTGTGCAACCTTCTATGCTAATTTCTAGGTATTGCTGTTATAAATACATCTTCATCTCCACTTGAGAATTTTGAAATCAAGTTACAATCAATACTTACTTCTTCCTCCCGTTATGGATTTTATAGACGGGTCCTTACACCAGGTGACACAGAATCATGGATTTGCAGAATCAGGTAGACCAGATCTGTGTGACATGCCCATGCCACTCATCCACCCTGCTCAAGGCAGGACTAATTAGATGAGGTTCCTCAGGTTTGTGTCCAGTTGAGTCGTTAACATGTCCAAGGATGGAATGTTTTTCCCATAGTGTCTCTGGGTCTCCTCCAGTACTGAAACAACCTCATAGTAAAAAACCCTCCAATTGTATCTAAATGTTCATCCTTGTAGTCACTACCTCTCATCCAGTTGCTGTGCATCTTCAGGAATAGTCTGGCTCTGTCTCCTTTATGTCTTCTGATCAAGTAGTTGCAGACACAACATTTCATTTCAGATTTCCCCCCAGGTCTCTCCTTTCCAGGCTAAACAGTGTCTTTCCTCACAGGTCCATCACCCAGCGCCTTCCCTCATAGGTCATCTGCCTCAGCTCTGGAGCAGCTTGCTGGCTTCCTCAGGACTCAATCCTGTATGTCCAAGTCATTTATTTAGTGGAGATCCCCAGAGTGGGCCTGCTATTCCAGGCACAGTCTCACAAGTGACAAATACAGGAGGAAGGGTCAACTCCCTGGATCTGCTGCCTGCAGATGTTGCTAATACAGTACCCAGGAGGCTGTTGGTTTTCCCAGCCACAAGGTCACGTTGTTGGCTCAACTCCTCCTCCCTCCAAGATTGGCAGGTCCTTTTCAGAAAAGCTGTTTCCCAGTCAGCCGACCATCAGTCTGTATTGTTGCAGTAGTTTATTCCATCCCAGGTGCAAAACTTTGTATTTGCTCTTGCTGAACATCGTGAAATTCCTGTCCGTTCATTTCTCCAGGCTGCCAAAGTCCCTCTGAACACCAGTGACTGCTCCCCCCAGGTAGGTGTCACCTGCACGCTTGTGGAGAATGCAGTTTGTGCCATCAGCCAGGCCATCAGTGATGTGATTAACACTGCTGTCCCAGCTGGGCTTCCTGAGGGACACCAGTAGCTAGTGGCCATCATACAGTTAGCTGACTTTGTGCCACTGATCACAACCTGCTGAGCCCAATATTACAGCCAGTTTTCCACTCCCCTTATCATCTGTTTTTCTAGCCCATATTTCACCAGTTTGGCGATAAGAAGGGTACGGGAGGTTATGGCAAAGCTTGCTAAGTCAAAGTATACAACAGACGTTGCCCTCCTCTTATGCACATTATCATAGAAAAGAAATTAGGTTGGTCAGGCATGGTTTGCCCTTGATAAATCTGTGCTTACAGTCACCTTCTTGTCCTTCATATGTTTAGCAATAGCTTGCAGAAGGATTTGCTCCATAACTGTCTCAGGAACTGAGGTGAGGCTAACCAGCCTGGAGTTAAACAGATGCTCTTCCTGAATATGGGTGCAACGTTTGCCTTTTTGTAGTGAGATTGGGAATCTCCCCACTTTGGAACTGCCATAACCTTTCAAAAATGTTAGCAGCATCACAATGGCATTGCCCAGCTCCTGCAGTACCCTTGTGTGCATCCCATGTGAATGTCTAAGTGGGTTAAGTACTCCCTGATTCCATCTTCTCCTACTGTGGGTACTACTTCATGCCTGCAAACTGCTAGAAGGCCTGGGAAGCTGGAGGGCCAGGGAACTTGCCAAGGAAAATTGCCAGGGAAAATTGAGGAAAAAACGCATCAAGTACCTGAGTCTTCTCCATATCCCTTGTCAAAGGATTCCCTGCCCCACTGAGCAATGCCCATTCTCATTGTTCTACAATCTCATTACTCTCCTTTCTGCTACTGGTGCACATAAAGAAACTTTCCTTATCGCCCTTTTCCTCCCTTGCTACTTTAATCTGGACTGGCAGATTGGCTCTCCTGACTATTCCTGCACACTTGAACAGCGTCTGTTCATTCCTCCCAAGTAGTCTGTCCCTGCTTCCACCTGCTGTGTACTCCTTGTGTTTGAGCTCAGCCAGGAGCTCCATGTTCATCCACACTGGCCTCGTGCCATACTTGCTCAACTTTCTGAACATCGTGCGCTGTTCTTGCGTTCTGAGGAGGCTGTCTTTGAAGATCAGCCAGCTCTCCTGGGGCCTTTTGCCCTGCAGCACAGTTTTCCATGAACAGACTCCCTGAACAGACCTAAATCTGCTCTTCTGAAGTCCAGAGCTGTAATTGAGCTATTTATTTCACTCACTTCTCTTAGAGTCCTAAACTCCACAGTCTCACAGCTGCTGCAGTCAACACCGCCCTTGACCTTTAGGTCCAATATCTCCTCATTGTTCACTGATCACCTGCCTCAAGAAAAAGTTTTCAATATAGTCCACAAATCCAATGGACTGTTTGTGGCATATTATCCTTCTAGCAGATACTGTGGTGGTCAGAGTCATCTGTAATCACCTGTGCCTCTAATTCTGAGGCTTTCTTCAGCAGCCCAAAGGAGGATGGATCTACCTTCTCTTACTGACCAAATTATCTGTAGGGATATCTTTTACAATACTGCCTGTGCAGGTCCATCCCTGATCCTTACTGTTGTGGAGACATAAAGTTCAGCCAGTGTGGGAGCTTTTGTGGTACTGGGTGGTAAAAGGCAGGCCCTTAGCATGGCATCCTGTGCCAGAGCACTTCATTGGGAAGCTGTCAGCATTATCAGCACTTCACCAATGACTGATGCTGGCAGGCACCAGCTGAGAAGGGGAGCAGAGGCTACAGAGTAAAGTGAAATTTGCACTGGCAGAACTCTACTGCAACACCTGAATTTAAGTGCTGGTTATATAAGGAGGTCTGATCTCAAGGTATTGACACAGGTTTTATCTGCAATGTGATGCATCTCATTTCTAGGTAAGGCAGCTGAAATCAGAGCTGTGGAGGTGGGCTACATTTCATCAGTGAAAAAAGGGAAAGATCCCTGCAGCTGGAAGATGATAACTAATAAAATGCTCACTGTAGAGCTGTAAGCATTTGAGAACCTCTAAGAACCAGCTACAGAGAGGCTTGCTGGAAAAAGCCCCATGAGAGGTGAGTACCTGTAGAAAGCAGAGAGTTTGTGCTGAGCTGGGGGCAATGCAAGGCCCCCAAGGATGAGCTGGTTTGGTATAACACACACTGCTATAGCAACGTAACTGGAGCCATTCAAGATGATTCAGGAATTTAAGTCTATACATAGACCATTGCCGAGAGATTTAAAATCTAATGAAAAAAAAACACCCAACCTTTTACTAGCAATAATGAATATGGATCTAAGTTTCTTTTCTGAAGCTTGGTGGCATTTAAACCTACAGGTATTATAACACAATATATGTATTGCTATGTTGTACTATCTTTTATTGCAGGAGAAACGAATTCCCATGTTTTAAAATTTCTTTGAAAATTATTTACATTCCCCAGAATGCTAAACAAGAATATTACATTTCAGATAATATCTTACTTTCAGGTAAGTGCCATAGCCCTAAATACAACACTTCTTTTCTCTCTTGGAGGTCAGTCAAGATTTTACGGGTCAGATATAAATTTCTTGATATTGGGGGTTTTTTTCCCTTTCTGCTCCACATGTGTATGTGTATTTGTTTTTTCTTCAGATACCTCCTTGTTACACAAGTCAGGAAAAAACTTGGCTAGCTGGTGCTTCTTGTTATCTTTCTCTCTGTTTTAGTCTCTCTTTCCTCCTTGTTTGTAGTTCCTTATGGGGGCTCTCTTTGACTCTTACAGCCCCTGGTCAAACTCCAGCTACCTGCCCTGCTCCTTGAACTTTACTTTTGCTTGCTGTTTGCTTCAACTAGAAAGCCAGCAGCTTTCTCCTGAGATTATTTCACCAACCCCAGGAAATCTACCCTCATCTTATCAAAGGTGATAAATGCTTCTCACTCTGCCTCTATGCTACTATCTAGAGCAACTATTCCTGGACATTCCTATAAACCTGCTGGTCTTGTTCTCACCTTCTGTCAGCAAGGCTGAATTCAGGCTTTTCCCCATCCTTTTCCTTCATTATTCAGGATTTGGCTGACTGTTCACCTGTTCTTACTATTTCATTTTAAGGTTCTAATTGTTCAGATATTTTGGAAGTCAGGATACTGATCCTACAGTTCCTAATTTCTCCAGCAAACTCGGGTCATACCTATATGTGCACAGAATTTAGCTCTTTAAAAGAAAGTAACGTTTGTACATAAAAGGAAGTACATTTTTAGGTACATTGCTATATCTATTATAATAGCAGATTATGTTCTCCTGCTTGATTATCACAAAAGTTAGCTAGTGCCTTTTCCACTGGAATCCAAAGTAATATTATTAATATTAATTATTTAATATTAATTATTTAATGTTAATTAATATTATTTCAAAAATACGCTTTTGCAAAATTTCATTATCCAGTGTATGACAGTTACTACAAGCAACTGTAAAACATCAAGTTCTTTCACAAAAGCCCATACTAGTACCAAATGACTACCAATCTACTGTATGTACTGTAAAATCACCCTTTGTGATGGGGGATAATAGCAGGGTTTTACTGTGAAGGTGGTTTATGTTGTCAACAAGAACTCACAATAAAAACACAGCATTAAGATCAGGCTGACATCAGGAATGAGTGCAGATTGCAAAGTACAATCAACTAACTTAAATCACAAAATCAACTGAATCACATTTTTCCTGGCCTGTTGTGTGAGTATTTTATATCACAGTGTGTTCCTTAATCTGCTGAATCCCAGTTTAATTTCTCACCCTGAGGTTTCAGAAATGGTCTTTGCAAGAAGGGTGTCAGAGGGGCATGTCCATGTTAATTGAGACAAATCACCCTCCTCACTCCCAAAAAAAAAGGGTCTTGTGAAAGACCATTCTGAGATCTTAACTGCTATAAAGAGGAGCAATATTAGCTTTGCATTCCTGTCTGGAGGATAAATGACTGAAATATAGAAAAAACCAAGCCAACTTGCACAGCTGTACGTAAGAGACCCAAGTGATATCTTCCCATAGTTTACAGAAGCTTCAGTTTTCACTTCAGCTAAATTCTAGTTTTGTGACTTTTTTTTTAATGTGTTTTGTTGGTTTGTTTTACTCATAGAGCTGTTTATGTAAATCTGTAAGCTATTATTCAATATCGCTTCGTACGGAAAAAAACACAATACAACAAAAACGCCAGCTTGTTTATCTTCCATTATGAATCCACCACATTCTTCCTATAGTATCTCTCTTCAAAAAATCACACAGCCTGAAACTGCTTCTGATAGTTTTACTCAGAGCTCTGTGCCTCCTCACAGATGAGAAAGCCCCACTTATTTCAATTATGCCACCTCTGGATAGAAATGTACTCAATATAAATAAAGCTATCCAAAACCTGGGTCACTGACATGGTCAATAATTTATTGCAGGCTTTCAGTGCATCCTTCTCATAGAAACAATCTCTTACAATACCAAACTTAAGACTCTATGGAGAAATTTCCAGCATGTATCAGAAGCATTTTCAGAACATCTGTAACACAAGGTATGAGGCTATTAAAGTGGCTCTTTGCTCCAAAGACAGAAAATACATAGTACACAGCCCAACTCATACAGGCACAGGTGATTAAGCTGGCCAGATTATGTTCTCATGTATTCCAGTGAAATCCTAATAATTTTACTCATTTCAGGAGGCTTTCTCCAGTCTTGAATATTGCAAAGGAGAATCTGAGCAGTGTGTACACATTAGCAATGCAGATTCATTAGTGTCAGAAAATTACTTTAGTGTAGTGCCTGGAAATTACTTCCTCACTTGTTAAGCCTGCCTTGCCAGGAGGAAGATATTTACTTTAAACAAAACCCAAACTTGGAGCTGAAGACTTCTCGTGAGCAAATCTGTCAGCTTGAAAGACATTCTTTTTTAGTTTCCTTCCTCCCACCACATGCCCACTATATGCAAGTCTCACAGATTAGGAAATATTGCTTTGTAACATGGATTCATGACACATTTTTTTCATCCAAATTAACCTTTGCAAGCTCCATTACTTTCCTGTCAACTTTCTGGTTACTGTCATAATCAGATTTCTGAAGGTTTAGCTATGTTTGAAAGACACAAAACTGCAATGGGCATTTAATCACTCCAGTCAGAGCTCTGGGAGAATGCTGTCATGAATATTGAGTGGGCACATGCTGGCATATGCTACAAAATGGTAATGACAGAGGTCTCTTTCTGTAGCTGTCCAGGCTTGTTGGCTCATAGGGAGAAGAAATATGGACACTCTCTCTCCTTATAGCCACTTGTATCACAATATGAAGGCAAACTGCTCAGGAAAGACTTTTAACAGGGTTTTAAGCAAGAAATCTTGTTTGTAGGGTGTGTAAGCTGAGGAAGAGAAATTCTGTGTTAAACATCTAAACAGGTACCTCAACAAGCTAGCGCTGAACAAGTAATTTTGTATCTTTTTGGAGAGAGGAAGTAAATATTTTGTTTCCTCTCAAGTTTTTCAAATGCAGATTGAATATGATCCTGTGGACAGGGAGATGGTCAGTTGCCTCTGAAAAGCCAGGGAAAGCTGTTAAGAAGAACTGGGAGCTGGATTCTGAGAAGGCCTGGTTTCAGGATGAAGGGAAGGGCCCAACTGCCAGCAGTCCAAAACTCTGATTTACAGGAAAACACACTTTTGAATTTCTCTCCACCACTCAAGTTTTTGCTCTTGAAATGAGGTATGTTAATGATTATTGTATGAATTAAACAAGCAATGGTATTCCAGGAGCTTAGAAAGCTTAACCATTGCTCATGTTATTGGGTTACACTTAAAAGAGCTGCAGGGTTAATCTGAAGCAAGAAGAATGCGCTTGACGTCTTTTTCAAAAAAATTAACAGACTGGGTGGGTTCCAAGCGTTTCCAGAGGTGTGAACCACAACTCTGAAAATACTGTTGATTGCTATCTGAGATATCTCCAACATACAGGTTACTCTACGTAAAATTTCCAAGGACAGTGTTTGTCAAGAAGAAAGACACAGATTTAGTTAGCTTTTCTTGGGTTTTAGCTTCTCTGGTACCTCTTCCTTCAGATAAAGGGAGAGGTATAACTGTGGGCCTGCACAGTCTGACAAAACACAAAGCACTGGAAAACTTTGGCTTGTTTAAAATCACACTGAAAACAGCTACATTTAATGTGTGTAAGGTATTTATTGTGAATATAGTGTCTGTTGTGGAAAAATGTTCTTTTCAAAAAATACCAGTTCTGACCATGAAAGCAAAAGGCAATATACAGTTTGTGAGTTTGCTATAGCAAAGGGAATATCTGAAATTCGAAGCAATTTCTTTTTTTTTTCACCATCTTTTATTTCACCAGAAATTATATCAGTGGATTTGTTCACCACATCTTCATGAAAATTCCTTTCAGATCTTAACTTTACATCTCTCTGCTTAGATTTATTTCAGATAATCACAACATTTTTAGATACTGTGCTTGAAGATTATTTTGTAAAACTGCTGGCTTTGTCAATCAATCCATAATATTTCTTCTGGCTTTCTCAAATGCCAAACACATTTGAACTGCTACATTTTCTTTAAAATACAGGTTTTTAAGCAATGGTAAAAATAATTACTGTCATCTCACACAGCTCAGTAACTGCATAAAAATAAACTCTATTTTTCACTTTGCCTAACACACATTTGCATCAGCCACAAACAGTGTTTTCCTAGGTAGTGAAAGTAGAGACCAGAGGTTCTGCTGCCCATCCCAGCTGAAACGTTCACTTATACTCAAGAGATTCCATCACAAAATTTATGTCTTTACCCTAATCCAAGACTTGGTTACATATTCAAACTTGATGTGGTTCTCAGAAAGGGTAAGGAATGGAGAGTTTAAAGAGCTCCCTCCCTGACAAGAAGATCTCAGTGGAGGTTTCTGGGCTAAGGGACCAGAGTCCCACCAAAGCACAATGCAGCGCCCAGCTGGTGTTCCAGCCCTGAGGCCAGGCAGCATCATGCAGAGGGAGATTTTCAAATGATTGATAGCAAGCAGAGCTTCAGTGCCTAATTGATGCTTATAACTTTGGGAAAAAAATCCCCAGATTTCAGTATCTTTGACAACTGGGCTCAATTTTCTCTTCTCACAACAATAGGAAAAATGCTGCTAGGTGCACCTGAAGGAATCCTGTCTGGCAGGAATGATGCATGGGCAGCTCATTCCCTCAGTGTGCCAGCAATGATGCAGTTCGACCCATTGGAAATCCAGACTAAAGGCTGCAATGTCCTGCTAATGAATTGCTCTCTACAGAACATTTTCCTGTGCCTTGCTGCTTAAAGTGACCACTCCTTTGCTGATCTGCAAAAACTACTATGTGCTGCTCTGTATCAGCACTGGCTACCTTTGGAAGCTGTAGAAATCACCCTGAGGATCAATTACTCCCAAGAGAATTAATTCAGGATTCTGCTCCCACCATGTCCTGCATGCCCTGCTCCCAGCTGGGGAGATGCTCAGTGACAGGTAGAATTAGAAGACCTCAAGGCCTGCTCCTGGTCTTGCAAAATTCAGCTGCAGAACTTCAAACGTCTTGTGCTGGTGAAGGATCAGAGTCTCCCTGGGAAGAAGAGGTTACAAAAGAGCAAATCCATGTTATCTTTTCACAAAAGATCGCTCAGTGCCCCTGCGTAATGTGAAAACTCACCAGAAATTTTCTTCAGGCTTATACACAAAATAAATAATTTTACACAGAATACTGTAATGATGGCTAATAGGGTATCTCCAAAATACCATGTAAAATACATAAGGCTGAGAGCAATGGTGACAAAAAGCACTGAAATGATGGCCTTTCATTTCAAACAAAGCACAGTATTAAAATTCTGGTGGGTGCGTTTGGAAACAAAAATGGTCAGCTTCTGACTGATGGAGTCACCTCCCTGGCTGAGTGTCAAAATAGGTCAATGGAGCTTTCTTTTCACAATAGCTAGAAGTAAATGGAAACTTTGCTGTGTTCCAGCCTAGATCAGTAGGGAAAGAGACATTCTCCCCGACATGTAGCTTTTCTATTTGTTATATGATACTCTGTGATATTGAATAACAGCTGGCAGGTTTTCAGCCAAAGAAAAGACTCTGGTCCCCGCGGATGGCACCACCCCTTGCATGCTCGCACCTCAAACCTCACAGCCCAGCGATGTAAAACACTGCAGCACCCAAGGTTCAGCTCAGCCAAGCGCGGCAAGGTCAGCCGGCGGAGCAGGAGGAGGGCGGGGAGGGAGGGTGGGGGTGGAGGCGGCAGCCTGACCATAACTCCAGCCACAAGGGCTCAGTTTCTAATGGCAACAATCTCAAAAGCTTCTCTGTGCACAGCTTCGTAATTAAGTGTTAAATAAAAGTGCTGTGCTGTGAACACTGCATCCTCCCTTACAAATTCTGACTTCATACCTGGTAGTCTATTAAATAATTCAGTCTGAAAATTCCTAGCACTTAAGCAGGGACTGTAAAATTAAGACATCTCAACTGTTAAACACAGTGACTTCCTTCACCAAATATGGCTTTTGATCACTATGTTCCTATGACTTGGAACCACATTTCCATGTTAATACATGTCTAGCTTCATCGTGGAAAGACAAACTTGATCAGAGTAATAGATTACAACCACAGGATGCGTGCACAGAAAGGTGTAAGTGGAATAAAGGTCAAAAAAGAGATGTAACTTCTTTTTCAAACTTACAGCAGAGTTTTCCCCAGACATGAAATATAATCCTTTTAAAAACAGGCTTCAATCACACAACAAATCTGCAACAAAGCAAGGCTCCCAGCAAATGTAGTATTGAGTATTTGAGTATTTTTAAAGGAAACGCAGAACTCATACCACAGTATGAGAACTATTTAGTGAACTAAAATGTAATGCCTCAAAACATCTAAATGAGAACGTATTATTCATCACAATGCTTTCATGATTACAATTAGCGCAAACACATTTGTGATGCTTCCAAACA
Source organism: Camarhynchus parvulus (assembly GCF_901933205.1). Classification (NCBI taxonomy): domain Eukaryota; kingdom Metazoa; phylum Chordata; class Aves; order Passeriformes; family Thraupidae; genus Camarhynchus; species Camarhynchus parvulus. Next base: position 50,173,858 of record NC_044571.1, on the reverse strand, counting down.
TCGGTGGGAATGTTGATATGTTTACATCTGTGTAACAGAGATTTGTCTATTTTCCATGGAGCAAACGATTATTTTTCAAACAGTGTAGGAACAGGAAAGCAGACATCACAAAGAATGGTTGATATACTATCTGGTTTATAGCTATCACTATTTTTATGCTTTTGGGGAGAATTATATATAATCCACATTAGAGCGAGATTTTAACACTTAATGTGGGATTCCACCGTGTTACAGATGCTACAAAACTGTTCTGTGCATGCCCTGGACACACATACTTCACTATAGGGTGTATTAGGTGTATCAGTGTACTGAATGAGGTGTGGTTCAGAGGGTGGTTAAGGCAGAGGTTACTTCTCCTCAGGTACAGGGGTACCCATGGTGCCCTACAGCACCGGATCTGGTTTCTCAGGTAACTGCTCCGTTTTGTCGGCTCTCCCTTTTCTTTTTGTGTGTGTGTGCCTCTAGGTGTGGTGCTAACGAAGGGAGGAGGGGAGGAAGAAAAGAGGGTAGGGCTCAGCATGTCTTCCACGACCCTCTTAAAGCTTCTCCAGAGCTAAAATAATGGTAAAATTCTTCGTCCTCTTTTTGGGGAAAAGGACTAACATTAATTAATCAAAGCAGATTTTCCCATTCAGCGAGTGGCTTTCAATAGGAGAGTTTTGGCTTCTAGCCACTAGAGCAGGAAAAAGAAAAGAAAAGAAAATCACCACACCACCTCATATGGCTCCCGTATTAAGTAAAGCAAATACTCTAAGATTATTTTTAATTTTTTTTTTTCCTCAATTGTCCTGCCACCCCGGGGAGGCCCTTTTGTCGGGCGGGAAAGGGACGCGGTGCGGGAGAGCCGCCCGGGCTCGGCGGAGCGAGGCTCGGGAAGCTCCAGCTTCCCACGGGACGCTGCGTCTCCCTCCGCTCCCTCCCTTCTCCCGGCCGGCGGCTGCTACCCCGCCCTTCCCTCCGGGCCGGGTGCGAGACCCCGGCCTTGTCCCACCCCTGCCGGCACAGGCGGGAGCTGCGTGTGGGGCCGGAGGGAGCCGCCTTTGTCCGCCCGCTAACAGCGAGCCCGGCCCCGCCCCGGGTTACCGCGGCAACGGCGGGGCTGCGGCCCTTCCCTTCCCTTCCCTTCCCCTTCCCTTCCCTTCCCTTCCCTTCCCTTCCCTTCCCTTCCCTTCCCTTCCCTTCCCTTCCCTTCCCATCCCGAGCGCTCGCAGGCAGCGGGATGCCCCCCGATGGCAGTCCTGTTTCTGTGCCCCTGCTAGGTGAGAGCGATGGGGACGCTGCGCTCCGCTGAATGCTGCCAAGCGCCCCCCTTCGCCAATGCAGCTGGAGGGCGGGCACAAAAATCGCATCTCCAGAGGCTTCCGCAGCGTCTCGCTGCCCTTCCCGGGCTCGCTCGGGTTAGCTGAGGGCTCCACACGCTGAGTAAAGGACAGGCGGCTGAGCTGCTCTTTCGGCTGCAAACCGTGGGCAGCTGTGCCCGGGCGCCGATGATCCCAGGCTGAGCCCCTGCCGATGACTCACTGCGTGTGGACATCTGCTCGGGGAGCTGCTGCGCTCCCTTCCGTGTCCTGCGAGCTGGATTTCCATACTGACGTTTTTCAGCTCCAGACAGGGTTGTATTTAGAAACAATTTTCTGCTGGGAAGAGTTAAATTGCCGGCTTTATAGAGTTATATAATATTTTCTAGTTTTTGTGCGTTGGGTTTTTTTCCCCTTTAAGATTTGTCATCGCAGACCAAAAATAAAGCAGAAGAGAGCAGAAAAAAAAAATCTGGGCTGAACTGCACTATGAGATCATTCGCGGGGTAGGTTTTGATTTGGTAAGCTATTTAAGATGAAATTGGAGAGAAAAAAAAAGAGGATAGGAGATTAAATGCTACTTTAAAAAAAGCTAAAAGTCAGCAAAAATAAGACTTACGCTAAATAGCATAAATTAGTTTCATTAGTAATTTTGCTACTGTAAAAGCAATAAGCAGTTCAGTCTAAGAGGGGCTGTGTACCCTGCAGAAGAATGGTGTTATGTATGCTCAGTTATAAATTAAAGTGAAGCCCTGGCACTCAGAAGAGTGGCACTGCTCTCCTGTGTGCTTTCATTGTATCTCATGACTTAGTGTATCATGTCATTTGCATTATGTAATTCCTAAAGAACCCCAAAATACTAATTCTCTTAAGACATTGCTGTTTATTTTAATACCTGATCCTGAGCATTTAAGAGGGTGATACCAGTTAATCCTCATGACTAATGATCCTAATGTCTGACTTCCTAGGTAGATGATTTTAGGGAGCATTTGTATTGAAAAAAATTACCACTCTCAACTTGCTTTTTGGTTGTACTTAGCAATGTATTGCTATTGAACCTAGCAAGGTTGCTATCATACAAAATGAATGAAAAGTGACAAAAAGCAGAGACTGAAGAAGAGCACTGGGAATTTTAAAAGACTTTCAGTTCAGCGCTACCATTTTTCTCTTTTGCTGCATTTTCACCAGCAGCTTAAACAACTACTGCAGGCAAGCCAGGTTGTGCAGGTGGAGGCGGTGTTCAGCAAGGCATGCTGCTTTAGTAAGCCGCCTGTAAAACAAGATGATCTGCAATGTTTGGATAAATTCAGTTGTTTTTACTGCTTCCTTTGTCACCTGCATTATCTGAAGTGCAGCTTGAGGTATCTACCTATGAGTTAAGCAGTAAGTGTTTTGTCAGTATTCATGAAGCTGGGGTAGTCTTCCTGTGTGAATTACTTGTTAAAAGCACCTCTTTTTGTCAAGCAAATCAAGAAAAGTCATGCCTACAAATTTCTTTTCTGTGGCACTCTGTAAAAAGGGAATATTAAATCAGGGAGTTACAGAAGTATATATGGATATGGTGGGGAGGGAGGAGCAGTCTGGAGAAGAAGTTTCTCTGAAACTCAGAGAAGGTCCAGCTGGGATGCTGATGAGGTCATAAGAGAAACAGAACTGAGAAAGAATCTAGAAGCCTTACCCGAGACCTACTGCTTACCCCAACATTTCAAAATGGGGTCTTGACTTTGAGAAATAAGTACAAAAATGAATTATCTATACTCTGTGGTTCCCAAGGTATTTGAGAATGCCTTTAATGTTTCCACTCTAAAAGAGGGTTAGTTCTTTTCTCTGCACACTGCATTTCAAAGGCAGTCCCCTAGAGTGAGGTTCAGCTTTGGCTTCAAGCACAGAAATTTAGTTATGGGAATGTGAATGAGGTGTCTTAACTTTCCATTGCAGCCAGTAGGGGTGGGTTTCATGTTCCTCTGCAGGAGCCGTTTGAGCCTTGTGCTTTCATACATCGAAAGGAGGCCTTTGAATGCAGCACCACGTGACTTCTGGAGAGACAGCCAGGGGCCAGGCAGGGTTAGCTAAGACAACCCCAATGGCACAAGATGCCTGTTTAGGCAACTGGAGCTAACCCAATGCACTCAAAGGCATTTGTGCCCTGAGGTAGGCACTTTGGTTTGGTCAGCTGAGCAAGTCTGTGTGCTCCTCCTCGCACTGGCAAGGCCTGCAGTGACCACGATATGTTGCTTGGACACCTAGCTCACACCAAGGTGTCTCTGCTCAGGACCTTAAATTCAGGCATTGAACTCTATCCTTGCAGACCTGATTTACTTGACTAAATGCTTGTGGGTAGCGTTGTGTGAGACATCTGTACAGCACTGTCAGTTAGCACATGGGACTCCTAAGTGAGACCCACATCTTTTGGAGAGGCAGCTAGTCCATGCATCCAGCCTGTCTGGAACTCTGTCGGAATTCAGGACATCCCTCTGGCTGTCCTGGACTGCCAAGACCCCTGCCAGGGGCCTCAGAGACCCTGGCACAGGCCCCAAGATGTTTGTGGTTTTGATTATGACCCATGGAGCAAACCTTATATGAAGATCTGCAAGGCACAACAGTTTAAGTAGAATCATAGTGAATTTATCACAGGGTGAAAAATAGATTTTTGGGGTTTTTAGAATGGGGTTCAGGGGGCAAGATGGAGGAATCTGGGCATGTCTAGCCTTTCTCCTTCTTCTTCTTGGCCTCCATCTTCTGCTGTGATGTTGGCACTTTTAGATAGGTTTAGAGTAGAAGCTCACTGTCTAACATAGGTGATAGGTTTGGAAAGTAATCGTAAATATTGTACATGTAGTTTTTAGTATAAAAAGATAACACACTGCACTGGGGCAGGCAGAGTGCCTCTGACTGTCTTGCTGAGAGGACCTCGGCTGGACAGGAGAAAAAATTTTATAGATAAGATACAATAAACAACCTTGAGACTGAGAAATGAGGAGCCCTGACTCCTTCTTTGAGTGCTGGGCTGGGAAAAGAGACTTTTCTAACATTTCTCGGGGTCACTTTGACCAGCTAGAGACCCTGAGAGAACTCCTTTCCTCTGAAAGCTTGCCTCTGAAAACTCAGTTTGCCAATCATTTTCCTGAGAAAATACCCCTCTTTAAGATTACCCTTTTCCATCCACAAAGATGTTTTTTATAGATATACTCAATCTTTTCTAAAACTTCAAAGCTATCTAAGCCTAAGTATGAAAGAACTAAAACAAGACCTTTCTTTTCCAGATTCATTATTGCTATGGAAAGCAGACCTTTGTTAGATGGATGAAAAGGGTGGAGAAGGGAACCTGGGTGCCATTTTAGAAACTGAAAAATGTGGTCATATAAGAAACGTGTTGTTCTGTGAGGTTAAATGTTGATCAAAACCTTTACAAGGCAGGACCAAAAGCACTTACCTTCAGTGGTTTCATTCAGGAAAGGACTGCAAATGAAAAAGGGTGAAGGAAAATCAGTAACAGTAAAATAAAAGCATACAGACACTGGGAAGAAGTCTGGGAAAAAATAACAAGCAAACATGCTTTTCTAAAAAGGCAATACAGAGAAAGAAAATCTGATATGTATGGAACATATCCTCAGAGACTATTCACTATTGAACTTAACATAAATTTGAATAGCAGGGAGGGGGAAGACCCATCCCTAGCTGCAGAGATGTCCTACCACTTCCTTCCTTTATGACATTTCTTTATATCCATTCCCTCAGAGAAACCTTCTCACTGTTAGCTCCAGAATTTCTCTTATTCTTCCACCTTTTTTACCTCTGAAAATGAAAAAACTTCCTCTATCTTCAGAGGACTTCTTTTATGTGACAGAAAGTCGGGTCATCTTTTTATTCTTTTCAATTTTTTATAAGAAGCTTGGCAGGCTTCACAGATTCTTTAAGTTTCAGGACTGTGAGAGAAGCAACTCAACCTTATGCTCTTGTGCCAAGATTGAATGTGCTTTTCCTGGTGCAATTTTTAAGCCAGCCACTCGAATCCTCCAACCTTTTCACCTTTCCACATCAATATCAGCTTGAACTCTCAGCTACCATAGATACTATCACAGGGCTGAAGACAGTAGAAGAGTTAAAGCATCTACAGCAGGACTTCAGTGGAATTGCATTGCCTGAGCCCAAGCTGCTGGATCCAAAATCCAGCTGTTAATCTGCTGCCTTGCTTGATTAGGTGCCTCCTTGTAGCACTGTGAAGTTCTTGAGACACAGCCAAATGAAAGAGCTCAATACCTTTCTTTTGTCTGAAGTAAGGTGAAATTTGGGAAAGCAGGCTATGCTCCATCTACAAATGCTTGAGAGACCCAATATGTCAAATATTTTTGGAGCGTGCCTAATGGATTAGACCTCACAAAAATGCAATGGATACTTTCCCCTGAAACACAGCTGAAGAGGAGGCAGAAGTGCTTCCATGCCAAGTACACATACACGCATGCTTGCACACCAGATACATCACCAAATGTTCAGGACACTCTCACCCCCAGGAATGGGGAATGTAACACTCTTCTCAGCCTGAAAAATTCAATGGGCATTAACTGTGTTTCACTCATTTAACTGTGTTCTGCTAGAGACAGGGACCCAAGCCTACAGATTCCATGTTCCTCCTGATCACCACAGCCTCTGACTTACAATGTCATGATGTATCAATGCTCTTCCCTGCTTTGCTGTACAGAAAGATGGAAAATCCATCCATTCTGGTTAGTTATGTGACTGATTATTAGAACTCTTATTTATCAGGTGGGTGATGTGGGTTGCACTGTTTGCTGGGAGAAGCTGGAACCTGAATCTTCAAATTGAAATGTGGGCACCATATCTTATGTTAAAAGTGGGTGTTGGCACCACTTCTGTTGTGTTTTTAAAACAACAAAAAAACCCCAAACCGAAACAAAACCTCCACCAAACCAAACACATGAGTTCTGCTACATTTCCTCAAGAAGGAGTCAGGATACCATGTCTTTAAAAGACAGAGGAATTTTCTTTGGGCCTGACTAATCTAAGTTCTGTGTAGGGATGGATGTAAGGTAGTCTTGTGTTGTCAGTATTTCTTACTCCTTGGCTCTCAGTAGCTCCTCACTCAGGGTGCTGGCTGTTTGAGAACATTGTTGAGAAATTCTTAAGGATTCCTGCCTGGAGAACAGCTGCTTAACATTGATTTTGAGGAAAAAACATGGACATGCTGCATCTAAGTATGTAGTGACCATATTATTATATAGTCTTTCTTAAACTGTTTTTTGTTAAAAATATTGCCCTAAATCTTCCTCTTCCTGAACGTACTTCTGCAAATCAAGGAAAGGAGATATTTCTTTGATCAGTCTCAATCCTTTCATAGATGTGCAGTCACCCTTCATTGCCATGTGACTTTGTGATAAGCTTTAATCATCTTACCAGGTGGTCGGCTGTTTGGTTTCCAACCCTACTTGGGTGGCCTGGGCATGTCATGCATATCCATCTGAACAACAAATTACCAAGGGATAACAATCCTCCACTGTTTGTCCTATATCAGTTCAAACAGGAGGTAAAACATCGGGAGGGACACAGACCAGCCTTACAATCAAAATGCTTGCACAGAGACAGAAAACAAAAGAAAAATGTTTATCAATGGTCCACTATTCAGCTAATACTGCTTTTGAAATTAGTAATTACCTACAAAATTTTGATATATTTTCATCTGATTTAATGCTGTTTTCTCTCTCTGAAGAATTTATCATTATGGTAGTTTTCTACTGTAGATTCTGAAAGGGCAGTTTCACCTTTATTGCCTCAGAAATTTGAATCTGAACTTAACCAGGGAGATCATCCCTCTGTATTTAAAATCTGACATCCCATGGGCTTTTTTCATTGTGCCCATCTGCTGACAGGAGGAGTTTTAGCTAGAGTTTGAGTTTGCATACTAGGGCATGTGGAGAAAAAAATTACCAGGTAAGAAATTACCATTCTTCAGAGTTCTCTATTTTTTTATTTCCATTTTCTTTCCCAGTAAGAGGCACAAAGATAAGTGGCAGCACATGGCTTGTAGCTGCCCTATTATAGCAGCCCTTCCAGAGGCCAGTTCAAAAGTCATAGTTCTGATACTAGCTAATCTGGCAAGAGGATTTCAATGGGTGGATGAGAGAATAACATCTGCCTTTCAAATCTTACACTTGCCAACACAGGCATGTGAGGTTTTTTGTTGTTCCAAGAACCTCTCAAGCATAGAGAAGGTAAAAGTCCTATGAATTGGAACCACCTGCTTGAACTAATGCTTTGGCAAGCTCCTGTGTTCCTGGAGCTGGTTCAGAGTATTCTGAGCTGTGTGGAACGGGAAAAATCCACAAAAATTACTTACAGCCCCATAAATATTTTTGATACTGTTGTGTTCAGATGGGAAGAGTGTAGAGAACAAGCCTAGTAAGTGTGAAACACATACTGCGTCTGTATGACCACTCCCTTTTCTTCACAGTCTGTTGTATTCCTGTCTCAGACAAGAGAAGCAGGGCTTAGAGATCAAGAGGCAAGCCACTTTCAGACTTGATGCTGCAAAGAACACAGAGGATTCATTTGCTGTTTTCCTGAATCACCTACTGCATGGTCCCAATATTTGTTTTGGAGACCTGAACTGGACAATGATGAAAGTTTCTGAGAGTCCTGTTATAGTTAGATTTGTGTATACAGCCTGTATACACCATACCACTTCAGTGTGAAGGGCTCCTTTTTAAACCAGAGGCTTGTTGTGAACCCCATCAAATAGCCTTGCTGAAGGATTGCTCATTTATCCTTCAAAAGAAAGACAATGGAATGTCCTCAAATACTTGTAAATTTGTGTTAAAATGGCAAAACTATGAAAAGAGCATGTTTTCTATACATTTTGTTTTCTCAAGCTGGATGAAAACCATTTATACCACTCACAAAATCAAGGCATTATACCTCATCATTTACATAATTAAAAATGGAAACATATAAGTCCTTTTAACGATGGTACTAAAACGTGCTGTAAGGTATTTAAAACAAACCAAAGGTCTCCTTGATCTGAGGACACTCATAGCCCTTTTGAGTGCTGACACACCCATAAATGCTCAATTTATGCAAAGTGAAATGTTCTTCAGAGAGAACTGGAAAGTCTAAGCCAGAATGCCATTGACTAGACTGGGTAGGATGTTCCCCAGGAGGTTCAGATGGCTGCTCTGAATCAGGCATGAGAGATGTTAATGCCCTGCTTTCAGTCAGGGCATGCTTTGTCATCACTTCTATGAATTTTTTAAGTGATGTGGGCAGTCTTAGATTTTTCTACTCAGCTTTCCTTGGTTGGTCAGATTTTCTGCTGAGCTGCTCCACCAGCTGTAGAGGAAGTGCAGCTGAAATAGATTTCTAACATTTGTGTCCAGATGCCTAAAGCTGTGTGATATTGCTGCAAGCTCTTGAGGATATCACACTTTCTTTTGTCAGAAATGCCTGTAATTAGAGTGATAAGTCAGGGTCAATCAAAAAGTTTAATGTGACCTCAAAGTATTTGTATTTTAATTATGGAATTACTGTGGATTTTTTAGGAGGATTTTACTTTAATCTCAGCTTGTGTGTGCTTTTCAGCTTTCTGAGTATGAATAGACTCCAGCACTGACTTTTTCTTTTGTCCTTTCTGGTGTATTTGCTGGATTTAAACTGTATGTTATTCCTTCTTTAAAGTGGATACTTATGATCTATCTTTCCTTGGCATTAGCACCAGCACTGGCACTTTATAGTGCCTCAAGCATTTAATCACATCCTTCCTCTGAACTTTAATCTGGTGGGCATAATTTACCTCTCCAGGGAAAAGTTAAGTACATAAAACAATTTTAAAAAACATTGAGAGCCTGTTTGCCCTTAATTAGAAAGCACAAGGGATGTATGAACTCAGACAAAACAATAAGATTCATGTATGCCATTTTGACTTAATTTTGTTACCACTCTTGGGCATTCTTTGGAGGATGTGATCAACATCCTTCAGTGTATGCTAAATTTCCTTCCATGAGATACTTGCCAACCTACATCATGGAATAAGTCTATATCTCTGCTGGGGATACAGGTCATTTTCCATTCATGCAGTATGTTCATTCTTTCACTCATTAAAATCACCAGCTAACCTTTTTCTTATAGGCACCAATTCTCTCTGTCAAATGACCAGCCATAACATTTTCTTTATAGATGGGTGAAGGCTATCTCCAGTTTGTGAATTGTTGGTCTCATCCAGTTCAGACTAGAAATGCTGGTGCTTGCCTGAATGATAGTGATTTTTTTTTTCCGTGTTGTTAGTATATTATATTTGCAGGGCTCCCCAGACAGAGGAAGGAATGATGAATCTAACTCCATGTTCTCAGAAGGCTAATTTATTATTTTATGATACTATATTATATTAAAGAATACTATACTGAACTATACTACAGAATACAGAAAGGGTACTTACAGAAGGTTAAAAAGATAATAATGGAAACTTGTGACTCTTTCCAGAGCCTTGACACAGCTTGGCCATAATTGGCCAATAAGTCAAAACAATTCACATGAAACCAATGAAACAACCACCAATAAATGTTGGTAAACAATGTCCAAAGACATTCCAAAACAGCAAATCAGGAGAAGCAAATCAAATAATTATTGTTTTCCTTTTTCTCTCAGGCTTCTCAACTTCCCAGGAGAGGAATCCTGGATGAAGGGATTATTCCAGAAAATATGACTGCCACAGTAGTATAATCATAATTTAGCAGCTGTTGATTGTCAGCCTGTGCTAGAAGGTCTCTTGTCCAGATCTCTGGGTTTTAAATCAGTAGCAGGGCAAAAGATAGAAAGGGCTCTAAACACAGTCCACATTCAAATGATTTGCTCTCTGACACAGCACTCCGAATTCCCTTGGTATAGAAAGATTCCCAAGTTGTCTCACCTAGAGGTGTTTTGCAGAGCTGCTGAGAATTGACAGTTCTCAAGGTTTTGAGTTCATAGTATGGTATCTCAGCATGCCTGAAAACTAGGACAATGTTTTTCTAGACATCCATGTGAGCAGGGTCCACAACATGGTCACTTCAACCATTTAAGCCACCCATCATTGTGGTATTTTGAGTGCTGAAGTAATGATATGGTTACTAAGATACCTTGGATTACTTTAGAGGTTTGCTGAAATTAGCTGCTTCCATCAGTGCAGAGATCAATTTGTTGAAGTTCTTAATTCAAGTGCAGATGCTTCTTGCATTGTGTGATAGTTGGAAGAATTTCTTAAAATTTAAGTGTATACATTTAGGTTACTTTCACAGTGTAATATCTATCTTTAATATCTAAGGTTTCTCATAGATTATAGTCTTGGAACCTGTATTCATGGACATCTAGAAATGGTTCAAAAGACCCTGAAACTTCAATACAAAACTGAAAGTTAGTTTTTTAGAAACAAAAGACCTTTCCAAGATCATACTATGATAAATATGCATAGAAATTTTCACAAAAAACAAACATAACTTACTGTTTCCTCTGCTGTTAAAAACAAAACAAAACAAAACAAAAAAACTGATACAGAAGGAAAAATAAATGTATTACTACATTTTAATTTAGAATTTATCTATATCTTTCTTCAGTACCCACACAAATGATACTGAAGAAACCAAACACACGGATGCAGAGGACTATGATTTAATGCCTGGAATAATCAGAAAAAATATCCTGCCATCTCCAATCAAGTTTAGCCTGTATATTATGGTGAAATTCTGCAAGAAAAAACAAAGAAGCTGTCATCACATCTAATGGCTTTCTTACATTCAGAATCCCCTCTAGAATAATAATTACATCAGTGCATCCGTCCTGATGTGTCTCTGCTCTGCCTGCTCCCACTGTGCTGCCTGCACTGTTAGATGTTACCTGTGATTTATGTCAGGCTCTGTAGTGTGCTGTGCTGCATTGGTGGCTGCACATTTCCATATGGATGGGCATCCCGCCGTTCCTGGCACTGCTCCCGGGCCCTGCTGAATTCCAGGCCAGCTTTGACTAGACTGCAAGGTATGTTTAGAGGCATGGGGAATTGTGGGGATGGGAATCAATTGCTTGCAAATGAGTTCTGCTGTATCTCACAACTCACTTAGCTGATCGAACGGTATGCCCAAGCACATATATACATACATATACATATACATATACATTTAAATCTTTTTTTATTTTATTTTTTTTACCCAGGCACATATCCATGGGTAAATTTTCACCACAACCAGCTTTGTGTGCAGCTCTGAATTTCTAACCATGTATCTGAAGACGTTTTAGATATTAATTAAAGTGTTTCAAGTTCTTACAAAGTTCATTGAGTTTTAGGAAGTTGTAAGTCAAGGTTCCTCATTAAGAGTGGGGAATCCACCAGGATCAGTAATTTATGTCATACTGAAATGACATCTGTATCTGCTTGACAGTCCTGGATTTTTTTAATGCCTTAAATAACTTAATGGAAAGTGTACACTCGCTTTGGGCTAATAATGGCATTCATCCTTAATGATAAAGAGCAATTACTTTCATTACTACTGCTATTTTTGTTGCTGTTGTTGTTGTATTACCTAGAAATCTTCCTTTCTAACATGTTTATGTGTTTCAATGACGGTCTCCTTCCTTATGTCACCTGACTATTACAATACAGACATTGCACAATACTCACCTTGTTACCAGTATGCTATTCTTCTGTCTTGGGAATGCAAATTCCAAGAACCAGGGAGAAAACAACACTGCAAAGGATTGCAGTCATCACAGGAATGGTGTGGTTTGTGTCCTTTAGCTAAATATATTAGTCTTGAGAAACCCAAGCTTATATGTTCCTGATTTTATTTCTGGTGGGAGGATGGAGGTTGGCATTTCTAGTGCTTCAGGGACTCATAAAAAATATTAAGACAGTGAGCAAGTTAGGAATCAGCTGGAAATTGTTCCTGGCACATCTTACATTTTTTTCCATGATAGCAATGTATCAAAACAAGTCAGCTGTGCTATACCAAGAATCACACATAACTTGATAACAGGCCTCTAGTCAGACAACATCATCTGGTAAAATTTGTCTTCGGCCACAGATGCCTCAGAGGGAATGTTTTATATTGACAACTTCAGCATGAGCAAGGAAGCAGCAACACTGTATAGTTTGAGCATTGTATGTTATATTTTCTTTGATTTAGCCTTCACATCCCTCACCCTGTAATTGCTTTCTGCTTTTGGTTTGGTGATGATCCAGGTTACGTAAAGACTGTTTGACTGGAAAGATTTGGATGAACTCCCAGTGTCGGAAAGGTAATCTATGTGAAATGGCAGGAAACGATTTTTTCTCCCCCCTGACTTCTTCAGCAAACCAAGTAAACCTTTTGCTTCATTGGTTTCCACCCTCCTTGTGTCTGCCAGAGTGACTAATCATAGCAACAAAGTGGCTTCCCAGCAACTTCGCTCTCCTCATTAAACATCCACCACTATCCTGTAAAAACTTTTACCAGATTCACTGTGGAGCTTTCTTTTGTAGCTGGAAAACACATTTTATACATCTACAGTTCTGTCTTGCTTAATTTACTGCAGTGTTCACTGTAACAAGTCACTGCTGCAAAGCATGTTTCCCAGGTAAGGAACCTGTCATCTTATCTCTGCTACAACACTTAAAAAGGCTTCTCCTTCTCCACTGGGTATGAGTAGGACACTATTTTGCCCCTCTGTCTGATCCTGCAGGCTTATGCATACATTTTGAATTCATAGTACTATAAGTAGACGTGCCTCCTGTTGATAGATTAACAGTTTCAAATCCAGAAATCCCTAATTGCTTTTCCAGACTGCACTGCTTATCCAAAGTTGAGCACAGCTTCAAGGAGTAATCTATGAAGCAATCAGTGGTGCTGTTTCATAATAAATCCATTTGCAAGCAGTTTGCTCTTGGTTCACAAGTGCCATGACTTCCATGGTAACATGTTTGTCCTTGTGCTGTTGGCATGATGTTCTGTCAGATCGATGGGGCTGAATGCCCATTCTGCACACCAGTTTAACTTCAAATGAAACTGGGAATGGGAATATTTACATATTTCTATTGCAGAAGTGCTTTTTAAAGCTGCTTAAACAAACTAGCTGTGCAGCTTAAATGTGTGCAGCGCTGCAGACAGATTGTAGAAGGGGAAACCTTCAGATTTGATTAAGCTTTTTAGATGTAACGGTAATGTCACTTACGTTCAAATGCAGTCCACAATTCACTGCCAAACATTGCAGCAAGGTGCATGAAGAGTCAAGAGTTTATTTCACAATAGGAGAGGCCATTCACAGTTTATATTTCCATTTTTTATTCTAACTGGACTACTGAATACAAATACCAAAGAGTTATCATTTTGATTTTGCAAAAGAATTGTCACTGTTCTGTAATGCAGCATTCTGTAATGCAGAAATGCTGCTTCACATTTCTCTGCACTACCTCTTTTTTTAAGTGCTGGTGTAGTCCATAAAGGGAGTGAGAGGGATAATAAGTTCTCTTTCTTTTCTGGCACTGGCTTCATTGGCTTTCTTTTAATCCAGGATGTGAATAGTAGATATGGTTAGGAAAATGTTCATGTTGATTATTATGAGGTAATTTTTAATAGTCTTCTCATTTCCAGACTTCTTTTTCATCCTACACACTCAGGTTGTATTCGAATCCCATTTCACCTTCATATATTTTATCCTTTTTAAAATAGGTTTCAAAAAATCCCTGTCTCCTATAGAAGCACAGTGTAATTTAATTAATTGTGTAAACAAGTCAAGATCTACAGCAACGAGCATAAACCCCAAAAATAAAGTTTTATGGGAATGACTAGTTCATGAAGACAAAAAAAGGAAGTTAACTTCGCCCCACCACAGTTTAGGAAAAAACTTTTTGTTGAACAAATTTTTGCAAAAAATTAAGCTTAATGTACTTTATCCTTCCTTCCTTCCTTCCTTCCTTCCTTCCTTCCTTCCTTCCTTCCTTCCTTCCTTCCTTCCTTCCTTCCTTCCTTCCTTCCTTCCTTCCTTCCTTCCTTCCTTCCTTCCTTCCTTCCTTCCTTCCTTCCTTCCTTCCTTCCTTCCTTCCTTCCTTCCTTCCTTCCTTCCTTCCTTCCTTCCTTCCTTCCTTCCTTCCTTCCTTCCTTCCTTCCTTCCTTCCTTCCTTCCTTCCTTCCTTCCTTCCTTCCTTCCTTCCTTCCTTCCTTCCTTCCTTCCTTCCTTCCTTCCTTCCTTCCTTCCTTCCTTCCTTCCTTCCTTCCTTCCTTCCTTCCTTCCTTCCTTCCTTCCTTCCTTCCTTCCTTCCTTCTTCCCCTTGTCTCCTTTTTCTTTCTCTTTTTTCAGAGTGAAGTTTCTTTATGTTAAAAGTCTGCCATAGAAAGTTTCAGTTTTGAATAAAGAGTGCTTTTTTATTGGAAGATTTTGAACTCCTTCGACCCAGAATGAAGTTAATAAATTTTCAAAGCAGAGCTTGTGTAGTGCTCCATAAATAAAGCTCAGGGCAAGGGAATGTACTGCAAATATTGAACAAATAGCTGCTTATTCATTTTAAAGTAACCATCTGCTTTAACGTCGAAAGGTCTTGTAAAAAAAACCCCATGAACTTATCTTTAATGGCTGAGAGGGACTGAACATGTAAACATTGTGCAGAATTAATGATGACATTTTCTAACTTTTAAGAGCTTTTCTTCTTAACCTTTATTTTAATATAGTTCTGTATAAAGTGTGCATATATGTATTCATACCTACTTATATATCTGTACATATTTACATACATGTTTTAAATGTGAATCACCTGCCATGCCATGTATGCAGAAGTGGGCTCTTCCCACTCCCTTGTTCAGTGCAGCTGAACCCGAGTGCCACGAGGGCTGCAGGGAGAAAGGTGAAGGCTTAGGTCTCTCTGAAAATGGTGATCCAGTCTGAGGCAGCAGGGAGGATGTGTGCTACAGAGAGTTGAAGGCCCCTGGATGTGTTGTTCCTCACCAAGGCAGAGATATGAAAGAACTGGGGTCTCAAACACAGTAACTGAGTAGTTCTGGAAACCACAGTGCTGTTGCTGCTGTTTCCTAGGGGCGGAGAGGCCCCTACATTTCTCTTTGTAGCTGGCACTGGATAGTGATGGTGTACACCATTTTTATCTGTCTCTTTTGTGGCACACCATTAAATGGTGTGCAAGGGACAAGTCTGTTTCCTACTCTTCAACAAAACAGTAGGAAATAACACTGATCACACTAAAAAAAGACATTAGGTACGTATCATCGGGGATACTGCTTCTTACAGAAGTGTAGGGAAGTAATTTTTAAAAAGGAATGAGAAGGAGCAGTCTCGAGCATGCTGTCTCACCAGTGGTTTAGGAATACCCTGACGTGTACCCCTGCTACATGTCATACCTGTTGCATCTAATACTCACTGGTGGAAGCATGAATATATCTGATGCTCTTTGGAAGCTGTCATAACATCCATCATTGTTTAGCACCCAGCCTTCTTGAGGGAGCAAATTCCTCAATGCCCCATGTATGGTATGAGAAAGGGCATCCTTTTTTTGGTTTGAATTTCTTGCCTTACTACATAGAACATAAAGCTGGCAGAAATGTGGAGTGTCCTGCTGTGGTGTTTGTGAGGGCCCCCAGGATGAGGTGAGAGATGAGAATTTGACTTCATATTCTCAGAAGGCTGATTTATTATTTTATTATATTATATTAAAGAATGCTGTACTAAAACTATACTAAAGAAAGAGAAAGGATACATCAGAAGGCTTAGCAAGAAGAATAATAAAAACTCGTGACTGACTCAGAGAGTCTGACATAGCTGGCTGTGATTGGCCATTAAGAAAAAATAATTTACATGGAACTAATCAAACATTCACCTGTTGGTAAACAATGTCCAAGCCACATTCCAAAGCAGCAAACACAGGAGCAGCAATCAGATAATCATTGTTTTCATTCCTCTCTGAGGCTTCTCAGCTTCCCAGGAGAAAATCCTGGGCAAAGAGGATTTTTCAGAAAATATCATGGTGACATCCTGCTACCGGTGATGACTGTGAGGGTGTTTAGGCACACAGGGAAATGTGGAATTTCAGTGTGACATGTCACCTCACACCACAGCCAGTAAAACACATTCCAGCACTGTAAGGCCCTTTACTGTGTATCACCTTCAGATGAGTCTTTTTGAAGTGGACGAGTCCTAATCTTTGTCACTCCTACTCCATATGCAAGCTTGTGTGTCCAATTTATAGCATACTTTCCTAAAGTGGGTTTATGTGCTCTAATTGCCAGTTCATCCATTATTTTCTTCTTGATAATATTTAAATTGATCAAGCACTACCAAATCTGACACAGGGGTAATGATCTCATAAAAATTATACATTTCATAACTACTGGTGGTTGACTTTTGGTAGACTCATAAACTGAGGCACCACTTTGACAAGAATTTTCATCTTAAACTGACAATGTCACTGAAAGCATTCCTTCCCTCCCAGACCTTGAACTACCAGTGAACCAGACTGGCAAACCAAGCCAACTAAACCAAAATAGTAGTAGACAAAAAAATGTAGAAAAAGATGCATTAGTGCTTACATGGGTATGTACTAAAAGGGCTTCTCCTGCTTCTTCCTCTAGGGCCACCTGATGCTGTTCAGAAAGATTGCTGAAGGAGAGCCCCAGGAAAGGCCCTCAGCCCAAATTCAGCACTAAACTGCTCTATTTCCCCTGACAAGTGGCCAGTCACTGGGGATGTTACCCTGTGACTTCAGCAATACAGCTCTGCTGCCCCACGTCAGAGACAGCAGCCAGGATATGGGGTGAGGAGATTGGGACATAGGCAGAGGAGAAAAGGGAGGCACAGAAGACAAATCCGTAGGAAATGAGGCTTTGCTGGCTTTGCTAGCTCTGCTGTTGTTGGAACAGCATGTTGCCCATCTACTTAGGCTGTTGTGCCACCAGAGGTGTACGGGGAAAGAAAACAGGCAAGATAATTATTGTTCACTATGCCATACTTATCTGTTTTCCTACTATTCTGTTTATTGTAGTTTTTTACCAGCTTGTATGATACTGTATTAAGTATATTCCTCTGTACCTCCCAAGATCATCCTTGGACTTCTTTGAAATAAACATGATCCCATGTCAGCAAAGACATTTCCTGTCTCAGCTGGAACCAGATGTCTCAGTTGTTTTTATACTTATGGAGGATTTAAGTGAATGTGTTGAGAAATACTATTATTTTAAATACAATGCTCTTTAATGACTAGAATTTTGCAATAAATGCAGCAGAAACAGATCCATTAAAAACCAAAAAATATGTTTCTGTGACAAGGCAGGAAAAGCAGTAAAATTTTGTATATTTCCTATGCATATATGTAATTGCAAAATACATCATGATGCAGGGGACCTAGCTGTGTGCTTCTCATAAGAGGCATTGTACAGGAGAAAGTTAGCAGCAGTAATGGTCTTAAAAAATGCATTTTGAAGAGTCCTAAATGAATATTCAGACATAATTCACCAAATTGTGGCTGTATTTTTTATAAAGTAGTTTATAAAAGTCATCTATATGTGTTTTACACTAGCTGAGTTTTGGATTGATGTTGTTGATGATGATGATTCAGCTATTTCAACAGTCTGTTATTCTAGAATATAGAATAGGTAACTAGATTATATTTAGGAGTGATAAAATTTTTCTTGACATTAAAATTAATATTTTTTCACCCAAAGTATCTCTTAGAAATTGTTTTCTACTAGCCTTGGATTTATATGTAAGATGAGAGGATGCTTACACAATTCTTATTGAATTGCTCATTCTCTACTACTTTTTCACTGCACATCAAGCTTTGATTATATCTACATGGATAACTGCGTGCAACATTTTGGAAAAGCTGGATGGTCTGTGTGGCTTGTCCTTGGATGAATCAAATTGCTGTCACTGAAAATAGAGACAGCTCATGCCTGTTTCCCCATACTAAGCAAATTCCCTGTCTGCCACATTTTTGTCATGGTCAAAGTCATATTGATGTTAGCTGTTTACACAATAGCTGGTCTCGGGATGTCATATAGAAGCTGGGAAATTTCCTTGCACAAAAATGGTGACAGCCATACATTGATTTAATTGGAGTATATTTGGTGTCTGTAATTATCATACAACGTGTGAACCCGGATCCATTAATGATCCAACACTTCCCAGATACGCTTGATAAAGAAGACTCTGTTAAAAGTTGTATGCCATGTGGTCACATGATTTTTTAATGGGCTTAATGTCATTAGTCTAAATGCAAGAAAGTTGAATTAGCAAAAAATCCATACGTATGGCGAGAAGAATGAAGAACAAATAGAGGCAGCTCATCATAGCCAACTCTCTGAAGGACTGCATATTTATTCTAACTTTCAGTAAATAACACAGAATCTGCATGGATTGAAGCTCCAAGGTGAAACCAGGAAATGCCACATTTGAGCTGTTTTGCTGATCCCTGTACCCTCTCAAGTCCGACCGTGACACACCTTACGAGATGAGAGGGTCTCTCAGGACAGGAACACAGTCATAATGAGAGATGTTAATTACCTCTGTGTGATCTGGATAAATCTTTCTTCAGAATGTAATGCAGAGAATTTTTAGCCATCATGAGAGTGACTGCAGCAAATGGCAGCCAGTGAGGAAATGCACAAGTGGTCATGCTGATGTGCTTGCAGGTCCTGGTGTGAAGCACTGCTGTCCAAGGACTCTTTGTACCAGAGATTATAGGGCGCATGGCGGCAGGAACAACATTAGTGGACAAAACAAAGCAAAAATCCTCAAACACCACCACAGTGTTTTAATTTCCAAAACTAGCAAATAATAATAAAAAAATCTTGCTTAAATGGAATTAGAAGAGACTGAAAAAAGGTATAAATGTACAGATATGTCCAGCTTTGTTGAAAACTACCATGTTGAAATTTCAGAGGAAAGGCACATCAAACCTCAACAAATATTATGCCAAAACAATGAAGAAAAAATGAGATCCAATAAAATTTAGACCATTGTGAGTAGCAAGTGACTTAAAAGGTAAAAAGATTATTCAGATAACTATACATCATTCCAGGAACTATATATTCTCATGCCAGGAATGAGTCATTCATCATTCAAAGATTGAATGATATGCTTCCTACCTGAATAAGGAACTATGGAAAAATATAAAATATGGCAAATTAAAAATCAAAATGCAGTCAGATGAAAATTATTTTGGGTAAAGACTAGCTTCAGAACTAATAAATAAATGCAATTTAATAAATAAATCCTTTGGACACAAATCATGTACATGAAGTTTCCAAGAAGCTGTTGGCTGCAAGGCTAATAGATGGCCAAAGTGTAAACAATGTGCCTATAGACCACTTTCCTGGAGAAGACCAAACAAATGAATGAATGAACTCTTGACATTTTTGTTTGCCATGAAGGACCTGAAAAATTTGTTTAATGCAAAGAAAACCATCTTCATCTGAGACAATTCAAAAATCTGTCATAAGTCATAAATTAGTCCAGAACAGAGGGTGTTGCACTCTTACAGCACTCTTGTGGAGAGGCACCATGACATGCTAGGGCTGTTTGCTTTTCCGAAAAAAAAAACAACCAAAAAACAAAAAAAAAAAAAAAAAAAAAAAAAAAAAAAAAACCAAAAAAAAAAAAAAAAAACCAAAAAAAAACCAACAACAATATTGTCTGGAAAGTAACTGATTGAGAAAGATATCTGAGTGTTTTTATACTAATCTATGTTGACTTTGTGAAGTCTATTTTGACTATTTTGACCTTTGCAGAACAGATCAGAAGAGGCAACAGCAAGGAATTCCAGCTGGAAGGGCTGGCAGCAAAGGGAGAGGAGATTGAAGGAAGACTGTTTGATTGGTATATAATGAAGGTAGAAAACATTTGACAGTTACACAGCATGTTAGGGATTGAAATAGACAAATGATAATGGGTTTAGGTGAAGGAAAACAGAAGGATGCAGTTAGTTAGACAGGTTCAAAATAAGACATCTATGCCTTAAAGACAGCTTGCTCTGGATTTTCAAATCTATGAAATCCTGTCTCTGAAAGTCTAACACATGATGGTTCTTACCAGTGGATCCACTAGCTCTCCTCTCTGACCATTTAATTCATATATTCAAGGCTTCTTTAAGAATGCAAACATGCTAAGGATTGGTCTATATATAAGATCTTAATATTTGATGTACAACTAAGGTGACTATAGCTGTATGGATTTTATAGATGGCGATTAAACCGGGATGGAGGGATGGGCAGTTTAACTAGAAAAGTTTAAAATACTCATAACCTCAGCTCCAGACTGAGCTGCAGCAGCAGCAGGATGAAGAAATGTGTTTCTCAAGAGCTTTTCAGAACACGCCAGCTCTGAGCTAATTTGTAGATTAGGCAACCTCACAACCTAACTAAAGAAATAGAAGAAGATTCTGATCATTGTTTCACCTATTAATGATTACTTTCCACTATTGCAAGATCACATTTTAATTTTTACCTACATAGAGTGAGGTTAGATCTTCTCCTTGAGCTTATTGAGTGTCTTTGTATGAGCTTGTCATTGGTGACTCCCCCACATCCTGAGTCATTGCAGAGATCCAAACCCTCCAGGGCATGCTACTTATTTCAGCCTAAACTAGATATTTTCATTAGAGGAATCATGCTGTAGTGTTTATTTCTCTGTTGGCTCTACAGGATACTAAAATAACAAGCTCATATCCAGCTTTCTATGCTGCAAATATCCATAGTAACATGAAATTAACCTTATTCTAAATATGAGTATTTCATACACACAAAATTTTCTGGGTGTCCCAGTCTTGGAAATTGCATATGAAGGTTACTTTGAAACTCAAAACAGGTTTTTATCCAGAGTGTGTGGAAGAGTCTTTTGACCTGGGCAAAAAATATACTGAAATGAGCTACCCTGGCTGGATACCAGGTGCCCATCAAAGTCACTGAATAACTTCCCTCAGCTGAACAGGAGAGAGAAAATGTAACAGAAAATTTTTGGGTGAAGATAAAGATGGGGAGATCACTCAGCAATTAATGTCACAAGGATTTGGGGAAAAAATATCTCAATTTATTACCAATCAAATCAGACTATGATAATAAGAAAGAAGCACAAATCTTAAAAACACCTATTCCCCATCCTTCCCTTCACCCAGGGCTTAGCTTTACTTCCAAGTTCTCTACCTCCTACTGCCAAGAGACACAAGGGTACCAGGAATGGGGATTGTGGTTAGATCACACATTGTGTCTGTTGTTGCTTACCCCTCAGGGGGAGGGAGGACCTCTCATAGCCTTCTACTGCTCCAGGGTGGGGCCTCTCCCATGGGAAACAGCCTTCCATGAGCTTCTCCAACATGGGGCCTTCCCACGGGTGGAATTCCTTATGAACTGCCCCAGTGTGAGTCCCTTCAGGAGCAGGCTGCTCCAGCAGCTGAAGTCCTGCCTGCCAACCTGCTCCTCTGCGGACCCTTTCTTCCAGTGGTGTTGCCAGGACCTGCTCCGGAGCAGGCTTCCTATGTGGCTAAACCCTCCTTTGGGCCTCCACCTGCTCCAGCACGCCTGCAGGGCTGTTTCTCTCATGTATTTTCATTCCTCTCTCCTGGCTGCCATTGTGCAGGGCTTTTTCCCCCCTTCTTAACTGTGTTACCTGGAGGTGCTGTCACCAGCAGTGATTGTCTCAACCTTGGCCAGCCACGGGCCTGTCCTGGAGCCGCCCGGCATCGGCACTGCTGGACATGGGGGAAGCTTCCCACAGAGCCACCCCTGTAGCCCCCCTGCAACCAAAACCTGGCCGTGCAAACCCAGTACATCTACCTCCATGAAAAAGGCTGCTTGAGGAAATTTCTTTCTGTAAGCAGCAGAAGAAAAATAATTTTTAATTTTCAGAATTGCATCTTCTTTTCACAGTATCACTGTCAATATTAGTGTTAAGGGGGCTCAGACCATGATGCAGATGTCTTGAGTTCAGGCACTGCTGCCTGTGGTTGTTTAATGATTGTGTGTCTGCAGGGGCTCTTCACATTTTCTGTGAAAACGTTACTGAAATGCTGTCCACTATGGATACATGAGTCCATCTCACCTTTCACCTCACATTTCTACTCACTTTCTTATCCAGGGGAGATATTGTTATGTCAACGAAAATGAGATACATCTTGACCATACCGTGTTATTCTTGCCCTCAGAAGTGGATTCATGCTGCTAAAGTAAAACGCAGAGCTGGAGTTGGTACAAACACAGGGGCCTCTTTAGTTCAACTAGAATCTGAAAAGGAAGACTCAGTCATTGTTACTGCATTTGTGGTGTGCTTATAATTGGTTCACTTGAAGGATTAGTAATTTTTTACTGTTATCCTTATAAGATACACACTGACTCCCAGGTCAGCACTTTTATGGGGCCTTGGCAAATTCTGCACCTAAACATTCACCTAGATATTGCTCAAGCTCTTTGTACTTACACTTGATATTTTATATCACACGGCACAATTGCCTTATCTATAAGTCTAGTCTAATATGTAGCCATCAAGGTGGGTTTCTAGAGGAGAGAAACAGTTGCATGGAGACTACCAGTATGGATGATGGGATTTTTTAGCAGGATGCCCAAATCACCAATCTATAGGATCTAAGGCCATATTTTTTTGGTCTTATCTTTGGAGGTTGTATTGTATTTAGAACTGCTCGGTCCCTCACGCTAAGGTTTTAGAGCAGCTGGTATCACTGGGTAATCAATGAAGGGGCCTCCTGAAAATATTGCTTTATTGAAAATAAAGAAAATGCTGCTGAGAGTAAGTTAGTGAAATCCATATATCTGTTTTTATTTACTTTATCCTCAGAAAGTTTTAACGTAGGATGTTGAAGATAAAATTTGTACTACACATTGATATGGGATACACTACTTCACACTTCAAGTGAGTTCAGTGTCACAGAATCTCCCATACACTGGCTGTAAACCAGTGATAACTCATAGGGACAGAAAAAAACCCCAAAACTCTCACCTTCAAAAAAGAAAGTGAGCAAAGAAATTATTTTCTCTCATCTTATGTTTGGAATTTTCTTGTTTATCATTAAATTCTTTAGGTTTTAAGTGTATTGTGCTTTACATGTAATCACTTTAGAGAATATAAACACTGAAAAGCATTTGCTGATTTGTGCTGAACTATGAAATGTTTTATGCTATTTTATTGAAATTGTGTAAAAAAAATAAAACAAATTTTAAGAACCCCATATAGCAAACAATCCATGTGTGAAAGCTAATAAAAAGCTTTAATGCTTGGACTATCAGCTTCCATGGTATCACACACACTTCTATTGTACAGAAGCCAGAACTGGAGTTTTAACTTAAGCATTAGCTCAAATGGATATTAATCTCTTGGGTGTCATTTGGAAAGCAAGCTGGGAGGTGGAAGACAAGAACACAATTGCAAGTATTGCGTATCTACAGGGCAAAACTACTTATTAGACCTCTTTGACCTTGTACATAAAGATGTGAAAAGAAAATTGAAATAAAAGAGATGCAGTGTGATTTGCAAGAGTTAAATGAACAAGAAAGACCTAAAGCAAAAAATCTACAAACAAACACAACTCCTCAAAAAACCCAAAATCCAAGAAAACAATCCCAAACCAATTATTTTTGGATTAAAAATGAGCAACTGCATTGTTAAGCTGCCATTTGTTTCTACAGTTCCAAAGGTAGAAATAGCTGTTATGGTGAGTCCTAGGTGTACACTGGATAAACTTATTTTCTGAATCATAGGTCAAAAAAATTACTTGGATTCCTTTTTTTTCCCATTAAGCCACAGGGTGTTTTCATATATCTTACTGTGTGATTCTGGATTTCAGAAATAACTTGCACAAAGGAAATGTTGGTGTTCTTTAGCTTCATGGAAATAGAGGACAATATAGAATCATGTCCTATCCAAGATATTTTGAAGTTAAGTATCCTTCAACAGATTCATGGCAAGGCAGTACCATTTTGTGTCTGGAAGCACATTGGAGTTATGGCACAGCTTGTGTAGCTCTTTTCCAGCGGTTGTCAGAGCCTCTGGTTTGTTCCTCAGCAATACAGTTGAATACTTACATGATCAATGCTCTCATCTTTTTCCTGTCCTCACCTCTTTTTGCAGGTGTCCAAAGTGATTTGTGACAGCAAAGACACTTTAGTTTCTCCCTTCTCTCCCCCAAAATTATCAGAAAAGTTAATCTATAAAATTTATCTTATGTTACACAAAAAAACCCAAAAAAACCCAACAAACCAAATCAAACAAAAAAAACCCCAAACAGATAAAACCCCCAAAACCCCCAAAACCAACCAAACAAAAAACCCCAAACCAAACCAAAACAAAAACAAGACAAAAAACCCTATAAGGTTATGTGAGCTAAAATTTTAGCTTACAGAGATCAGCTTAAGATTTTGGACCTGTGAAGCAGGTACACTTCTATTGACTTCTCTGGAGAAGCTGCAGCCCATTAATCTATCTGTTCCAGGTGCTGACAGTTAACTCATCTATATCTTCTCCAAATCAGTGTTTGTTGGTTTCTTTTTTTTAAATACTCTGAAACTGTTTGGGGTACAACTCCCTTCCTGCTATGAAATGGACGCACTTTTTCTTCTGGCTTTTTTTTTTTTACTGTAAAAAGTTCCATTTCCTAGCCCCAAACTCTTTTTTCCTGGTGTCACAGACATTTGACAGAGACAATCCAGTCTTTTTTATCCTTTAAATGAGTAAGAAGTTAAGCTGGATGAAACAGAGCTTTTCCTCAACTGACTTGCCGAGGGCTGAGCAACTGAACTACAGTAAGCTCCCAGGTTTAAATGCCAAAGTTTAAATAGCATAAAGTCACAGAGAATTACTTTGTAAAGTCATTAACACCTTTTAGGTAAACCCAAGTAATGCAGTTATTAAAAAAAAAAAAAAAGCAATTCAAAAAAAAGCAATTCACACAGTATTTTTCTGGGGGAAGCTTTCTTAATTCACCCTAAATATAGCTGTAGATCTAAAACCAGACACTATCTGAACAATTTCAGTAAAGTCTCAGTGAAAATTTTGACAGTTAAATTTCATATCAAGCAGCGCTGTTGCCAGGCAATGTTATCTTTCCATCAAATTGACCAGTTCTGGGTGAAATCTGTACATTCCTGGGGGGGTGACTGAAAATGTTGAACCTCCAGTTTTTCACCGAAAAATGAAAACTCTCCCAGCAGTCTCTCTGTCATCTCCTGATGCATTGGACAAATACCATTACAACATTGCCTTTACATAAGAGAAAAATGACACCTCCCAGCCTCTCTAGCTCCTGTGTGCATAACACAGCCCCCATTTTGTCTCCATTTCAGATGGAAGTATTTGCACTGCTGAACAGAGGAGCTGGAGCTCAGGCAAGGATCCTCCTGTTACCCCAAGAAAAACCTGCTGCATCACTTGTTGTGGAGAAAGCTGATTGTGCTGCTCCTGCTAAAGGCTAGAAGGTGGTCCCGTCACCTCCTCATTTCACAGAGCTGACCTGTTGAAATTGCATGGAACCTGAGTGAGCTACCAGACGCAACTATAGCAGAAGAAGGCAGCTATGGAGAGGGAAGTGGCGGTGTGAGAAGAGCCCACAAATTGTCCTTGGGCCACCTCTCTAGGTCAGGGAGGGCACCACGTCTCTCTCATCCTGAGCCATCAAAGGATCTTTCCATTCTCACGAGGAGGAGACTTCTCACCTGGTAACACAGATTTGGAGCTAAGTTGTTTTCAAACCTTGTAAACCAATGGGCTTATGATAGCTATGGGGAAAAATAGGATAGTCTACACTCTTCACATTCCAACCTAGAGAGTATTTTTTCCCACGTATTTAAGCCTGAATAGTAAAGGATAAGAGTGTTAGAAATAGCCAATGGACAAAGAAATGAGGGACAAAAATCTTCTAGTGGAAAAAACAGTGATACATGTTTCATGTCAAAGACATTAAACCATAGCACACACAAAAAATGCAGCAAAACACTACAAGCACTGTTCCTACAAGAGCAGAAAAATTAAGTGGTGCAGATATTCAGCTACAGACTGTTTTTTATTAGAACATGTGGTTTGTATAATGTCTACACAAAAATAACATCACAGAATTATAATCATTATGCAAAACATGTAGACATGGCTCAGGAAGGTTAAATATTCTGAGTGGAAATCAAATCCTTTCAGATACCAAGGGGAAAAAGTGATTTTGCATAGTCCTTCCTGAAACTTGTGATACAATGATTGTAATTTGTTCACCACATGCAGTTTTGCATACAGAATAAGTACATTAAAGGAATTTTGAGCCCCTTGTTTTTAAGCAGAAATCAAAATGGAATGAATGAAAGGTCAGATGCTATGACAATATTCTGATATATTACACCTATATACATTTAGTTGAAATTAAGTGATCTGAAGAAAAAAGGAATATTTGGAAATCTGCTGCATCAGAAAGGAAATTCTCAGAAGGAGTTTATGTGTTTTTTTAGAAACAAAGCAAAACAACCCCAAAAGTAGAGGACACAAAGAATGAGCAATCAAGTAAGCTGCGCAGGAGTATCTGAAAAGCACCTATGAATACTATATTATGAGCAATTCAGTCAGCAGATGAGAAAGCAAACTCTAACAAAACATGTACAACTGTCCGAATACATGGCAACAGAGAGGGAACAGGTCTGTTGATCATCCTTTCCAACTCAGCTGAAATTTCAAGTCACATCCACTGCCTACCATTTATGAAGACTGAAAAGTTGTGTGGAAGTACTGAAGATGAGAACATAAAACAATATGTTGGCATTAGAAGGGACACAAAGAAATGTTATCAGGACACTTCTGATTTGATGGATGCTACCAAACTCAGTGGGAAGAGCATACACTAGAAACAAGGTTCAATCTCTGGCAGTAAAATATGAAGACCTGAGCTCATCAAAGGAGTATTCTTATTATGAGCTCAACAGAAGATGAATACCATGCCCTAGCAATTTGAAGTCATCTCAGTAAAATACAGTGTGTTGAATCAAAAGTTTTAAAATACTACTCTTATGCCATGCTCACTGCCTAGGAATGAATAGCATTAATATTCCCTGAACAGTTACAAAGTACTTTCACTGCAGCATTTACTAGAGTACTGACAGAAGCCCAGATGGAGACAGTACCAGATCTTTCAATTCCCTGCTCTTTATGTAGTCTTAGAAGGATGTAAATGAAATTAATTTTCTCTCCCTTCTGCACCCCTGTGAGAAGCTTGGCAGGCTGTGGATTAAAGTATAGTAATGATTATTTAAAGTTAGTATGATGTATGAAAGAATATGGAACAATGTGTTTTGCTACACCTCGAGGTACCTGAAATGAGAGCTTGTGCTATTTACAGGAAAACGGAGACAACCCTTTTTGGGAAAAAAGGAAAAAAAAATCCTACTTTTAGGCATGCACTGAAGCATTGATTCAGCACAATACTGGCACATGCTGAAGCCCTTTTCTTAACACAGGCAAAGTAAAGCACAAGCTTAAAGTTAGGTTTAGCAAAGATTCTAAATGGAAACCTGAATACTCAACCCAAATTGTGCAGCAGGGACAAACCCATTGCAAGTCAGCCTAACACATTAGGCACCATAGCACATCATCACATATGAGCAAGGTGTGATGTATGATCTGCTGAGAAATTATGTTTCTGTGGCTTGTACCGGCCAGTCTTTTGGGATTGTCAGTATTTCCGTCTTTGGATCTTCCCTGTGCATCTCCCTTTATAATAAAACTCCTGCAAGCAAATGAGAAGGGCTGAAAAAAAAGAGTTGACATTAGGCAATCAAAATAGCACAGCCACTACAAAGAAAAAGCCCAGAGCTACAGTGGTGTTTCATAAGGAAAAGTAAAAATTACCCAGGAAATTTACTTACAGCAACAACCCAGTGCTCCCTTGTTCCATATCATTCACCCTCTGTTTTTAAGTACACTTCTGCAGAAAAATACACCACACACTTTGTCTTTTAAATGTTCCCTTTTATGCAGAATGTCCATTCTTAATACACTTACAGAATATTTTGGGGGTTAAACTTTGTACATATAGCCCTCACACTCTGCAGTTCTAGGCCATGTAGAAAAATTCTTCTGTTCCTCTCTCATTGTACATATTAGCTTCAGTTTAATATGATTAGTCTGAAGAGACACTTGCAGTATTGCTGGCTGGCAGAGTGGAAAATACCTTTTATGGCCTAATGCACCAATGTGTATATAACCCTTTACCCTTATGCTTCTTGTTTGCTTCTTTTTATAGTTATTTGTGTGATTATATAATTAGCTGACCCAGTTTATTATGTTTATTCCGTCATTTTCTCCTGGATCACAACAAGATCATAAATAACAGGGAAAGAAAAGAAGCATTTATTTCCATATACAGTGACTCAAAATTTTCCCTGTGATAGATGTTTGTAAAGAGGGTGTTTTAGGAGATAAGAAATTCTGACATGAGATTTGAGCTTGAAATATTCTCCATCTAATAGAGAATGGATATTTCCCCTCTTTCTTGGAAATTTTGACTTAAAAGGGAGAAAGTGATATTTTAGTCCAAAATAATGCACACATTATTTGAGGCTTTGAGGAAAGCTGGAAGCTCTTAAAAACTCACATGACTGAGGCTCTAATGTAGCAGTTAATGAAAAGCTATAGAAAATGCAACTGTTTACTAACAGTCATTTGTCTGGCTCCATTCATACTTTATAGCAAAAATAATTGTGATGGAAATTATACCATACATCTGAATATTTTTCCTTGTCAGCCAGTGCCTTATTATTTTGATTATTTGTTATTTTTGCCACTATTTATTTCTCGTATGTCTGCTCAGCATGCAGTACTAGTTTGATCTGTAGGAACTACCACACCATAAATGCCAACCATAAAGAAGAACCTTTAAAATGGACAATTAGGAAGTAATCTGTCCTTGAGGAAATTAGCTCCCTAATTCTCTATTAGTGGCAGATGCTACCAACTGATCTAGAAATGTTTTCATTCGTTCAGTCTAAGCAAATCACTTTCCCATTCTGCAAGCTTTCCACTGTGTTTGAAGCTTTATAAAATATAGCTGTTTTGGAAGCAGAAGGCCTGTAAAATGTAATGTGAAATGTGAAATTAGAATTTTGCTGTATTTTTTGTACAACATTTTGCAAAATTATATGAGTGCATCCTCTGTAAGATATTTCATACCATTAAATTTTTTTCCCGCAGAAAGGAAATCACATTTCACACTCTGCAGCTTTCTAGAATAACTGTTATGTAAGTGAATTGTGAACTCTTACTAAAATTCTTCAGAAAGCTTATCTACAGTTTATCTATCTTTTAACAAAGCACTTAAAGGACTGGAAACACTTCTGCATGAAGTGCTAAAGATTCACTCCAATAAGCTGTCCTGTGCAGAAAAAGTTCAGTTGCCACTTTTCTCAAAGGAAGTGGATTCTTCTAGCATTAACTTGAAGCATGGGAAAAAGTCATTCTCCCTTCCTCTCTACATAAATTAACCAAGGTCTGGCTACAGTTCTAGCCCTACAGTGCTTTTCTTTATACAGTGCCTGCATTTATCAGGTTTTATCAAGCATAATTCTGCTATGAACGAAAACTGCTGGATGTAAGTTTCTCGTCCAAACATCTGTTGCCCGAAAAAGCAAATGGAATGAAATTAATTTTGGACCTCCAAGGAACAAATGAACTTGTTTGAAAAAACAGAGCACAGGGCAGAGGTTTCCTGACTTCCTTGTCTGCTGATAGTAATAACCCAAGCTGCTCCTTATGTGAGCATCAGCACTTGAAATGTGGGGCCTCTTCCATTGCAGGAGAAAAACTGCAGTTGAAGCAAAAGAAAACGCAACATCCTAAAAATAACTTCTGGCCCAGCCTCTGTCCCAAGCAGAAAATAAAAACAAAACTGTCTTTGTCACATGTTTTATACATGATATCAAACTTTTAAACCTTTGTTTTAAAAAGACTGAATTATTATGTCAGAAAAAGGTTGCTTGGGTTTAAATTTTCATGAGGAACTGCAAGAGAGATATTTTGAGGACCCCACATATTTACCCGGAGGCATCACATGTTAGAAACATGGATGGGGCTATAAAGCAGCTTATGGGAGAACCTTCAGAAATGCACAGAAAAGCATGGAGAGGCTGGAATACACTGTTAGCCCTTGTTGGCAGTATAACACTGCTGCAGAGCTACTGTGACTGCTGTCAGCTTGGGCTGCTCCACCTTAACAAATTGTTTCAAACCTTGTATATAATTAAGCTGTATTTTCATTTTAGCACCCTACTGTCATGCACCAACCTATTATGCTTTAGGTTTGCAATAAAATATACAAACCTATTATGCATAGTAAGAAGTGGAAAGCAGGAATATAATATTACTGCCTTTCTCTCTCTGCTACTTAGTTGCTACTGTGTTCTGACAGGCATTTGTCTTGCTGTGTAAAGTATCTACTGTCTCTGGGCATTAAATCCATAGAAGTCTAATGAATAAATAATAGTAATACATAGACTTCACTTCCATTTGACATCAATTTGTAAGTTTATTTACTGTAAATATAAAGTTTCAGTGTAGTTTAAGAGGTATACCAGTGATGAGATAGCAAAGAATACCATTTCTGTCACCCACATGTAAACAATAAGTTGTTGTTGCGTTCAAGATGCATTCCAAAAGCTTTTCTTACCCATCACAGGCCAGTGATTGTCCTACCAGAAGCCACTGATTAATGTAGGAGCTTTCAGATTTGGAACACAGCAAATTTTTCATCACTTCATACTTCTTTCAGAAGGGGGTGTATTTGAAAAATAGACAAGGGAAAAGTAAAGAAAATTATTGACTAAATTCAGAATTGATTTTGTCCTGCCAGTGTTTAGCACTTATTCCCTGACCACTTTTGAAAGTGTCTACTGTAACTCATTGTAATCCTTGGAGAGTGCACCTCTGCTTTAGGAATGGAGACCAAGATCTTGTTGGAGACATCAATATCTGTTCCTCTGGGAAGGTAACATCTTTCAGCAATTACAGGCATTTAGCAGCTGTTCCAATTCATCCAACAGTTACAGTGACTTCTCCATGCCCTCCTAACCTTAGGAAAAGGGAAGTGGCTTTGGTACACTTTGCTTTTTCTAATGTTTTGCAGCTACTGAAGAACATGCAAACCCCATCTGGTAAATAATCCTAATGAAACCAGTGGCTTTAAATTCCATGTCTATAAGTCATGATGTACCTGTAAGTCTTCCTGTGACTCAAATCAAACTCAGGAATGAGCTGATCTGGTAATACACTTCAAACAAGCTGAATCTTTCCTGCTATAAACCAAAGAATGTGTACTAGACTTCAGGCACCTTGTATATAATCTGTTGCCGCTGAGCAATAACCTCTTTAGTTTTTTTCAAACAAAATAGTTCTATTTATATCCATTTCAAAGATTGATTTTGTGTTAGGTTTTTGGATTTTTTCCTGCAGATTGCTCCCACTGGCTGTTGAAATTTGGACAAAAGAAAATGCAGAGGTCTTCCCCATCTCTTTTCACTTTATGTTTAACCATGGCTACAACAAGGCTAGAATGTAATTTTGTTAATAGCAATGTAATTCATCAGATATTCATATGTAAAAAAGTGTCACTGAAAAAAAGTCAAATTTCAAATAGTCTTTCAAAGTTCTCCTATCTGCACTGTTTATCTGAACAATTTTACTGTCACAGATTCAACTGCCTGATTGCTCTAGCAGGTCTCTAGTTATCAGTTTAAATTTTAGAGCATTTATCAAAGAGGGACTTCTGGAGCAACTACTTTAATATTTCCCAATAAAAATGGAAGCCTAAGAATATAAAATACTAAAATAAACATGCCTTTCATTGAGCCCCTTAAATTGTGAGTCTGCTGGCAGATGATATTTCATAATATCATGCTGTAGTGAAATTGATGTTAACAAGACTTGTTTAGGAAAAAAAAATTAAAGAAGTCAAAAGGAATTGAGAAGATGCATCTAAGGAGCTGGGAATTCTTCTAATTGCATGAAATTTTCTCTTTCAGAAGATACTGTTACTGACAGCTTTGCCAGGCATTCCCTTAGCTGTGTGTTGGAAAGAAACCCTCTGCAAACCAAGGGCAAATGTGCATTTATCTCAGACAGCTGTAGGGTAGGCTGGGTGCAGGGGGAGACAAAGGAGGAGTGGATGGAGCATGGTGGGCAGAACTTTCCTGCAAAAGCAGTGTAGCAATGTAACTGCTAAGCCCAGAGCAAGTTTTCAGGGATGAATTGATCTCTCTTGTACAGTCAGTGTACATGTCTAATGTATAAACAGCAGGTTTTTACTCTACAGAAATCTTTGAAGTTTTCCCAGGAGTTGCTAACAATGGTAAACAGCAAATCCCTTTATTGGCTGTTTACTTGTTCTCAGCATCATTATATATACTTTCCCTGGTAAATATTAGAAGACATGCTGGTATCAGACCCTGTGGAAGCTTTTTACACTAGGATTTCTAAATACTGAAATGTTTTAGTTTTACCAGTCTGGGTTTTCACCTCTTTCCTGTAGTTATTGCCCC
Source organism: Camarhynchus parvulus (assembly GCF_901933205.1). Taxonomy (NCBI): domain Eukaryota; kingdom Metazoa; phylum Chordata; class Aves; order Passeriformes; family Thraupidae; genus Camarhynchus; species Camarhynchus parvulus. The sequence goes on along the minus strand of NC_044571.1, from coordinate 50,141,049 downwards.
ATGTTTCCTCAGAAGGGTTTTTCTGCATTACACTCTGTCCTGGGTTGACTATATGATGCTTTTATCCCCAAATCGTCTCATTGGTTTATGCTGAATAATAATAAGTTTTGCACCTTTAAGACTTGTTGCAGAGAGTGAAAGGGGGGAGAGAAGAATCGCACAGGTTTTTTTCCCCTCAGACATTGCACGTACTCCCCCGCATTCCTGCTCCAGGACTGTGTTGTCTGCGGACGGACAGACGGCAGGACAGAGAGCTCTCCTTTTGCTTTTAGTTAGTTTTAGCTGGCTGAGGCAAAGAAGAGTCCCTGGACTGTGGTTTTTCTTTTCCTTTTCTTTGGACCTCTTGGAACCTGCTCTGGACTGAACACCCAGGGGAGCACCGACAGCTCACACCTGTGGCCACCGGGCCGGGCCGGGCCTGGCCTGCGACAATTCCAGCACCAGAAGGACTGATAAGAGACTGAGTGAGCTGGGCTGCAACCCGGGGGGTTTTCTCAGTTGGTCATCTCTTTTAGAGTGGCAAGGGGTTTTATTGTTTTAATATTGTTAGGTTCTATTGTTTAATAAACAGCTTTTTTCCACTTTTCTTCAAGGAGATATTTTCTCCCGGACTGGTTGTGGGGGGGAGGGGCCGATTGAATTTATCTTCCTACTAGAGCCCCTCTGGGGACTCTCTCTCTCTCTCTCCCAAAATTTTGCTCTAAACCAAGACACAGACCTTGTAAGCTTATAGGAATGCGCAAATGGCAAACATAACATTCAGTGATTGGTTAACTAGGGTCCTGAAACTCATGGAAAATACTTAGGTTCAAAGTGAGTAGTGTTTCAGATGAATGGCACAGCATCTACCAAAAAGTGGGAATGATTGATTGAAACATGTCATCTTCTACACTGGACATGTGCATGAAAAAAAGATAAAATAAGGCTGTGAGTTATAGAATTGGGAGTCCTGACAGCCACTGAATTATGGATCGAATCTTGATCCAGCCTGAACAAATGAAAAGTAAAACTGAGCTTTACCCCCTTTCTCAATTTTGCTTCATTTCCTTTTGTTTAATTTAAAGATTGATACACCTGCTTGAAACAATCCCTTAAAATCAGACTAATTACTTGATTCAGAGGCCTTTTAAAATTGTTTCTGCTGCTGAGAAAAATTCACCTTAAACCAATCTCACTTTTGCACATGTAGTTAGCTTTTTTAGTCTTTCTTTAATTGTTGTGGGATTTCATATGGCCAAAGTCTTTAATGCACTGGGGTTAAATAGCAGATTTTTCTGCTTTAGCCTGAGATTTGGGCTTCCAGGAAATTGTGCAAAAAATATAAACAAAAAATATGTCCAGGTGGGTTATTTTAAAATTCTAACCAGTAGAAAATGCAACTTCATGTTACTTTCTTAAAAAAAATTAAACAAATTATTGTTTAAAATCAGAGATATCTATATCAAGGCACAAGTGAAATCTGAATTTAAAATCATCTGTACATTTATTCAAGTTACTTGCATGATTAGGTAAGCTCCTTCTGTCCCAGACTCTATGGTGTGGAATTTGATTTTTAGTTTCTTTCCTCTCCATGGCATTGTTGATGTTTCCCTTCCACAACCTGATATCACCAAGAAAGTATTTGATAAATTAAGCTTTTCTGGAGTTGTGACCTCTGGATCAGTCTGGGAGGTGAAGCACTCTTGAGAGCTATCAAACATGCTCAAGGATAGACATGACTTGGCCATCACAAATTAATGGCTCCTGCATGATCATCTTAGGCTGCATTTTTTAACAGTGACAGTTGCATCTGTCCAACAGATGCATTGTTGCAGTATCAATTACCTACTGAAGAAAAATTCTAGATTTTCTAGGAGGAATTTCAGAACTTTTATCCCATCTTGTTATGACTAGGGTATTGACCCATTAAGTTTTCCATGAAAAATCAATTTGATGTGTAATACTTTCCACATATTGCATTCTAGTATTTTTAGAGGAAAGCTTCATGAGTCTCTGATGCGTTATTTGGCTGTCTTACGTCTTATTAATATTATCATTACAGCAGTTTTAGCAGCAAGGCTTCACAGAAAATTCTCTATCAACTGCTTTTAAAGCATAAGAAAAGCAAACTAATGGTGGGAGACAAATTGGGCTAAAATCTTTCAGATCTGGGACACTGGATCAAAGGCAGAATGCAGGAAAATGCTGTTCCCCCGAGGGGCAGCCAAGGACTAGGAAAGTTTGAGGTGTGTGAAAAAGTATGACTATTTAATTCTACACCTGAACTCCCTTAGAAACTCTCATCTCAATGGTTGAGGGAAAAAATATTTGTTAGATGTACTCTTAAAGCTTGTTGCTGTGTCTGATCAAACACTACATGCAATCATCTCGCAGCGATGGCCCTTGCACAGTTTTTTCATTTCCCTGAGCTCTTCCAGATCCCTTGTTTGCACTCAAGTCTGAACTTGGCCAGCTGCTCAGGGACTATGAGTGCAGGGTGAAGTTATGCCAGCATATAGTCAGGTTCCAGCTACACCCTGTTCTGTGTTTTTTAAGCGGTGTTTTACAACTTGGGCGGTTTGACTCAAGGGATTAACCTGCATGCAGATAACTTGAGCTAATTCTGCAGGGAAGATGTCTGCTAAGCAGACTTTCTGAAATGAGGTGCGCCACTCATTTCAGTAAGTAAGAGCAAAGAGGCTGGTGGAGGTGAGCTAAATGAGCCACAGTTACCTCTGCACCTGCAAAGGTTGTGGGTGGCTTGGTAGACACAGCACTGCCACAATTTCATTTTGAGGTCCCCCCGTCACATAAACTACCCCCCAAAAATGCAGTGACATGCTTTGCAGGAATCTCATCAACAGACATGCAGTCAATACAAACGCAGTCAACCAAAGGGTTGGAATTGACCCTAGGTAGAAATAACTTGTGTGTGGAGATCCAGGGATGCAGGTGTGTGAACAAATACACAGATATAAACTTGCCAAATACATGGATATTGCACAGTGTATTCATTTTCTCCACAACCGTCTTCAGCTGAAGAATTTAGTTTTCTGCACTGTAAAGAGACAGTGTGCAGGTGTTTTGCTTCACTGGGGTAATTAGCCCTGGTGATTCTATTGGGCTTTAAAGAAGCACATGGAAGTGAGTAGGGAGGGGAGTTTTTTGGAAAGGGTGCCATGCTAGCTGAGGTGTGGTGAGCGGGATTTTTGGATAGGGAAAATCATCTGATTAATCCCTTCCCTTTCAGGAGATACACCCAGCATTGTAAGAGTCCCTAGATGCTTATCACTTCCAGGCTCTGCAGCTTGTTGCTGCACCTACATCTCTTGGCAGCCTATTGTATTCTCAAATAATTCTGGGCACTAAAAGGGCCTTCCTGATCTTCAGTACCCAATAACATGGACAAACAAGCTCAGTCAAGCAAAAACTGCTCAGGAGCCTTGGTCATCTTTAGATTGCAGGGCAAAATCTTCTGGGTTTATAAAAGATTTAGGGAGCTCTCACCTTCATTTATGTTCCCTGTTCTTTGTGCTGCTCCTGTTGCGGTGTGCAGATGAATGGGCTGCCTATGGTTCATGGCATGTACAACATTCATCATAGGGTGGGAATATGTTCCTGATATGAAGATCTCTGAATGAGACTCTCAGTTCTTTGGTTCTGCTTCTGCAGCCTGCTGACTTTTCTAAAACTGTGTTGATAGGAGTAATTTGAACTTCTGTGATCTTACAGTACCCAGGATGGCAGCAACACAAACTATTCCCATGGAGACAAGTTCCAAGAAGGCCAAGAGAACTACTAATATTAAATAATTGCATTGCACTGCATCTCTCTTTCTAGGATTGATTTATTACACATATAAAAATATTATGATCTTTCCTCCCATTATTTCAAAACAAAATGCTTAAAGGGCTAATAAAATCAGTACTTAACACACTTTTTATTTTGGAGTTCAAAACTTCAAGCTTGGCATAAAAACATTTCCTCTAGGGAGTGAAAATAGCCTTATCCAGCAGCTTCAAATATAATTATCTGAGTCATTCTTTCTTTCATTCCTTGCAAAATACTAAACTGAGGTAAAACTTCTTTTGGCTGATAGACAAAAGGAAATTACAGCTGTCTGGAGTTCAAAAGAGTTGCAATAAAACTTGAGCTATGACAAAAATATACTGTTTGTTATTAAACTCTCAGTTCACGAATTAAACAACTTTTTTTCCTAGACACATGTATTTCTTCAACTTAAGGTGCATTTCTCTATCTCTGCATACAGAAGTGTTTTATTCTCATCTCCTAATACACTTTTGTTGTGGCTTTTTGTGGGACTGTACCAATGTAAAGTAGATGAGAACTGGGTCCATTGGAATTATTTGCTAGGGCAGTGGACAATGTTAAATACAACTATTCATGTGTGCATGCATAGTCACAACATTTGTTAATAATTTGCGGACTGTATCATGGAAAAAATTCACTCCATAAGCAGAATACACTTTATTGACTACCCTGGGTAAAAGGTAGATGAAGAATATTTAAGCAACTGTGTACAAAGGATGAAGTAAGGATTTGCTGATGGTACTGCAATATTTGTTTTTAATTGAACAATTGCACTAGGGTTTGCTTTTGAATAGGGTCTCAAGATTAACAGGTTGTTGTTCACATTTCATGGAAGGATATGTTGGCAACTGTGTTCATTCAAAAAATTTCTTTCATGTTTTAAATTATTCATTACAGCCTATAAAACAAGTGGATTAAGGGGACCTAATTCCTTGACTTTGAATTTAGCTCTTCATCATATTTTCAGCAGTTCATAAACAGTGGAAGTTGCCCTGCCCCTGGCATTGGTGCAGAGACTCCAGCAATTGCTGTGCCCTTGTGAGGCTGAGGGGCGTGGAAACCACAGCGCCAGATCAGGCCAGCAACCCAGCAAACTCAGGGTGCACTCTCCCACCTATAAGTACTGGATTTTACAAGCAGATTTTCAAATAACAATCATCAAACAGCTATTCAGCTCTGCTCAGAGGCTAAATAGCTTCCTCTTGCCACTTCAATATCTACATGAGAGACTGATACCTAAAATTTTGAACTTAGAGCTCAGAATGTTTTAATTAGCCATAAGAGCACAATCTGTGCTTCAGAACCAAATACATGTTGTGCTAATTGGCTCCTCACAGCAGGAAAACAATATTTAGCTTCAAGTATGTCCACTAAATGTTGTTCTCTTTTGATTTTATTGGCTTTCCCTTTATCATTTTGCAGTTTAGTATGAGTATTGTATTGTGCTCTGCTGACTAAGTGTAGTCTCTGTCTCACACGTGCCACCTTCTCTAAGGTTGTCTTTTGCCTGGCTATTTGTCGTTTCCCTGAAGGAATGGTCCCACTCTCTGGAGTTTTTCTTGAAAGTGGTTTCTTATCCCATAGAGTAGATCAGTGGTCACCCTCATCTCCCTCGTTGTCCATCTGCGGGCTTTGGGTTTCTTCCATGTACTTCCAGGTGTTGGTTGAACTGAACAAAATACAGTGTACAAGACAAGAACACTACTGAGTAATGACTTTCCTCCTTCCCATTCCTGTATCTCAGTCTAGTCTTAGCTAAATAATAATAATAATAATAATAATAATAATAATAATAATAATAATAATAATAATAATAATAATAATAATAACCACAACAACAACAACACCACCTTTGCTGCCCCTTAAGCCTAATTCAATGCCTCTCAACTTTCTACTTACCAAGGTTTTACATTTCAAAAGAAAGTCATTGGGGGCTTCTCTTTTTCTTTCTTTTTCTTTTTTCTTTTTCTTTTTCTTTTTTCTTTTTTCTTTTTCTTTTTCTTTTTCTTTTTCTTTTTCTTTTTCTTTTTCTTTTTCTTTTTCTTTTTCTTTTTCTTTTTCTTTTTCTTTTTCTTGTTTGTTTTGTTGTTTCCTCCTCCACCTTCCTTTTCTTTTAATTTTATTTTTCATTTTTATTCCCAGCACCTTTCCTGGATGCCTTTCTGATTAAGATAAATTGTTCTAGCTTGAATTTAACATTATTGTTTAGATATTAAACTAGTATTTGACACACTATTTGAATGTGTATTTTACAAATATATAATTTAAAACTATGTAAAATTATTTATTCTTAAATTTTTTCTGTCTCCTCACAGGCAGTCCTGTTTTGATGTAGTTTTTCAATGTGCCTAAATATATATATATATATATATATATATATATATACATACACCAAATATTTTTATGCCTGGCACTGTTCTTGGCCACCTATAGCTTTCCAGTCTCAATGTCCAGACAACCTCCCTTCATCTCAGTTGACTGCAAGCCACCACCGGCATTCAGCCCACACCTCAGGCTTCCACTTTCTCAATATGGAGCAAGTTGCTTGAACTACCAGGTCTCTACAGAGCTGTGTAGAAGTAAAACAATAGTACACAACAAGGGGTATTTATTTTAAGATATACTGCCTTAATCATAATTTGATTTGATAGAATAATGCTGGGATAAACAAAAAAGGTGGAAAAATGAGTGTACCAGGGATACAGAATGCTGGAGACATAAATTTTCCATGAACACAACTCTTCAAAAATAGAGCAATGTTATAAAAGGTCTCTTACCCAAACTAGGGAAGCTGCTGTGTGCAGGCAGTGTTCAGCAGACTGCCTGACAGAAATACATTACTCTTTCCATGAGTGTGTTCTAGTAATGATTAAATGTAAGAGGTCCAAAACGTCATTAAATGCTACATTATTTTTTACTTTTAATGAGCCTGTTGTAGCCTCAGCACTGAGAGAGGACATTCCTGCTAGACATCCTCATTATATTTTCGGTAATAACTGATATTCTCAGTGCAATTTTCCCCTCTAAAAACTCCTCCCAAGTCACTTGGTTCATGATGTTATTGCAAAAGAAAGACATTAGAGTGTGTAAATCAGTGTCTAATCATGGCTAAACCTAATGTTAGCACAACTGGGCTGGCAGCCACAACAGATATGTCTGGATCTGAATTAAATATTTCAAGGGGCTTTATTTGGCATGTATACCATGATAGAAACTCACAGATTAAGCATCCAAATAGTTGGATAGAAACTGGTTATGTTGGACTCACTGATTCAAATGTGGGCTGTTTTATATACATAAAAAGAGGAAATCTGTTAAAGAATTGTTGCTCTAGAATTGCTGACTGCAGACAAGGTAACTAACTCCTTGTCTGAGGTCTGCATATTTCCAAAACACAGCAAGTGACCAAGAACTCCAAGTTCAATTGGCGAAATTAATTGGTAGCAACAGGGAGATCTATATTTATGAAGATCTATATTTATGTATTTGTATTTAAAAGCAGTTTGAGTGGCCTTGTGCTTCTTACTATGATTAATAAGTTGTGAATGCACTTCAGACCACTAATAAAATAAGACCCTTTCTGTTTGGAAAAAGACAAGGTCTACCAGATGTAGAAACAATACCTTGAATAAAACAAAATGGAAGCTAAATTATGCCTTTCATATTAAGAGTTTTGAACATGATGATGAATAAACCTTTGTGCCAGCAAGCAGGGACGAAACTCAGGAAAATTAGAAGAATTGGGTAAAACCAGAAAGCCTTTATTAGTTCTCAGAAAATTCCTGCATTGGTTTAATGCCTGCACACTTAGGGGAATACATGTATCGATCCCTTTTCTAGTCCCTGCAATGTCCTCTACTGTAATTAGTTCCCTTTATGTCTAACAGAGCCTGAAAGGCAGATCCAAAATGGAGCTCAGGGTTCTACATCTGAGTCATGTTATATGATGCTGGAAAACAAAATTAAAAAAACCCCAAAACATGAGAAAATTAAACTCAAATGAACAACTCTCTTTTAATTGTTTTTTTAAATCTTTGTCATTGCATAAATAAACTTTTGTTTAGTATAATGTAATTTGTTACACATAAACAAAACCCTCTGAACAGCATTGTCTTTAGCAGAGAACAGACACTGATAATGAGGCAGAAAATTATGTGAGCATTGATACATTGCCTAAGCTGTCTTTCAAACTGCTTATAAAACTAGTGGGTAGTCAGTGGCCAAATGCTCCTCATGCCCCATCAGTATAAAGGAGGGCACTTTTCTTGCTCTGAACTTTATAAGATCTTAATACCACAAAAATTCAGAAGCTGGTTCTTAAGAAAGACCCAAGTGCCTGGACAGATTCTCACAGTTTTCCCTGTGTGATGATTTGGCAGATCTGTCTTTTAATAATCCAGGATTTCAGCTGATACTGCAAATCAATGCAAAAAAAAAAAATTAATGAGCTTTCCTAAAGGATATGAATCCATTGTTCCTTGACAACTTTTGGGTTAAAACTCAATTGTAAAACCTTAGTAACTGAAGAAAAACAGATCAGGAAAGCTGAAGCCTACAAAAAGATTTCTTGAAAAGCTTTTCTGCAGGGTGTGGTGGCTTGGGAGCGGCAAATTCCCAGACACAGCAAAATGAAGCCATATGTGAGTTAGGTGAAATATAAACCTGGAAAGACACAGTGTCAGCTCTGAGGCAGAGAAAGAATTAGGTGGTTATGCTTTCACAGGGAAATCTGAAGCTTGGATTTACATTTAAGGAGAGGTAAAGTTAGATGATATAGCTGACCTAAGGAGTTCTGCAGTTTTGAAGAGAAGTCCTGGGACTCAGGAGAAAGACCCTGGGAGACAGAGACCCAAAAGAGCATTCTAGGTGCCATGGGAGGAACACCTCTAGGAAATTGTGGATAGAGGCACGTTTAGTGCTTATGTGTTTAAGAAGCAGCAAGACCCAGCTCAACTTGCAAGAAGCTGGAGACCATGTTTCCTTGAGCACCCTGGAGCCTGGGGATCAAACACAGGTAGGGGCTGCAGGGGAGCCAGTCAGCAGGGCTCCTCAGGGCTGGAGGATGTTGTCCATCAGGATTGTGGAGACCTGACACAGGGGAAACAGTAAAGAATAGACCCACAGACATAACAGTGAACGTTGAAGGTACAACCATGTTTCTAAGCAGGTCCAGCTGTGTGAACACCCTACCAGGATGGCCACCAGCCACCCCAATCACACGTGAATGTTACACCTAGGATGGCCACAGCCCCTGCTCTGATATCCATGGGAGAGATGTTCAAATGCACAGCTGAGAGGGCAGCTACAAGCATACTGGAACAGCAGGTAAATTCAGAAGTAACCATATGGCAGCTGTCTCTGTGCAAGTCACATTTTCCACACTGGTGGTGATTTTAGATTTGAGACTCCCACTGACTCTAAAAGAGAAATTACTGGATCTCGTTTTGTCTTCTGCAAAGACTGCATTTTCCACAGTAATTTCACTTGACAGGACAGTGGCCTCCCTGAGGTATGCATCTCTTACATAGTCAGGTGATTTTCTGCAAACAGTGCTGTGAGACCAGGAATGGGTATAAAGTGGACCTTTGCCTTTTACAGCAACAGGTGTCACTGGAGGTCTAGCTGATGGCCCCTTTTTAGGTCCTCAAGTAGTTTTAATGAGCATAATTAGATCCTATAATTTATAAGAGCTGCTGAACTGCAAGTCTGTATGAAATAGAAACACAGAGTTCTGGGGTGTTTGCTCTGAGTAGCCTCCCAGGAAAAATATTATTTGAAGTAATTTGAAGGGTGGGCTATTGTGCTTAGAGGAGAGTATGAGGAAGTAAATATTTCTGATTTGGACAAATGATCAATAATATTAATTTCAGTAGACCAGTAGACTTCTGAAAGAGCTATGATAATTTAGAACAAGGTTTTCTTTTAATGCTTTATTCTTCTAATACCTAAGTAGTCACCATGCTGATATTGAGCATGATAGAAAATACCTTACCCTACACAAGGTACATCACCAGGTATAGCCTCATCCACTTTTGTGGGAGTCTGCCTGCATGCCAGGACCCTCTTGTAGCTTGAATGACAGCAATAATTTATATATGGTACATATGTATTAAGTTAAGCTGATTTAATATGTCATGCCTTGTAGTTTACATGGCAAATTTGGCATCTTATTCTTCTCACCTAATATTTCTGGAAAGACTGTAATCGTGTGTTACCTAGATGACCATGCACACTGCCTGCATGCAGCCCAGCAAACACGACCAGAGTGGCGTTGATCAATTGTGTACAACAAGATGAGAGCAGCGCTGTGTGATTGCTGCTCCCCGAGGCTCACATCCAGATCCCAGCAGTTCTCTTCCCAGTTTATGGAGCTGTAGTTAAAACTAAGCTTACATTGAACACTCATGGGAAAATTTTTGAGCATTTTTAAAATACGGACGGGAATGAATTTGTTAGAATAAACTGGCATTGAAAATCAGCACAAAGATGATGTCAGCGTGACAGAGGGAACTCATCACAGTGACTTTGTATGTGTGTGTTCACACAGATTTGTCCCATTGCATCCTAAGACCTTTTAGCTGATAACCAGGTTTTATATTTAGTATTTGAGTGTAAGGACCACCCTTCTCTGAAATACCTTTCCCATTTCACATGTTTTTATTTCAGAAGATACCTTCTCCTTTTTGGGGTGAATGGTAGACCTCTGTTCTAAGAAAAAAGCAGTACTGTACAGGAGCAGAATGGCTCTGCAATTATACTGATCCTTGAGGAAACCTGGAAAACATACACTTGATAACTCTGCAACTTAGTTTTTGTAAAACTGACATATGTGAGGATTCTCAGGAGAACAGCAAGGGGAATTTTCTTTTTTTCAGGAATTCAGAAATTAAACTGAAAGGGCAGACTACTTAGTAACACATCCTGTTGAGCAAAATGCCTTAGAATGTTGACAGATTGTCAGTACTAAGTTTTGCAACATTTGACTGAATTTCACAGTGAGTTTATTAAAGTGATTTAGTGCAGTGCAAGCAAGTGCAATATGTGTTCCACCCACTTTGATTAAAACAAGGCAGAACACTGGAAATATGCCATGAAAAAAATTTAGCAATCCATTCATATCTTTTGAGAAATTTTCTACAAATAGTTCCTGCTTCATGAATGATAGGACATGCTGAGAACAAAAAAGTAAATAGTAATTGAGCAAGCAGCATAAAAAGCTCTCCTTGTTTGTATTTAGGAATTCACAGTGTGAGTATGGGGGGATAGCTGCTGACAAATATTTCCCTGGGGAATTAGATCCAGCATTGTTGTATTAGGTCAGCTAAGCGGGGAGGCTGTTGTATGTCCATGTAAGGGTCTAGCAGGACAAGCAATGGCAATGCCCTTCTTTGCCAAATCTACTCGGCTAACTTTAGCGAAGATTGCAACATAATGGCATGAGAAATCCCCTTCAGCTGTACCAGTAAATAACAAAATGGAAAATGAAACCCTGTTAACAGCAACCTGATTGTGTTTCAGCTAACTGGATGATTTACTGGGTAGAGGTTAGAGGCTTTGTCAGTAGTTCAGTTAACAGACCTGATGCATGAGTATCTGCTGGAATCACCAAGGCTAAAGTGGGCCTGTTGCAAAGAATGAGCAGTTAACAGACAGTGTTCAGGCTGCAGCAATATGACAAGTGGCTTCTTAGAGCTAAATCACATGCTATTAGTGCTGACCTGCAATCTTTTGCCTTGTCAGCTGCTGGCAGAGTATCTTGATCTCGTTCTACCTATCTCTGACAAACACCCCAGCTTCCTAGCCTTATTTTCCTTTGGCAACCCATATAAACTTTGATATGTCAATAGAATATTTTTTTCATCAAGTGCTTATGAGAGATGAAAGCAGGTTTTTAGCTGAGCAAACAGTGCCCCACTTGGTTCTAAAGATTTCTCTGTATCGATGTTCTTGCCATTCTGACAAGAAATATCAACCTGTGAGGATTTTGACACATATCATGCTCTGTATCTTCCAGTTGTTACCCATTTAAGATGCACAAAAGCCTACTGAAAGGATGTTTTTATTAAGTGTAGAAAATATCATCCTTCTGCAATATCACTGTGGGTTGCAATCAGGGTTTGAATTTGTTTTCATTATGGCTTTACATTGCCACTGGTTGGAAGGAAGATTTTATGAAAGTGTTATCATCCAAAACTGTCAGGGAAGCCTGGCTCAGGATATAACAATGCATATATATTCAATCAGGATGCTTCAGAGACAGAATAACTGGCTTGTGCAACATATTGATGAAACTCAGCTGCTAAGCCTGTCTTAATGGCCCAGGAAAAACTGTGGCTTTGCTGGGGAAATGAGAAAGTGGCCAACGCTTAGGACTGGGGCCCATGTAGCACTTGTTCACACTAGGGGCAGACCCCAGCTAAGCAGCCCTGAGGAAAAGTGGACCTAAGTTTTTGGTTGTTTTTTTTTTTTGGTACTACACTGTATTAATGCAGTTATACTGTTTCACTAAATCACTACCACTACATCAGAGATCATTGGGACATTAATTTACCAGCAAGTGCATAGAGCTAATCTGGGTTCATTTAGGTAGTATACAATTGCCAGAGTGGCTTTTTAATAACTCCTCAAGACACAGTCCACTGCTTATTTCTGCATGTGAGAGATGATAAGCCTATTCATAGCCCATTGGTCTTTCTGGAATAGATCTTCTGTAGATTTCCTCATCTTTCTTTAATACTTCCCTGTAACAACAGCAACATAAAGTCACACAGCTGTGTGCTTGTTTTGCAGACAGTATTTTGAACAAGCTTACAGCACATGCATTTGAGCTGCTTGTTTGTCAAGTTGTGTCACACCATGAGGTTTATTTAATATCCTTTCTTTGACAGCACTATTGCCTGACCTTAGGAAAACTATCAGATCCTCCATTGATGAGTTTACCTCACCTGAGATTTGGTGAAGAGTTCTTCAGAAATGAAAGCACTTACTTGTATTAACTGGTGTGTACACACTAATGACAAACATGTATAATGATCTAGCTATGGCTAGATTCTGTAATCTTTATTCATCCTAATTAGCCTCTAAACTGGAATGGTCCATTGTTTCCAGTACTCCAAAAGACTGATAGAATATGCTAATTTATGTTGGAAATAGGCATTTTAAGAAAGCTAAATATTCTTGTGAACGACAATGAAGTTCATATCCCAAGCCACTTGCTAAAGCCTACAAATACAGTTTATGCACTGTATGTTTATGCACTGTAGTAGTAATGTGTAAATGCAACAAAGGTGTTACTTAGGGTTGAAAACACCATATGTCTCTAAAGCATAGGAAAAATGTGGATTTTGTATTCCTTTCACATGAGATTTGGAGGTCATGTGCTGTATTTTATTCTATAGCGTGACTTTCCTTACTCTCCCCCTTCTCATGCACAATATTTTATGTATTTTTTTTTCTAAACATAGGGTGTTGGACTCCAGACATAACTGTAAAAATCTGTCAGCTCAGTTCGAGTCAGAAAATGCCCTTAGCTACTTTTATTCTCCTGTATGTCACAAATGACCACTTATTTCTTGACAGAGGTGTCTGAGTCGGAATATACCCAGCTTCCTGCTGGTAGCAATTAAAATTATCCACCATCCATGGGTAGATTTGAATTAAAGTATCAGCAGAAAAAATGACTGTTGTAGCCAGCTAGGTCATGCATCAATAGCAAGGTATAAGCAAAGGTGGCACTAGAAGGTGAACTGCATGCTACAAAAGAGTGAAGGGGGAAAAAGGAAAAGAATTCTAACCTCAGTGCTAGGTGAATAATAGAGAAATATTGCCACTGACATAGGAACAGGCTAGTGCAATGCAGGAAGAAAAGCAACAGGGATGATAACAATGCCTGTAACATCTGGGGAAAAAAATGCAGGGGCCAGCTAAAGCACTGAGGATGCCAGCAAGGTAATTCCTAATTCTGAGAACAGCAAGGATCCTCCAAGTAGTGGTGAAGACATCATTTGCAACTGACACAGATTTCAAGACAGGACATATCTAAAGGTCCTGCGCTGCCCTTAGCTGATTTCAGTAAGTTTCATGAGTGAACATAATGACAAATGGCTATAATGGTCAATGAAAATATCTTTTTTAATATTCTGTTACAAATCAGTGTTTAGACATCACAGAAACAGAAGTTGAGAAATTCCTATCAGTCCAGCTCTTGAGATTTCCAAATTTGTGGTGATTTATGGTCCCTCAACTGGTCCTGCAGCACTTTCTCTCTGCCTGTGGAGAACAGGATTGGAGAGGCTTCTCCTTGTGCCAGATTACACTAAAGACAGATCACAGAATTATATCATAGAGTCATAGAATGGTTTGGGTTGGAAGGGATCTTAAAGATCATTTAATTCCAACCCCACTGCTGTTGTGGGCAGAGACATATTTCACTAGACCAGGTTGCTCAGAACCCCATCCAACATTTTACTTGCCTATTGCTGAAATCCCTAAACAAGCATTGGTATTACAGCATAATCTTTTCATATGGAAGAGCATGAGGACTGTGCTCTGCCAATGCAATTTGTTCCTACTTCTACCTCTCCAAAGCTGAGCATATTTTTCTTCATCTATTTAGATGGTTCAGGGTCAAATTTAGAAGGAAAATATCTGTTCAAATTATTTTTATCAAAGTAATCCTATTGGAAACTGTAGGACCTTCAAAGCTATTTATGGCAAAATAAAAAACAGTGAAGGAAATGTTATTAAAAGTTGGCATGAACTTTTAATCATGCACGGTATTTTATTGCCTTGTATATTCTTCCCCAGTAAAATTTATGCCTCTAAGTAAACATGTATGTTCTGCAGAGACCATAGCAAAACAATTCCATTCCAAAGCTGGTGGTAATTCTAATTTTAAGGGGAACAAACAAATGCAAAAAGAAAAAAAAAAAGATCCAGGTAATACCAGGGCTGAACTTAAGGTATTTGATATGTATCTACACATCTATACTTCAATGCATATTAAAAAACCCCAAACATATCTCTGCATGTCCTAGCCCCTCATGCCCACTGGCATCTGCATTTGGATGCTGTAAGCCAAACTCCCATATTCCTTCAATAGGCAGGAGGAAGAGAGAGATGGCACTAGAATGCCATTGATTCATCTCCTTTTTATATTTGCTGTAAGGTGAAAGGCAGACAGCATGCCTTGGCTGGCTACCTGGGATTTATATGGGTAAAATTAAATTCAGTAAATCTTGATTTTGATGTCTGATAGTGTAGATGCAAAATTTTGCATTACATTCACAAAAACACAGTAAATGAAGAAAAGTATAGTTTTTAATCATTATTAATACTTCTAAAATAAGAAAATTTTCATGATATTATTTTTTTATTATATTGTCATATTATATGTGATTTTCTTCTTGCTAATATTTTCTGCCAGAAAGCTTCTGGAGTGCTTGAAGTTCAATATCATGTTTTTTCACCCATTTCCATATTTGGAAAACTCATCTAAAATGGTAGAATGACATGGAAACTTTAAGAGTAAAAAAAATTACACACTCATGTCTAAAAGATTTGATTGATTACAGTTTTAGCTGGTCTCATATTTCATTATACAGTTTCTTTACCTGGACTTCCACATGGCTGAAAAATAAGTTAATTACATAATGGTTTCATAAGGATCTGCCATGAAAAATTATAGATGCAAGATTGCTATTTTATGGTTATTTATTAGCGCCACTTTGAGTTGTAAGCATAAAAAATGCTTAGTCTCTCTGTAATCTATCTTCCAAGTTATGCTCAAGAACACAGTGATCAAAAAGCTGTGCACAGCATGGCAATTACTGTTGCAATTTTCCAAGAAAAACTTCAAGGCAGTTTGGATAGTCACTATGACTGAATTAAAATCTGGAAAAATGAGGGAAACCTCTGCTCCTAGAGGAAACATGGCATTCCTAGGACTCATCCACACTGAACTCTCTTGCTGGCAGTGTGCACTTGTACCAGACAACCGCAGGTAATGGGACAAAGACTGAAGAGACAGCTCTGGAAAGGTTTGATTATCCATTCCATGGGGTGTGCACCAAATCCCACATATAGTGCCTGATGGACTGATGAGGTCTGGCTTGCCATGGCTCTGTGCCTCGTGAGACCGAACTGAGGCTGAGGGATTGATGCCTGAGCTCACTCCTGCCCAGCTCACCACAACCACCACACATAGACAGCAGTATCTCACAGGTTTGGGAGTCAGGAATTCATGGTTCAAGACTACAGGAACCTATGATCTCTCTCTCTCTCTCTCTGTATGGGATGCAGAAGCCTTATTTTACTAGAAAACCAGGCTACAAAGGTCTAAGCATCAGGCATACCCCATTATTTCAATTCACTGAGATAAACAATCCTTAGCAATGCTAATATAAGAAGGGTAACAAAGCTGATGGCAATCCAAAGCTGGGCATACTTTGAACCTCTCCACAAGCCTCTAGAGTCACCAACAGTTATGGTTTTTAAGACCCCAGGGGCACATGATCCTAATGCTGTCATCCTATACCCAGACTGGCATCAGAAGAAAAAAAAGATCTCACCTTAACGCTTTGCTTTCCTCTTCATAGTTCTGCTCTCTAATGCAGCAATGAGAAAGAGAAATGCTAAGAATTTAGCATTTTTCTTGTGGAGGAGATAATTGAGTTTTTCTATGAGGATCTAAAACAAAGTTTTATCCAGATTGTGTAACAATTCAGGAAGTGCCTAGCTATCAGTGAATGCTAAAAGAAGTCCTGTGACGTGTTCATGGATAAATCTATTGTACTAAAAATTTGACCCAAATATGCCCTTGAAGAATTAACTCCAACAAATAATAAGGTCTATAGTGAAACTGTAGTTAGAAGACAATACAGATCTGATACAGAAAACAAAGTGTAACAAAGCTAACCTCTAACACAGATTTATAGTATGTGTGTCCTGCTATCCGCTGAATGAAATAAAAATTGCAAATGAAAAATTCATTTACTCACATCTATTAGTAGAGGATTAGTATTAGTATTGCTAAACAAACTCATTTACAAGGGGGAAGGAGATTTCTGCTAATTTTTGTATCATGAGATACATGTTCCTTGTCAGGCAAAGCAGCCAACATCATGATCTGCAGACAAGTAATGGGCATATTACTATTTCTATAAATGGAGCACTGCAGACAGCAGAGCTCATCTTGTTCCACCTGCGGGAAGTGGTGTTGTGAGTTAACAGGAGACAAATTATGAGCCAAACTGCAATCAGCTGCATTAGCTCAACCCAACTGATTTCAATGAGGCTTAACAGGTGTAAATGAGGACAGACTTGCCCCTACCTAAGAGTTCCTCATGTCAGATAGAACAAGAATGAAAAGCCCCTAGGAGTTTCTACCTTATTCTCTTGGTCAATTTTTTAAAGCATATTTGTACAAGACTTTTAATAAAAGCAGGAGTGTGGATAGTTTTGTGAGATAATATTGTCACAATACTTACTAAACAAGGAAGTAGAGATGACTGTCTGTACTTAGGAGTTAAAAGGCAAAGTCTTGAAAGTTTGGATTGAAAGTTTGGATTATGGGGCAAGGAAAACTGGACAAAATTCCATCATTGACCATTCAGTTTATGAGAACATTAAAAAAATATTTTCCATAAAAAACCACACATATATTTCTTGGTTTTATCCAAGGAAAAAACTTCTGTTGTTTGCAGGCAAAAGTTTCATCTTTGCAAAGATGAAACTTTTGCCTGCAAGAAGCTTTAGAAGCTGAATGTCAAAGGGTAAATACCATGAGAGATGACAAGTGCTGATGGGCTTGAATTTGCACAATCAGCAGCATTCAGCCTCCCTAGGGGAGGAAACATGGGGAGTTAAGGGAAGGAGGGAGACAAAATGAGTTCAGACAGTCATCTCAGGAGAAAATCTTGGTAAAAGTATGTTCAGAATTCAGAGTTTGCTAATGAATTAGTTGAAATGCCTTTAAATATTTATTTGGTGGGTTTGTTAATGAAGAATGGAACAGTCTTTTCAAATTCTTATTTTGCAAAAAGAGGAGCTGGGTGTGGTGGGTTATAACACAGGGAGAGTTATGATCTACCCATTTTTTTCTGTCTTTGTTTTAGAAAAAGGGGCCTTAAGGAATGTCAGAAAAAAAATTTATGAAGTGGAAAAAAGAGAAGGATGTGATATTTCATAGGGTTAAGCATCTACTTGAAAATGCAGCAGTGCACAGCTGGCTGTTACATCTCCTGTGCTATATGAATTACACAAGAAGAGACTCTGCTAAGAGCTTGTCTCATGTGAATATGAGGTTTAAGAACTATCCCTGAATATCTTTTGGACTAAAGGTATCTCTGCATGATAGAAATACCTTCAAGAAGAGGTGGTAATGAATTTCAAATATGATTATGAAGCACTGCACGTTATAGCACATGGAAAGAAGGAAACTGCAGCTCAGGTCCCTGAGGAGAACAGTTGTGGGGTCTTCTTTACAAACATATACTGGTCCCCCCAAGCTAGTCTAAGATATCAGATTGGCACGTACTTGTATGTATATGGCTGCATATGCTTAAGCATGTACACACACACACCTCCCCACACACACAAGGGATATCTGCAACAAAAGCAGAAGATAAACATAAATAATCCTACCAGAACAACTAATTGCTTAGGCTGCTTTTACCTCTGTTTCTATGCTGTCTGGGAGCACAACACAGGAAGTTGCTTTAAATATGAATATAATTTCTTTACCATGCTATTTTTCCTCCACAGTAGTGCCTTCAGATCAGGGGAAGTAGATGTGATACAGATCCCAGGCACAGGATAAAAACTAGTAGCTATGCCAGCTGTATGGATACTCAACCAAAGTTCAGAGTCAGGAAAGACCAGTCTTATTAAAGGAGAAAGGACTGTGAATGTGTTACAAGAGAAATGCAGCCACATGCAGTGCTAGTGTTCTGCAGAAACCTGGCTTTTATGGGGCCATATACTATCTTCCAGCTGAGTTTGAGAGTGTTTTCCCTACTTCCAGAGGTTTTTAATGCAGCAGCTAACAGCCTAGTTACCATCAGGCAATGCCCAGGTACCCCTCACATGGCAGGTCTAGCTGGGGTCAGTGCTGTGAGCCTTCCCACAGCTCATTACGCTGTAAAGGAACCTGGAAGCCTCTGTTTCCCCTGGGATTTTTCAGCGACACAACTGGTGTATGTTCATTACCTTTTTGTCAATATGCACCTTTGGGCTAGTGTAGCTGTGATCTTGCTCTCAGCTTGGTTCAGACATCTGGTGTCCTCTGTGCTTCAAAGGCAGCCTGGATCTGATTTTTCCCAGCCCTATAAAGAGAAGTGCTTTCAGATGGTATCGGCCTGTCCCCCACTGGGACAACACTGTAGGATCAGACTCTGACACAAGTGACATCTGAAAAGAAAGCACTGCCAATAGAGAAAGACAGGAATCATAAGCCTTGCACAATATTAATTTCCTGGCCTATTCTGTGAGGGGGAAATGGGCCAAAATGGAAAGATGAGAATTCTTCATTCTCAAAAACACTAGGCACAGGGAATCAAGAGGAGGCTCTCATTTTTATTATTTGGAGGTGGAGAGAAACAAATATGCCATAGCGTGGAAATTACTGCCTGCGACTCAACAATTTAAGGGTATATCAGTGTTATTAGCTTGCCACAAAATTGAGGCAATTGAGTTATAGTTGTAAAAACATCAGCTTGATGTTGTCTTGACAGAGGAATTCCTACCAGGGCTGTTGCCTGATGCCTCTTTGAAACCCATTCTTTTACACTGAGCAGAAGGATGCAGATATTATGGACAGGGAACACTGAAAAAGGGAACATCTTCAACACAGAATGATTTTAAATTACCATTTTTATTATCCTCTAAATATAGGAGAAAATATGCTTCAGTTGTAAAAGGATCACGGGTAAACATAACTTCTAGACAATATATATTGTGTTGATGATATGCATGTGGGGAGGGGGACCTTGGGTTTTGCAGAATATCTTTTCAAGATATCAAGAGAACTGTTTAAAATAAAATAAATCCAGGTATTGCTAAAGAGAAATAAAGAAGGAAAACATACTGTTGTTCATTTTATTGTAATTACAAGAGGAGCAGCTGAAGAAAATGAGAGTAGAGAGCTAACGTAGGAAAAATATCCATAAAGGATCTTACATTGGCCAGTCGAAGATGTCTGACTACCTGTGTGGTGCCCTAGAAGCACTAAAAAAACATAAAAGTGTATTTTATGGTGGAAATTTTCACAGAATATATGTGTGAGTGTAGCAGTCTGACATCTCTGCCAGGTACATTCCTCCATTTATTCATGGAGGATACAGAGCACAGGATTGTTGTGATTAACATTTATTAATGTCCAGACAGATGGAAGGGCAGGTAAGAGCAGTGAATCTGTCCAGCTACAAGTCAGGCAGAGCAAGCAGGAACTAAACACTTAACATGGCACACTAAGCTCGTAAAATCAACATCAGTATTGAAGAATTAATACTTCTGTAACACAGAATAAGCATGACAAGAAACTATTTTTATGATGATAACGTAATAAAAACGTGTATTTCCTGCATTTCAGAAGATGTGAATTTTATTAAACAGCCCCATTCTTGAGACTTACACATGGAAGTCAAAACCACTTGTATTTATGCCCGAAATGGGGATTCAGTAATTGAGTTCTCAGTTCAATCATTGAAATAATATCTAAAAAATCACTGAAGAAATATGGCCTCAGTCTTTCTTGCTGGAATATACCATCATGTATCAATGTATTCACATTACTTACAAGTCCCACCCATAAGCAAATGAAGAATGGATTTTTTGTTGGACTCTTTCTGTACAAAAAGCAACACTGTTATTCTTGCATAGGCTTACATTTTAATTCACCACTACTGGTAAGAACAATTTTTATTGATAGGAGTGAGAATTTCTATGATAATGCAAGTGTCGCATAAAGTCACACAGGCATTCAATATGGCAGTACAGGGAGTTGTATCCTTTTTTTCTTAATTTCTTTGAGATACTCCTCTGGTTTTCTGGCATGAATGCTCATGTGTAAAGGCTCCAGTGTAGCTCTTGAGTTAGACGAAGTCATCTGGAACATAAAGCAAGTTCAAAAACCTGCTGGTGTTTCCCTCTGGAGTGGTAAACAAAACATGATATGAGTTATTTGTAAGGAAGGGTAACACTGCTAATAAGGCTTCAGAGACAGGCTGGGTGAGGCACTAAATCATTATAGGGTTACAGCCCTCTGATCTGCCTGTACAGTAAGTAAGAAGAATTCTTAGGAAATTCTTGTTGACAAAAATAAATGAAACCACCTACCTAAAAAAATGAACTTATATGGAATTTCTTTGAATTGCCAGTACCTCTTCTTTCAACTTTAAAGCACTGTATGGTTTGTTGCTGTGCAGAGGCTACTAAGGGGCAGGAAGAATAGTCAATCACAGAAACTGAGGAAGATCCTTTAATCTAGTGGACAATGGGTCCTACAGGTCTATTTACTGCCAGGAGAATCCTGGAATGGCACCAGCTTTCCATTATGTCAGGGAGGAAAAGTGCACTGCAGAAAATGAAAGAGTTTCATTAACTGTTCCCCTCCTTTCACCCTGGGGAAAAGGCCCCAGACTAGTTATTTTAAATGAGGAAATTATTGGGAATTTAAATTTTCACATGATATGTGCTATGTTGATCCTTGCTGAATGTGAAGATCCTTGAACAGAGACACATTTGTGTGCAATAATGAGATGAAGAAAGCTCTGAAAAATACTCACCTATTTATAAGAGTTTGCTTCTGCAGAGAAGGCCATCACTTCACCATGTACCTCTACTAATAGCAGAAAGAGTATTTTTCACAATACTTGTGAAAAAAGCACCACATCCACTCCCTGTCATCCCAGAACTACTGTGAAGAGGCATTTCCTGAAATCAGCACAGCTGAGTTTTCTGTTCATAAAATGTCTGCAAGATTTTTGGGGTTTTTTTGGGTTAGATGTGACACACTAGAAATGTGTATCACTAGAAACTTTCAGTTTCTTAAGAAACAGAAAGAGAATCTGAGGAACTGTAAAAATAGGCTCTGAAGCTGGATTTTAAACCAGCAGGGAAGAACATCTGAGTTTAATGAGGGTTTGCTTGACATCAGCAGGAGTGTTGGAAAGCCAGAGTATATAGGATTAGACCTCAAAATTAATGATGCAATGAAAAGGAAAAATGCATAATTTTAGGGAAGATCATTTTGATGATTGATTTTATAATTATTCATGGTACGTAATGTGAATTATCTGGATATTTTTCTTGATGGCATTTATTAATGCATTAAATTTTAAACTGTGCTCTGGAAGACAGTATAATACAGGCAGGAAACAGAGAGGTCAAAATCTTTCAAAAGAGGCTGAAAAATAAGGATGCTTCATGTAATTAAATGGTACATACAGAATTCAGCTATTGCTATGTTACTGTTTGAAGCCTACTCCCCTATTACAGGGCTGCTGCAACAATTTAGGATTGAGTTGTTATATCAGATTTTTTTGTTGTTGTTGTATAATCAATCAATCAATGAAACATTAAAAAAATCCAAAAGAAAATTAGTTTAAGTCAGCTTAAAATCCCTTCATGCTGTATTCATGGCTGCTTTGCTTATACAGTGCTTCAGGGATCCCAAATTTGAGAAAGCATTCCTCCAGTGTGCTAAAAGTTCAGCCTTGATCCCTCCCCACACTCAGTACAGACTCCATTGCTTCTGAAGCTGTAGGACTTAAATTCTGATTTTATCATGGTCAGCAGGTACTTGCACCCAACAAAAACCTAGGTAGTTTTCCCACATGAAGCTGGGCTTGCTGCTCATTACACCATAAGAGATCAAAATTATTCATGGTGTGAATGGACTTCATGATCCTGAAGTTAGAGAGTTTTGCCTGATGAGAATTTAGATTGCTGTTGATTTCTTAATGCACAGACCTTATCCTGTCTTTGCTGTAAGGGAGCTACAACAACTTAAGACTTCAGGCGATCAGAGTTTCCTTACATCACCACCAGCAGGAATCATGGTCTATCAGTTTAGTGTGGTAACAGAAAAACATCTTCTGCACTCTAGCGGGTATCCAGCTCCCAGTTTATCCCCCAGCAGCATTTTATCTTCAAGCAGTACAGGACTAGGAAACCCTGAATACTAAGGACAGTACATTTGATATTAAGGGATTTTCTTTTCCATATTGCTCTGTGGAACAATATGAAAACCTCTACATCACGTGAATGTGATGATCTGTATGCTATCCCATGATTTGTATGCCATGCCATAGAAAAAGGAGGTTAGTAAGACAAATCCCACTTAGAAGTCCAGATATTCCCACAGACTAGAGCTTTGTGAAATATAATGCAATCTCATTAATCTTAATGATTTTATGGATGTTCCAAAAATGCAACGTTTTCAGTAGTAAAATGTGTCAGTTTCTTCAACATATCTGTGATGTTAAACACAGAGCTGTTTGTTCCATGATAGCAGCACTGGCAGGACAGCTTTTGCAGAAACAGTCTGATTTAGCTGAGCTTTGTGTTCAGAAAAATCTGTTCCTGCTACAGCCAGGTGCTCGAAAACTTTCTGTACAATATCTAACTGGCTGCGTTCAGAAGAATTAACTTGCTCTTGCCCTTCCCTTTGTGAAAGGGTATAAGGAGTAAAACCCTGAAAACCTCTCAAAGATTTTAAGCCCCCTGCAAAAAGCCACAGAAAAACTGGGATTTCTTCTTTACAATAGCAGATAGCTAATCTCTTCTACTAAATAACAGTAAACAGTGAGTAGTTTGGGTAGACACTTGCGAAGAGTCTGGGAGATATATATAGCTTGCAGAGTAATAAGCCAACCATTCCAATTTCAAGTTAAAGCACATTTTGCCACATGACCCAGCTGCCTTACAAGCACCAATCTCCCTATAAAGACTGAGTAACAGCGTGTAATTTTTGCATTGGCTCAGTGCTTTAGCTGAGTACGACACCAGCACTGCTGCGTGAGCCGGTACTAAACGCGCTTCCCTTTGAAACCCCCGTGGAAGTGTCCATGGGAGGAAGGAACTACTGCTGCTTACAAACCCACAGTTCACTCAGCTGCTCTCCAGTCTGACCCAGCACAAAAGGCAGGCAGTGCTATCCAGGGCCAGACCTCGCTGTTTATTCTAGGGTTTACATGGAAGCACATAGGGAAGGGCAGTGCCTCTCCCTAGGAGAGGCCAAAGGGTTCCTGGTGCAGCTGCACACACCCAGCTCGGTGGGAGGCTGAGGATGATCTCAGAGTGCTATGGCTGGAAAGCCACAGGCTTGCTCCATCTGTGTGCAGGCCAGCAGAGATGTAGCAAGGCAAAGATGGGAGCAGCCTGTTTTCTCTGGCTGGGGATTTGCTGGCTGCAGCAAGGACACCTGAGCAGGGACTGAGGCAGCAGGTCTGCCTCAGGTGTCTGCTGTCACTGTCATATTGTCTGAAAAATCCCTTTGCCAGGATTTCTTCTCCTGGGAAGTTGAGAAGCCTCAGAGAAAATGAAAGCAATAATTATCTGATTTGCTTCTTCTGTGTTTGCTGCTTTGGAATGTGGTTGGAGATTCTTTACCAACAGGTGCATGTTTGATTGGTTTCATGTGAATTGTTTTTACTTAATAACCAATCACCATCAGCTGTGTCAGACTCTGAGGAGTCAGTCATGAGTTTTATTACTCATTCTTGTTAAGCCTTCTGTCTGTATCCTCTTTCTTTAGTATAATTTTAGTATAGCATTTTCTATAATATAATATAATATAATATAATATAATATAATATAATATAATATAATATAATATAATATAATATAATATAATATAATATAATATAATATAATATAATATAATAATAAATCAGCCTTCTGAGAACATGGAGTCAGATTCCTCATCTCTCACCTTGTCCTGGGGACCTCACAAACTCAACAGTCTGCTGACACCTGAGCATTCTCACCTTTCCTGCTGCAGAGAAAGCTGCGCTCACACACAGCACAGATTAAATGCCTTCCAAAATACTCTTCCAGTCATCACTGCCCAGGGAGGATTTCCTACAAAGTTCTCAGGCCTTTGAATCTCTGTTTAGTTACAACCTGCCTATCACTTCAAAAAGCCCTGGACTGGCAGCATCCAGCCAGTGAAATGGCTGCCCAGTGACCCAAGAGAGATCATCAGCACTAAATGTACATGATTTCAAGTCTCCTGTGCTACATTTCTTCAAGTGTGTGTCATTACTCTTCCTTCTGTCCACGCTAAAAAGGAAGAGTGGTTTAAAGACTCTCATTTCAGCGGTTTATTAGCTGAGTTAACACAAACATTTCATTTTGAGTGCTTGAGCAAAGTTTATGGTTTCTCTTCCAGGGAGGCTGACCTGAAACCTCTCTAACAACACTCTTGAGGAAGAACATAGAAATGTTTTTAATAAAATCAATTTCAGATAGCCATTAACAATCACAATCTGTGTGGCAATAGAAAGCAAGATACAAAGCTCATTCTAACACTTTCTAGGCCTCTCTATGTGTAATGCAATACATTATAGTGGCTTAGAATTTAAATTTCTTTTGGCAGTGGTATTACAATAGTAAATAGTACACAGGGAGATATTAACCTTAGTATCACTCACAACCTCTGCTGACCTAAAAATTAGAGATCGAATTCAGATCTGTGTTTTACTGCGTCACAAGGCAGAGCACTGTTATCTTGTTTGTAGAACAAAAGATTGAGTTTACAATTGTTCTGCACTCGATGGGTGCTCTTGCTGGAAAGAGAGGTGCTAAAATCATCATTCCTCAGAATCTAAACTTGTATTCCAGTTAGCAGGACCATAAACAAAACTTTAAAACCCTCTGATCCCTCTTTTCTCATATTAGTTGACGGCAGACAAGTCTAATTCTGTGGCCAGGATGGTCTAATAAATGTTTAAAGTGTTGGTCACATTCATTAAGTATAAATCTATACAATGTTTCAAATAGAGAATGACAGTCAATTTTTCAGTGCTAAGAAGCCATCAGGATGTTACAACTCCTTTTCTCTTTTTTTTTTTTAAGCTTTATAAGGCATTCTCTAAAGAAGTGCTTTCTTCCCACAAGAAAACTCTACAACTTGTCCTTAGCTTGTTTCTTTCTATATATTTCATGCATCCTAGATTAAGAAAAACAGCAGTCTGGATGCCAAATTTGAAGTCATCTGCAACCCCAATATGCTGTGATTAAAAATTACAGAGTTGATTTCCTAATCTAGATTTTAATAGATAGTGTGATGAGAGGTCTAATTGTGTTACCAGCTTTGAATTAATTTTCATTATCTTTCTCTCTTTTAATTAATAGTTTTTCTCTCCTTCCTTTCTTGCACTGAGAGTCCAGTAAGACCTAATGGTCATCAAGAAAGTGGGAAGAAGGGAGAATAAATGGATTGTAAGGTTGTAGGAGCAGCAATTTTCTCAAATAACTGAGGCTGTTAGGAAGAATGGAATTCATCTTTTAAATTAATTACACACAGTCAGAAAAAGGATTAATGGGACTGGAGACTGAGTGTCCTTTTGTGACCAGCCTAAACTTTATGAATCTTCCAATTTATGAAAAACATTTTCACATTTTAAACAGACTTTCAGAACATGGGGCAGAGATTATGTTTTTAAAACTTAGTGGCCATTGCTTCAGAAAAATTGGTGAAAGAAATGAAAGGAAAGCAAAGGTTCCCTCCTTATCCAGAAACAGTGATGAGTCTTAGGCCATGTTGACCAAGACACTTTCCAGGTACTTAGGAGAATTTCAGCTCTGGTCCAATATTTTTGCCTTGATCCCAATCCAAGCCTCAGTGCTACAAAGGAGAGCAAAGCCCCCAAATTGAGTAGTGTTGGTGATTGCAGGTCTTTTGTTATCTCTACTGACAAATGGTTAAGATTTGAAGCATGAGATTTAATTATTTTCATTGTCTTCAGTTATCTACAGTATTAGAGTGTGTTATGAATCTGAAAAATAGGGGGTGGACAGGCTACTATACAATCTCATGTTCTGGTCTCCCAGTTAGGTGTCCCTTCATCACAACTGCATTACTAACTATTTAAAATTTCAGTGCACTCACTTCAATTTTTCAATTGTTTTCATATTGAGAAACTTATTTGTACAATTAGAAATAATACTATTTCGTAGAAAGAAACCAGAGATCTAATACTCTAAGTGGTACACAGATACTAAGGAATTCTGATGAAATAAGAAGACATTCAGCAGTGTCACTGTAAAGATAAGTAAGAAGAACAACACTCAGTGCATAATACCTTGGCCAGAGTTAAAGCACTGGCACAACTCCTCATTGCTGCAGTGGAGCTGAGATTTCAGAGCCCCTATCAATCAGGATTCAATCAGTAGCAAAAAAGATTGAGTCACTGAAACAGAGAACAGCATAATAATATATGTCTAATAGGAAACCAGAAATAACAGTTTGACACTGGTCTAATTAATATCAAGTGTATATTTGTCTCTGTCTTCTCCAAGTTTAAAACAGTGTAAGCCAAAATGGCATTTCTGACAAAAATTATTTGATCCAAACACAAATTCTATGAGCTCTGGATGATTCAAAGCCAAAAGAGCATTCTGTGACTTTGAATGGGAGGTTTACTCTTGGGAGTGCTAGGTCATTTGGTAGGAGATCTGGCTACATGGTCAGAAGAAGCCTCACCTCCCACTGTCTTGCTCTCAGGCTGCCACCTTTATACAGTTGTCTTGGAGATGAGAAACTATTTGTCAGGGTCTCCAAGGATATTTCAAGTGCTTCAAGTTCATATATATTGCCATATATTCTCTGAAAATAACAACTCCCATCTCCCACATAAAACCTGAGCAATTAGCTTACTCTGGCCTAGGATTTGGCGCAGCCATCCCTGAAATCCAGAAGCACCCAGGGTGTGTAGCAGAGGGAGATGCAAAACCCATCCATGTGAGTCTGTGGTGATTTGTTTTTATAGAATCATAGAATCATTACGGTTGGAAAAGACCTTTAAATCATCAATTTCAACTGTGATCCCAGCTCCATCATCGTATTCAACATTAAACTGTTCCCTCAAGTGCCACATCCACATGTTTTCTTAAGAATTCCAAGGATATGACTCCACCATTTCCCTGAGCCTATGTAGTTCTGGCATAGAGCAGAAATGGCCTTTCTCAAGGCCTTTGCTACCCAGACAAATCTCTTCCAAACAGCAAAACTGATAAACTTAGCGCTGTTCAGCTAAATTACTGCAGTATATAACAAAAATTGAGGATGGAAATAATGGGCAAAAAAGGTTTGTTTTTGTCTCCTTGACAGAAGAAAGGTGATCTGATAAAGACTTTGGTTAGTGCACTATCTTTTGGTGATAAACTTTCATAACAATGTAAATAGATTTATGGTGATGATTGAAACAGTGAGAGAACACAGATGGATTCCTTTCTTCCTCAGCCAAACCAGAAGTCTAGTAAGAATTTCAAGAAAGAATTCAAAATTGGGAGAAATTAGAGTGCTGAATTAGAATGCAATGGAAAGGACTTTTCATGTCACATGAATGCAATGAGCAGTATTGGGACTGTAATGTTATTCACCTAAATAAAATACAACTTAATCTAATTTACAAGGTTGACTTACAAGATAAAAATGAAACACGAGGTGGAAAATACCTGTGTGTTTTCTTGTTCTACAGCAGCTGAAATACTGAGAGAGATGAATATATCTCTATCATAAGACCAAGACAAGGATGCCATGAATAACAGATTTGGTTTTCATTTGATTCATAACTAAGTTTTTCTAGTTAAAAAGTGATCTGATTTTTTCAAATACTTCCGCAATAAGAGGAGCATTAAATACATATTTATAAACCACGCCACTGCATTTCAGATGTTGAAATCCAGTGAACAGCCCCAGAGAGTTGGAGTTGTTCAGCCTGGAGAAGAGAAGGCTCTGTGGAAACCTTTTTGCAGCCTTTCAGTATAGAAGACAGAGAGACTTTTACTAAAGCCTGTAGTGACTGTACAAGAGAAAACAGTCTTAAACTGAGAGAGGGTAGATTTAGATTGGACATGAGAATGTTTTTTCATTGTTAAGAGTGGTGAGAGAGAAGCTGTGGATGCCCCAGCCCTGGAAGTGTTCAAGGCCAGGTTGGATGGAGCACTGAGAAACCTTGTCTAGTGGAACTGGTCCCTGCCCATGGCAACAGAACTGGACCAGGCAATATTTAAAGATCTCTTCCAACCAAAACCATATGATTCTATTTTTCTATGTTTTGAGCTATCACCAAAGACGTTAAGTGGTGCTCAAAAGGCCATACTTCCAAAAAGAATGTTCAATGTATGGGTATTTATGTATATAATGTTTATACACTACATATAAAAACTGGTATGGATAGGTAAAATCATAAATACCAAACTGAATATTTTGTACTCAAAATAGTACAAAACCCTTCAGTAAGCACCTGGGGACTGCAGTAATCCCTTTCCTGAGAGCAGCACACAGACTGGCTGAACAGACTGAGTGCTGGATGAACTCTGTCCCATTACTTGCATCCTGCCCGATGGATAAAAACTGGCATCATGAATGCTTTAGCCTAGCTAAGTAAGTCACATATTGGCTGATTGGTCAAAGCTTTTCTAGCCACTTGGGGTTGCCAAACTGGGGAATGAAAGCCCATAGCAGGTTCTCTTGTGAGATTTCCAGTGTAAAATTGAGGCTGAAAATAATGGGCTACTGATTTGCTGGTGGTTTTTATTCTTGTAATTTACTATTAAGATTTAATGTCTCTACTGCCAAAAATTTTGCAATGTACAGGAAACAGAAGATAAGACCAACAACTGTCAGTTTGTGATGTGCATTTGTGCCTCAGAAGCAGCTCCCTTTGCTGTTTCTACTTGGAGAGCCCTGTGGGAAGTTGTGCAGGAGGCAAGCCACTGAAAACAGAGCTATGTCTTCTAACACCAGGCGGAGTAAGGGAGATAGATGGTCACAGCAGAGGGAAACAGCAGTGGAGTATCTCTGGATACAATAGTTTCATTAGCATGTGGGTTGTTTGGGGCAGGCTTTGCAAAGCAGAGTCTATTGATACCTACGAAAACAAGTAAGCAAGCGCACACTCCAATAAGGCTGAAAGGCTTTAGGCTTCAAGGGACGCCAAATGTTGACTTGTGAGTAACAAAGAGAAATGTTTGAGAGAAAGTCCTACAGTACAGTACAAGACAGAGCAAATGGTCACAATAAACTGGTTTCCTTCTGTGGGAGAGAGGATTTAACTTCAGATGCAGTGTGTCATCCTAGGACTAGCCCTGGCTGTGTGAAACCACAAGCACTTCTAAATTACAAGTTGTCCTATTCATGGCTGCTCCCTGCCCTTGCGTTTTCCTTGTCCACACCCCAGAGCCAGGGAGACAGTAAGTGAAAACAGAACATCCCCACTGTCAGCCTGGCAGGACAGCTGTATGAAATAAGGGATTCTTGCACTTTTGTATGAGCACAAAAACAATGGAGTGTTTAATCTCTTAAATACTTTATTAGGCTAGATGAATTTCTGTTAATAAAGGAAGCATCCCCCTCTCTCCCCCTCCCCTAACATTTCTGCAGGAAATAATGGAAGCAAAGTACCACTGTGCATTTCTATAGTGCATAGGAAGTATGAGGGACTGTCTAAGCTGCTTTGATGTCTCCTTTATACAAACAGTCATGTTAATAAAGAATGTGTCCCCTTTTAACTACCCTGAAGCTGATTTCTCATCTGAGAGGTTATAAATTATTTTTAGAGGTTAATTGTTATGCAAATCTGCTCATCATGGGGTTCCAGCACCCAGAGAAACGAGGAAACATTCCCTTCCTTGGTGACATAGGCTCACAGAGGACACCTTTTCATTTCTAAAACCATTTGGAAAGGATTATGTACCATATGTTTTCTCAAATGTATCACACACTAGATGCAAGAGAGCAATACTAACAGGGTGTTAAGGTTTCACAATCACAACATAATTGTATATTAATGTGCCTAGGCTTTGTATCCATATATTTCACAGTATGCATTTCAAAAAATAGTGCCCAGTCCTGTAAATTCTGCTCAGAACAGCTGACACATAGGCAGGTATCCCTCCTGACATCTGCAAGTAAGCCTTTCAGAATCAAATCACAAACAATACATATATTTTAAATGTATGTTTGAAAAGAACAATGGAGATATCAAATTCTGTAAGTCAAGTAATGAAGATTATTAGATTTCACAATGGGATTTTTATTAATACCTGAGAGAAAAAAGGAAAAAATTACATTATCTTCTTTTTAATTCCTCATTTTGTTACTGTATGATCCTCCTTACATTGCTACCTTCACTTAGCAGGTGAGCCAGTGGCAAATACCCCTTTGGTGTGAATTTGTGTGAATGGACTGTTTGCATAACTACTGGTGTGGATGGAGAAAGATTTCCCACAAAGCAGGCTAAAGGATAGGCAAAAACTTGTGCTGAGAGGCCAAATGTGAAAGTGTCACAAAACTGGAGTTCCAGAGACTGATGATTCTGTTGAATCCACAAGAACTGATGAGCTCAAGACACCAAGAGCCTCCACAAGTGTCCAGGGCCAGTAACACCCACTGGTATCAGCAATGGGCTGTGTAGCTCATTCACATCTCTATTTACAATAAGAAATTTTGTACTGGAACAGGCTGCCCACAGAGGCTGTGATGTCCCATCCCTGGCAGTGTTCAAGGTCACTGTGTGGGGAGTTTGAGCAACCTTGTCCAGTGAAGGGTGTCCTTGGCTATGTCAGGGAGGTTGGAAATAGATGACATGGTCCCTTTGAACTCTAACCATTCTATGATTCTATGATTCTATGAATTTGAACAGTAAAAGATGCTACAATAAATATTTACAGGAATCTGTAGTGCCCTACCTTCAGGGGTCTCCTGTAAGGGGATTCTGCTGCACTACCCTTTGAGAAAAAATGTTGTCATGAGACAGACATATAAGCCTGATAATTGTCTTGGCAGTTCTTCATAGAGGTTTCCAGGGGAGCAGAAATGCTTGCACCATTCAGGAACCCTGGGGATCCTGAGCAGTCAGGATCCTGAGAGCTTGGTACAGCTCTGTGGAACTGAAACTTACAGAATCTCTGCAATGGGCAAAGCTAAGGGTATATGAGGCCTGTAATTTTTGCTAGGACTTGTATGAGGAAAGCCTCTTTACCATCAGATAGGTAACAAGATGAAGAGTGGGACAAGAACAACTGAGATTAAGGAAAACCACATTCCAGCAATTATCAACACTGCTCTATGCTGCTTGTTCCTTCTAGCATTCCTAATAGACCAATAGTAGGAATAATGACTCTGGCAGTAGAATTTCTGAATTTTGATCAATAATTTTCTAAATTGGAAGATAATACTCTGTCTAGTTTGAAGGGAGGCCCGAGAACTGTATTTCTTTAAATATAACGAAGCATAGCTAGGTTAGGAACGCAGATCAAAAGACTGTGGACATAGTTATATAGAAACAGAAGGCCATTCTGAGGCCGATCTGTGGTACTAATTTACACAGTCCTGATTTATTGAAGTACCTTGGAAATATCAAGAATAAATTTCACCAAATAAACCACACCATTTAGAGAGGTGAAAAGTAACCTTTCTTTCTCCAGGATCAGATAATGACAGCTTTTTTCCCCCAAAATTTTCATCAGCAAAAAAGGTGGAATCACCACCCATAAGTTTTAAGTAACAATGAATATAACTTTTGGCAAAAATACACTTCATTCAAATATTAATTTTTTCCAAAAGTATCTGCAAGATGCTTTAAGTGCTCAAACTTATTCCTCCACCATCCTCTTCCAAAATCCAATGTCTTGTAGGGAATAAATACCTTTGTGGTGCCAGTGTTGTGGTAAATCTCTGCAGTTTAAAGGCTTCTCTTAGCAGACCAAGAGTCCTACTTCCTGGACACTTCAAAGCCTTCCTCTTCGAATGCCTTACCTGACAGTCAGAGCAGGTGCAGGAGCTGGGCAACAAATTCCTCATAAAAAAGTGGACACTACAATACTTGATAGGGTTCAAACCAAGTCTGGTAGCTTCCCAAAAAGGGAAGTACCTAAAAAACCCCAAGTAGCAGTTTTTCAAAACGTGATCCATAATTAACACCTTTAAAATCTCTATTTTAAACCTGCAATTTATGTAACAGTTGATTCTGACATCTACCTCTATTTGAACTTGAAAATAATGAGTGCTTCAGTATTAAGTATTAAAGCATTTAGCTGAATAATTTTTATTTAAAAGAAATTCACTTATTATTTTATAAAGCATGTAAATTGATATTTAAATGGTGTTTGGGAGCAGTAACGAGCAGAGAAAACAAATAGTCCCAGTTTTCCCAATTACTTTGAGAAGGATTAGGTGTCTGCTAAATAATGTTGTTACATTTTGAGCCACTGAAGTAGAGACAGTGTTTTAATATGATGAGCTCATCCTGACTACAACAAAAATTTGAATGAGAAGAATCACAGAATGGATCATTTGATCCAACCTCCCTGCTCAAGCAGGGTTATCCTAGAGAACAGAACTGCATCCAGACATCAATTAACTAAGAAATTATGAGTCAAGCAGTACTCTGGAGGTATTTACAGATGAAGAGTCTCAAGAAACAGAGTCTTAGTCTATAAAGAGAAGCAAGAAAAGTGCTTGACATTAACATCTGGATCTTGTTTCATGAGTTCCTCAGGAGAAAGGGCCAATAAAAGCAGCAACAACTGCATAGCAGAAGTGGTCAACAGGAGGAGTTCGAATGCGTTAGTTTCAGTGTATTTGTGTAAAATCTCATTTAAATGGATGAATGCTCTAGATATATCTATATATATCTATATATATCTATATATATATATATCTATATATATATATCTGAGAGGTAAGAATTGGACAATGTCCTCTGTAAAAATGAGTGCAATACATTTACCTCTAAGAAGAGAGCTCTTTGTCATCTCAAACCGAGGTGGAAGTCTGGACTCCTTACAAAGTTGCCAGAATTCCATATAGCCATGGGAAAAACCTCTACACATCCCTACGCCCATGGACTCCAGACCCATGAAGAAAGCTGTTTCTGGTAAAGCTGCAGCTGCCTTAGGTTACCAGGCAATTAATTCCTTTTTGCTAGCAATTTCAAAACTCCATACTTCTGTCTGTGAAACACTGACTTTGCACAATAGTAGAAGAGGGGTTTTTGTCAAACAAGGCAGGAAATTCTCTCACAATTCTTATATTAACGGTAACTTGGTTTCTCACATGCATAAGGATGTTATGTTTCAATCCTAATTGCTTTAATCAGCAATTGGATTGAAACTGAACTCTTACATGACAAATAGAAAAATGACTACTTTGTAGTGTTTTCCACATAATCTTTTTAATTTTGGAAATTTCGCACATCCATCTTGATGTCCTTTCCTATTTGGAATTGCCTGAGTTAATCTTCAGTCTTGTTGTGAAGCTATTTTGTTTCCACCAGAGTTTTTGTTGTTTTATAAAAGATAGGAGCAATTTTAAGCTCAGGCAGATTTTTAGGTGAGATAAGAGCATTCCAGTTATTGTCTGGGTCCTTTCCTATCTGGGCATTGCAGAAATATTGGCATTGCAATGGGAGCATTTTGAATCATTGGTATTTTAGGTTAAACCAAGAACATCTTCAGCAACTGACTGATCTTTTAACTTTCAATAGATTGAGGTAAATAATTAAAAAACTGACTTCAGAGTTTGGAGATATATCTCCAACAGGAGATTCAGTTATCTAGGAACATTAAATATAGATTTCCTGAATTTGTGCACAGTAAGCATCAATTTGAACACTGAGTGGTGTAATCTTAAACCAAATGCAATGTGTACTATTCTAAAAATAAAGAAGATGTAAAAACATTACTAAATATCTAGCAAAAAAGTTCAAAAATATATAAAAAAATATTTGGATGGGTTGCATCCATCAAATAGGTTTTCCTAGAGGCAAAACATTTTTGTCAGGTGATTTCTTTATTGGAACCATTTCTATGACTTCTTGCTCTAAATTCTATTTTTCAATCAGTAAAGTCGACAAGTAAAAATATTTCTCTTCGTTGCCAGTTTAGGACTTTTCTCTAGCATTCTGCATGCCAAATAGAATTGTAGATTTTCCTTGTAAAACTACTTTCAATTTTACAAGTTAAGGGCAAAAGAATGAAGGAAACAGCTTGTTTTAATAAAAATATTGACTCATGGCTTTTCAGAACAAAGTTGAAAGGGACATTTTCTCTGATCTTTCTTTCCTTCCTATTATTTTAAAAACACAGTTTCTCATTAAAACTCAAATGGTGTCTTTGTGCATGTCACAGAAGACATGCTTTTCTTTTGTAGAACATCCCAGCTGCGTAATTCATTCCTGTCAGAGCTCTACTGGCAAGAGGAAGGTGAATATTGGTTAAAAGAAGAGGGCTTAGATCCAGCAGAGCACTTAAACAAGTACTTGTCAGTGCTGTTAATTGCATGTTTAAAGTTAAGTACATGCTTAAGGGGTACCTTGGTTTTGTGCCTGCATCCACAGCTTTTGATCAGGAATGATTATTGCTAATTGGTGGCGACTTGATTTGACAAAATCCATAATTTTCATCTAGAGGCCAACACCACTATTGCAAAACCCATCCACGCGCTCAGCAGAAAAGGCAGAGGAGGAATGACCATCACATTCATTCTTCATCTGCACCTGCAACAGCAAACAGAGAATTTGGAATAAGACTTTTCTCTGGATTAAGGCATTTACATCTGACTAGCTGTCCTGGACTCTCCTCATGAGCAATGGAGAGAATTAGGCAGATGGAAAGACCACCCCAGAGTACTTCAGAGAAGCATCAAATAGATGTGTACCTCTCTCCACTGACTATAGAATGAGATGAGAGGATTGAAATTGGGCATCTTGGTTGCAGACAGAATATGAGGCAGCTGAGATGAATCCTTTACCACTCAGTGTCTGAACCACTATTCTGGTGCTTTACATAAGGAATATACTAAGGAAGAAAAACTCACAAAAAGTTAAATTCATATTTTATCAAAAATTTTAAAAAACTGTTAGGTGTGGTTCTATAAATTCATGGCATTTCCATTTGTGATTTCCCTGGCAGTGGTAAACAGTTTTAATTCACACAAAATTCATGTTACCACTAATCTGCAGACTATCACAGTTATTCTCAGAGTGCATCTAAATACTTTATAAAAAGTAAGAGCCATGGGCCCATCTGGTACACATTAGGAATCAATGGTCAGCTGCCCCATGGCAAATTTTCAGAACAATAATCACAATTTTCCCAACCATGCACCTGAGAGTTGTTGGATCAGCACATTCAACACGAATAGCTGTGTGAGATCAGCAAGAGGCTGCTCTGGGTTCCCTGATCCTCTGCCAAAGACTTGGAAAAAAAAAGAAAAATGGCAGAAATCAGTGAAGAGATGAAGCATTTTTAATTCTTAAGATTGTTTTCCTACCTCACCAACAAGCACACATTTTCTTTTTAACATTTTCAGTGGAAAAGAATGCAGATCCTGTCCCTCCTTTCCCATTTTCTTATTGATTTACCAGTTTAAATGCGCTGCATTTGCATATGTAGTAAAACTTGCATTAACATCACAAATAAACTTTGGGGAAATAGGAACACCTCTTTTGTTCATTTACAAATTCTTATTTTCTCCGGTGCTGAGGCTCCTTGAGCAATGGGACATGTGGCCATAATGGGGGAAGTGCAGTGTGGCAATATGCATATAGCCAAGCTTTCCATGTTACCTACCAGGAACCTTGCTGTTTTGCACTGGTATTTAGAGAATTTCAGTGCTGTGACCCATCTCCTTCCTTCTATATGTCCTTCTTTTTCCATTCCCTTTTTTCTGCTCCTTTCTCTCATTTTTTTCTAACCCCTATTTTGGGGCCTGATTGAGAAAGTCTCTTTGGAGGCACTCCCAAAGGGCAGAGGATGCCAGGAAAGCTGGGCATTCCTCTAGGAGGAAATTTAAAGGCACAGGAGCAGGTTGTCTCCATGTGCCTGAAGATGAGCTGGCAGGGAAGAAGACCTTATAAAGAGTGTTTCAAAGAGAGCAGCTGGAGGAGAAAAGTTTCTACTGTGTAATAACATACAACCTTAATGGATAATTAATGGGGGCTTTTTTTCAGTGATATCTTTGTCTTACATAAGGTATGAATGTCTAAAGTTAAAATTGTGTCAACATTTGTATTTAAGGATATTTTGTTCCAAATAATAATAGAATTTTTTAATGGTTTGCGTTGGGAGGAACCTTAAAGATCACCTAGTTCCACTGCTCTGCCCCACGATTGGCAGGGGCAACTTTCAGCAGACCAGATTGCTCCAAGCCCCATTCAACCTGGCCTTGAATCCCTTCCAGGAATGAGGCAGGATATACTGGAACAGAGTCAATAGAGTTTTGTTAAGTTATTATCTCAAACTCTGTTAGAATGAAGTTTCTGCTTTGAATGATGAGGGCCAAAGGTTATGGCCATGCC
Source organism: Camarhynchus parvulus (assembly GCF_901933205.1). Taxonomy (NCBI): domain Eukaryota; kingdom Metazoa; phylum Chordata; class Aves; order Passeriformes; family Thraupidae; genus Camarhynchus; species Camarhynchus parvulus. The sequence continues at coordinate 50,103,709 of NC_044571.1, read as the reverse complement.
AGCACAGATGCACAAAATCATCAGGATGAGAAACTTCCCCATGATGGTGTGGCTAGTTTTTAAGCTGTGTCCAATAGTAAGTACTGCAGTAAAGGACAAAAAAACCAAGCCACCTTTATCAGCAAAGCCATTTGCTTTTCCAGCTGTGTGGTAAGAAAGCAACCAAAGGGGAAATTTTGTCCGAGCTAGTTGGTGTGCTGAAGTGGAAATGCACAATGGTGTGAGGGGCATGGTGGGTGATATTGTTAGAGGTTGTGGGGAGCTGTGAAATACTAATCTTGACAAGAATGTTGATGTTAAGAAACACTCTTTTGATAGTTTGATGTTCAGTACTGCTGAATAGCAAAGCTGATCAGTCCTACTGTTCATAGCAGTGACAATTCTCTCTGCATGGAAACAGGATAATATGGAACTCCAGGATTAAATTCTGTAAAACAACGCATAGGACAGAAGAACTGACAAAAACCTGTGATACTTGGCAATTTAAATGCCATTATTCAAAATTAAAAAAAAAAAAAAGAGAGACAGAGAAGAGGAAACAGCAGTATTACCAGGCTTCTGCTTTATTTTTACACCAAAATTGCTCAGGAGTATGAAAGGCATTGTTTGAAGAGCTTTTCTCAAACAACACAGAAAAACACTAAGAAAGCTGAAAGAAATCGCCAGCTATAATGGTAGAGTGACAGAGGAGATGCAGAGTGAAAAGCAAAAAACAATAGTTTTCTGTTGGGTGTTTGGCCAAAATAGGTGTGGAATTGGGACTGAAGAATTAATTTCTTGTTTGATTCCTCTTGTAGTCAAGGAAACAAGACTGTGTATATGTCCCTTATAGATTTATAGTTTCATCAAGGAAATCTTAACTCCATAATCAATCTCTTTCTTTTATGGAAACAAGTTTTACAAGACTTCAAGTTTTGGCCAGCTGCCCAGAACTTAAAATTCTTACGCCATGAGGCTTGTAGCGTAAAGCTCCCTGCTTGTTTCCAGGCAATCCAATGGCTCACAGCCCTGCTGGCTGGAGCAGAAGGTCTGAAGATCTGAAGCTGCAAGGGTTAAGATTTGCCCAGCCATGCCTAAAGGGAGTCAGGCAGAACCTACCTATCTGCAATAAATAGGAGCACATAGGCTTTTTCAGCAGTTAGTTGACTTCAAATGCTTCCTCATCAGTTGGACATTCCTACAACAGCTCAGGTATCTCAACACCTGTGACAAGCACGGGATAGCATGGGAATGCATCATCATGCAATTCTCCTTTCAGGCATTGTTGTAGCTTGATAATGAAGTCCCCTGGTTATGTTGACAACTCCCAGTAGATGGAGAGAACTAGGAAGTGGTGTTAGCTCTTTGTGATATACCCTGGGTAGGATTCCCAAGGTAAAGGCTCCCTGCAGTCTCCTTTTTATTTCCCAGAAGTCATCTGACAGCAGTCTTTCACTGTCTGTACTGCCAGTACTGCCTCAAACAGAGCTTTTGATTTAAGGCGCCCTTTTAGTTAATGTGTGCAAGAGTAAAAAAAAGAACCAGAGCAAGGGTTTATTTTCATATAATTATGGGATCTGAACATAGTGAAAGAGAGGGGAAGAAGTAGAAGGATAGAAAGCAGGTCTAAACCTGATCCCACGGGCCTGACTTCAGTCCCTGAAAAACTTCAGGCCAAATATAATTGTCCTCACTTTACTCATATGAGAATGTACCCACCCTCACTTCTACTTCCCCACTCTTAGAGACTTCTATCTTCGGTCAGTCGTCCTTTCTGTGAGTTTATTCAAACTGTAATTGGATCATCTTCCAGACGCAGGGGGACCCCTTTGTCAGAGGAATTGAGGGGACAGAGCCCCTATTTGAAGGAAAAAATTATAACTAAATTAGCAAAAGAATTGATGGATTTGACTCTATTTGTGGTAGAAATCCTGTTTTACTGGCAACTATTTTTAAGGAAACTTCTATCAAAACAGGCGTGCTTGTTCACTTGATGGTCAAGCGATTGATTTTATTTTCTGTCAAGTGTAAGATTTTAAATTTATGAATATCATGATATGTGTGTGTGTGCGTGTGTGTGTGTGTGTGTGTGTGTGTGTGTGTGTGTGTGTTTTTTGAAATTCAGACCTTAGCCTGTGCACTCAGTACTCTTGGCCTCAGAGATCCCCAATGTGCACGCACCATTTGAACCAATTTCCCCAAATCGGCTTCATTTTTTCTCTCTCTCTTTCTGTACATATGGCCTTAGTCACATGCAGAAGCCCTACATGCAGCAGTGGGTGCACACCTTTGCTTAGAAAGGACCAGAAATCAGCCAAGACCAAGATTGTTGAGGGACTCTGTGCTGGTCCTATTAAAGTTTGGGGGATTTTTCACATCTGTCCTTTGGAAGATCATTTGTACAGTTCTGCTTTAGCCCTTAAAGTGAGTCAGTAGGCACTAAAATTAAAAAACAGGTGTCAAATAGCACAGAAATAGCATCTAAATATTCAGGGAAGTGTTTTACTAGTATGTAATTAATCACAGGTTGTGCTCCATAGGTGAGCTTTTGCTCTCAAGACAATAAATCCACAAACTAAATGCAAATTTGACTTCTGCTTGCCAGCTTTAAGAACTGATAAGCACATATATTTTCCTGCTTCCTAATCCTCCCTTGCAGTTTTTTTGACCACCAGAAAAACCGCTACGGTAGGTTTAATGAAGAAAAGTACAAAGCTTGTATGAGAGAAAACTGCAAAGTTGATTAAGAAAATATGTTCCTAGAAATTGCAGGTCCCGTAATCTCCTAAATTATCTTAGATGAACTGATTATTGTAGAAATGAGAATACATTTCTTGTCCCTGTTACAACTTAGATCCAGATGCTGAGTATCACCCTATTTTCCTTATTTAGACATACTAAGAGCCATTGTTATTTTAATATTTAAGGAAGATATGCTATATCTCATACTGACACTAAATTCTTGGAACAGCAGGAATAAACTTTTTAGGTGACTTAGAATGGGAAACGTCTCATTTGTCTGATACAGACAATAACAATTTCTCATTTTCAAGCAGAATAAATGACCTATGGTGTGAAAAACAACTGAAGTTAATTTGCTGTCATGCATGCTTTCTGCTCGGGTGTGAAACATTTTTATCATGTACAGATACAGTCCTGCTTTCTGCTGCAAGTGAATAATTTTCTTTGCAAAACATTTTGTTTGCATTGGTGACCCACAGAGTGGCTGATTGAGAAAAAGCTCAAAACTCAGAGCTGGCGCTGGTTGGTTTTGGTAACAAATAATTTCCCTTTAGAAAGGTTATTTTTTTGAATATTCAAAACTACACAGGAAATCTAAGGAATAGGTGATTCTCTGAGCACTGGCTCATGTCATCACCCAAAAAATTAGCATGGAAAGCTGCTTGGGAATGTGAACTGCTTAGTAGAAAAGCTCTGCCCAGGAAGATGCTGATAAGATACCAAGGATGCAGAGACCTGTAAGTGTTGGTAACCCGACCATGCTGAGAAAGGAAGAGAGAATGGCTTTGGGAAGAAGTGTCAGCTGAAGTGGGCTTGGAAATGGGTGCAAAGACATTGCCTCCTGCTGCATGTGGATTGTTGCACCAAACATGTTACAGCAAAAACAACCATGAAAAGTGTATCTACCATTAGTCCTCTCCCTATTCATCTTGTCAGCATTTAAAGATCAAAGTTTATTCTTCAAATGTAGGTTCCCATTGCTGACACAATTAGCTGTGTTTGTAACAACTAATAGGAAGACATTTGGCCAGTAGGAAGTGACAAGAGAATTGTTTTTTCATCAGCCAAATCTTATACTTTCTCTCCCATGCTGAGTCTGCATTACAAATTGAAAATAACTTGTGTTCTGATTCCTATTTTTTCCTTTTTCTCCCTTTAAACAAACCTATTCAGTACTTTTCCCTGGAAAACCAATGTAATTTCTCAACAGCCTTCTGGCATGCTCCCTTTTTCTTCCTTTCGTGTCAGTCTTAGACTCTATTTAAAAAATGGAGGATCTTTAAAAACAGAACGCTTCTGACATTTGTGACAAGACAAATTTACATTTCTGTGGCAGTGTTGGTACCCGTCTCTCCAACATCCTGCTTATCTCATTCAGACGATAGCAAGTGGATTTTTTAACTTATATATTAGGACCTGCTGCTGTTGGTAAATTGTATATGCACCAATGCTCACAATTCAAATAAGCAGGTGACAGAAACAACAGTAAAATCTCAGTCTTTGACAGCTTGTTTCTTCACCACCACCACTGGTTTCCCAAAGGGGCACACACAAACCATTTCTTGCTGCAGCTCTACTCAAGGGTTAAATTAACATGTGCTTCCAGATACAGAATTCTCCCTGAGGGGGAAGTATGTACAAAAATGAAACAACACAAATATCCACTATTGTAAAATTCTCAAAGGCAGATGTGTACAAAAACTCTCCTTGTTCTCCACTAATATTAGACAGCCCTGGAGTCTGTCCAAGCACAACATTTAGATGAATAGAACATTTTAAAATAGGATTTTAAAACAATTAAATAAAAGACATACTTTGGAGAGGTACCATTTGCTTTGCACTTCATACCCCCTTGCCTGCTTCTGTTAGAAAAATAAATACACATCCCAGATGACAGGCTGCTGAAGATATTGTCCAGCAGGGACATCTAGCTTCTTCCCAGAGCCTGTAAAGAATTGTTTCAGTAACTTTGAAGATGTCTTTTTGACTGTAACATAAATAAGTGGTTGCAGAGGTCTAAGTAATAATATGTCCTCTGTTGAACACTGCTTCTTTTAAACCAGTTGATATCATTATTTTTTATCTGAACCTCAAGTGCAAAGCAATCTTTTGGGAAGTGGATCTACAAAAACACCCCAAAATCTCTATCTCTCATGTTTAGTTTGGAATTTTTCCTACTCTGGAAATGACCACAGTAAAGAATCTGATAAAAAAATGTAACATGTGTTCAAATAGAGGCTTAGCAGTTTAAGTTTTGGGAGCTTGGTCATTTTAGCTGTCAGTTTGCATAAACGTAGAAGTGTGACAAGGGGCAGACTGAGCTTTAACCACATGTACCCACATTTACTATCAGGGTCACTTGAGGAGGTCAGCCACAGATCCTTTCAGGACATTCCAGCCTTACCTTTTCCTTAGACACAGGTGACCTGCCCCAGCTTTTTGACACAGCTCACTCCAGAACTGGCAAGTTCAGGACCATGCCAGCAGATTGGCTTTGTTTGCCTGACTGTGTCATGGGAAACCTCTGGAATCAGTGCAACCAGCTATTTGTCACTGCTATGCAGGGTGTTTGTGCTAGGAACATGATTTTCCTTCTGTAAGTCCTCCTAGGATCAGGCCTCTTCAAGAAGTTCATGTAGCCAGGCTGATGGGAAAGTTCAGAATTTTTCATGCCTGGATGAGAACAGCTGGAGCAAAAAAAAATTAAACATCTCTATAACCAAGCATTTTCCTCTTTCTTCACTTGACCGAACCCAAGATTTGTAGTTCACGCTTCCTTTATTTTTTGTCCCCTCATCATGCTCTCTCGCTGAACCCCTAAGTTCTTCTTTAGACAGTAAAGATAATAAATTCTCACAGTCAGTACTTGACACTTACTTAAGTGTTCAGCAAACTAAAATTCAAACCCACAGCTTTCAATGATTTGTCTTGCAGACCCAACCTGTCTTTCCCATTTCTGATCCAAAGAAAGTCCCATACTTCTTGGAGGCCATCTCCAGGAGACAGCATAATCGGGCATCCACTGAAGTTGGCTGAAATATTTCAATCAACTCTGAAGATGCAAACTCCACTGCCTAGGGCCTGGTTGTGTTTTGTGTCACTTCCATGGTCACTGCTTGTGACTGGATAGCAGAACCCCTTGGTGTGAGGGAAGCATGGCCCCAGGAGCATGTGGCAGAGCAGGCGGGGCAGGGTGCCAGTGGGTCTGCTCATCTCACAAGGTTCCATGGGCAGCCTGCAGACAGTAACCATCTTCCTGAAGGACAGCCTGTCCAGGAAGGTCCAGCTGTGTCTGAATGACAATGTCACACTAACAGGCACTACATGAACATGTACATGAACACTACATGGTTTGCAGCCACCCATTTTGCTCCAGCTACGGCCTCTAGCCAGATCCAGGACTGTGCTTCCAGGTTTCTCTGCTCCATCAGCTCACATATGCTACAGCTAAATAGACCACAGGTGTGAAAATGGACAGGAAAGCTCTGAATGAAGAGAGAGCAAGCTATCAGCCTCACATTCATCAGTTGGTGAGCATGTGGGTTCAGATGGCACAATTTTCTCCACTGGTAGAATAAAAGGAAATGGCACTCCATTCAGTCAGTGGTTTGCATATCCCAGGAGTCCCATAATAATTTCCCTGTCATAGTCTGCATGCAAAAATGTGGTTCTATGGAGTGGAAGAAGTTAAAAAGTCAATGTATTTTATGGCCCTACAAGGTGTTGATAGATGAATTCTGCCTTTTCCAGACTCAATCAGTGAGGGTGCACATGGGGGGAGCTGGATTTTCTCTCTGAGTGTGAGACTGCCATTATTATCATATTTATCATTAGCAGCGTGAGCACACATGGCACAGCAGCACTTCATCCATATTCATGCTTTATGTGCTGCTGCCCTGCAAGCATGAAGCTCAAAACCACTGTCCCACTGTCTACAAGTCACACAGATGTACTGGTGCAAGTCACCCTGGTCTGCAGATGCCCTCTGGAGGTACCAGATGTTCAGACAAAAGGAACGATGGAAGCTGGGAGAGAAGCCATGTAAGGTGCAGCATGAACAGGACTTGCAGAAAATGGTTCAAAATGATTGGTGCAAGCAGATATGAATTAGTATTATTCTTCATTGCTAGACATTGGTTTTTGTCCTGTCCCTTCAAGGCACTTTACAAAGAAGTCACTATCATGATCCAAATTTTCCTAAAGCACAAGCGCTTTCACAGCTTGAGAATTCTCCCTTTTCTCCCTTTCAGGCCTGCCTTGCTCTGGGCATTGGGGATGGCTGACTATGTTTTCTCTGTCCCTGAGCAAAGCACTGCAACAAGGACAAAGTGATTAGGCAGGCATCTCCCTGCTGCCATCCTGCACCCACTGTATTCAGTGAAAAATAAATGGCAGGGAAATGAACCAACTTGGTGTTATCAGTCATGCAGCAACACTGCTGTTTTCAGAGATTGCACCTTTCTGAGCTTGTCTGGGGACTCTTCAGCTGCAAAGCCAATGACCTCATTTGTCACCTCACAAATGCTTCCCTCCTGTGAGCCTTGTGGACGATATGCATCTTTGTTTAACAGGACATTCAGCTTTGAGGAACGAGGCAAAGATTACTGTTAGTGATGTGAACTCAGAGCAGGCATAAGTCACCTTTCCAGGAGAGCTCAGCTCTGATTAAAGCACAGTTGAAAAATGTGCCTCTCCCAAGAATTCCCCTTGTAGCATTCCCTGTTAGATTTTCCAGATTACATCAGCGCATGACAGACTAGGAAAGAAATATGACTACAATTTTGAACATAGAAACAATTCTTTAAAAGAATTATTTTTTGAGTTTTAATGGTAAGATCATAAACCTTTGCTGCTTAGTTAAAGGGGGCACCAATTCATTTAATGATATTAAAGATTCCTACAGCCTATGTGATGCATCACACAAATGATACAGCAAGTCCTGACTCTCTCAAAATCCCTTGTTGATGGAAGTAGATCAGGAACAGCTAAAGTGAGACTAGGTGATGAAAAAGGATGAAGACTTATAGTAAAAATTATTTTAAAAATCTAAACTTTAGGTGCAGCATTGCTTCTTAAAAAAAAAATAGAAGCTGCTCTCTTTATGCTCCTATGCATGTAGCACAGTGACAGTGAGTTCTATTTTGATAATACAATGCTTCTCAGATGTCATTAATTTGAACAGGAGGTCAGCAAAAAATGGATTTGCAAGACAGAGATCAGGCCATGATCTGATCTGTTTTGCACAAGAGTAAAAACCCCAATATTCAAAGAAGAGAAAAAAAACATTTTGGAACTTTGTTGACAAAGGGTCAGAGCAGTTTCTTAAAACATGTCTTGGCAGTGCTCTCTGAAAGCTTCTGTGTCACTAATAAGAATGTCACACTTGAAGGAGCATTGTACTATTTTGTAACCTACCACACGAAATCCGGTGCCCAGCCACAGGTTAAATGCACACAATGAAATTCTCTTTCCTCCCACTGCCAGTTCTGCCACTTACTACACTGAAGTCCACAAAAAATACAATATGACTCAGAATATGTAGGCTGTGGCTAGGCAGAGAAAGTTCATTCAAAATTGATTTTCTTTCAGGCGTTCCTGATATTCCCTGTTTCAATTGCTCACCTACTGTACAGTTGAGTGAGCACTTAAGGAAGTTGCAAAGTGATGCAGCCTGTCTGGGACATGAAGGAATGTGGAGCAGGATAATCACAACATCATCAACCCAATTCTCCAAGGTAGCTGGCCAATAATACTGTTCTAATTGAATAACTTATCCACAGCTATTTCCCCGGGAGAGCCTACGGCTTCAGCTCTCTGCGTAGGCAGATGGTGCAGCATACACAATGAAACCTGTAATTTTCTCTCACTACTGAGCATGTTAACAGTGAGCTGTTTTCCCAGTACTGCTAGCCCATTAATATTTTATTTTAACTGGTTTTCTCCAAGTTATTATGCACCGTGCAGCAGAGAATGGAGAAATCAATGATACATTTCATATTATTTTTACAGCCAGTACACTAAGCTACCCCCTGCTCATTAAGGCTTCTGCTTTGCTAATCAACAATTGTATATGTCATCATCAGGTATATGCTGAAATGAAAGTGTCATAATTAAAAACAAAGGTGCATGAGTCACCAGAGCCCTGAATTACTAACTAGCAGCAAAGCATAACAAATAGGCTGCAAGTGAATTGCAAACCTGCAAGGCTGTTTTTTAAAACATGCATTAATGAGCATGTGCCGAGCATATTTCTGACTCCGAGACTGCTGTCCTGATCTTGCTCTCTGAACTACACGTCTTAGGGATGTACTGCTGTCCTCTTGTCCCCAAATGCTGGAACAGCACATAATCCTCCGCAGCAGAAGTGGTTGAAAGGCAAATGCAGCCTGGGAGGGCAAGGCAGCAGAGACAGCCCATCAACAGCGTAACAACATGACAGATGACAGACCCAGAGGCAAATCCAGGCCTGCCAGCAGATCTGCCTGTAGAGCCTGCCAATGAGCCAGATGCAGCTACTGAAAAGATATCATCCCTAGCTTAGCATCTGGGTCTTGCTGTGGCCAGCCATACTTCATGTGCTCTGTGTCCTTACTGCTGACCCCAACTGCTGGGAGAGGCTGGAACAATGAGGGAGAGCTCAACTGCATCAACAACATTGCATTTATATTTTGCTGGTATACACACTGTGAATATAAAAAATGGCAATCTGCATACAGTATAATTATCAGTTTGCATTTATTTTAGCTCTTCTGGCAGCATATATACACTGTTTCCCCTCTCCCACTGTCTCTGAAAAAAGACAGCTCAGGGATTCATTCTTTGTTTTCCATTTCTACTCAGAAGTACACACTTAGCTACTTCACCATCTCTTAGAAATAGCAGTACACCGTAAATCTATGTGTGATTCAACTTTGGCATTGAGATGCAGCAGTTCTTGTCCCTGGACAGGTAGAGTTCTTTCTAATTCACAAGTATTTCAGAGCTTGGCGTGTAGTATTATACATCAAATAGATCTTTGTCAAGTGACTCAGGTGACAATTAAGGGAAAACTAATGATATGGCATCACAGAAAAGGTAATTGCATCCATTGTTAGGTACTTCCCAGGTCTGGATACATGGATAGCATTTCAAAAATGTACTCATTCATTCACCCTGGCATCCTAGTCTGACTACAGAAGTGTATTAACAAAATCATCATTTTTCCTTTTATAGAAATTAGGGACATTCTTTTTGGATCATCCTACCCCCCCTCGGAGTTCAGCACTGCTTTTCTGCATACTAGTAATTGGCTCAGTCAGTCAAGCAAAATGTAAATGTAGATGTTCAAAAGCATCCTGTTGAGGACAGGGTGGGAAAGGTTTTGTTCTCTTATTTTCTCATCTATAATAGTTACTAAGAAAAACTTTAAGCACATGTTTATAAATACATTCTTCAGAAAATATGCAGTGTTGGAAATTATTGATCTGTAATGGAAATTTCCCTAGTCTTGTTTAAGTCTAAGTGCATTTATAGAAACCAAACCATATTGTCCCTTTTGGTTCAAGGCAGGATTAATCTCACTTACCTCAGGCATCTAAGTCACACTAGGATCCCTTTTAAGTCAATGGAAAAATACAGGCCCCTTCAGAAGGCTATTCATCTCATCCTAATGCAGGCATCAGAACAATTCATCTGAAATGAACCCTTCTGTGAAGGCACCTATGTCTTTCTATTAATTAGAAAGGAAGCCCACAGAGACGAGCTTTGAACAGGTTCCTCTTTTTTACTCTTGTGAGATCAGGTGAGATGTGTCCCACTCTTCATGTTTCGTTGGCTAAAGAGGAACACACAGACAGAAAACCAGGAAGTTAAAAGAGCACAGCCCTTCATTTTAGATTCATATATATTCCCATAATTAAGAAAGGATTACCAAATAAGCTGAATCACAAAGCTACTTTTTTCTGTTTAACACCACAAAGCTGGAAATAGCGCAATTCCCTATATACAGCCTTTGAGCCATCTGCAATGGGAATATCTAGTTCTCTTAGTGAATCATGCAAAGCTGGAAGATCTCTTGACACTGATTCCTTCTTCTTTTCATTCCTTTTTTCAAACATATAAGAAGATCCCAGATGTATAAAGACAGCCTGCACTGGAGACCCGGTCTATTCTGATGTTAGCAATTCTTGTAGTTATGGGAATATTATATGGCAAAAATTATGGAATATTGAAAAGGACACTGGATATGTTATGAGCTTTGTAATCACTGATGGTTTGAGAGGGGCACTTATGTGATCAGCCCTGATGAAGATTCAGTCCTGTAACTAAAACTGCTTGATTACCCTGTGGATGGTATAAGAATTTTTTCCCATTAAAATCTTACTATTTTAGCCTACATTTTGATGGACAAACATGGTATAAACCAATTGGTTCAAAATTTTAACTAGCCTGAAAAAACACCAAAACATTCTGTTTTAAAAATTTCCAAAATTAACTTTTAAAAATAAACATTTCTTTAAAACATTTATTTAAGCTATACAAATAAATACCATCTGTTTTGAAGAAATGCATTATTCAGTACTGGAATTGGTTTTCCTCTTGCTTTTAGCTAGCTGAGTACTCTGTATGACAAATTACTTTACAGGTTAACATAAAATAAATTCAGAACTGCCAGAAAATTGAAAAATTGGTTATTCACATGGCAGTACTGTGGGGTTAGTACTTCATCTATTGTTCTGCTTTTGCTGTGCAATAAAGACAGCTTTGAAAGCTGTTGTTCTTTCTCTTTAGGAGAGGTAGAATATGGCAATTCAAGTTTTTCCTGTTTTTGTCTGGGGTCACCAGTGCAAAGGAAATGGGGTCACCAGCACATCTCCATACTCACAGATTTCTCTGAAGAGGAAGGAGCATGTTAGCTGTTATTGCTGAATTCTCATGTATTGAAAAAAATTGATCTTTTTGAGTATACACAGGTATTTCAAATATATTGATGTGTCTTCAAGAGTAGAGGCAAGAAGCTAAGTCATCCAGTGCTTTAAAATATGGAAGAGATGTGAAACTGTTTTTTAATGAAAAACAGTACTGCTAAAAACTAGAGCTGCTTCTGTGGGCCAGTCTCTTTTTCTTTACTTTAATTCCGAACCAGATGCAAATGGTAGGAACTTCTACAGGGGATTTTTTAAAGTTGACATTCAATATGAATGGCATTAAGTTGCTCGCGTGGCTGTTTTCATCAGTGCATTAGTTTTACAGAAAAGTGTTTGCATTGAGGCAAAACTAGCAGGCACTTAGCTTACTGCAGATTCCAAAGCAGGGGAAAGTACCTTGACATCCCTTAGTTTCATCTCATCTGAAAGGCAGAAATCACTGTGCAAGAAACAGCTTTTCCAAATGCACAGGAAGACATGTAGGGCCAGATCCATTTCCCTGGGAGATTAATGGGAAGCCTTTTATTGACTTCAGCTGAGACCGAGGACAGCAATAAAGATACCTGGCTCACGGTTCTCTCCTCTAACCAAATCTACTAAAACATGTTTTAAAAATCTTTCCTTAAAGGCCTTGACTTGTTCTGCTGTTGTTGATCACCAGAGACAAATTCTGGCTGGTATCTCCATCCACTTGTAGATGAGTACGACCAAAGTCAAAATGGTGAAACCATTTTTTCCTGTAGAAATTCAGCGGAGTTGTCTGCAAATGAATAATAACTTACAGCTGCATAGCTCAACAAAATGAAGATCATTTACTGCAAATTTCTATAGGATTTATTCAGGTGACTAGTAAGTGAGAAGATGACATCCAAAAAATTTCTAAATTTGCATCAGCACTTCTGGATCAGTTCCCACACTGATATAATATGAAGTAGTGGAGAAAGTATACTAAGTCATGTGGGACCACCCCAGATCTATAATCAGGAAAAGGTAATTATAATCAAGGAATGGCCCCATGCCATAATCCTCCTTTATATGAAGTAAAAAAAAAAGAAAAAAAAAAAGAGAAGAACAAATCTTTTATCTGCTTTTATCTACTGTGTCCAATATTTCTTCACAGATTTATAATGTAAGTATGTAGTGAATACTATACATTGTCTTTACCTGCTCTCATGATTCTTTGGTCACAATATTCAACATAGTGTAATATGACAGAATGCAATCTTATGACAGAATGCAATCAGGTCCGCTAAGTTTCAATATCCTTCTACTTTTTATCTAAAGATTTTGATAGAAGAGAAAGAAGATAAATTGTTCATGGGAAAACATAAGTATTTGGGATAGAACATTTATATTTATTTATGTAAAGGAATATACGTACATATATAAACAACTTGGGAATAAACAGAGGGAAGAAAATACTGACTGGAAATGAAGCAAATGAGCTATAAACTCTAGCCATAGGAAAAATAAATCATATAAATGAATACTGCAATAAACCCCTGTTTTATAAGCAGTTGTGACCTGTTTGAGGAGGAAATGCAGAAGTCTGCCAAAAGCATATCATATCCATCTGTCCAATTTAGAGTATTAGTTCAGTTTTTACTTGGACAGTTCTCAGCCCAATCCTGTTAATACTTACATATATTAATAGCCTTGTTCCTAAACTTATTCCAAAATCATCAGCTCAGCAGAGTGGAATGATGTGTAAATAAGATGGCGTGTAGCTGAGATGTTGCATAGGGCCAAAAATGTGCCTAAGCATATGCAAAATTAAGCTGAAAAACTGTAATATTTAGTCATCACTGTAGTGCTAGCCCCAATATTCACAGGCATGTTTTATGTTCCTATCTTAATCTGGATTTCCAGGACCATAAAGGCATCATTAGGCTGAAGATTTCTGTGCTTTTATTCAGCACTGCATTTCTGTGAACCTGTACAAGACTTGTATGTCTCTTTCAGCCCTCAGAAAAATCTGCACAGAATCAGATTTTGCTTCCCACACCTAATGGGGTAATCTTTCGATAGAATAAATACTCTTTGAAGAAGACTTGGAACTTCTCCCTGGAAAACTGATTTCTCCAAAGTCTATGTATTACTCTCTAATCTTTACTGTCACTATCCTAGTATATTTTATGTTCTTCTCTGTACAGTCTGAAGGATGGTAAGCAGGACATTTATACAGTGAGATGAAACAAACTCAGATCCAACATCTGGATATTTTGAATTAGAGCAGGACTACACCGTTTTAAGAAAATACAAGTGATAGCCCCACATGAAATAGTTTTTTAAATCCTGTCTTGTTATGTGATTTATAGTACTCCTTTCTGCTCAGCATTTTTCTAGGGGCCAGCTTTAGGGTCTCATGTTCTCTCATCTGAATGTTTTAGTCACCCCATCTGATGCTTGCAGTTCTCCCCAGGTTCCCAGTGTAAAGTTAGGCATTTGACTCTTCCAGGTACCAATACTGTAGGCAGTGTAGTCTGTGGGACTGTAACAGTGAAGTTCTTTTTTTGGATCTCTGGTGCATTTGCATCTCATCTCCATGTGTATACCTGAACAAATATTATTCCACCACCTCAGAGAGAGTTGTAAAGACAAATCAGCTGCTCAGGTAAGATTATACTGAAGCTATACAAATAATAAAGCAAAGATAAAACCTTTAGAGCCTTGCCCAGAGGCTGTTCTGGGGAAAAAGCAGTATTTCCCTGCAGTGGCCAACTTGCCTGTTTAAACCAAAATGCTTTTTCAGCCTCAGAAATCACAACCACAGTCTTCTAATACTAAATTATTGACAATTAAGCACGCATCTTGGTTATTCTCCAGAATGTTTCTACCCATTAAAAATAACATACAGCTGCTTTATGGGATTGCACTAAAACATGCACTTTATTTATCAGACTTCTGATTTTCTTGGCAAGTATTGCATATGTGGAAGTCGGAATGCTCATCCACCACTGCTCTGTGTTCAGCCTCTCTCACCAGTTTTCTAACACAACATAACTACAAGCATGTTAAACAGCTTTAATGAAAAGCCTTATCAGACACTACTTTTTTCTCCTCTCTGGCTACTTTGCAAGCTTGAGATACAGCTCTAGTTCCTAAGCCTTCTTTGTTAAGCTAACCTAAGGGGTGAAGGAATATTCAGGGATTTGCTGTTTGCAAACCAGGCAAAACTTCACAGCTTTATTTTGATTTCTCAAACGCAATTGCAAAACATACTTTATCTGACTATGTCTAACAAGTGCATTTAGCACAGAAGTCATTTATTAGACATGAAAAAATAAGTTATACTACTACCCTCTTTTTTTCCTACCTCCTTTGGACTTTAGACACCTATTGAGACACTAATATGTTATCTTCTCTTCCAAAAGTACAGCAGTCCCCCCTCTCCCTCCCTCAGACTGGCGATGTGTAAATTATTTCTTTCTTTCTGGATGCCTGTTTTATATTTCAAAGAAATTTTTATTAAATTGAATATACATACCAGGGGTTTAAACAATCTGACTCAAAAAAGGCCAGGCATTTTGTTAAACCCAATTCCATTTTTCAGATTTCTAGGCTTTTGGGACTACACTGGAAATAGATGTTCCTAATGGAAAACAATGTACATAGTGAAGATGCTTGCCTAGATAGTGACACACCCACGTAGCATCACCTTTCAGCTCACCTCTGGATGAAATTTAGTTTGATAGCCTGGCCCAGATCATCTCAGTGCTTAGCTCTGTGTCTCTGCAGGGCTCATTGATCCATGAATACAGTCAAGGGAATTCATACCAAAGCACATAACTGTACCACATTTCTGCTTTTTCAATCAGCACAGATGGAAATCCAGATCTGCCTGTACAAGCTGTATAAATGAGCTCCCCTGGCCTCTAATCTACTAATAAAGCATAACAGTAAGAGCGTTGTGGTAAAAGATCATGCTAAAGAAAAAAACCTGTAAACCCTCTGTTTTTTTCCTTATGCATGGAAAAAATATTAAAATTATTTTAGTGAATTACCTTTAAAGGAGCAAATGCCCTAACATACAAAAATTCAGAAGTCTATTTTTACTAAAAAATCAGCATGTCTTCTTCCCTTCCTGCTAAGCAACAGGCACAGACATATCTCCTTCATGGCCTGATAAACCAAATAATAGGAATTGTCTTTGCCTCTTTTCTTTGCCATCTATAAGGCTCCATATGCTGCCATCACTTGTCTAATTTACTATAAACACACAAAGGAAACAGTCACCATTGTTGCCTGAATTTTCACAACAAACTAATGACTTAGCATATTTTAGTGGCAACAAAGTGAGACTTCTGCAAAGACACTGCTATGCTGAAGTGGCTGGGCACTCATACTCTGAAAATTAGGAATCTAAGCTGGTTGTTTTCCAAGAACTTTATCATGATACGGAATATTTAACAGGTGTTCATGCATTTTGGTCACACCTACTATGGCACATCACAAGGAAACAGTTCTTTGAATTTCAGGGATAAATTTTGGATACTCTTTTTTTTTTTGTGGTTCTGTAGTTTTCCATCTGACTGTTACTTTACATGCATGGAAGAAAACAGGGTTAAGTATCATCAGATAATAATTATTGTTAGAAAAACAATGAGTTTTTGCTCTTGTTTATTCCCAGAAAAATTAAGAATCATACTTGAGAGGGGCTTGTAAAGGATGTATTAATGCTGCCTTGCCATTACACCACCTCCGGGAGGCTTAAGAGAATCGGACATCTTGATTAATCATCTTGGGGTTTTTTAATGTAATCCAAATATTCAGCTTAGTGAAGCAGGAATTTTCCTGACCCCAGGCAAGATGGCCTCTTCTTTGTGTTTCAGATCAAGGGGCTGTTGGAAATGATGGAGCGTAGAGCAAGTAACAGGGAGAAGGTACCAAAAATGTGATTACTGAAAGGTGAAATGAGCTTCTCTTCATCTGCAAACTTTTTTTAACTCTATGAGACTGATTTTGGCTCTGTGGGGGGAAAAATGAGTGGCAGGAGTCCAATCTAACTCACAGAGCTATTCAGTGTGAGGATAGGTACATTACAGCCTGTAAGGCACTCAGCAGCTGCAATAAGGACAAGCAGAGGCTATAGACTTCTAGATAGGCTTCTGAATCCTTAAACTGTGTGACAGTCCTACACCTCAGTCACATGTAGGACCACAGGGGGGAACATACAGGCTCCTTAACCTTAATACCACTCAGTCAGAGATGTTCTTTCTGTCTTGAATGTTTCCCCTGGTGTATTTACACCTTCTTAGTTTTGTTTCTTTTTCTTCTCCCACCCCTTTTAAACACCTCCCTACTGTTATAGTCACGTAATTGCAGGAGAGTTACAAGTTTCTGATAGGATACACGGGGAGAGATACAAGGAGCTTTTTGCTCATATGCAAAAGCAACATGAGCTCTTTTTTTCAGAGACTTCCGCATCTAAAAAGATAGAATCACAGAATCAGAGAACGATTTAGGTTGGAGGAGACCTCAAAGATCATCTAGTTCCAACCTCCATGCCTTGGGCAGGGACACCTTTCACTAGAACAGATTATTCAGGGCATAGGAACACAGAGGGTAAGGTATAAACAAACTGAACAGAGATGCATCTATTGCATGGACAGATGTTCCTTGTCTTGAGCTGGGACATGACTGGGAGAGTAATGCTGGGCCTGGAAGGCAGATGCATTACATAGCTCAGCCAACGAGAAGGATGAGCAAGCATGCAGGTATGCCTTCAGACACCAGGGTAAAAGGGAAGATGTGATGGGGTAGGAGGGAGAAAAAAAGGTTTATTGGCCTCGTCCTGATAACTGAAAGTTTTAATTGCAGGTTTCCCCCGCTACCCCTCACAGAGTAGCTGGTACTACAAGAAAAAAGATGATTTTAAAAGCACACTGAAAGCTCTCTGCTGCCTTTTGCAGAAGATTAATGCAGTTTTAAATTGCAGCTTTATTGTCTGTTGGCAAAGTGACTGCCATGAAGGGATTTAAACCTGCAAATTCTTTAGCATTGTCAGACATACTTTTGAAAAATGAAGTCCTCTTCTGCTCAAGGGATTAGTTTAACTTTTTATGACATTCATTTTTGTAATTCTTTACTACTTCTTCATCTTGTGTTTGTTTTATGAGGTTATTATTTTTATACATAGTTTGGTATAGTCTTAGGAAAGCTGAGAGAGACAGGTGTTTGAAATTCTAGGTGCAATAAAGAGACATAACATTTATTAGAAAAGAAGAAATGTGGCATATATGGGAGCTGCCTTTTGTTTCTTCAATACCCAGCTCAGTTCCCACTGCAGTAGTTGGCAATGATATTTGAAATAGGGCTGCCTTAGGTCCTTAGGTTAGGAAACACTGACAGTAAAAGCATAGCTGAGATATAATGGACCAAATAAAGGACACTGCAGCTCTGGATGCCAAGGTTCCAGCTCTGCCTGTCCTGTTGTGGGACTGATTGTGTCTCTTGAAGGCACTGACCTTCACTTCATTCACCTTCATGTTCATTCAGGTTTAGAACCACTTGCTCAACAGAGGCCCGGGCAGCTTTTGTGGTATTCAAATGTCGTTACACAAGGTGTTCCTTAAACATTCAGTTCACAGAGTTTCAACTAAAATAACTGGCATTTCAGATCTGACTTTCTGATCAATCAGAGAACACAGGTTTTAGAAAGCCTTCCCATACTGACTGAAAAATCCTCATAGTTGGGAAATTTACCCATAGCCCTTGATAATGCGTACCACCACTTGTCCTGCATCAGAAACTATTTTTTTCTCTTTTCTAGTTTGAATTGATATAAGCTAAATGTTCCATTGCTGTATTACAGACAGTTATATTAACAGCCCTGGCTGATCAACATTTCCATTGGTAACATATGGGCTGATCAAATCAAAACTTAATTTTCCTTCAATAACTTAAATTCACTAAGGCCCTTGAGTCTTTCACTATAAGATCTGTTTTCTAGCCCTTGTGTTATTCTCTTGTATCTGTTTTTGATTTCTCACTTTTTAAGGAGTTTGTGAACGAACTGTTCTGAGTATTCTAATAGTGATTAAAGAACCAAAGAGATATTAACTACAGCATCCCAACAGCTTTAAAACCAGTGATTATCAAAGATATCTGGGGGGCTGGGGGAAATCCTCATGATTTCAGGAGTTTAACTAAGAATTTAAACAGAATGTAAAACAAGACTTGAAATGTATGTTTGACCTTTTTCCTCATTTCCTCACTTTGTTGATTTTCTCATATTCACCTGTGTCTGGGAATGTGTATGTATGAGTTTTTAAATATACTTGTAAAACAAATGCAGAAAATTTTCAGATTTTCTAGGAATCTCATGGACTATATTCTTGTTTAAGTACCTTCCCCCACTTTTATTCTTTCAGGCCACTTAGCAGTCCAGCCCTAAATATTCAAGTTAGTCTCCATCTCCCAACTGACAGCTACCTACTCTCCTCATACCATCTGATAATTGTGGTCTGCTTTCTGTTTTCTTACATATAAGTTATCACAATCATATCTATTAAAAACAGAATGTTTTTCTTCCAGCTAATTTGCCAGTAAGACAGCCCCATCTCACCTATCCATCTCTTTCATTATTAGCTGCTCTGTAATCTTCAGATCATCTACCAGAGTAATTAGTAGGAGGTAATGCTCATCTCACAAGAGTTAAAATGTTGCACTGATAAAAAGCACTTTAAAGCCTGGGAACAGATCCACTCAGGATCCTGTGTATGCCATTGCTCAGTGACGACTTCTCACTCACATATTTAAATGATAATTACCCAGCATTTACTCCATTTAACATCCATTGTGCTGATTTTCTCTTGTTTCCATTTTTAATTATAAGGTTGTATGCCATCAAATCAAATGCCTCAGAGAAGCCAATGCAAATATAATTACCTCCAGCCGACAAAGTTCTAGCATTACAAAAAAAAAGTATGTATTTGGTTCGTTTGACAAGAATTCCTTATCATCAATCTATCAATCAATGTAAATCAACATTAATCACATTACTTTAACTTAAATCTTGATTTAATTGGCTCAATATAATTCCATTTCTTTTGCCTGTGACTGAAGTCCTAAGGACAAGGCTGAGTTCCTTCCTTCCTTCCTTCCTTCCTTCCTTCCTTCCTTCCTTCCTTCCTTCCTTCCTTCCTTCCTTCCTTCCTTCCTTCCTTCCTTCCTTCCTTCCTTCCTTCCTTCCTTCCTTCCTTCCTTCCTTCCTTCCTTCCTTCCTTCCTTCCTTCCTTCCTTCCTTCCTTCCTTCCTTCCTTCCTTCCTTCCTTCCTTCCTTCCTTCCTTCCTTCCTTCCTTCCTTCCTTCCTTCCTTCCTTCCTTCCTTCCCTCCCTCCCTCCCTCCTTCCTTCCTTCCTTCCCCTCTCTCACACACACTCTTTTCTTGCTTTTAGAATACTTTAAAGGTGCAGAAAGGAGATGAGAAACTATTATCTAATCTCTTTTGCAGGGATCTGACCCCTACAATAAGGATACTGACAATACAAGTTTTTCTCAAGGCGTTTTAAGTCTGTAGGCAGAAAACACTCTAGAAATGCAATGGATTATTGCTAAGCATTGTTGTTGCTGTTCCTAATGTCAGCCTTTCAGACTAAGCACGGCACTTTAAGGCTATGTCAGAGAGTAACCACAAACTACAGAACAAAGGGAAGGGAGATTAAGAGCTCAGATATGTAGAACCTGCTTCTCTCAGCAGCTGTGCCTCAGCCCCTGGACCAGCAGTCAGGTTGGATATAAATGGCAAGTTTCCAGGTCTTGAGGGCTTCAACTGATGGTCTGTTCTTTGGAGCACTGTCTCCCTAGGGCAGAAAAAAATTGGAAGGTAAACAATTAGATGGCTGCACTGCACAGGGCTGTGTGCTCTGATTAGGAGATTGTGCCTGGCACAGAGGGATGTCACTGCCTGCAGTGCTATCTGCTCCTGTCACTATCGGCGTGCGGCAGGTGACTGAACTATGGAGGCTGAAGCCTGGCTGAGCTGCCTACAGAGCTAAAGGGAGGAGGCAAGGGAAAGGGGAAAAGGGGAAGAGAGGGCTGACAACTGTAACCAACCCTTCAGTGCCTGGAGGAGGAGAAGATGGCTGGATGCAGAGTCGGTGTGTCACAGTGCAGCTACTGCAGCTGAATCAGTCCTAAGACAAAAATAGCTACTTATACCCTCTGTCACCACTACCATTGCTTAGAAATCTCTGACAGCCTGACAGTGCAACCAGGCCTTTGCCTCCTCTACTTAGCTGAAGGAGTACCCCACAGTCACCAGAGTTACAAAGCCACTCAAGGAAACCACCATCCTGTTCCACATCCCTCTGGTCACCCTACCACCACCACTGCTCTCTCAGGGGGGAGAAAAAGCAGATATGCTCTATGGGTAGCCAGACCTAGACAAAGGGAAGCACAGCTGCTTTAGGAAGCTTTTTGGATTCACTTATAGCACAGCAGACCTAGACAAAGGGAAGTACAGATGCTTTAGGAAGCTTTTTTATGGATTCACTTAGAGCACACCTAGCACAAAGCAATATATATTGGTAGCCACCTGACCGCTGGTAGGCATTGAAGGCACTTTGTGTAGGAGAGAGGTGCAAGTGCATTTCAGATACTGTCAACATAACAGTAAGCTAGGAAAGGGCTTTAAAAAGCCATCAGTTATGTTGGAGAATGGCTGTGTCCTTTGGGAACTCTCTGCAGTAAATTTGTCACCCCTGTGGCTTGTCTTGGAGAACTGTTTCTCCCTCCTTTTTGTGTCATCTTTGGGACTGACGAGGCAGCCCCTATGGAACAGTTCAGCCAGCTGAGCTGAACAGCTGATACTGTGGGGAGGTAGAAATCCCCAGTAAAGGTGTGCAGAAATGACCATTCACTTTCTGCAAATGCAATGAGGTATTTTATTCCCATTTATTCTCTTGAAGTGTCAAAGTTTGAGAGTAAAAGCTATCGAATAAAAATACAATCACTAGGAAGATATAATCTATTATATTCTATGGGAAACTTTGGTCAAGGAAGGGAGTAGTGGATGAATAGTTCATACTTTAATTTCCACTGAATTATTTTTCCCAGATTGCATCACACAATAAACAACTATTCTCGGAATGCAGCTATGCCTGGATTTCCACTGAAGGAATCTCAAAACAAACAAAATTTTAAAATTATTTTCACCCAAAAGTAAATTGAAGACATTTTGTTAAAATCCTATTTGTTTTATTACAAAAAGGAATTTTAACCACCTTTGGACAAAGACAATCAATTGTTTCATAATGGCCAGGATGAGTTCTGGAAATTCATAAACAGTTGTCCCCAGGAAAGAGCAACAAGCCCACTCTTCAGGCTTGGATGTCTTGTAGAAATATAATCCTCTGGCAGGATTTATTCTATGACTAAGATCTATTTATGCTTTTCTGAGAGCATAAAAGTGTGGTTACTTAATGGTTGTGCCAGGCTGGTGAGTTTGTAACTCCTTATAAGCTGAGGTTGGACAGTGCAGGCAGTACCAAGACAGAGAGCCATGTAGGTGCAAAAGAACATAAGAGGTAATCAAGCAGCCCAATGACAAACATTTCTCTAGGGAGTGAGGGGAGGAAAATAAATTAAATTATTTGTGTTTCTCCATCATACATATGATGATATCAAATATCACCCTGGGTCTGGAGGAAAAGCTAAACCACTTGTAACTGTGTCTTGTGAAAAATTTAAGTGGAATGTGTGCTCAGCCTGCAACACTGAGAACAGCAAAACACCTGCACCACCTGGGGACCATCCAATGCTTTCATATTCAGGTTTTGATTTCTTTCAGGTCATATAATTTTCAGTGCTGTATTCAACTCAGAGGATTCCCATATTATTGCAAGTGTTCAAATCTCTTGTTAACAGAACTTGTATGTTGTAAGGCATTTTGACTCTTTAAAATGCTGCACAAGCATTAATTAATCTGCTTTTCTCTAAGTTAGTTCTGTTCTAAAGGGCTAGAAAATGACTATGAATACAGAAGAAGTCATTAAAAATATTTTACTCCTTTATTCTTTCTTTTTACAATTTCATTGTAAAGCACCAAAGATGCTTTGATAATGTACTGTAAGGCACTAAAAGAATAATAAGACTGCCTATAACACCTTAACAAAATTCTTACTAATGCTTTTCTGTGTTTCTTAATGTCTTATTTAGAGTAAGAGGTAAAAGGGGTAAGAGGAAATAGCACCAAAAAGACCCCTGGTATTCTTTAGCAAAATACTATCTGAACTAAAACTTTAGGAACTATGTTATAAAGGAGAATTTCCTAAACCACTGTGTGTGAATTATTAGCTCTTCTGCTTACGGGCAGAAGGTTGCTAACTGTTAGCTCTGCCTCTTTCTCACCAGTTATAAACAGGGTATTAAAAGGAAACAATTGAGATACCTGAAATTATTTTATGTGGAAAAATAGAGAGGCTTAAAAATGCTCAGCTATTTTACTTTTTATATAAAATTTTATTTGAAAGCAATAGGGAAAATGATCCAAATAAATATAAGAAAATCCTGGTAGTAATTACGAAACACTTGTTCTTTCTTTGATTCCAGTGAGTTTGAATTTAAATCCAAGTATTACTAAAAGCTGAACCATCTTACTGTTTGGTGTCTGGTCCCTGGCAATTATTTGTTAAACCCAGGAAGCAAGGAGATATCCTTACCTTTATAGGGCGCAGCTGGGTATTCAATGCCTTGCATTGTTGACTTTACCAGGTTAGTACAGCCAAAAAATCGGTCTGCAAAAGAAAGCTGGAAAGAATTGGTCATCCTTCTCTCCATCTACCCACAGGAAAATTTTACCCTGTGTAGCTTGGTGACATGAAGAGTTTACTAGCATTTAGAGAAAGTGAAGGTATGGAAACATCCAGCAGAAAGCAAAGGATCTAAAACAACCTTTGATTATTAAAACCTTTTCATGTATCAGTGACAGATCTATTCCCTCTACCAAAATGTTTTGATTACTCATATCTGGAGGTTTCTGCCACTTTACATTTTACAGAATGTCAAATCAGTACTTAGATATCCTGCACAGGAATTACTGGTTGGACAATTTAGGTAAGCACTAGACCTCTTTTTAAAGTTTTTAAGAAACTTAATCACCTGTCTGCAAAAAATAATTAGTAAAAAGTGATTTGTTAATGGCCCTGTTGGAGCAGAGATTAGTAATTCATTAACAGGGAAAAGCCACTAAAAATCTGCCTTTTTCAAAAAGAGATCAAGTTTACCTTAAAGGGTTTTTAAACACCAAGTGTTTCCACTATTTCTTAATTAAAAAAAAATAAAATTTATCCTGCAAGTCTTACTTTATTACTTCCATATTCTCTAAGCTTCTGTATTTCAGTGATCATGCTGGTATCCAAGACAGAGTTTAAGTTCCTATTTCAGGTATTTAGAAGTCTAACATTTATGTCTAAAACCTGTTATTGCAGGCTCCCTTTATACTAAAAAAAAAAGAAAACCAGGCAACTCTAGGTAGTGATGCACTTAATCCTGAAATAGGCCAGATAAATCATCCTCTGGAATTACCCATTTCTCTGCTAGGAAGCTTAGGGTGACTGGTTTGGACTTCGACACTGAGTTAGCAGACTTTCAAAATTAAGTCCAATGGGCCTTACCCCTGGGGGCTCATCTTCAAAGTAGGTCAGCTTGAGAAGTGCTATTAAGCTGAATGGTCCACCAAGAAAGACTGAGGTCAATGTGCTACTCATAAAGTCCTATTAACAACAAGTGAGGCTTTTGGCACTTATTAAATGGATAAAAAATACTCAGAGGTATTGTCACTGAGTTTCTGACAGGTCTAAGTGCACTGTTTATGGCTGGGGGTACAATTCAAAACTTCACCAACCTTACCACAGCAAAACATCTCAATAATTGGCAAAAAAGAAGCACCATATTTGGATTATCATATCTGTGGCACTCAGCATACCATGGGTCTCTCCATTCTTGAGGTGAGAGGAAAGTGAGCATGCAGTATATGTACCAGCTTTCTGCTACATTGATGGTAAGACCTTTTTTTGCTTTTTGGAAGAAATTGTTCTACCTTTCAATGTCTCTGTGGGGGAGGTTGTAAGGAAAGGAAAATCTCTTCAGAAACCTGGCCAGAAATTAAAGGAGCAGCATCTGTTAAACACTACATCTCCAGTGAATCTTTAATGACATGGGAGTTACAGACCATACTGCAGTCTGAGGTGGCAATCCTGAGCTTCCCTAGTTGAACATTAAGCAGAATTAAAATGAATAGAGGTGATATTAGCTGTCATAACTATGATTTTTGTGGACTATGGTTAACACTGAGCAAACTTGAGTCCCATTTTCAAAGCATTCCCCGGTGGCCACAATGGGGGTCTTTTGATGAACCAGAGTGAGAGTCTGATGTACTCCTGCATCT
This sequence comes from Camarhynchus parvulus, assembly GCF_901933205.1. NCBI lineage: Eukaryota > Metazoa > Chordata > Aves > Passeriformes > Thraupidae > Camarhynchus > Camarhynchus parvulus. The sequence continues at coordinate 50,078,692 of NC_044571.1, read as the reverse complement.
TCCAGAGCCAAGAATTTTGCCTGGGCTCCAGTCAACCTGAGGAAGCAACAAGTGTGCCCTGCATTCTCCTCCTGCAGTCGTTTGTACTCATCTTTCCATTGTCCAAACCAGCTCTGTTGCTGTGCCCTACTGAACTTTACAGCCATGGTACTGATCCCCCCACACCCCAGTCCTCCCTGCAGCTGCTGGCCTGTTGAGAAGCTCAGGGGCTGAAGGCCATGAGTATCCTGTGTCTGCTGTCAGAAGGCTACAGCAATGAATGGCACCCTTGCCAACATGTGCATCCACCACACAAGCTAGTGAGGGAAGCAGAACCTGAATGCTGGGAATGTTAAGCAAGAACAAGAAGGGATTTTTTTTTTAATTTTTTGTTTTGTTTTGTTTGTTTGTTTGCTTTGTTTGGTTTGGGTTTTTTTTTTGTTTTTGTTTTTTAATTATACTTGAGTCATGAAAGGATTTGGAATCTTCAAGTAGCTTGATTTAACTCTCTGCCTAGGTGAGACTGAAGGAGAATGGTATGATTTCTGCTACGTATCCTCTTCCTCCAAACTTGCTTCCCACTTTATTGGTTTTCTGACCAACAAAAAAATGAGAAAAAAAAGGGAAATAGGAATCCTGAAATGTGATCAGTTGCAACTTGCTAATTTGAACAGATAAGCATTTGTAAGGAAATCCAAACCTTCCACTGACATAATATACTGAAATTTTCAAAAATCATGGAAATAAGATTCCCACCTTACTACCACACTAGGCAGAGAGCAGAACTAATAACTACCAGCTGCTTTTGGTGAAACAATGCCTAAGAAGGCCAGTTAAAGACCATCTTTGATTCCTAATGCTGCCCATAACATGTCCATGTTATCAGAAGCACATGGGCAGCCCCTTGGAACAAACCAATGGCAGATCCATTCCAGGAAGAGTGGAGGAAGACCTGCTATCTTGTAAGGGCATGAGGTATCAATGCAACACAAGAACAGCTGGTGCTGGGTGAAGGCCACCCAGGTTTATGTTGGTAATTGGTGTATTGACTGAATCACACTGGCAAAAGGCTGTTTGTGAACATAAATAAAACAATGCTCCTCTGCACTTTGAAGATTCAACAAGGTTCTCAAGGCTTGTACTAAAGATTTATTGATCCTGATCTCCAGCAAGATCTCAGTGAGCCCTTCCTCTGATCCTTTTTGTTCTTCTCCACTTTTCTTTCACAGATTGAAGGACTCATGGGATAATGTACTCAGGATACTAAAGGTCCAAATGACAGTCTCTCTGAATGGCCTCCCTTGAGTTACTCTGCAGATGTGCAAATAGCTTGGGACAAATAGTGCAAAGGCCATTCTATCCTTTACATGCTTCTGCTTTTCACTGGCTACCTCTGAACAGATTGCAGTAGAAGGAAATGCTTAAAACAGAAATGCTTATATCAACAAATGCATTCCCAGTTTGAGACAAAAATGCTTACCTTTTCCCTGCATTCCTTTGGGTTTCACTCTGATTGTTTGTGCATGACACTTCAATATAAAAATAGATTCTTAGTAATTTAAAATTGGTATAGGTCACTCATAGTTTTGACAAGTCTGCTTCCCAGTCCATACTGCATACATTATTCTGAAGACAAACACACAGGTTAAAGCATTTAACTGGCAGAAATGGAATTACTCCACAGCACTGGCCACAAGATGATGAATTTAAACTTTAATTACATCTGTGTGTCTCTTCTGGTGGCACACATCTGCTCTAACACAGCTTCCTCTGGTTAAGCATTGTTCCATGTTAAGCATGACACAACAGCATATAAAGTTATCTCATAGTGATGCCTTTTCTTGGTCTTAGAAAATTGAGAGCTAGACACGCTTAAGGGATCCTTATTAAAATACCAAGGTAAAAAACCCTTACCCCTTAACCGTGTCTGGCTCTCAATTTTTTAAGACCAGGAAAAGGCATCAATAGGAGATCAGTTTAGGGGCACTGAGCTGTCTCTGCAGTCAATTAAAGCCTTTTATTCCTCCAGAAGGTAAGTCAGAGCAGGAAGCAACTATCTGAAGAAGCAGACAGTTTTTAAAGTACTCACATGGGATCTCTGCGTCTCCCATGTGTAAGAGTTGTGTCCTCCAGACCTCCTAAGAGCAGCAGGTTAGAGGGACAGGGCAGGCTGAGAGCCCAGCTCAGCTGGGAGGCCCAGTTACTAGTCTGCCCACTTACTTTTTTTATACCAATATTGGCCTTTCTGAGACATAAAGAGCTGAAAATGCACCCTCAAAGGGTATAATATAATTCTTATATATCATAAAGACGTAAAAGAATAAATGTACTCAAAATCTCCCACAGCATGCACCACTGCTTTGCTATACCTTGCAGCTGGATGTCTTGAGGAATACACATCAACAATGTAACACAGAGTATATCTCCCTCCAAATAGTAACTTCTACTCTTCTGACATTTTAGGTCACGCTCTTCTCCATTCCAGTGAAAATACAACTAAAAGCTTCACTTTTAACAGATTGAATCCTAGGAGAAAAAGGAAGACTTTGCACACTAAATGAAAGGCATTTGCATTGTTCTAATGGTGGGATTGTTTAATTAATATCAGATGGCTTTGCTTAAAATGTTGTAATAAAAACAGCTTACATAAACGCTCCTGTGAGGTATTATTCACTTGTGTGATCTGCAATAGAATGACCAAGAGTATAATTTAGTATCAATTATCTTTAATGATTGTAAATCTTAATAAATCATTGTAAATAAATCTTGTAAACCAGAGACATAAATATCCTCTCTGTTCAGACCCTAAAGACAGACCAGTGCCTTCAAATTATGTTTAATTTCATTCTAGACTAGCAGTGTAGGACAGCTGGACTGCCTTTGGTGTGACTGTCTCTTCCCACTGATCATAAAGAGTCTGGATGACAGGCTGAGAGGGGAAAAATTCATATTTTGGTCATGTAAGGCAGGTGATATGATCCCCATTCTGTGATGCAGGAGGAAACTGGACTGGATTGTCTCATGTTGGGAACCATGCAGACAATGAGTTGCATTACTTACCAGCTACAAGCTTAGCCTTCCTTACAGAGTATTACCTTTGTTGGTATATACATAATTATTTTAAAAGAGAGAGAGAGAGAGACAGACAGACAGACAAGGAAGACCTGCTTTCCCTTGATGAAGTGAAGTCAGGCAGCAATGGAGTATCACTGATGCCTGAGTCTCCATTCAGAACGTTAGTGTTGTCCGTAACTCCTGACAGCACCTCTAACAGGAAAACAACTCTCTGTAGTCCTCTGCTGCCTTGTTTTGTATCAGATGGCCCAACCATATATTCCATAACTTTCCCCATAGAAGGCTGGATTGCTGTGCTCTGGGTTATTAAAAGGCAAACCACAAATTTCCTCCAGTTATTCTGACATGTTGAAAATAGAAACCAACAGTTTAATATGAAGAATCTCACTCTCGCACATAAACAATCTTTTATATTACATATATTCATTCTATAATAAAGCATCTATCTCTGTTTTACATGCATATTTCTACAGAAAACCTGCCAATGTAATACGAGGTTTTTCTATGTAACTGTCACATTTATGTAAACTGTATTACAGAATGTTCACTGCCTCCATTTCACTTATTCTTATCTTCCAATAAAACCTGTGTAAGTTTACCTTGGAGGCTCTTCAGGACTTCAGCTTTTATGATTTTTATTGTGTTATTGGTTTTGCTTTTTACAGGGCTCAAAGCAAACTGCTTTTGAGCACTGTCAGGTTACAGAGTGATATCACAATATAGTTAATACACCTAATAGGCTTATCATCATTCCAGAATGTATGTCCAGTCAAACAGGGAAAAACACACAGCTTGCCTGCATGATGTAGCTGCACAGACACATTCTTTCTAATACAGTGGGAGAGACACAAAGGACCAGCATTTCAATAGTGGAATATGCCCCCATTCATATGTTTTTATGTTTAATGCAGTATGGAAATAATTTTAGTGTTTGCTACCAGTTTTCTCCAACCTGGAGAAAATTACTTCAAGTGAATGCAGTCCATTTTACTGCCTACATTCTTACAGAAAATTCTTGCAAATAAATACTGTGTTACTGGGCAATACTAAAATGTAGTGACAGGAGCCTTTTTAATGATTGTTATGCTCTTGGTAGTGACAACACAACGGGATTTGGAATAAAGAAACTACAGCTTGATGACAGCTTGGGAAAAGGTGTTTTTGCAGAGTGTCACATAATGCAGTTGATAGTGAATGTAAGTACAGCAGCACCACTTCTTCCAGATGGATCACAAGTCCCTTGATTTGCAGCTCAAAACTGATATGCTCTCTAAAGTATTTTTCATGTCAAATGAGGCAACAGTATTGAAAGATACCCAAAATATACAACGACTGTGTTTGAAAAGATTTACACAATGCATCTTAGGTCATCTCAACCAGTACTTGTCAGTACAGCAACTTGTTAACATTAAATTGATTCTAAGCTTTTGGGGGAAAGTATCTAAGCTTCCTACAGACTGTGTATTTACACATTGTTTAAAAGGAAAAATAAAACCTCTTGGAGAAATGCAGCTTCTGTTCACTCTCCAACTGAGAGCACAATGTCTGTCAACTACAATCAAAATCACCCCGATGATCCAAATTCTCCAAAATCTTCTGAAGATCCCACAGAAGTCCTATTACACTATAGAATAATATGGGCAGGAATGAGCCAGGCACCTCTGAACAAATACAGCTCAGCTGTGCTTGGAAGGCTGTAGTCAACTGGTAAATATCATCTTCCCCATCACCTGCATCACAGGAATCCTGTCCTTCTCAGGTGGGCTCAAAAGATTTGGCCCCATGCAAATAGCCACGTTGGTGGAGGTCATCCTGCTGGGCACATGTTCCTGCTGAAGTTTAGCAGCAAGGACACCAAGGGCCTGAGCAGAAGTGTGCTGATCCAGAGCTCTTTCTCCTCCTGGGAGCTGCAGAAAGAGAGGAAAAAGAGCCTGAGCGCCCACTGCTGCCCAGCCTGCAGGCAGAGGTCGGCCTTTTTGCCTATTACACCAAACATTTGAAACTCAACCTCTTTGTTATCACAGTGGACAAGAGAGCCTTCTACTATCACATCTCCCACAAATCCTTCTTTATTCACAAATAGCAAGTCTAGGAGGGCATCTTTCCTGGCTCACTGAATCTTTGTGTAAAGAAATTGTCTTCAAGAAATGTAAGGAATTTCCCAGCCTTACTCATCCCAACAGTGTCAGTATGGTATTCCCAGCTGATGTGTGTGGGAAATTAAAGTCTCCCATAAGGGCAAAGGCTATCAATCCAGAGACTTCTCTTAATTGCCTGTAGAATAACTCATCAGTGCAATCATCCTGGCTGGATAATTAAGAACAGACACCCACAATGACATCTTCTTTCTTTTCCATCCCCCAACCCTTACCCACAGGCTCTCAACCACATTAACAATACCTGAAAGGGCTGTAAAGCTGAACTTTCCTCATATATATGGTGCAACTTTTCTACCTTTCCTGCTCTGCCCATCCCTCCTGAACTGCCTGTTCTGCCCTCCTGAACAGTGAGGTGCTCTTACCACTCTGCACCAGTGACACGAAATCTCTAAATAACTTACAGATTCACAAGAGACAATGTTCAATGTTCACCTGAAGCATAAATATAATTTTGGCAAGTGAGTGCAAACAATTGATCAAAAATTTATGGTTTAAGTCTGGTGATATACAAAATCTGCAAATTCTCAAGTTTTTGATAACAATCTCTTCAAGAATTTAAATTTTTCCCTGGAATGCCAAAGCACTGCAGTCACAGCTGAGCAGAGACAGCCATAGCCCACTCATAAAGCTCTGCAGGTAAAGCATTGTTCTTTCCCTCTGCACGTGACAGCTGAATCCTGGAAGAGTAGTCGGGAACACCATCAGTCAGCCTCAGTATGCAACAGAGTACTAAAGGCTTATCTTCAAGTGGTAGCCAGAGATGATGAGACCCCCCAATAACACACTAGATGCCCAGCTTGGGATTCAGCTCCTCTGGTTTTAGCCAGTTATATTGCAGACATTCATATTAAGTAATTGCTAAGGTCCCATTATAGTTAGTGTAGTGAGAAGTTCTCTCTGCTCTCTTGAAGTAGGCATCTTGAGGGCACCTTTAGACCTTATGGAGTAGGGCCTCAGTTTTGTTCTCTACACACAGACACCTGAATGCCATTTAAAATGCCACAATGTGGCTGGCACCTAAAGCCTAACAAACATGACACAGGACCTATGGACAGTCTTGTTCTTGAGGGGACATCTGGAAACCACAGGAAATACCTATAGAAACTCAGTTCATACCCAAATGATGCCAAGGAGTAGGCTGCTGCATCAAGCCCTTGATATCCACACTACAAAGGCTGTGTGGACACTGCCTGCAGACACACAGAAGCTAGACTAAGCCAAATCCCACTCCAGTTTGTGTTCCCTCTTCTGCCAAGGAGGTCTGTATCCTGTATCACCATAGCTGAGACCTGGTGAGAGCATTCCACATTCATTTTCTGTAAAAAACATGCCATTAAGAGCAGATATTGGAGAAAAAAAGATTCTTTTCACAGTTTTTTCTCTTTCTTGTTCAAACCATGTCCATTTTGCAAGCTTCAGGAAACACAGTGCCAAGTGCTTATTTAAACAAATTATTTTTACATTTTAGAAAAAGACACGTGTTATGCCTGTAAATTGCTAATAAACACTTGTTATTTATGAAATTATATGAATATGTGACTTTTCTAAATAAGACAAGACACTTGCTGAAGTGAAGAGACATTTCAAAATTAAGTATCAAAGAGTAAAGGCACAGCTCCACCTGTTATTCCTGCCAGAGTCAGTTTCACTGACAGTGACTGGCAAATTAGCATGCTGAAGCAACAGGCTGTGCCAATACAAAATGCCTGCCTGCAACCAGCTCCCTGTGCAGTATGAACTCAGCACTGGATTAATTGAAAAAGCACCAAGCAAATGATAGGTCTCTCTGAGTTTTCAAGAGGTCTTCCAGCAAGACAAATGCAGTTGGGTTTGAAAAGACCTTTGAGACCATGAAAAGTCCAACCCACGACCTAACACCACCTTTTCAACAACACCGTGGCACTAAGTGCCACAACCAGTCTTTTCTTAAACACCTGGACAAGCTGGTGTGCAGACAGAAACTCTGTTGTCATCTGTCTTGCTTTTCCATAAGGAGTTTCTTCTCAGAGCTTTGCCCACCCCTCTTTCGTCATTCATTTTGGCCCTTCACTCTCCAAAACAGCTTTTGGATTGATAATCCACCCTTTGTGTGGCCAACACACAGATGTCGCCTCACCCTGAAACTGTCTTACTGTTCTGCCCTCTTCCTTAGGCTTTGATTAAAGAGAATGTTAACATAAGCAATTAAGAATATTCTTAATTTAAGCCTGAATCCCACTGAAGTCAGGTGGATGAGAGACTTAGCTACAGTCTTGAACTGGATTAAAATTTGGGATCTCATTATGTTCTTTAGTGTGTTCTTTTCCTCTCTTTAGCTGCATTTATGGGCTCTGTCTGGAGGAACAGATTAGTAATTTTCTTTCATAAAGACTGCAAATGCAGAACTCATAGTTTCCCCATGTTTTTTGAGCGGAAGGTTAATTTTTCAGGTCTTGCTGAAAGCAAAATTGCTTCTGTGTAAGTTTCCCCCAATTCAGACTTCAGCTCACTCCCTAAGGTAATAGAAAATTAAAATTCTGTAGAAATCAAAAGTACAGTGAAAAATAATGATGATAAGCAAATTGTATCCCTAATGGGAAATAAATTTTAGAAAAATGGAATACAGACCATTTGGCTAATTGACTTAGATTAAGTGATATTACTCACCACTTCATTGGAAATACATGTTACAGAAGAACAGTAAATATTGCAATGTTGAAGTAAAATTTTCTTGTATCCCTAAGACAGTCTTCCAGCACTTTTATCAGAGGCTGTTGTACTAGATCATTAGGCTTATTACCATTTTAAAGTTATGCCAAAACCTTTGAAAGAGAATTTTAATAGGCCAAGTTGGCATCATCATTTCCCCACTCTTGCTGAACTTGGACTCATATTCTAAACCACTAAGCTTCTACAGCAGTGGGAAAGCCAACCTGAGCTACTGTGTACCCTTTCTCAGAAAAGTATTGAGCCTTTCTTCCTCAGGAGTTCAGGTAGAACAAAATACTGACATCTTGTCAGCCTGAGCTGGGGAAATGCCTTTTTATTTTTGACTTTAATAGCATACAACTGCAGTAAGCTTCTCTGCTTAGTTAAGCATCATTTTAAAACACATTCTACTTCACTAAAATTTTTATGTCATCTCTTGAGGACATTGAGAAAGCACAGCACTGGATACAAGCTACTTTTAAATTGTCATTTATATGACTTCATAAGGTTCCCTTTCTTATCAAAATACCTAAAATTCTGTCTGGGCAGCACAAATCTGGTCCCAGCGGTCTCTTTAAATCTGACTTTAAATTGGTCTTTTCAAGAAGAAATGAGAGAGAAAACCCTAGAAATCAGAGGGGGTGGAGAGTCTCTTTTAAACAGCTATTTATAAAGTTCTACTTCATGGCAATATGCTGAAGCTGCCAAGTAAAGGAAAGTTGACATTGCAGAAGGTGCATAATCATGTGAGCAGTACTTGCGCTTTAGAACAGGAGACTAAAATATATTTGAGTATGCTTTGCTTCTAAAAATACCTGGATCCATTACCAAATATTCTGGGGGAAGAAAAAACAATTCCAATTAGATATTTATTTATAACAGTCAGATTTCAGTAAGAAGACCTCAAACTACAATGTAAGCTTCACTTGTGACAGTATTTTAGCTTCTGAAAATCGTGTACATTAGAATGAGACCAGAGGGGCTTTCAGTACTTTAGTCATGAAGTTAATTTTGCAGTTATTGAATTACTGTGAAACATTATGGGATATGGCACACTGCATTATGATGTGTTTGAGGTATAATATATTGGTAAGAGTCTGAAGAAATGTCTACTTAGACATTCCATTTAGTTTTCAGACTACACCACCACCAAAACACTTGGGAGTTTGAGAGATGGGCAAGTTACAGCATATAAATCAGGTTCTCAGAATTGTAACAACAACATTTCCCTGTTTGTTCCTTTAAACAGCAACTACATTTTCTAAAGCTCCTACACACGTAAATTTTGAAATGGAAAACACTCAGCTTTGAGATGTTCCAATGCATCTTAACACATACTACTGGATCTCAAGCAGTTAGATAGTAGTCAAGATCTGAACACCTTCCTGAAACAGAAGTCTTTCTGCAAGTCTTTATGAGAATCTGGACTTGAATTTAAATGTGTTTTGTTACTATTATGCCTATAAACTCAGGGTCCTGAGATAAATGACAGAAATTAAGCCACTGTAGTGAGAAACTATTCTTGCATGTGTAATATGTCCTATATTAATTTTTCTTTTTTTTTTAAACATTATCTTTCAGGGTATCCCACCAAAACTATACAGAATAGTAAGAAGCCCAAGAAGTGTCCGGAGTGATTTAGCTTCCTTAGAAAGGATTCATGTTATTCAGTCAAAACTGGTATCAAATACTGTATCCATTGAGATACTTTATCTTAGCCCTTTATCCGATCTTGCTCCAAGTGTTAACACAAAATCAGACCATCTATGAAAGGGGTTTCCTCTTCCCTCTACACCTTCCATCCCGAGAAGAGAGGGGGTATCTATCTTAGACATCTTTCTTAGCACCACATTTTCATTTCTTACAGGACTCTGCTGGGTTTCCCATAGAGCTATCTTTGGCGAAAGGCTCTAATTAATATTCTACATAAAAAGAACTGAAGCGAGATTCCAAGACTGAGCCACCATTTCCCACTTGGAAATTAATAAATTGTGAAAACTTAATTTTCCATTGAAATTACTTATCTAGTTTTCACAGAAGAAAATTCACACGAGTTTTTGCCAATGAAATAATACTTTTCCCAAAATACACAGGATTTTTGTGTCTTGTGCCCCCGTTCTGTTCCATGAGCTTGATTCCTTGATTAAAATGTGTCCCCTTTGCCAGCATTTCTGAGGGATTCCTTGGGATTTTTTTAGTTTTTTGCTCTTTAAGGATTCTTATTGGGGAATAAATGAAAACAAGAATAATGCTAAGAAAAATAATTTTATTTTTCCATTCCCAGTAAGACTGGTGAAAAGTCTCATTTCTGTCAAAAGCAAACCACTCTCTATGTCCATCAAATACTTCTTCCCACTTCCCAGCCCCAAATTCCCTTGCCTTTGCTGTCTAATACACTCACCCTCCCCAAACCCTTTAGTGAGGTGATGGAAGGTGCTGTAAGTTGGGGTTGTGGGACATTTTCTACCTGCTGTGATGAGGAGGTGCTCACTCTTGGCGTGGAAGCTGCCAGCATCTGGCTGTAACCATCACAGCATATCCATACCCTCTGCCAAACAGGACACTTTGCAGGTTCTGCTTCCACAGAGCTACCAGTTAGGCCCAGGGCTGCCTCCCTGCTGTTCTCAGGTGAAAGTCTCCAGTCCCACAGTAAGGACTGGAGAAGAAACTTCCACACCTAAAAGAAAGTAGCATTACTCTGATTTTAAAAAGGAGGGGTGAAGCAGTCAAGCTGGAGAAGGATTGTCCTTCTCGGACATCTCGGCTAGGTATCCAGCACCGCTAGCAGTAGGGGAGCACTATCCCGATTTCCGTGGTTCGGGACAGCACCTAAGGCAAATGCCCTGTGCTATGACAGCAGTGCTGCCTTTTGGTAGGACGTGGCTTGGCTTAGGGCTACAGTCAGCAGAAAAAGAGAGTGCTCTCCAGCTGTGGTGAATCCAGATTTATTGGGTCCCAGGGGAACCAACAGCCAAAGAGGAAGGTCAGGGAGGTTACCACAGCTTATAAGGAGGGAGGGAGACAGGAGGAGTCGGTCGTCTGGCGAATAGAGTTTTAGAGGGCAGTGGGATACAAAAGATTGACTTAGGGAGAACACCAATGGGGATAACTTGAGGGTGGGGCCCCAGCCCCTGAACCAATCACTCGACGCTCTAGCTGGAAGTTTCTAGAGAGTTCTAGAGAGAAGGGTGGGAGCGCCAAGTGACATCACCGGGGAGGGATTTGAGAAAGGCTTCAGTAGTCTCCAAGGCAACTGGGGAGGAGTTGGGATAACTGGCAGCACAAGGGAGGGAGGAGAGAACCAGGGCAGAACCATTACATAAAAAGGGGAAACGGAACAGTCCAACTTGTACAAACACAACACAACAGAGGGGGAATGTGGAGTCCCCAGGGATTAAAAAAGGTTCAATTGTCCATCTTATCTCAGTGTCAGGGTAGATAGGTAAGGGTCCATGGGGGAGAAAAGGCAATTGAATTACACTCTGTCAATATTACTACTGTGTTCTGTTCTAATTCCGGTTTGGAAACATAATAGGATTGTGACCCTGGTTTTTTAAGATTTTCTAAGCCTTCTGATGTTGACATTCTTGTAGTGAACTTTCTCACACGCTTTCTGTAAATAACTCATTGTTTTGCATTTCTTTATGGAGGAGGAGAAAGTTGATGGACTGTTGGTTTGACCAGTGTCATTGGAGAGGTGGCGCTGTCACCTTCCAATCCACTGTCACTCTTGGAAAACTATAAGTGTTGGAGTCAGAAAATAAACTGCCCTTTTTTCTTCACCTTGAGAACAGCGGTGTGAGCTTGTGTTCTTTCGTGTCCTATAGCGACATAGGATGACCAAAGTGAATGCACTTTAGGCTTATGTTATTTCTGCATTTATAAAAGAGCGATATATGTGAAAAATGTGTTCTTTGGGATTTATAAGCTTCTGATGAATACAAAAAGAAACACTGGAAGGTAGTTAGTAGGACAGAACAACATCTGATCACAGCCTCGACAGAAGTCCAGACAGCTTTTTCAAGAGCCTTCAGCTAGAAAGCCAACTCTAATCAAAACTGATGTCTCAGCAGAAATAATATATTTACATATGAGAACACCCACGCTGAAAGGAAATGCAGATTTAAAAACAGTGAAATGAACACAAGAGAATTTTCTTGAAATCCATGGATGCCAACATAGAATCTTTCAGCAGACAGAAAATAAAATCCATTAGCATTCTCAAATACACAGCATATAGCTTATACAAAAAATACTATTGATTTTTAAACTCACTTTACATTCAGGGATCCTGGCAACTACCAGCGTGTTGAAAGATTCCTTGCAGACATGGGCATCTAGGTGCCACACAGAGCAGCTCTGAGGCAGCCTAAGGGGCCAAAATCAGTTTGCAGCCCCAGGAATGAGATGACAAACGCAATCACACTGAGTGCTCTTGGCTTCACCTTGCCCTGCCCTACATCTCCTGCCATGCTGCACCAAGCACCACTCAGACAGCATCTTGGCTGAGATTAAAAATGGCAGTAAAGACCAGCTGATGTGGTAGCTGAGAGTGGTTGTTATGACACAGGAGTTCTTTAATATGACAGAGTTACTAGTTTGCTGGGCCTTTGCAGCGTAGTGTATTTCATAGTTGGCATTAAAGACCATAATGTGTTCAGATGCTTTTTTGTATGCTTAATTCAGGTCACATCACCTGGCTGACATCATTAACTGTTTCTGCTTTTCAGCAATTGCATGCTAACTCTAGGACCTAGCCCAGCAAAACTGGCATCCAAACCTTGCATCTCATTCAGTATTTTGTCTTTCCAGATGACAGCAGATATTACAGTGCCAACATCCATTTTCATTAGTTTTTCCATCCTTACTATAAACCAGAGATTTTGCAAAGTAGAAAACATTACCTACACACACATAATTAAAAAGTCAGAGAGCATTTACAAAAAAAAACCAAAAACCAAAACAACCAAAAGATCAGTATTTAGCAGAACAGGCATTGAGGTAATATGACATTTTACAGTGTTTAAGAGCTGGCTCTAAAAGCAGCATGGTAGCAGCTATCACTTTGTCTGCCTTTCACTTAAAAAAAGCTTTATAAGTTGATCTACCCAGGATTCCCATCCTGACTATTCTTTTTGGTTTTGTTTGAAGAGTACTGCATATTCCCTGAAATAGATCTCCACAGCTGACTAAATTGTTTATATTCAGGTTTATAATTCAGATATAAATGCACCTGAGTCAACACACATCCAATTTGTAGCCAGGTAGCTGCATAGGTATGACCATTTTACTACAACAGTAATTTCAGTAAGATTCAAAACAAATTTTTGCATGTGATAAAAGAAAGACGCAAAGTATTCAGATTCATATTATTCTATGCCAGCAAAGGAATTTTTAAGATGCACCTGAGGACATTGAAAATAATGGCAGAGTAAGACAAAGTTATCCCAGGATGGTGGATTTGGAAAGAACTTGTCCTCTATATCCCAGTGCTGAGAACTGGAGCCTTGAAGCGATGACGCTGAGCTCCTCTGTGTGTCCTTGTGGGAAACATTGCTCAATGAATGAAGTTCTGCACTGCACAGGTCACCAGACCAAAATGAAGTGGCAGAGAGGCAACTTTCATTAGTGGCAGCTCAGTTTATCTCGCAGAGGCCAGACCAGTGAAGTTAGCTCTCAGTGTAGGCTCCACTGCAAAAGGTGAACAACTAGCTACCTTTCTTTCATAAACTCTTGCAGCTATTCCATTTAAATCACTCTCTGAGAGTAAATGCAATGACAGCTGCAGAAAAAGTAGAATCAGTGAGGTGGAAAGGGGACATTTCTTGAAGTTTTCATAATTAAATTACAGCCATTACCAGAGGAAGCAGAAAAACTGTAAATCATTCTAGCATACACATCCAAACACAAAATGTAAGCTTTCTTCCTAATTCATTAATTTCCCCACATTCACATTGTTAGCTATAATTACTCCAAAGGAATTATTAATTAGAAATTATTTTGCATTAGGCAGTTGGAAGACATGAAGCTCCCATCTGAAATAAAAATCTGTAATGACATTACAACTGCTATGGTTTTATAATAATGTAATATGATTAACTGTTATCAAATATATAAAAGTATGACTAAGCAAACTAATTAACAATGCTGTTTATCATGTCCTTTATTCTGTTAATACTCTACAATTTGTTCCTTTCACAGCCATTTTATTTATGGAAGGAATAAATTTTTCTTGTACTAATAAGAATTATTATTATGACAACATGCTTACATTTTTAAGTACCTTTACAGTGTTTTAGACTGGGTTGAGAAGTTCAGGCTGGGAGGGATTAGAATTAATACATGAGAACAGCCTGAAAAGTGTCTCAAATAAAACAGTACATACAGAAAAAATAATATGGAATATAAAAACACAGAATCATTAAAGTTAAAAAAGAATTACAAGATCATCGAGTCCAGCCTTTGACTGAACACCATCATGTCAACTAAACCATAGCAGAAAGTGCTATGCTCAGTCAATAATGTGTAATAATGAAAATTCATATATGTTTTAAAAATAACATTTATCTTTCCAAATTAAGGGGTGGAAATGGCTATGGGCACTGATGCTGGGAAGTGGCCATAACATTTCTTTCTGAGCTCTTTTTTTCCTTCCATCACTATACTCCTCCATTTTTCTCCCTAGTAGCAGAGGAAGGATCCTTATCAGACAAGGGCACAGTTGTATAAAAAGACTCCTAATCAAGCCCTCATACTCTGATGTCATGAGTGACCTTGGTTGCAATAATATGACCCTGAAGAAAACCTGGATCTGAATGCTACAGCCTTCAGGAAGAAAAGCTGTGGATCCTCATGTGAGTTTTATCACTTGGTCCTACAGCTATTTAAAGGTATGTTATTACAAAATGCTCTAGAATAGCTCAAGAGGATAATCCTTGCTTAACAGAAGCATCATATGATAACTTAATCAAGCCTTTTCCATTTGCAGTATAGGCTGTCTGCATCAATCTACATTATTAATGATCCCAAAGAGATCAGAAGAACGTGTGTTATGAGGAGGAAGAAACAGCTAAGGGAAAGACCAAGCCTGATTCACCAGAAACACAAACCACAAAGGGGAGTATGAGTTGTAAAGTAATCATGCTAACCCCAGACACTACAGAGATACTTCTTGCCCAGTAATTTTATCTTATCTTGGTATATACCATGGTTAAGGCTTCCAGCTAGCATGTATACAAAGTGATTTTAAAGACCTTGCTCTGAGTCCTTGAGAAAACTGGAGGAGAAGGACAGCCCCTCAGGAAGAGTCTGCCTCACCTGCCCTACTTTCAATACCAGAAGCATCTTTTGCTGGTAGGATAGGGCTGTGCTCTAGTGCAATTTGAATCCTTATTTACCACACAATATGTGGGACCAGGTGCTAGTGGCAGAATCTTCTCCTTTGTCTGTAGCTATGCCATTTTCTGTACAGTCCTGGCCATTGGTAAGTTTGGCAGAGGGCCAGGGAAGCAGGACAAACCACACTCTTCTCTCAGCAATAAGGTGTATAATGACTTCAGGTGTTTGTCAAGCACTGTGTGAGAAAATCATACATACCCCCACATGGGGAGGATGGCCAAACACTTTCTTGGTTTACTAAGTCTGTAGCTGCATTTGCTCTAAAAGGCTTATAAAAACAGTAAATGAGTGCATTCCTGGTGCTTTATCAACCATCCAACAAGTCAAATTTGAAAGTAAAACAAATGCCAAATGAAACCAGGCTTCTCTGGAGCAAAGCAGTTTGAAAGTACCTGATGGACAGATGGATGGATGGATACACAGGGCAACTCCAGTTGGACGCTTCAGAGCATAAGGTAGAAAGCAAACAGCACAAAAATCAAACTCCCTCCTTAATGTTCTAGTTTCCTGCATCCTGAAAATACTGACTTCTAAAAGTTTCTATATGCAGTAGCATTTGTAGTAGATCCAGTTCTTCACAGTTTTGAATAGATAAGTTACACTTAAGGTAGAAAAAGCAGCATTAAACCAGTACTCAATCCAAAGGAGGTTTACATTTTTACAGTGAAATTGTTTTCTCTGTGTCTACAGAGCTTGAGAGTTATTGCAAAGTTTTCCTTAAATAACTAATATCCATTCATATCTATCTGATATAGACAGTGATAATCAAAAACATCTTCAACATATATTAATAACTTCAATATGAAAGAAAGTTATAACACTTCATTTTTCATTAAAACTCTCAGGGGCTGAGAGTCCCCCTCAAATACATCACTAGCTCAAAGGTGTTGTCACATTGTCTTGATCAAAACAGCAGTGCTCAAATCTTATTCAGTTGCATGTTCAAAAAATGGTTGGCAGTGAAGATATTTATGCGAAAAAGTGTTCTGTGTATTTTGGGGCCAAAGCATGAATGTAATCTCCTTTGGCAGCAAACAGCTTTGAATCCTATTATATGTTAACAGGTCACTCTTAACTCTGCAATCTCCAACATAGGAGGAGATTGGGAAACCTGGGGTTTCCAAGCAGGTAGAAAACTGTGCTTAGCTGCTCTAAGGGACATTTGGTTTTTTCAGAACCATGAACATGACACTTTCAGTAATGCCAAAGGAAAAGTCTGCTTTGGCTAAAGACCTTAAGAAATGTGGCTGGAAAGGCTGTAATCAAGAGAAAATGTGGAATTCACACTCATCACCCCATCCAGTGTGCTGGAACTTCGACCCAGAACTTCTAAAGTTGTGTCAGCTGGGTAGTTCTCACTGTAGAAGGCAGGAAAAATTTGGTGGCCAGGTATTTGACACTTCTACTGTAAAGCAGATGTGCAGAAACTTTTGTGACCTTGTCAGCTATTTGATATTTTACAATGTTTTATTTTTATTAGTGTTTAACTTGGAATTGAGTATGATTCAAGATAACTGAACGTTAGAAAATGCTAATGCTATAGGTATGTCAACCATTAAAATTAGAGTTCTGAGACATGCTGGCAAAGGCATTGTTCAAGATTTCCCCCCAAAACCAGAATGTGTTATTACTTATAACACTCAGGTTTGGAGGCTGGTACTAATAGAAACTTGTGCTAGTGATCACTCTTTTCCTTCCTTCCACCCCATCAGAATTATTGATATGGCAAGAATCACAACATGGGATTGTAGTCATACACCAGGAGGGAGCTTGTGATAGGCAAGCTGTCACAAGCAAGGCACCTTCTTAGCTATCAAAGGGAACCCAATCCTGAGCAACCATAAGTATTTTGTAGTATAATCTCTTCTTAAATGAACTAATTTCTTTTGTAAATTGACTAAATTTAACTTCCAATACTCCTTCAGAAATTCAGTTTCTGAAGCTCTTTTCTCTGACGTTTTAAGCATCTGATTAATTCCCATATGAATTTATTCAAGGCTACTTTATATCCATTTCCTCTCGCACCAGCACTGTACTTCATCTGAAACAGTTCTTGAACCTCCCTGATATATTTATAGGATGTAATTGCTCTTTTCTCAAATCAGACTTACTTTGCTAAAATAAACACAGTTTTCTAAGTTTTTCTGATAAGAATGCTTTCCATTTCCACAGCCATTCCAGTAATAATAAAATCATAGAGTGGTTTGGGTTGGAAGAGACCTGAAAGATCATCCAGTTTCAACCCCTCTGCCACAGGTAGGGACACCTTTCTTTAGGCCAGGTTGCTCAAAAACCCATCCAACCTGGCCTTGAACACATCCAGTGATGGGGCATCCACAACTTCTCTGGGCAACCTGTGCCAGTATCTCACCACCCTCACAGTGAAGAACTCCTTCCTTATATCTAATCTACATCCACCCTCTTTCCCTTCAAAACTATTACATTTTGTCCTGTCATTACAGGTCCTTCTACAAAATCCTCCAGCTCTCTTGCAGGCCAATTTAGGTACTGGCAGAGTACTGTAATTCTTTTACTGGTTTAATTTATTTTGAAGCTGGGCAATCAGAACTACAGATGGTATTCAAGACAAGGTGTAATTCACATCCTTTAAACAGCAGAAATATTTCCATGCCTTTTGCTAGGAAGATGTCACCAGAACCATACACATTTCACAAGTGTACGTCAGGTGCCCCATGACAAGACTGAGACATTATATAATCAATTATCTTCATGCTCATTTCCTGGTGATCAGCTCCCCCTGGTTTCTCTTCCAATGCCCTCAGCAGAACAGATTCCCTTAACTATAGCCTTGCACTGGGAATGTATAAAAAATGATCCTATTTCAGATACTCCAGTCTAACTCTCATACAACAACCTGCACCTCTGTCATTTTAGTGTTGCCTCCTAACCTTGTAACATAGGATACTTCAGTGTGGCAAGACTGTTAAATGACAAAAGTAAGTAAAATGAACATTGCAGAACACCAATAATTTCCTATCAGTAGAGGTTTCTCCTTGAATCACACTTTAGCCATCTTTCAGTTGTTCCATCAATCTCTGCATCATCTGCTTTGCTGAAGTTATGCAGAAGCTCTTCATTCCATCCATAAAAATATCTTCTATTTTTCCAAGTCAGCTCAATTTACCACATCCACCTTCTGTGAACCACATTTGATACAATTAGCATTATTCTCTTTGCTTAGATGCTGCTTATTCCTTCCTATTTAGTTCAGATCAGTTCATGATCCTTGATTACAGCCCATTTACTTGCTAGTGATATGTACCCTATGAAGTTTGCTAGTTACTTAAAATTTTTACTCTGTCTGGTACTTCCCTTTTTAAGCCACAAAATAAATGGCTTGAAACCCTGAACCAATTCCAGACATACGGAAGCATATTCAGCCTTCAAAGACTCCAGCTTCCTGGCCGGCTGCCCACATCAAATATCCTTCAGTGACAGACAATAGCAGCCTTAAAAAAAATTATATTCTTCAGCATTTTCCCAGCCAGCACACCTTAGGCTTTTCTCAGAAAATCCCCAAAGCACTTTACTGAACTGTAGCTAAAGAGTCTCCTTGAGGTTAAGTCCTAACCTCTCTGGCAGTCTCCCCACCTTACCTGGTCTGGAACTTTTAATCCCAGCTCTTGTGAGTCACTGAGCCACAGCTGGGCAACTTCTTGCTCTCTGATAACCCCATTGTGCTTGTCCATGCAGAATGGATCCAACTGCAATCCCATATACTTTAAATATACAGACAGCTGTGGCCCCACCTCAGACATGGGTGTAGCTTTTTTCATATTCATCAGGTAAAGTATTGCTACAAATGAAAGAAAGTAAAGTGAAAGAAATAATTCAGAGAAATAACAGAAGTTGGTACAATCAGACAAATAATGAAAAACAAAGAAAAGTGATATAACATGCAGATCTGAAACAGTCCAAAAGAGATTCCTTTTGGAAGTGGGAGAAATGTGATTATCTCTGTGACTTAAGAAAAAAAAAGGACTACACAGCACAGTATAACTCTATAGGCTGCAAAAACGGTTACCTCAACTCCATAGCCTGAAAATAACCATTTGATTTAAAAAGACGAAGAGTTACAAAACTTTTCATTACTAGTGCAAGCAGAGTATAAAATAAAACATCAAAAAGAGTTCTTCTAGGTGAATATTAAAATTCCAATGATTTCATGTCTCATAAGGATTTCTTTTTACCTTTTCTCCCCCTCAATTTCACTTATTTGTAGAGTATTGTCTAACAGAAAAAGTTATTTTCTCTGCAGAGCACCACAAGAGTGCCTCAAGGAATTTAGCCAGACAAAGTGAGACAGATGTGTTAAACAGATGGATGCCAAGGAAGTGGCTTGGTTTCTTGAACAATGGATGTGAAGGACTGGGAAGTAAGTGGAACAGAGTCTTGGGTGGACTGAATTAGGGGAGGGGGTCTTCCATCTTACTGCAAAGGAAAGCAAGAAAGCCATCTTTCCACATTGATAAACCAGTGCCTTAATTGTCAAATTTTCTGACTAATCTAAGTACATATTCCTCACACTGGCCCACAGCTCAAAGCTGTCTTAAGAAGTCAACACACAAGGTGCTGCAATCTTACTTCAGCCCTTAATGAACTAAGCACAAATGCACCTCCTGGCCTGCTGAATGTGGTAGAAACTGTGCATTGCCCCAGCGCTGTCAGAGGCTGCCCTGTGGCCCCCTCATCAGCTGCAGGTCTGCAGCAAATGTGCACATGGAGGTGAGTGGCTGTGCAGAGTGACATCCACAGTGTCCCTGGCATGGCATGTCTGGTAACTTGATGTTTACCTTTTGTCATGGTATTTGTATGGAACAAAAGTAATTGTGAAGTTAAAAAAAAGGAAGTTTCAGTCCCATGAAGCATCTGGGAATGCAGTCTTCATTCAGTAGCCGAACTATTTTAGTGAGCCACATATAGGTCTCATTCAGGTCATCATTTGCTCCATTTATTGTCTACAAGAAATAAAAAAATAGTTCTTGTACATCTCACTTTAAATTCCCTAAAAAGGCCTTTTATAAGTAAGATAGATGCTCAGTGTTGTATTGAAAATTATAATTTAAAATTATGTCTGGTCTGCTGCTTGATAATTGATCTTCCTCCAAACCAGCAAGCATATTACAAAATACTGGAGGAAGTCATGTATTCTTAAGGACAGGCTGAGTACTCCTCTTCCCAGGCTTTACAAAGTGAGTTCTGTACCTCTTCAAAAGTATGTGTCACAAGGTTGTTCCTGAAGCCTACTTTTTATCTTTCATGTGCTAAGCATAAGATATATACACTAAAGGATGTAAAACTGAGGCAGTCTGAAAGAAGTAGGCAAAAAGTACATCCTGGTTTTGTCAAGGTTTTCAGACATAAGATGATGCAATTCATTACAAGAAAATTAACACCACCTTACCTTTATTGTCGCTCAGAGGTTACATCATGAGCTTTGAACCAGTGGACTTATACTGGGCAGTTACTGCAGCTTAATAAAACAAAACAATCTCTATTTCTGAAAACAGATGCTTTTGTTCTCAGATCATGCCTACACATCGGAAAGAAAAGTTATTTATTGCTATGTGATACTACCCAGAAATCATTTAGCCACATGATCCTAATATTTCAGTGTCTTGAGCCTTTTAAGAAAATATCAAATGGACTGCTTTCAACTGTCTCAAAGTCTTTACTTCATCCATGAGACAGCAGAGCCATGCTTTAATCTAGAGAAACACAGGCTATAGTTCTCAGCATCTAGGAAAGCACATTTCTGACTATTGCCTTCATCAAGAATCATAGGGTAATAAAGGCTGTCAAGTTTTCTCTGTGACTTTCCTGCTCCTCAGATGCATCAGTCACTTAATCAGCCCTAGCAGTTCCTTTGCCCTGCACTTCACATAACATTTAGGCGCTGAAAAGGTTTAAAGAACAGCAGCTTTGGTGACTGGTTAACAGAATAAACAAGAAGGTGGCAGAGAGATGAGAAGCAAAGCAATGATATTTTCCAACAGAGGAACAGAATAGGCTGGGAGATGAGGTTTAAATGAAATTTAAAAGAGATGGGATATTGTCACCTGGTCCTCACACAAGGCACCAATTGACAGTGAACTCACAACTGACACAAGCACCCCTTATTATCTTAAAAAATTCCATACCTTCACTCTGAATTTCCTATAGGCAGCTCCACACAGCACTACTTCCTTCAACAGGACCAGCCAACTCCTTCTATCCCTCACACAAGCGGCCCCCCGCTCTTTTATAACACCCATCCTTATTGGATACAGCTGTGACCTATTGAAGGCAAGGCTGTTCCCACTCGTTGGTAATTAGCACAGCTCCAATTTATCAAGGGCAAGTTTACGTTCAGGACTATCTCTATTCTCTTACAACTCATCTTCCCACAGTGAGGCTCCCTGGAAATAAGAATGCTCACAAGATTTGCTGATGTACAGCTTCCTTGGCTTGATAGGAACTTTCCTAATTTCCCTTTTATGACATGTAAGGAGGAAATCCACGTTCCTTAGAGGCGTAAGACTGTTGTTATTTTGCAGCTTTCTTTACAAGAGTGTGTGAGATATGACAATATTGCAAGCATGATTGGCAGCATCAGTGTGAACATCTTGGTGTGCTTCACCTTCTGTGTGAACAAAATGGGGAGCACAGATTGTATTGCTTTTCTTAGATTGTGTGAGTATATAGTAGTTGTTGTGGGAGTGTCAAGTGGATTTTGAGTAGGGAACCAGGCTAATGGTAAAGTCATAGACATCTCAGTATAATTTCTGACTTGCATTTGCTGTAGCAGCACTCTTTTAACTTTTTCTCCTAGTCTACTTTCCTTTTCTCCCCTTTCCTAGGGTCATTTCTCTGCCTCTTGCTGAAACCTCCCTGAATCATTACCCTGGGTGCTACAGATTCTTCTACCTCCCTTTCTGCCCTCTCTTCCTAGTCTGTGCATTTCTAATCTTGCTAGGGCCTAATGGGTTAAAAAAGGCGGAAAAAAAGATGCAGTCAGCAAAGCTCATTGCTAATGCTTCAAAATGAATGTCCCCTCTTGCCTCCCTATGTCTTTATGTGCTATTACATGTCTGTAAGAGAAATAACAAGTGACAGGAGCTTGGGATGAGCTCTTCAGACCAAAACAGAGGAGAACTACAAGTTTGCTGTCATTTGCTGCTTGTTTACATAGGCTGTGATCTACACTCAGCCTGTGTCTGAGACTGCAGTCTGACTATAAACCTCACCAGCTGTCCAGGTGCCTGAACATCTGCAGATAGGTGTATTTCAGGAACAGAGTTCTGCAGGTTCCTGGATTTTGTAAATGGTCGTTCTAGACCTGTGAGACCTTGTGGTTGGGCTAAAGATCTCCATCCTTATTTCAAGTCTGAAACTACTCAGGTTTGAATTTTTCCCCGACATACGTGGTCTGGTTGAATTTCCTATGAAAAAATATTTATTTCAATTTTAATAAAGCATTTATTTTATAACATTTTCCCCAGGATTTGCTGCAGATATTGAAATGTCAATTAACTTGACAATAAAGCCCTATCAAAAATAAAATAAAGCTTTATTTAAACAGTCAAATAATCATTTAAATTATAAATTAAGTGGAACTAAGGTTATTCCCTGTATTTTCACTAGTAGAAGAACTGCTGAGAATTAATTGGATTGGTTTCTCTTCAAACTGATGGAGGGGATTCTAAAACATCCTGCTTTAAATCTCCATTAAACAGTTTCAGATGTATTCAGTGGAGCCAGGCATTTAATTTCTAGCCTGCAGAGGTTCCACAAGGATTCTGGGAGACAAATGCTGGAAAGATGTAGGTTTTCTTTGTGGAATTACCTTTGATAATGAGGCTGACTTTCTTCCCTCGAGATGGGTAATCAAACTAGCAGGAAAAATGTCTGTGTCTTACTCCTCAGAGATGTCCCAAAACTGTAAGAAAGTGAGCAGGTTGTTTCCTGAGTGCTAGTCAGCTGGGCAAGAGCCAGCAGCTGGAAACTGCTGTGATGTACAGCACTGGAATAGGGATCATCCAAAGAGAGCACAAAAATGTGACAGTGAGACAGTGAGCAAAGGGAAATTGATTGATATTTCAACCTTTTCTGGTCACTGGGGATTGCAAAAGCCTTTTGCCTCTAATCCAGAAACTGAATAATAACTTTCTGTGAGGGTTATATGTATTTTTTTTCTCTTCCATATTGAGTTATATGGGATTTTTCCAGTTGCTCATCAGTCATCCTTTACACAGGCTGTGTTGCCCTAAGGGACTTAGGCTCAGCAAAGGACATTGGGATGCAACAGACAGATTAGTTTGTATGACTTTGTTTAGAACTTCTCTTCAGCTACCTACAGCTACCTTCAGCTGAATTGGGGGGACAGGGCTGTTTGTCTATATAGTTGCTCATTTGTTTGTTATGCTTTTTAAAATTTTAGTTACATTTCTGTTGCTTTGCAACCAGTCCAACTACTGCAAATTACTGTTCCCACATTTATGTGAAGTCTGTAACTGTCAGAGAACTTTTGAAATTTGTAAAATTAGAATGCCTTTCATTCATAAGTCACCAACACTCATTGATAGCCTCATTAAAAGGTGAAGCTTTGGAAATATCTAGGTGTTCTACAAGTTCATTTCAAAATGGCACTGTTTTATGTCATCTAACATTTTAATGTACTACTCTTTATTCCCCTGTTTCAACAGCAGTATTCTAGAAGGTCTAACAAAAGCCAAAAAATTCTTGAGAGCTACAATTATATCCTTTTTCCACCTTTTCCACCTTTCTACCTTTGCTGCATTAAGATATTGCCTCATTTGCAGCAAGTTACATAAATTGTAATACTTAGAGGTTCTTGTAATAGCCAGGCAGGAGTAAAAGCCTTTTTTACCTGTTTTACCTTTGGCTTTTAGTTTCTTGGCGTATTTCTGTTCAGAGACAGACCCCCTGGAGGAATGTTTTCAGTATGCCATACTGGCAAATACTTGTAAGTGTGCACACCATTACAGCTCATTACAACAGTGGGAGTCATTTGCCTGCCTGCTTTCTCAGCCTTCATGTTGAAATGAGACTTCACTGTTGTTTTTTGAATGATAAAAAAGGGAGAGGTTTATGCCAACATTATCTATACTCAGAGAATTGTATGCATCTATGGCACTCTCATATGTGCATGCCAAATATCTAATGACAAAGGGACATCAGCATCACGTTAGACAGTTTCAACAACCACGTTATGACTTCAATTGCTGTATGCCTGCAAGGTAATATTTTGTTGCATTCACTTATATACATTAAGCTGCCTTTTATTTTATTTGTGGGACTCTGATCAAACTGGTAGTTTTTAAATCTCTCTGTGATTAAGCACCAAAAGAACAGTAGGGACTAATTTCTGTTGTCTAAATGCCATTTAGTGCCATTTGAAATGCTCAAGGATACCTGGGGCATTCAGATGGGCCTGGCAGCTACAACATCGGATGGAGAAATGTAGAAGTGCTGTTCTGGAATGAGACCTGGATGCCAGATGGCATACCCTAGAGCATCTCAATTGCTTCTACATGCCTATATGTGCATAACTGAAAGGAGAATGCAGTGAACTTTCAGGCAGTCATTTAATTTAAGCTACTCTGCCTAGAAGTGATGCCTACATTCACAGTATGCATTCACTGAAGAGAATTACAGAATTAGAATCACAGAATATTCTGAGCTTGAAAGGATTCACATGCCTCAACAAGCCCAGCTCTTAGCCCGGCACAGGACATCCCCAAGAGTCACACCATGTGCCTGAGAGTGTTGTCCAAATGCTTCTTGAACTTTGCCAGGCTTGGTGCTGCGACCACTTCCCTGGGGAGCCTCTTCCAGTGCCCAACAGCCTTTCTCTAATAGCCAACCTGAACCTTCCCTGACACAACTTCAGGCCATTCTCTTGCCAGAAGGCACCAGAGAGAGCTCAGTGCCCGCCCCTCCACTTCCTCTAACAAGGAAGTAGTGAGAAACTGGCTTTTTGGCAGAAAATACTTAGTCCACAGAAGCCTCTAGTTACTTTTCTGTTTCTATGAAATAAGCAGTGAATATACGCATTTAGATATGGATTTATCTGTCCTAGATTTAACTATCTAAAGACTGTAACCTTTTATAGGACTTTAATAGTTGGATTCAACTCTAGAGTTCAGTAGCTGCAGCTATTTGAGATCACTTAGAATAATTAGTACAGCTGCATGGGCATGGCAGATGAGACACATGACCTGTGGGAAGCTTGCACCCTCTTGTAACAGCAGCTGACCAAGCCACTGACAGATCCTGTGCTATTTCAAATGGTGCTAGATCATTGTGTTGATGCCTTAAGTTTTAGCTTTTATATTTTCCAGATCAGTACTGCTTTAGTGTGTAATTCTAAAACTCCATAGCCTGTCAGCTACTGTTCTCCCATTTTATTCAGACAAAACAATTTCTCCCTAGGCCTGAAACCCAAGGTCACTTTATTTTCACAGGCCCAGCAAAATCTAAACTACTAAAAAATGTAAATGAGGTAGGGGGGCAAACTGGGGAATGGGAGTCCACTACCTGAAGCTGTAATTGGACAATTAACCTCTGATATGCAAACAGGCCAAGCTTATATCTGTCTGAAAAATGTGATGGCCAACTTGGGTGTTGTCTCTGAGAGACTCCTGCACTGCCTAAGGTGTACCCTGTGAAGACCTTTCAATAAATACCTACCCTTTATCTTTTAGCTCTGTCTAGCCTCTGTTCTAGGTAGCCATTCCAGGCATCAGGGTTTAGGTGACTGTACCCCTCCCCTCATGTGATGTAGGTGTCTGAGCTCTATAGTAACCAGTGGAGATCTAAGGCTTGATCCAGGCAAATAGACAAGTTACTGTTTTGTCTCTGCCAGGAAGGGCCCATTTCTGGTTTGTGTCCAACCTAGCGCCAGAGTCCTAGAGCTCTCACTGCAAAGCTGCTTCCCAGATGGTTAATTCCCCAGCACATACAAGTTCATGGGGTTATTCCTGCCCAGATGTAGGACTTCACTCTTTCCTTTCTTGCACTCCATGAGGTTTCTGTCAGCTCCTTTCTCCAGCCTGTCAAAGCTCCTCTGAGTGGCAGCACAACCACATGGCATATCAGCTAGTCCTTTTGATTCCTGAGGGACCACTGTATCCTGTCACCTAGGTCATTAAGGAAGATGTTTATTTGTATTGACTAAGAGTATTCTACTATTGACCAAGGTCCAGCTGGAATTCGTGCTGCTGATCACAGCCCTTTGTGCCCAGCAGTGCAGCTGCTGCAGTTTCCACTCAACATCCCCTTACCCAGCATGTGCTTCATCAGTGTTGTCTGTAAGGATGGGTGATGGTCTTGAAAGCCTTGCTAAGTACAAGACAAGCAATACTTACTGCTCACCCCTTGTCTTCCAAGCCATTTATCTCATTGTAGGAGGCAACTGGATTGGTCAAACATGATTTCCCTTTATAAATTCATGCTGACTACTCCCTATCCCCTTCTGTTCCTTCATGTACCTGGAAATAGTTTCCTGGAATTGTTGTTTCAACACTTTCCCAAGAATCAAGAGGAGGCTGGACAACCTGGAGTTCTCTGGATTCTTCTTTTTGCCCTCTAGGACAACAAATAGAAGTGATTCCTTTCTTCCAGTTCTCAAGAAGCCCATGGTCACCATGAGCTTTCCAGTATAGTAGAGGCTGGCCTCACAGGGACACTGATCAGTGCATGCCTCCTGTGAAATCACTGGTGTATGCCTAATTAATTTCTGTCTTCCCTTCCCTTATCAATGAGGGAAAGGCTTCCTTGCTCTAGACTTTGTCTCCTGTCTTGTGGACTTGGGATTCCTGAAGGTCAGTGTTGACAGTAAAAATTGAGGCAAAGAAGGTTTTGGCCTTTTCAATGTCCATTGACACCAGATTCCCTGTCCCATTCAGCAGCAATCCCACGTTTTCCCTACACTTCCTCCCTCTGACTCTTTCGGGCATTGAGGTCCCTCAGCAGACTCAAGTCAGATAGGTTTTGGTTTTCTTTACCACATCCTTTCACATTTTTGAAATATAGAAGGATCTGAAGGTTAGCCTGCATTAGGTA